>NC_142103.1:102418157-103122323 GCF_054644295.1 Miniopterus natalensis | reverse complement strand
AAACCACCTCCCCATTCCCCAAGGTCTGTATTTTTTCACTCCTAAATGCTTAGTTCTCACTTCATTAGCAATTTTTAAAACACCGCAGTTAAATATCAAAACCAAATGAAAACTTAGAATATTGTTTTAGGAGGATGAAAATACATGATTGATTTTCAAATTTATTTTTAATTAACCCTTTAAAACCCAGATCAATAACAGTGGCTGTGCTATCAAATGGTTAACACCCAGGCTGCATCTTTTTCCCACCCAGGGACCCTGACCCATGGTATAGATGAAGATGGAGACAGACATAGAGATACTTGTGCATTCACTAGGTAATATTGGGCAAATACTACGTGTCAGACACGCATTCATATATTAGAGTAGATAACAGCAACTTAAAGGTTGGAAAAGTTTCAACATTACATTTTAGTGAAACCTATAAAACATGCCATTTTCTTGTTTTTAAATTAAGAGCAATGTGCACTTAGTGGTATTAAAAATCGATAAGAAGCCATTACCAGTGATAAATGATGTTGAAAGCATGTACCCATTATGGGGGAAGCATGTCACCTCTGTTATATTTTCCCCCAAACCCATAACCCCAGTCTAATCAAGAAAAAAACCACAGATAAACCTAGTGTCATAGTCTGTTTGGGGTGCTATAACAAGATACCACAGGTTAGGTGGCTTATAAACAACAAAAATTTATTTCTCACATTTCTGGGGGTTAAATGTCCAAGATCGGGGTGCCATCATGGTTGGGGATACACGGTGTTCTGGGTTGTAGACTTCTTGATGTATCCTCATATGGTGGAAGGGGTTAGGGAGCTCTGTGGGGTCTCTTTTTTGTGGGGTCTTTTATAAGGGCACTAATCCTATTCATGAGGGCTCCACTCTCATGACCTAGTCACCTCCCAAGTACCTCCCTCCTAATACCATCACATTGGGGATTAGGATTTCAACATATGAATTTGTGGGGAAACATAGGTTTAGATCGGAGCAGCTAAATTGAGTGACATTTTACAAAATATCTGACCAGTACTCCTCAAAAGTGTGCAAGTCTTTAAAAGGAAAGGAAAGACAGAAACTCACAGCCAAGGAAAGTCTAAGAAGACATGATGGTTAAACGTAATGTAGCATCTTGGCTGGGGCCCTACAACAGAAGGACGGCATTTGTGAAGAAACTAGGGAAATAGAAATGAAACCTGGAATTTAGTTAATAGTAACGGGTAAACAGCATCTCTCTGCGCTTTCTCCAAAACTTTTTAAAAATATAAAACTATTAAAAAAGTTGGAAAATAAGTAAAACAAACCCTAAACCATTAACAGCAAAACAATATAGCACATTAGTTTTACATTGTGGCCAAAGAAGGTAAAACAAGATGCAGAAAAGATCCATCCAAGGGGGAGGAAACAAGATGGCGGCGCGGGTCACAGCTGCCCCCGCGCCTCCCGCAACCGCATCACAATCACAACTAAAACGCAGAACCACCCTCCCTCAGAGCCTCCTGAGATCCACCTGAACAGAAGCCCCGCAACCAGGGAGCTGAGGCAGCACCGAGACGGGAGGAGGGGGAGACGCGGGCGGGGCGGGGCTGAATCCCGGAGACCCCGCCGCGGGCCCACACCCGGGGCCGCGGGGAAACCCGGGAGGGAATCTCGGCGGCGGGGGTTTCCCGGAGGAGCAGGGGTCCCAGCCCCACAGCAGGCCCCAGCCCAGGGCTCCAGGGCCGGGAAGAGATGCCCCCCCAACTCCGGGCTGTGAAACCAGCGGGGACTGTGGCTGAGGGTCGCGGAGGCCGCGGGAGCCCCAGCAGCTCCTCTCAAGGGCCCGGCGCGGACTCACTCGGACGCTCCCTCTGAGCCCAGCGCCGGGAGCAGCCTGAAAGGACCCGGGACACTCGGGGAGGGACTGACCTGCCTGAGATCCGGGCGACAGGCGGAGGGCGGCTTCCTCCCGGGCAGAAGGGCTGGCGGAGGCCATGGCTCCTGTGGCGAGTCCTCCCCGCACAGCCCGCAGGCAGGCGCCATGTTTGAATCGCCAGCACCTGACTCACCTTTGGCCCCGCCCCGTGATTCCCGGAGGCCCCGCCCTCCCCGCCTGCAGCTCATCCAGGCCATTTCCAGGGGCTTTTCTGTGCAAGTGGCCTCTCGAGCCCCATGCTTAGGACTTTCCTAAAATCTCTCAGACAAGCAGCAGCTGCCCCATGCGGCTTGATAAGCGGCCCCAGGCCTGGCACTAGCAGCAGCTGCACTGGCTCATAGCTGGGCCTCTCCTGGGCACCTCCAAGCCCAGCACAAGGAGCAGCCAACTACGGTTTGCTGTGTAGCTCATGCTGGGGGGCCCTGGGCAAGGCACTGGCACCTCCCGGGAGGCCCCAGAGACAGTGCAGCTGGTGGTCAGACTTGACCACGCTGGATTACAACCCTGCCACATCCACGAGTGACACTCAAGGGGCGCACTTGGTGAACACCAAGCTCCACTGAAGTAAATCCTGCTCCATGGGGGTGTCTCCAGCACAGCAGCTCTCTGGCCGTAGTTGCAGCGGGTCCTCACAGCTGATTGGCCTGGGGGTCAATTCCTCCCAGGGACGCCAACAGCAACCAAGGCCCAACTACAACAGGACAGTGCACAGCCCACACAGGGGAGCACCTAGAAGGCCCTGCTCAGGTGACTGGGGAGGCTGAGCCACTGCACCCCACAGGACACCTACTACACAAAGCCACTCTACAAATTCCAGGAGACATAGCAGCTCTACCTAATACGCAGAAACAAACACCTGGAAGCAGCCAAAATGGGGAGGCAAAGAAACATGTCACAAAGGAAACAACAGAAGAAACCTCTGGAAAAGGAACTAAATGAAATAGATCCAAGCAAGCTAACAGATATAGAGTTCGGAATTTTGTTTATAAGGATGCTCAAGCATATTGGTAAGAGTATTACAAAAACAACTGCGAAAATCAATGACATAATAAAGTACCACTTTGAAATGAAGGCTACACGAACTGAAATGAAGAATAAGTTACAGGACTCAACAGTAGAAGACACTGAGAATCAAATCAGCAATTTGGAACATGAGGAAACAAAAAACACTCAACCAGAAGAGCAAAAAGAAAAAAGAATACAGAAATATGAAGATAGTATAAGGAGCCTCTGGGACAACTTCAAGAGGCCCAACATTGGTATTATTGGGATGCCAGAAGGGGAAGAAAAAGATCAAGAAATTGAAAACCTATTTGAAAAAATAATTGCAGAAAACTTCCCCACCTGGGGAATGAAATAGACTTACAAGTCCAGGAAGCACAGAGGGTCCCAAACAAGAGGAACCCAAAGAGGCCCACAGCAAGACACATCATCATTAAAATGCCAAAGGTTAAAGACAAAGAGAGAATCTTAAAAGCAGCAAGAGAAAAACAGTTAGTTCCCTACAAGGGAGCACCCATACGACTGTCAGCTGATTTCTCAACAGAAACCTTGCAGGCCAGAAGGGAGTGGCAAGAAATATTCAAAGGGATGAAAAACATGGAACTACAACCAAGATTGCTCTGCCCAGCAAAGCTATCATTTAGAATTGAAGGTCAGATAAAGAGCTTCTCAGACAAGGAAAAGCTAAAGGAGTTCATCACCACCAGACCAGCACTACAGGAAAAGTTGAAGGGTCTTCTTTAAGAAGAAGCTAATGAACAAAAGAATCTGATGAACTAAATAGATCCAGAGACATTGATGCAGGCAACAGACGATCATATTTCAGAGGGAAGAGGGAAGGGGGTGGAGGGTGGGAAGAGATTAATCAAAGAAGTTATATGCATATATGCATAACCCATGGACACAGTCAATAATGGGGTGAAGGCCTGGGGACGGGGTGGGAGCAAGGTGAAGGGGGTCAATTGGGGGGAAAAATGGGACACCTGTAATACTTTCAACAATAAGGATAAATTAAAAAAAAAAAAAATCCATCCAAGAAGGACAGAGACACAGAGGTAGGAACATGCGAGGAGCAACAGATACAGAAATAGACTGGTGGTCTCTGGGAGGATGTTGGACTTCCAGGCCTTGTTATGTGCTCCCTGCTATTTTGTTAAGCTATAGGGATCAGAGGAAAGGGTCATTCTTTAAAAGAACTTAGAGACTTGACATAGGTTGGACACATATATTAGAGTCTGAGAAACTTCTCTTCCATTTTCTATTTTTAAACATTAGTATTTTTTTCTATGTGATTCTGAAGGTTTTACAGATGTGTCAATGAATGGCTTTGGTTCAGCAAGTTTTTCAGGAATCTTGGAAACACTGATCACCAAGCTTTTGACACTGACAGCTGTGTATGTCAATAGAGTTCTTTGAGAATTCCACACTCTCTAGTGTGCCAATGCCAACAGAATACATTTAGAATTGGCCTTGACTTCCTCCTAATAGGTATTTCTATTTAGAAATCAATCTACTTTTTGGTCTACCTGGGAATAGATATAATGGGAAGCAAAATAAGATAGTTAAAAAAATCCCTAAGGTTAAGTAAAGTTTTCACAGTTGCACATATCAAGTCTTTGGGGGTTCTCTTCTTAAACTTCACAGAAGTTTTCCATATCACTTAACCCCACAGTTAATCTGCAATTAATTCATGCTAAGAATTTCTTCAAACCAGTGTGCACTTAGTTACTCTTTCCATGGTGTTTTTCTAAAAAGGAATTGAAACACTATTAACCATAAGTCAGGATAGTCTCGACAAGGTGAGATGTAACAGCCAATCAAAGGTATTTGATTACTGTGTGCCCTAAATCAGTTCAAACACGAATTTCACACTCAGGTCTCTAAGTCTTTTATTGATATTGATCCACACACCTTTTTATATGGAAGAAATCTCTATGTAGAAACTGATTAAGATTTTGGTAATTGTTGGCATGTTGGAAGTGGGAGAGTAAGGAGATAGATTTGGGAAGATATCTCTGGGGACTGCATATTTCATCTTGAGTTAGTTTTATATCATAAATGTGACATTATTGTGAGCTTGGATTTAAACTTTAATGCAGCAAATTACATAAACTCTTTAACAAGAGCCAAAGTTCTAAAGTGCCCTCTTATATTTGTTTTCCTTTTCCACTGAAACAGCATACCAAATCTGAGTCTGATTAAGTCTGCTGACTTTGTTATCAGTGCTAGGAACTACGTATCTATACAGAAAATTAACTTTACCTAGAAATACACGTGTTGGTGGTTTTACTCCTAAAAATTTCTGATTAGAAATGTAATAAGTCCTGGGAAAGGCCAAACTTCATTTTTCCCAATAAAGAATTGGGTTTGTACATAGGCTAGAAACAAGGATGAGATTTTGAGATGTGAAGACACATAATGACTTTACATTAAGTATATGGCCATTCTTCGCAGAGCACAGTGTCTGGCACTTAGTATATATCTAGCTTTATTCCTCCGTATCTGTCATCTATCTATCTATCTATCTATCTATCTATCTATCTATCTATCTATCTATCTATCATCTATCTATCTATCTATCTATCTATCTATCTATCTATCTATCTATCATCATCTATCTGTCATCTATCTATCTATCTATCTATCTATCTATCTATCTATCTATCTATCTATCTATCTATCATCTATCTATCATCTATCTATCTATCTTTCTATCTATCTATCATCATCTATTCTATTTATCATCTATCTTCATCATCATCATCTATCATCTATCTATTTATATCATCTCAAAGTTTCTCAAGCTCAGCACTACTGACATTTTGGGTCAGCTAATTCTTTGTTGTGTGTGTGTATGGGGAGAGGGTTCTGTCCTGTGTGTTGTGGCATGTCGAGCAGCATGTCTGGCCTCTACCAACTAGATACCAGTAGCATGCCCTCTCCAAGTTTCGACAGCCAAATGTGTATCCAGATACTTCCAAATCTTCTGGGGAGGGGGCAGAATCTCCCCCAGGTAAGAACTACTGATTATCTCTCTTTCTCTATGTATCTCTATACCTATAGAAGAGATAAATGAATAAAAGGATTTTATAGTAAAGCACCCAGGCTTCAACCCGGCATGATCAACTGAGAAGGTGAGAAAGATTAGTGAATTTATTGCATATGATAATATTCATAATATATCTATCATCATAATAAACTATAATACTATATAATGAATATAAGAGAGTATTTTTGGATCCCCCATGCTTCCCTCCCCCATGTCTCCTACCTATTACTCTTCTCCTGTGTACCAGGTGACAACAAACTTTTTCTGTGCACACTGCTTTCAGATACTGCTTAGAACATAGAAGTCAATTGATCTGCTGAATCAAATTAATAAATTTATAGAAAATCATAATTATCTGAAATCCAAAGCTCATTTGATATATTAAAAAGTAGCCTTTTTGAGGGATAAATGGAATTTTTTAAAAAGTTTTTCTTAAAATATTAAGAGCCAGAGCTTTGCCTGATTCAGACCAAAGAAATTAAAAAAAAAAAATAGAACAAAGAGATTTAGTTTCTGAAAGCAAAGAAAGTTGTGTCCTATTTCCCATCTAGAAGACAGGAAAAGACAACTTTGTGGGGTGCCCTATCCCATGAGCCCAGTGGCTTGCACACAGTTAAGTACTCAAATATTATCATCTAAAATAAATCACAGTACATAATTGGTATCACTTTATACTAAATTTTAATAATCAACAAGACCATAATTAGAATAGCTTGGGTTACTTGCTTTGAACCAAAATCCCTGAGTCTGCTTTCTCATTATGTATCAGACTCCTCTGCACCACAGCTGAGCGGAACAAACATTCTATTAGGAAGCAGACAGATGACCGTGGGTATGCCATTAAAACGCTTTGAGGCTCTTTGATTCCACCATCTGTAAAAAGGGAGGGATACTAGTATCCTCCTCTTAGGTTTCTCTGAGAATGAAATGAGAGATCACTAAGAGCAAGTGTCTTTTTACAAACATTTAGTCATTTGCTTAATGTCCTTGAGACTGGCTTCTATGGCCAACAGTTTAAAATTTAGTAGCAAAATTAATTTTTCCCATGTTCTGGAATCAAAAAAGTATACGCAAAAGCCTGCTGAAAAGAGTAAAATGATATAAAAGTAGGTAAAGTGGCAGTAGTATATGCCCTACTCCTTTAAAGTAATTCTTCCACTCTCTCTCTCCTTAAACAAGAGCAAGATGCACTTGAAAAGATCTGACTCACTTTTAATACCGATCATTGTTTAAGGGCTCCCAGGCCACCCAACCCCAGGAGGCTGACACAGTAAAGACCAGCTTCAGCCTAAAGTCCAGAGTAGCCCTGGCTGGCCTGGCTTCCTGATCCTTGTCTAACTTTCAAAACATCGTGGACTTGACTATTTCATCCTGGGTTGGGTGCCCTCCATTAACATGACTCCTAGTATAAGTGACCTCTGTGGTCTCAAGCACTTTCTCTCATTCCTTCCCTGATGAACTATATTCAAATTATAGTTAAACAGTGACACCGAGTCTTGTGGGAGATCAAAGGATAATTCAGGAATTCACTGTGCATACAATATGTGTGTGTACACGCATGCACAGACCATAAATAAAATACAGATGATATGTGACACAAGAAGATTCTAAGATGGCCTTAGAAGTTGATGAGAAAAATATTACAAATAAGAGGCTTATGCTAGTCTTTGTTGAAGGACATTGAATCTGGTCTGTGAGGCATGGACAGAACTTGGGCATAAGGAGAGAGTGGCTATATTGGTGTTCATTTTATAAACATTTGTTAAGCCAAACATATAGGCTTAACTTCAAAACATTTTGGCAGACACTTTAATCACCATGCTTTTAAACTTTGTACTACATTCTCTGCTCCTCTGACCATTCCAAAATATGGTATCTGAAATCTATATTTTAATTAGGCTAAGAAATTATTTTGTCAAACCACTTCTAACAATAATTGGGGTATACTGATGAAATGGAAAACCAGGATTGGGATTCATCCATCTAAGTCATCTAGAATCCTGAAACCAGATAAATTTCCCAAAGAAATAGAATCTATAGCCCTCTTTGCCTTCTTTGACTCAATATTTCCTCTTCTAACATATGGATAATATTATTTGTCTCCCTGAGGTGTGTGGCTATTATGGGAGTTACTAGGGCAATTTGTTCAAGTACTTTAATAAGCCCAGTGTATTTGAGATCAGTTGATCTTTCTTCAATGGGCAGGCTGACCAAGGGTTCAGAGACTAGTTCATCCATCACAGTAAAGGGCCTCAGCAGAATCTACCCAATGAGTGGAGGGTGAACTACTCACCCACAGTCCCTCAGAGGAAATTGACAACTAGATTGGTGAGTGGCCTGCAGGGCCAGGTAGGCTGTGGAAAGGACAAAGAAGAAGAGGTGGAGATATAGAGTACAGGCAGCCCAGGTACCAAGAGAGAAAATGTTTCACTGGCTGGTGGCCTTGGAGGCTAAAAGATTAGAAATCAGGGGACTCAGGGGTTAAGCCTAAATACAGGGATTTTTAAATTCTAGTTATATTTCAAATCAACTTATAATAAGTGACACAGACAAAACATAACCATTATGATAAGGATAAAAGAGTAAGAACAAAATAATAAACCAAGGGAAACAATTGGATAAGTAAGCAACTTATTATAACTTAACACAACTGTTAGCTCCAAGAGCCCTCCCTGGTAGCCAAGGCATAAAGGGAAACAAGGCAAATTACATGTTTCTGAGATATAAAGAAAGAGACACATATTTTATCAGCACCAAGACATAGATATTTTATTCAATGAATCTTGTGGTAGGCAGAATAATGACCCTCCAGAAATGTTCATGTCCTAACCCCCAGACCTATAAATATTACCTTACATGAAAAAAGGGACTGTGCAGACACTATTAAGCTAAGGGTCTTGAGATGGAGAAATTCTCTTAAATTATCCTGGTGGACTCAATGTAATCACAAGAGTCCTTATAAGAAAATGAAAGAGGTAAGAAGGTCATAGTCAGAGAAGGAGATGTGATGATGGAAGCAGAGGTCTCAGTGATGCTATTTCTGGAATGGGGCCACAAGCCAAAGAATGCAGGCAGCCTCTAAAAGCCGGAAAAGGCAAGGACACAGATTCTACCTTAGAACCTCCAGAAAGAATCAGCCCTGATAAAACCTTGATTTTAGCCCAATTAAACCATTTTCAGACTTCTGATCTCCAGAACTGTAAGATAAATTTATATTTTTTCAAGTCACTAAATTTGTGGTAATTTATTGCAGCAGCAATAGAAAATGAATATCAACAATTTAATTAATTACTTTTAAATTTTTATTAAATTTTTTTATTGATTTGAGAGAGAAGCCGAATGACAGAGAAACATAGATGTGAGAGAGAAACATTGATCAGTTGCCTCCACAAGCGCCCTGACTGAGGATGGAACCCACAACCTGGGTATGTGCCCCAACCATAAATCGAAACTGCCACCTCCTGGTGTACAGGATGACACTCCAACCAACTGAGCCACACCAGCCAGGGCAATATAGGCCTTTTTTTTTTTTAAATAATAGACCAAGAGAAGAATCAATAAAATGGAACTTTTAGGTCACTTCTATTGGGCGTAAAAATAATACGGCTGAGTTATGTAACTTTCTGGTGTGGCTGACTAGATGTAAGAATAAAGACTAGAGAGTTTGGAGCGATGATTTCTAAACCAGGTACATCAGAATCATCTGAGGTGATGGTAAACATTTCAGATTCCCAAGTCCTTCTCCAGTCCTGCTAAACAGATTCTGTGGTTAGGACCTGCAATTTTTATTTTTAACAAGCATCTATATTAGCTATCATGCTACAAACAAATTGCCACACATTTAACAGCTCAAAACAACATATATTTATTATTTCAATTTCTGTGAGTTAGAAATCTGGGCATGCCTTATTAACTGGTACCTCTGTTTCAGAGTCTGAGTAAATTTATAAGACAGTAAATTTGCCAGCTGGGGCTGGGGTCTAATCTGAAGGTTTGACTGGGGAAGGATTCACTTCCAAGCTCACATGGGTTGTTGACAAAATTCAGTTACTTAAGGACTGTTTCACTTAGGTCCCAGGTTCCTTGCTTGCTATTGGTTGGAGGCTGCTCTCCTTTCCTTTTCAGGTGGGCCTCTCCAACATGGCAGCTTGCCTTATAAAAGCCAGCATAAGAGAGGGTCTGCTAGCAAGACAAGGATTACAATCTTAGCAATATAATTGTGGAAATGACATCTCATTACTTTTGCTATATTGTATTGGTTAAGAGTAAGTAACAGGGTCCACCCACATTCAAAGGAGGAGAACACCAGGCACAGGAGATCATTGGGGGTCTTCTTAGAGTCTGTCCACCAAAGCATTACAGGTGATTTTTGTGTAGAACCAAGCTACGATACACTAACCTAGGAGAATAAATTATTAGAAGGAATAAACCATTTCAGTTGGGCTTTTGACAGGAAGTGGGTGGAAAACAATTCACGACTATGGGCTGTGGTGATATCTCAGTTATGTCCTTTCCATAACAACTGCTATTGGTTAGCATGGTGTCTGGACCTTGGAAACAGTCACTATCATTACTCCCAGGCCCCTCTCTGCTGCCAGCTCAGTTACTCACTGTCCCTGAGCTAACTTCAATATTTCAGGGTAGCAGCACAAGCTGGAAGGAGAGGGGTGAAGCAATGAGGGGGGATAAATTGACATGGTAAAAGTGGGTCTCTGAAATTCATGAGTTTTGATTATTTTTACTTTCTTGTCAAAAAAATGTAAATTTTGCCCTGTCACAATATAAAGAGAATCCATTTCACAATTTACACAGCTGATTTAAAAACTATCCTATTTCAAGCTCAACCACATTTTCCTCAGATATTGAAATGATATTCTGGCAGAAACATTGGCATGTGCTTAGCAAACCCTCCAGGGCACAAAACTAAACAACATTTCCCAGACCCTTGGAGTTAAGTGGAGCCAGGGAATGGAGTTGGCCTGAGGCAGGTAGCCTGAATCCCAAAGTCTCCTACATGATTCTTAAAATTCTCTCTTCACTCACCTCTTGGCCAGATGTTGAGGCCATAGGAAAGGTCTCTGAGGGGTGACAGAACCACCAGACTGACAGAACCTGGGTTCCCAGACAACTACTCTTCCACTGCCATTGGCCAACTGCACTGTAGTCAAACATGAGAGAAATGAACAGGTGTTCTGGGAAGTCACTGTTCATTACAGCAGCTGACATTACTTACTCTGATTAAAATAGTTGTAATATTTCTTTGTGGGACAGATGCCAAATGCTGGGTATTGAGGGACATGTATTAGAATAGGTCACGAGGGTGGTGATAGGAACATATTCCCTTTGTGTTCTTCCCCTCTAAACTATACACTAGCATGGGTCAATCATTCTAGACACCAGTTCTCTGTCCGTGGAAACTGAGGTCTTATCTCTGTGTGTTTGTGTGACAGAGTGGGACCTCCTATTGTGACTTAGACACTGATTCTAAGAGGGCTAATTGCCTGGAATTGCCACACTCCCACCCATCTGACTTGAAGTCATGATACTGGTAAAAGCCCCTGCTGCCAATCTAGGCCTCCATACCAGAGAGTTTTGTACTGATGCCAGTCTGGTCCAAGCATAGGTTGGCTACACACTTTGCATGCCAGGTAGTGGAATGCTGCTCCCACTTGAGGGTTCAGTGATGGCCAAGGCAAGTCTTGTTTCTACATTAACACACAAGCCAGTATCATTAAGGTACCAGTCTCTCTTGTGTCAAAATCCAAAATTTGTGGGTTTGTTTTTTTAAAAATATATATATATCTTTATTGATTTCAGAGAGAGGAAGGGAGAGGGAGAGAGATAGAAACATCAGTGATGAGAGAGTCATTGATCGGCTGCCTCCTGCATGCCCCCTACTGGGCATCGAGCCCACAACCCAGGCATGTGCCCTGACCAGGAATCGAACCGCGGTCTCCTGGATCCCAGGTTGACGTTCAACCGCTGAGCCACGCCCAGCTGGGCCAAGACTTACGTTTTTAAAAAGAAGAAAAAAACCACGCAAGTCATCAAATAGCAAAGGTCTCAATGTGCAATTGTGCAGTTTATGGAGGGAACGATTACTGGAAAATGCAGTTTCCCACTGAGCTTTTTAGAATAGTGGTGATAATAATAATAGCTATCTTGATCATAGTGCCATTTAGTATGTGTGAGGTCTTGTGCTTGGCATGCCATGTTATGTATAATTCTCTTTAAACTTCTGAAGTAAAATATTAGTATTATATTGCCATGTGCTGATGAGAAAAGTGAATCCCAGAGAAGTAAGTTGCCATTCAGCTACTAAGTGGGAGGAGCTGGGGTTAGGAAGCAAATCTAATTCCAAAGGTGATATTTTATTAGTGTGTGTGTGTGTGTGTGTGTGTGTGTGTGTGTGTGTGTGTAATGAAACAGTCTCCAAGGAGTAAAAACTGACTTGGCCAAGGCTCCACAGCTAGTGACAGAGGCAGAAGTCTATCCCGAGCTCCCACCATCTATAAAAGCTGGCTTTTTTTAAGTCACCACATGTTTGCAATGATTTGCAAAGAACCAGAAATATACATTTCCGGAATCATCCAATAGAAAAGGCCATGAGATTGTCTAAAACTAGGGTGTCCCATGGGTTATAAAATATCTATAACAGTTATAAAAATTATTTGGTAAAAACAATTATGGTTTAGACAGAAAATGTTCTTAGTTGATAGTCATCTAATGCTTACTTATTTACTGAATGAATGGACAAATGAACAAATGACTACTATGAGAATCATACTTTTAAACCTGAATGATAATTAAGGTTATGAAGTGTATGTCATGAATTTTCATGAGTAAAACAAATCAGACAACACTATTTGCCACACATATGAGACAAATGTCAGGCTATTAAATGTTAATTGATGATAAACTTGGCAGTTTGGCTGAAGTTATGAATTAAGTTCTGATACAGGTCCCAGTTGCATATTCCTCAGTTTGAGGAATGTATTGTTCCAACTCAGACTGCCATTAAAAAATGCTGGGTGACTTTAATAACAGAAATTTCCTCACAGTTCTGGAGGCTGGAAGTTTGAGATCAGGGTGCCAGTGTGGTCAGGTTCTGGTGAGAACCCTTGTCTTGGTTCACAGATGGCACCTTCTTACTGTGTGCTCACATGTTGGAGAGAGATGAAGCTCTCCAGTCTCTTGTTATTAGGGCACTAATACCATCAAGGGCGCCCAACCCTCATGGCCTCATCTAAATCTAATTACTTCCTGAAGACCAAATCTCCAAATATCATTGACACTGGGGATTAGGGGCATCAACATATGAATTTTGGGGGGACACAATTCAGTCCATAGCAGGTAGTGTAGCAATGGGGTCTTGATTTGATTTCTAATTTTCTAACTAATACTTTGGTTACATTTCTAGAATTTTGTCATACTGATCTCATATCACAAGCCCCTCATAGTCATGCCTGTGTAACAATAAGATTTCTCAGCTTCATCAATATTGGCATTTGGGGCTGGGTCATTTTTGGTTGTGAGGGGCTGTCCTGGGCCTTGTAGGAAATTTGACAGCATCCCTGGTATCTACCCACTAGATGCAAGTAGCTTCTGCCTGAGTTGTGGCAACCAAAAATGTCTCCATTCATTGCCACGTGTAACCTGGGGACTCAACTGCCCCACTTGTGAAGCACAGAGGAATGAGGAGCACTTTTGTGACACCTTCAGCAGGGATTTGTAACCCATGACCTGGACTCAGTTGCAGCTATCAACTTTTATCTGGGTGGGACTCAGGACATTGACCTTCCTTTCAACCTTAGTTGGCTCTCAGCCTCTTCTTTACGAGGTACACTGAAATTAACCAAACTGGACCTAGTCCAATCTCTCCACCCAGCTTATTTTTAATTTCTATTTTTTTACTTGAGATATGATTGACATATAACGTTGTCTAAGTTTAAGGTGTACATCGTGTCAATTTGATACATTACCACAATAGTGTTAGCTAATATCTCTACCATGCCACAGAATTATAATTTCTTTTTTGTGGTGAGAATGATTAAGATCTAGTCTCAGCAACTTTGAAGTTTATAATACAATATTGTTGTCCATAATCACTAAGCTGTGCATTAGATCTCCAGGATTTATTTATCTACTGGTTGCAAGTTTGTACCTCTAACCAACACCTCCCCAATTCCCCCACCCCCAACCCCTGGTAACCAACATTTTACTCTGTTTTTACGAGTTAAGATTTTATAGATTTTACATATAAGTGAGATCATACAATATTTGTCTTTCTCCATCTGGCTTATCTCACTTAGCATAATGCCTTTGAGGTCCATTCATGCTGTTGAAAATGGCAGTATTTCCTTCTCTCTCAAGGCTGAATAATATTCCATTGTGTGTATGTGTGTGTGTGTGTGTGTGTATTACATTTCTTTATCCATTCATCTGATGTCAGACACTTAGGTTGTGTCCATATCTTAGCTATTGTGAATAATGCTGCAATAAACAAAGGAGTGGAGATATCTCTCTAATATTCTGTTTCCTTTTTTTTTATTTTTTTGGATTTATAGCCAGAAGTGGAATTGCTGGGTTGTATGGTAGTTCTATTTTTAAATTTCTGAGGAATCTCCATACTGTTGGTTTTTTTTCATACTGGCTGAATCAATTTACATTCCCATCCGTCCAGTTTAAATTCTGGCCATATGGATAGGACCTTTTTTCCCCCTCATCAGAATAGCCGAAGTTTAAAGCTTAATTCTCACCCAACTCTCTTTGGATCTGGCAGTTACTTCAAAAAGACTGTGCTACTATATAAGATACTTTTAAAAGTACTTAAATTGGAACAGATATTAAACACGATGCATTTGACTGTTGACATTGACAGCTATTAAAAAACACACACCTGATGAGCATAAGCATTTACATGTACCTTCTTTCTCAACAGTATCTTCCAACTAAACTATTTCTTCTGCCTACATTTAAATACGATTTTAATAATGTTTCACTAAAATTTCCATATGATTTATAGCAACATTTACATTTGTTTTCAGTGCTATAGGAATCAGTTGTTTTTCTTCAAGGAAACTAAGGTGTTTACCTTATTGCTTAGGGAAAGTTAGCTAAAGGTTAGTATTTCAAATACAAATGCTAAAGGTTAGTATTTCAGCCCAGAAATAAACTGAGGAACCTCTTTTATCCTCAGAAGCAAATGAGTTAACTCCTGAATTTGCTACCAAAAACATATTTTCACTGATGCTCCCCTGTGAGTAAAATCAAGTCTGAAGCTTCACAAAATAAAAGCATTATGCAGTAAGTGGGCAGGTATGGTTTATACAAAGAAACACAAAAAATAATGCCTCCATACAAAAAGAAAAGTCACTCTCAAGTGTTTCCTCACTATGAATCAAGTTTCTTTAAGTTTCTGTGTCCAGATTTGCAAATGTTATTGTCGGCAAGGTCTTCTCACAACCAGAACATAACATTCTATGCTTATTCTCTCCCGGTAATTCTCTAATAAGTTTATTTGGAACCAAGATATGTTATTTCAAGCTGCCAGGTCCTCAACACAGCATGAGAAATCTGGGTTGTCTTCCATCTGCCTCTTAAATCTTTCCTCTTAATAATGACCCAGTAATCCAATTTTAACTTGCACTATACTCAGTGCTCTATCAAGCAGTATTGAATTCAGTTTGCTCACTTGCTTCCCAAGTACCCAGGCTGAAAAAAATCTCATTATTGTCAAAGCAAACAATGTGATTTGAAGACTTATAAGGGACTAAAAGGATAAGAAAGAAAATCAGGCCCTATTCCTTCAATATGTCATCTCTCCATTTTTATTATTAAAAGGGCAGCAGAACATGACTTTATTTTCAATGAAAGTAGAACATTAAAAAAAATGTTTTGTAAGTAAGGAATTTTCCCAGGTGCTCCATGGATGACTTTCAAGGGTACAGGGAAAGCATGTGGTATGACCGAGAGGATGCATTGATCAACAGTTAATACAAAGCTCCCTTTTCTTGCCACCCCAACTTGCCCATGTTAAACCTCAAAGATAAAACCACGTTAGAGTGCCAGCATATATTTATCCCTCTCTGCACAAAATTCTTAGCTTATATTGTTGGTTCAAATCATCTCCCTCAAGATATTTTAACCAGAAGAAATATTTGGCTTTGAATCAAGTGTCCCAGGTCTCAGCTGAATATCAGTGATATGCTGAGAACATTTCTGTGGGGCAGCACTTCAGTACATCTGCCCACCAGCTGCCAGAAATGGAAATACCTAGAGCAGATTTTATATCAGAGAAGCAGATAATTTCAATCTCTTAGAAGAGAAAAGGCAACATAGAGAAAAAAATGCCAAAAATAGAGCAGGAAATTCCCCTTCTTACTCTACCCTAGACATCCCTCACCCCACCCCAAGTTTTTAAAAGTCATTCCACAATTCAGAACTCCAAGCTCAGACTTCTCATGTTCTTATTGTGGCTTCTGACCTTTCAGCTGACCCACTGATAACCCAGCATAAGAGAGATTAACTAACCATATGCTGAAAGGTTCGAACATCCCTTAGGGGGTATTGAACTACATGGAGAACTCTATGTTCTGGCAGGGGAAGCACAGTGTAACCCAATTTTCTTACCATTACATGCATTTCACGGTCCTGGGAAAAATGGATCTTCTTACTTGTTTTACCCAGCTCCATTAAAACAAGACTAGGTATCGCCCAAACAACTAATCAGAGTCTGGATTTTATTGTGGCCCAAGGGGAAAGCGGAAAGATCACTGACATTTTCTTGGCTCTAAAACTACATTAGGGGACTTCACAACCCAAACTTTCCTCAAGGGATATGAAATGTCATTATACTTGATGTGGAAAGGGATATTGACTCAAGAATCCAGATATCTTCACTCTTGTTTTGGAAAATTGATTGACATATATGAGGATAGTTATCCACACAGACATTGTGCTACACTTGTTCTTAGTACCTTCTTAGAGTTTAGTCCAAAATATTGAGCTTATTCTCAGAGCCTTCCTTCTGGTGCCAGAATATTAGTATGCAGAATTCTATGCATTATCATTATCAGCAAAGAGCCACAGTCCTTTTTTCAAAGCCTCTTGGTCAAGGTGTCAAACTTTTGCAGCAATCTCTTAACTGTTCTACTTATGTCTTGACCCACTTCAAGACCTTCTCTCTAGTACAGCTAGAATGATCTTTTGAAAGTACAAATCCAGGCATTGTTTTATTTGGTTAAAACACTCCAGAAGCTTCCCACTGTTCTTAAATTAAAACCTAAACTGCTACATTGTTTATGGAGTCCTGCATGATCTGTTGTCACATCTGCAGCCTCTAATCCCGTTTCTCCATTTCTTTCACCTGGCCCCTTCCCCTTCTTTATATCAGCCAGATTAAATTTCAGTTTTCTGAACAGACTGTGATCTCTCAGTACCTTAGATTAAGCATTTTTCCTTCAACCTAGAACTCTCCTTAACTCTAGGGTTGTGATTAAGAAGGCAGCTCTGGAGTTAAATACCTGAATTCACCAACTAAAGCTCTGTGACATTGGGCAAGTCACATCCTTGTGCAAGAAACAGCTCAAGTGCCCATCAGTAGATGAGTGGATAAAAAGCTGTGGGACATTTACACCATGGAATGCTACGCAGCTGTAAAGAAGAAGGATCTCGTACCATTTGGGACAGCATGGAGGAACCTGGGGAATATTATGCTGAGTGAAATAAGCCAGGCAGCGAAAGACAAACATCACATGATTTCACTTATATGTGGAATCTAAAGAACTTAATAAACTGATGAACAGAAATGATTCAATGACATGGAAGTGGGGAAATTCCCCATTTAAAAAAATATTTTTATATATTTTTATTAATTTCAGAGAGAGGAAGGGAGAGGGAGAGAGAGATAGAAACATCAGTGATGAGAGAGTCATTGATTGGATGCCTCCTGCAAGCCCCACACTGGGGACCAAGCCCACAACCGGGGCATGTGCCCTGACCAGGAATCGAGCCGCCGCCATCTCTTGGATCAGAGATTGGTGCCCAACTGCTGAGCCACACCTGGCAGGGCAAAATTCCCCATTTTTAAATTGAGGATTAATAATGGATTCCGACTCATAGGGCTCTTGAAAAGATTAAACATGTTACAATGTGTGGAGCCTTCAGAATAGTTCTCACTAAAAGTTAATGGTGGCCAATGAATTCTTCAAGTTTTGGCTTAGGTTTGACTCTCCCTTTAGAAGCCTTCACTAATCTCATATACATGGGCTTGCTCTTTTAAGTGATTCCATAATATTCTATTCTTGTTGTATCATATTATCATTACCATCAAATAGTCATTTACTTGTCTGTCTTCCCCTGGGAGGCTCTGAGTTTTGTAAGGCAAATGAAACCACTTCTATCACTTCTACCACGTGCATTCCACACAGCATGCCTCACAGTAAGTGATCATTAAAATGTTTGCTGAATTGAAAAACGGTGCTAGATATTTTCCGTGTTCCATCTGTTCTCACCTTTCTTTATCCAGTTCTCTCTCCTTGAGAGACCTGCATGGATTGTTTCATCCAAACTATTGACCAGCTGCAAATTGGTTGAGTTTGGCTAAGAGGAGGCTCTGGCAAGATATAGATGGATGGGTGAAAGAAGAGGCCACGGTAATAACCCTTCCCACTTCCTCCCTGCTGTGGTTCTGCCAGTGGTTGTATTCTGCTATAGGCATGGCTCCTGTCAAGATACCCCACTTTCACAGCTCTAGGTCTCTCTGGTGCCAGAAAGAACATCCCCTTCCCTTGTCCCTTCAGACTTAAGAGTGCTATCAGCAGCTCCCGCTATTGCTAATCCCTTGTTGCTCTGCTATCCCTCCATCAGTCCTTCAACCCTGTCCAACCCTCTGTTAAAAGTTCATTAATCAGTTCATTAATTAATGAATTAAAAGTTCATTAAACCCATTGGATTGTGTCACCAGCTTCCTGTTGGGACCCTGACTGATACAGTGACTGAGCACAGCCACTACTGTACACTTCACTCTTCATGTTCCTGCTGGGGTGCTCAGGCAGGAGAAGGATAGAGGAGATACTTTGCTACACTTTGTTGGACACGTGGTAGTAGGGGAACATAGGATTTCACTAATTAAAATAGCTTGCGATGTTTACAGTTCTTATTTTTATATGTATACATGTCACTCGCCTAATGCCCAGATGTGTTATTGCCAATGGTTTCCATATGGATTGTTCTTAAAGCATTTTGCTGGTGGATCATGCTTTCCACTGCACTTGGTAGTGAAGACTGGGTAGCAGCACTTGGCTTGATTAATGAAACATCATAGTCCATCCAGAGTGCTAAGACTCTTCAAGTATCATGATTCTTTCCAGCTCGAGTGAATGGGACATTTCCCAGGCTATTATTTCTAGTTCTATTTGGCAAATAATACTGGATAGGTGATACCATCAGTTCCATTACAGAAATAGGCTATAGACAGCCAAGTATCAGACTCTGAAACCAGGGATGATCTGTAGGCCCAAAGACCACCTTGTGGGGACACCTGTGTTTCTTGTGTTACCTGTCAAATCTGTTGAGCACACACTCCTTACATAACATGGTCTTATTTGCTCATTTCCCAAAAAATAAGAGGCTTGGGCTGAACATTCAAATAGTTTATAACTATTGCTTTGTGTCAAGTAGATCTTTTTCATAGGAATTTAGAGCTATAAATAATCACCCGCAAGAACTTGGCTTTATTTTCCCATTAGCATGATTTAAAAAGATTCTCTAATATGATCAAAGCTCAGATTTCAAGAGCTCTAACTCAACTATCTTGTTGGAGCCATCAAAATGTGTCATGCACTCAATGTAAGAGGCTACAGAGAGGAATTGATGATTTTTTAGAAGTGCATATTCTAATAACAGAGCTGTGTTTGTTTCCTACAGCTGCTATATTACCACAAATTTAGTGGCTTAAAACAAAGCAACTTAATATTTTATAGTTCTGGAGGTCAAAAGTCCCAAATGGGTCTCACTAGACTAAACACAAGGTATCAGCAGGGCTGCGTTCCTTCTGGAGACTCCAGGAAGAATCTGTTTCCTTGCCTTTTCCATCTTCAAAGCTAGCAATGGCTGGCAGAGTCTTTCTCACATCATGACATTCTTACACTGCTTCCATCCTCACATCTCCTTCTCTGCCTCTTCCGCCTTCCTCTTTCACTTATAGGACTCTTACAATTACACTGAACCCATCTGGATAACCCAGGATGCTCTTTCCATCTCAAGGCCCTTAACTAAATCACATCTGCAAATTCCCTTTTGCAATGGAAGGTAACATACTCATAGGTTCTAGTGCTAGGATGTGAACATCTTTGGGGGCCATTATTTTGCCTACTATAACACCTATTAAATAATTATTTAAAGTTTTAGAAATTTTCGCCTTTGCTGTTATAAATAATGAAAAATGGTTAGAGTAAAAATTATGGGTCTTTTTAGTTTTCCCTTATGCCATAATAAACTCTAGACACATTCTGTTGCCTTGATGTCTTTACACATTAAACGAGGGTAAAAATAACTACTTTAAAGGGTTTTAATTTTTGAATTTTAAATTACTAGTACAGGTAAAATTGCTGATGTAGAGAAAGTGCTCAAAAATAGTCCCCTATTCATCATATCCCATTTCTATACATATTATTTTCCCTGAGTTAGGAAACATAAATATTTCAGTAGCAATAATTATAAATATTTAGGCTTCAGATGTCATTTTGAGATTTGGAAAGCTCCATGAAATATTTTTGTATCCTCTCACCTTCCAAATTAATACAGAGGAAACAATTTTTGAGACTACATGCAATTTTTACTTAAGTAGTTTTGGGTAAGACAGGAACTAGAAACATTTTTTTGTTTTGTTTCTGTGGTGGAAGCTAGGAATTCTTCCCCACATTCACAAACCAATCATCATCTATGATTACCATTTTAGCATCTGAGAGGTAGTTAGAAGTTTTGAAGAAGGCTAGGTTGTACTTCTTAGCACTTTAAAGGTATCATAGCTGTGCCACTGTATTGAGGACAGTGAAACAAATGGCTACCAACAAAACTCACTAATCAAAAGGTTAACTGATTGCCAGGCTGAGGGACAAGGGCAATGCAAGTAGACAGGGCACCTGTTTTTGTGGTGCTTACTTAGATTCTAATGGAGGATAAGAAGGAAATAACACTCCGATAGATAAGTGAGCCAATACATATTCAAGCAGCATAATTCCTAGAAGGATAAATGCTGTGGTGACAGTGATATGCTGGGCTGTGTCAATGGGAAGATGTCTCTGGAGAGGGGACATTTGAGCTGTGGTTTGATGATCAACAGTTCATGCTGTAGGCTCTTAAAAGCCCAGATCCCCATGCCGCTCTCCTCATCTCCATAGTGGGGTATGTGTACTACCCAGGGTGAGCAAGTTAACCAATTAGAATACAGGGAGAAAAGATTAGAACTTCTATTCGAATTTATTTTTATCTAGCAAATAAAAAAGAAATTAGAATTTGCTAATATTTAGATTTTTACATCGGCACCATACACTTGGTTCCTATGACAGTCACCCTCGCTCTGAAGGACTGTAATGAATTGCATTTTATAAAAACCTAGTCAAGTGCATTTAGAGATTATATTATCTAATTTTAACTAGAATAAACCTCACATAATGTACCAATGGCTTTTAAAGTTTTCTGTAAGGATACCATGGGTTGAGGTAAAATTATTATTCTGCTCTCAAGTTAATAAGAAGATGCCAGAAGCAGCTATTTTCCTTACCCAAGCAGGCCATTGCCAGCCACATTATGACCCTTCATTCACAGCTGAAGATAGCTCAGCCACAAACATTTAACATTACCAAGAAAGCCACATAAAGCAAGTATTGACAACCACTTCCATTACAGACAAATCTTACCCAGCCTTCCCATGGGAGGAAGCCATCACAGTGAGCAACACATTTAAAAATATTATTTACTTACTTAATCTTTATTCCATTATGTATGTTTTATAATATATAAAATATAATGGCCCCTGAGTCATGTATATAATTTCTAAATTGATATACATATATTTAAGATTCGTGTGCATTTATCATTACTTCTAGGCATAATCAAACACACTTTGTGATCACCGTTCTAAACTATGTGATAGTTTATGGCCCTTGTCATTGACTGTCAGCAACCATATACGGGGCAACCCAGCTCTGAACTCTGAAATGGATTTTCAGGATGGTGTGAAGTTTTGAGCATAATTAAGGCGCCAAGAATCACATAATCCAACAGAATCCGGGTTGAGTGGCAATTCCCTAGTGCTCTGGAAGGAACATTCCAGTTCCAGCTAGAAGCTGCAGGGAATCTGAGACGATCCCTGAGGCAAAGCTCTAATTCCTGTGCTTTTGGTTCATACAGGATAGTGGCCAAGATTCCTCTGCAAATCCATTCCTCAATGAGTTCCACGTCTACAGGGTCTGATCAGTGACGGGTTTTTCGAGTGAATGTGTGTGTGCATGTACACACATGCACAAAGTGATACCAACCAAGGTTTCCTTTGGTCCCTTGTGATTTCATCAAACATTTTTGAGTCACATTGATGCTTGCCTTATTTTAACATTGGATAATGCAGTTCATAAAAGAAATTGTTACTTTTCTTTAGTCAACAGCCAAGAAAATCCAAAATAAGTTATACGGTACACTTAGAATTAAAAGAGTTAAATGTATTTTTAAGTGTACGTGTGTGTTTTACTCTAATTTGCAATTTTGTTTGTCCTTAAGGATAGGCATTAGATGTATACACTCTTCAGATGTTCTCAGATAATCAATTGTCTATGGTAAAAGCAACTGGTAATCTTTAAGGATTTCTTGGTGATTAGATTGTGGATGCTTTGACATGCACAACAGAATGCATTCCCAGGGCCTGGCTGGCATGGCTCAGTGGTTGAGCATCGGCCTAGGATCCAGGAGATCGCAGTTTGATTCCTGGTCAGGGCACGACTAGTTGCAGGTCCTATCCCCAGTCAGGGGTCTGCAGGAGGCAGTCGACCAATGGCTGTCTCATCAATGATGTTTCTATCTCTCTCTCCTTCTTCCTTCCTCTCTTCTCTGAAATCAATAAAGACATATATGTATACTTCTTTAAATATATTTCATTGATCTCAGAGAGAGGAAGGGAGAGGAGGAGAGAGAGAGAGAGATAGAAACATCAATGATGAGTCATTGATCGGCTGCCTCCTGCACGCCCCTACTGGGGATCGAGCCTGCAACCCAGGCATGTGCCCTGACTGGGAATTGAACCGTGATCTCCTGGATCCTAGGTCCATGCCCAACCACTGAGTCACGCCTGGCAGGGCAATAAAGACATATTAAAAAAAAAATGCATTCCCAGGAGAAAAGGGACAGTAGAAATTCAAAGGTGCCTCGGGCCTTCCATGCCCTAGATCCCACATTTATCAAAGTAATAACTGTCTTGTCAAAATATTTTTCTCAATCCCTTTTCTTGCCCCCTTTGTTCTCTTTTCAGCTAGGTACCCACCCCCATTTCTTTGAACACAGACAAACTCATCTCAAAAATATGAGCAGGGGAGAGTTACCTAAGACTCAGCCAGTGTTCAGTATCTACAGAGATTTGGTGCATTTCATTCCCATTTTTCATCTATATCTATACCATCCCATGCTTTGAATTATAATATCACATAAAGAACATGAATAAAAGCATCTTGTGTATGTAAATGTGCTGGTGTGTATTTTGCTTATGGTGCCCAATATCTCTGAGGAGATAGATAATTTCATGAAAGTTTTCCTAGGAAGTCACTACTCCAGGCATTGGGCTTTGGTGGTTGTGGTGGTGGTTCTAAGCAATTTAGAGGTCAGTGACAAACTCTCTGGGTGGGGTGGTAGTTTAGGGTGGGACCACACAGATTTGATCAGCTTTGAGAAGGAAAAGGATAGAAACAATGCCTCTCAATCATTTGGCCTCCAATTTCTTCTCCCCAGAGACCTACTTAGTCACTTCATTCTTTGCATATTGAGGTCCTCCTAGTGGACTTCCTCTATAGAGGACAACTTCCCAGGGGGCTTCGAAAGCCCGATGTCCTAAACCCAAAACACAGAAACCCAAGCACCCCCCTCTCTTGTCATCACAATAAACATGTACCACAATAGGATGGTTTAATTTATTTTCCATGTGGAAGATTTTATTAAGTTTAAAGTAGACTGAGTACAGTTTTTTCCTACAGCTGCAGTTTATGATGAGGGTAACCCAAAACACATGACCACATGATCAAACAATGTAATGCAGCACTTCAAGAATTCCAAGTGGACAGAAGGTTGGAAAGTGATCCTTTGTGTAAATAAGAGCTGGCCTCACATAGTGGTAGATGGTTGTAGATGTCAAAATCCAAAGAAACATGCACTTTCCCCAGGATGTCATTCTTAGGATAATAGCTATGATTCCAAAAGTTTTTACACAAATATTGTCACGTGAAGAGCCTGGAGGTCCCCCATCTTCCAGCACTATCTATTTGAATGTAAATCTGGAAATCTCTGGAGGGGCTTTTTATTTTTATGAAGGTAAATTATAAAAAGATTCCAGCATTTCTCTTCTTGATCTTGTTGTCAGGTCACCAACTGACTTCTTCCCTTCTAGTGTTAGCCCCAGTGGAAGAAACTTCTTAGATGACTTTTGCAGGTTCCTCATTTCCCTGCAGCCCATTGCCTCTTGTCCTGGCCAGTCCAAACATATGTCTCTAGGCCATCCAGGGAGGGAACGCTTGTAGCATTGCCCCCTCCATCACCACCAGTGACCTGATCCAGCACTTAGGAATCTTGCAGAATGTTCTCTCTTGCTCACAAGTATAATCCTCTCCTAATGCATGAAATATTAACAGATAAAAATAGCATTTTGGAAAACATTTTAGATGACAAATGCAGGAATTGGACTAAGCATGAAGTGGTGTGATTTACTGGAAGGGGGATATACTTTTCAGTTAGAAGGCTTGCTTCACAGTCCGCTCTCTGCCACTCACCAGCTGGGGGAACCTGGGCAAGTCATTTTGTCTAAGCCTCATAATCCTTCTAATCTTAAAAAGGGCCAAGGATATCTCTCCTACCCACCCAGTGTGTTTGTAAGAGTCGGGCTATTTCTAAAGTGCTACAGAGTTACTTATTGATATACAGTGATTGCTTACTGTGCTGAAGAAATTTAGAACAAAGTGGTACTTCTTAGAGATTATTTGATAAAACCAGTTCATTTTCTGGATGAGTGATCTGAGGCACAGAGAAGAGAAACAACTCAGTTTGTCATGGTTACACGGTGGATGTGTTTTTTAGATACAAAAGAATGACACAATTGTGTTGGTCTATGTACTCACTCAGTATAATAATTTCCATGATATCTATATGGAACCAGTTTATAGAAATTGACAAGAATATTTCTTCTCCAACCACTCCTTTCAAACATTCTTTTTCCAGCTCCCTTTTCCTTCTTCAAAGATATCCTAGGCACATACTTTATTGCTTCCTTATTCTTATATTCAAAAATGCCCAGTCAAGTCCAGTTTACAACTTCAATCTGGGCCTTGGACTGCGGGCTTTTGAATAGTGGGAGAGCTTTTTCAGCTTCATTCACACTGCCCTTTTCTGGGTTCTTTCTTCCTGTTTTGTGTCAAAGCCTAGGGAGAAGAATCAGGAGTGTTGGTACCTGGAGCAGACATCCCTGAAATAAAAAATGCCTTTGTAGTCTTCTCTGTTGACTATTCCTGTTTCTCTACAGAGGCCCTGTGTGTGCATGAACACAAATGCTCCCTCTGACCTGAGACTCAGATATATTTTTCTAGAGGCTCCTTGGGATTGATCTTTATACTACACAATTTTCACATGTGAAAGATACACTTCAGTTTGAACCTACTTCAAATACTGCCTTTGGTGGTGACCACATAGCCTCATCTTGCCAGGGGTCCCCTGCCTAACAGGCAGCCATCATGGGGGAGCTCAAGTATATTTCTTTGTGTCTGTTTGACTCGTGGAAAACCCAACTATCTTGGCTTCACCCCAAGTGAATTCTCCTTGGTCTCTGTCTTGCTGTCTCTCTCCAGTGATTGCCCTGCCCCTTAGTCCCAGAGAAAAAAATCAGCAATTCTGTTACATAGGCGAACAGCCAACCCCAAAATGAGATGCCATCCTCTATCTCTAATAAGGATTTTCTAGATACTTTCTCATCACTTGCCTTAAACTTGGCAGATGTTTTCTGATGATTCTCCAATGCATTCCCAGACTTGCACCTATACAGGCTGAGGGAAGTGGTAAGGAGACTGCAGCTATGAGAGGCCGCCCAGGTTCCCAGTGAGTTCTCTGGCATTTGTGAATAGGCGCGGGGACATTTGGTGCCTGTTGTTTTCATACTGGAGCCTTTACCTGCTCGAATGTGCTGTTGAGCCCCTCTAGTGAATTTTTTTCATTTGTTATTGTACTTTTCAACTCTAGAATTTCTATTTGGTTCTTTTAAAAATCATTTCTAACTCTTCATTAATATTCTCTATTTGGTGAGACATCGTTCTCATACTTTTCTTCAGTTCTATAGACATCCTTTCCTTTAATTCTTTGAACATATTTAAAATAGCTGATTTAAAGTCATTGTATAGTAAGGCCAAAATCTGGCTTCCTCACAGTTTCTGCTGATTATTTTTTCCTCCAGTGGATGGTCCATACTTTATTATTTCTTTGCATGCCTCATAACTTTTGTTGAAAACTATACATTAAAATAATATAATGTAGCAACCCTGAAAATCGGATTTTTTTCCTTTCCCTACAGTTTGTTGCTATTGCTATTTTTGTTCTGCTTTTTTAGTGACTTTCCTGAGCTAATAATATAAAGTCTGTATTCTTCATCATTCATGGCCACTGGGGTCTCTGGCTCAGCTAGCTTAGTAGTCAACGAACGATTAGAGATTTCCTTAAATGCCTGAATCAGTCTCCCAGTCTTTGCTAAGGGACTCTGTATACATGCTGGGTCACACCTTCAACACTCAGTTTACAACTTGGCCTTAGCCTTCACTTTGTGTTTGCATAGAGCCTCAAAGTCAGCCAGATGTGAGAGTTTAGAGCCTCTTTGGGTCTTTTTTTTTTTTTTTTATGCACATATACAGCTCTACGCATGCACACAACCTTAACACATGCATGTAGCTCTCCATTTTTCTAATAATATATTGGAGTCTTTCTAATCTCCCTGTGAACGTCTCATTCCCTAGCTTTTCCTTTAAAGCTTTTTTGGTTAACCTATTATTTTCCCCAACTGTTATCCACTGCCTGAGGTAGCTTAGATGTTCAACAAATGCCTCTAATTATTTCAGACAAACATCCCCAATGCAAAGGTTGTTAGCACTGGGTAAGCTCTGAGTCAGGTCAAATAAAGACAACCTTGTGAGTGGGATTTCCTAGGGAAACAACAGACAGGTCAAATAGTTCTGTGGGAATGAGGCTGTGAAGGAAATCTAATTCTATTTTTTCCCTACAGTAGCTACCAGGTTGCTGGTTTTCACCATGATTTTGGGCTGTTAAAAGCTGAAGAGGAAGAGATAAGAACAGTGAGAATTAAAAATGTCACAAAGCTCACTCTTCTTACCAAGATTCAGTCATTTGTCTTGAATAAATGCTCTTGGATTGATGCAAGCCTTTGGTTAATTTTCAGAGTTCTGAAAAAGTTGATTCTGACCATATTTTGTCAATGCTATAATTTCTCTTATGGAGGGGAACATTTTTGGAGGTCCTTCCTCTGCTGTTTTCATTGATGTCCAGTTCTCCCTTGAGGTCTTTAGCAGTAACTCTGACACAAGACAAATGAACCTCTTCAATAGCCTGTTACATATGCTTAGCATATACCTGGTTTCATTCTGTTATACAAAAGCGAATGATTGTCTTTGACTTCATCCATATGTTCCCACAGAGATAGAGGCTTATGGCCACAGGTAAGAAGGAATAATGATTAGCAAATACATTAACTAGTGTCATGTTTATACTTAAGCAATCAGCCACTGTTATAGTTGTGAGTATAGTTTTCTCACTGCATTAAACTTGCCACTCTTAGAAATGGCATCATCTTGCATTTCCAGTACAGGTTTAGACCTAGTCAAAGTATTCTTCTGGCTCTTTCCAAAGTACTCCTTGGTTTCTAATGACCAATAATGGAACCGAGGTCCTGATTTGGTATCTCTAAAATTACTGCTGTCACACGTTCCTGCCTAGACATCCCCAGCTTTCAGCCTATCAGAGATATATCTATATTTACATTGATATACATCTATATCATCTATATCATTTGGTCTAATTCCCTTACTAATATTTCTTTTACTTGATGACTCATTTCCTTCTTGTATTTTGACAGGGTATAAGTGAATAGAGCTCCATGCCAACGCACGGGTCTAGTAAGAATGTTCTAGGGATCTCAAAGTTCAGTAGTAAGGATTGCTCTCTTAATCAAAAAATTAGTCCAAGAACCAAAATTTTCTTAGGTCCTGGAGGAAAACTCCAAGGTAGAGAGATCACAAGGTGGAGAGATTACAAGAGTCATTCCATTAGACTCTTCCTTTCTGCCTTTGCTTTCATTCTGGTGGTATAGACTTCTCCGGTCATGCAAATCTGGGAGTCCTCTCCCCTAGAACTATGGGAGGATATACACTTAACAAACCCCCTTGCCATTGGACAGAGTCATGTGACTAGTAATAGTTGATAGGCTGTGGGCAGAAGCAACTTGTGTCAATTCCCAGCTGGGCAATTTTATTGCCATTGTGAGGCCCTGCAGCACTCTCTTCCCACTGCTGTCATGACTGGTGATGTTTCATATGTTGGTACCTCAATTAGCCTGGGTTCAAGAGGTAGGATGACATAGAGAAGCACCCTTTATAGACATCTACTATTTATCAGGCGTCATCAAAAAATAAATCGCATTGCGCTACATGACTAGGATTTTGGGACTGTCTGTTAATGTCGCATAATGTGTGCTATCCTGACTGGCATCTTACTTCATTTCATGATTTTAAGCTTGACGCATCTACAGTCTGCTGTCTTGGCCATCTGCATCATTGTTATCACATATGTCACATTCATCAGCACTCTCGTGCTTATTTGAGACAATTAAGGGAGGCAAGGGGCTCATAATTTTTTTCTTTTCCTCTGAGCCTCCCACTGATATATGAAGCTACAACACAAACCATGACAAACCATAGTCTGTTCTATATTTAACTAATTCTCTTTCTCTCTCTCTCTTCCTAAGACACAGATTTGATATGGAACTCAACTATCTAAAATTAAATGATGAGAATGCACACTTACTCAAGAGTTCCAATGCCTCTTTATAACTTTAGCAAACCACCATCATCTTGGGTTTCCTTTTGCTGCTCTGTAAAGCAAGGACAAGAGTGATATTTCCCAAGGTAGTTATGAGAATGAGTGTGTGTGGGTGTGTGGGGGAGTGTTAGGGGAAATGTGGCGTATTTTGCATAAAATGAGCTATTTTGAAAAAGGCAGTCACTCTATTCTAAAGGAGCAGTCAGGAGAACTATGGACCTCCAGAGCATGCTGGAATCTGTTTTCTATTTCCCCACATTTGTTACATGCTAAACAATTTGGATTCTCACTCCCCATTGAGATATTTGGCCCCAGCAAAATATGGAATTTCTACATTTATTTACTGATTTAAGAATAGAAGACAATCTAATATGAAGGATCATTCTTATATCAGCTTGAAGGGGTAATAAAAATGGTGTTTCTGAAAATTCTAAATGCTTTAATTTTTCACTTTTTCTCATTTTATTTATAAAATAGCTGGCCACTTTTCATTAAAACATTAATACATTTACACAATGTAAAAATAATTAAGTCTCATAAAATATGTAGGGAAAACTACATTTAAAAAATTTTGTAAAAAATATATCTTTATTGATTTCAGAGAGGGGAAGGGAGAGGGAGAGAGAGATAGAAACATCAATAATGAAAGTGTCATTGATCAGCTGCCTCCTGCATGCCCCCAACTGGGGACTGAGCCCACAACCCGGGCATGTGCCCTAACCAGGAATCAAACCACAATCTCCTGGATCCTATAGGTCAATGCTCAACTGCTGAGCCATGATCGACCGGGTGGGAAAACTACATTTAATTTTCACCCCAGGCATCCAGGTTCCAGTCCTTCCCAGAAGTAACTCTTGTTACTATTACATGTTCTATGCATATAAAAATAAAATACATGACATATACAAAGTCCAAAACCTATCCCCTCTCCATATTTATCAACATAAATGGGAGTAGATCATGCACACTGATTTTAACCTTGCTTTTTTAACTTAACAGTGTTATCTTGGCCATTGTTCCTCTTCAGTCCATATAGACTTACCCATTTTTTCCTAATGGCTACATGATATTTTATTGTACATTTAGGACTTAACTTAATGGTGAAGTTGGCAACAGATGGGCTGTAGGTGGGTGTAGCTCAAAACCATGAGATGCAGTAGAATACCTGTTCTGATGGTACAGGCTATGCTGAATAACAGATAATCCCCAGGTGATGAATATATATGCATACATTTCCATGAATATTGTTCTCCAAATGTGTAGCACATAATACTGCTAGTTGTTTGAACTATCAACTGTTCCTGCCTTCCTTCTCCCTTGCTTTGCATCACTAGGCTAACACTTTCCAGTCTCCCTTGCAGTTATGTGTGTTCAATATATCACAGCCCCAGCCAGTAGGGTATAAATCGAAGTCTGCTGGAACCTGCTAGGTAAGCTTTCATTTACCTACTAAAGGGACAGATGTGCCAGCACTACACTCTCCCTTCCTCCTTGCTCCTTACTGACTTGATTGCAGATACGATTCCTGGTGCTGTGTTAGGCATCTTGCCACCCACCACGAAGGGAAGGTAAAGAGAACCATAACAGACAAGGGCAACCCAGAGCCCCCAAACCAGCAGCCACCTACTTCCAAACTTCGAATTATGCAAGAAAAGTAAATCGGGCTTATTTAAGTCATTGAGCCCTAGGTATTCTCTTATTTGTAGGATAACATTCCTCACATTCTTATAATTCATTGAAGCTATAGCAAAGGGGATCCCCAATTGATACCCCTAGTGAAAGAGAATGCCTGTTTCCCCACATTTCTCCTAACATATGGCATGGCTTTAATCTTTAGTATTTTGTTGTTTTAATATAAATTTATTTAATTATGGGTGGAGCTGGAACTTTGTTTGCTTAAAAGCTATACATTGTCCTTTCTGTGACTTGCCTGTATATGTTGTTAGAGTATTGATTCATAATAAAACCAGCTCTTTATCTGCCATATCTCAACTTTGTGTAGGGTAGGTTTTTTGCTGATCAGAAAATTTTAGTTTTTGTATAACATATTTTGAGGTGAGATGTCCGATATTCAAATGCTAGTTTTGCTTCTTACTAGTTCTATGATCCAGGGGCTATTCTACACTCAATTACCTGTCTTCAACATACTTCATATATATAAATTGTTCTGAGATTTGAACCCAGGTCTACCTTACTCCAAATCTCATGATCTTTTTACTAGGTATCAAAGTAGTTACAATCTTACAGATAATACTCTGTCTCAGCCCATTGTCATGCACACTATTCTAAGGAAAAGCAGAGCTGAAGTCACAGAGAAGATTGGCTTTCTTAAGTAGGCACACTTCCAATCTTTGTGAAAATGTGGCTCCCCTATGCCTTCATCTGTAGGTTATAAATAGATACGTGGGTCACTTTCTAAGAGAAATCACACCTAAAGCACTGAAAAAAAACTGGCTTTCTTTGGTTCATAGAAAGGTTGCAGTCATACTTCCCATCTTTTCTAAAAATGTGGCTTCTCTATGACTTCATCTTTAGGATATGTATAGATATGTGGTACGTCCAAGTTGGTCTCCCAAAATCAAATTGTATCTCCCTTTTGATGGCCTCTAGTAAAATAATTTGATTTAGTTTGTGGAATTTTCCAATGACATTATCAATTGTGCCTCCAAATATCAGCAACTCAAAGTGTAGGCTTGTCTTTCCCTCTATGGCTATATAAGGGTGGGAGTTTCATTTTTTTAACCTACATGAAATTAGAATTTTATAGTACTTGCCAAACAAAATCAGTCTTTTCCTCAGTCCCATTTCCATTTTAGACTGTGATTCTGCTTTGACTTACATTTTAATAAAGTTGGCATTTTTACTTCTGCACCTGGAAATTCCTAACTGGTTTTTGTCACATTGTGAAATAAATAGTAATTCACTTAGATGGAATTTATTTTGAGGAATAAACCACCAGTTTTTACATCTTCCTCCCTTATGATATATTGATTTGCAAGATACACCATGAAATATATACGTCTATGTAAATACACATGCACACACACAAACTGAAGTTTAAAAAGAGCAAGAATTGCCCAGCCGGGCGTGGCTCAGTGGTTGAGCGTCGACCTAGGATCCAGGCGATCAGGGTTTGATTCCTGGTCAGGGCACAGGCCCGGGTTGAGGGCTCAATCAATGACTTTCTCATCATTGATGTTTCTCTCTCTCTCTCTCTCTCTTTCCTTTCCTCTCTCTGAAATCAATAAAGATATATTTAAAAAATAAATAAAAAAATAAAAAGAGCAAGAATTGTATGCATGGTTCAGTTTACTCTTAAATTTGATTTCTTCATTTAGGGCAACTCCAAGGAGTTAAAAGCTGAATAAAATCAAACTCAAGACAGAGAACAAACAATAAATTTATATATAGATTGTTGAAAACACAATTGTTTCCATCCCTTAATTGCTTTTAGAAAATAAATAGTATTTTTTGATATGTTCAGAGCTGAATTTTAAGGACATATTCTAATAAATCAATAACTACAAATAAATCTACTAGACACCCTATATCAATATAACTCTTAAATGTTTGAAATAATGTGACAGCAATCAAAGATGTCTATAGGGATCCTGCTTTTTCACCACCTTTGAAAGTAAACAGGAATGTAATTTGTCAGCGATGAATGACCACCCTGCTGATGGCACTTTCTTCTCTTGTTTGAGAGTAAGAGCGAGGGAGAGTGAATAATCATTCCATTTATCTAGAACTGTGGAAGTTCTCAAGATGTGGGACTTTCAGTGCCCGGGAAAGTCCTGGGAAACCCTGGTGAGTTGGTCAGCCTACAGCAGAGAAGCCTGTCATGGGGGTTACAAATTGCACCCATCTGGGTTTGATATTGGAACACATGACTGTCCTTCATGTGCCCAGAACTGAGATCATCCCTGGAAATGCTCACAGTTGTCTAAATGGAAGAAAAAATTCTGAAACCACAATAAAACCTTAAATGTTTTAAAAGTTTAAAATGAGTGCTTTTTGTAGTTTAATGTCTCCAGCGTAATCAGGACATTGATATAAACACAATATATTCTAAAAACACATTCAATCGAGAAAACCAACCCTCCCTAAGATAAATGTCAGGTCCAAGATGCATATCAACTTAGTGTTTTGCTATGAGGGGCAGATGGACATTGATGGTATGGATAAAAATGCAGTATTACATTCAGAAAGTAATTTAGAAAGTAGCTTCTTTTATCATTATGATCATTGAACCCTATAAGATAATGAAATGCCCATTTTCTGTCCTGGTGGCAACTTTCAAACAGCTATACTGGAATCTGCCTCTGGCGTCCACAGTCAGCTATGCCCAGAATTGGGGACCATATCTAAATGCATCTGATGTGAACCAAAGATCTCTGACAAGGACATGTTTACACTTACAGATTAAATATTAAGTACTTTCAAAACAACTAGACACCTCTTATTTCTCCTTCACAGTTGACCATTTTGTAGGAAGTGTTTTGGTTGAGAGCTTTTCCATCTACTTTTGAGTTGCTGGTACCACCGGACAGTATGCACAGATGAAGGATCAAAGGGAACTGACTCAACTTTCCCCATTTTATTCAATAAGAAGGGTCAGGGTGTAACTCAGATATCATCCCAGCCATGTTCAGCCTTTTGATTCTCATTAAATTGGTTGTATCTCCATCCCCACAGCAGTAGAGATCCTCTGGGGGTGGGTGGGGCTTGTATTTCTCCTAGTTGTTTTTACTCCAATTCCTGCTTCTGATGAATTACTTCAGTGTTTGGACCACCTCACCCCTCTGAGCTTATCCTCTTTGGTGGCCAGGGGGTTGGACTACTCAGATCTCCCTTCAAGAGAATCTGCTAAGAGTGTGGTTAGCAGATAGCTGCCAGCTGCTGTACCTATGTATCTGCCGTGGCGTTTATGCCAAGGCTACACTGCCTCCCAGCCAAAGACTGAGCACGAAAGGGGACTCAATCCAGACCCCTGTCTGATGCGGATTCTCTAATGGGCAGGCTTTGCTCGGGGCCTTCCATGGGCCAGGCCACGATGGTCTCAGAGCTGCACTTCAGGCTAGGAAGCTTCCGACCCAAGCTTCCTTCCTTCCTTCTTTCCCCTCACAGGTATTAGATGATTAAAGGCTCTCCTGGCCTCTCTCTCCCTTATTTTTCATTGGCATTTTCTCCAACTTTGTATCTGCTTCCTGGAGAGTCCAAAGTAACAGATATTTCTTCTTATCCCCTTATGTTAAATGTGACTCACAGTACCAATGACACAAGGCTCTGTGTATAGCAGTTTTTATTGAAGGTTAGAGGCAAAGGATGGCATTTACCCTGTAGCACCAAATGATGTAAAACTGAACCTTCAGCATCCTTGTCCTTGAAATATTTTGTTCATACCTTGATCTTAGAATTTCCCATAAACTATTTTTCCATAGGTTCCAATCTCTTGCCACATCTTTCACATTTCCAGCCTTGCCTCATTTCTTTTTTTTTCCTTTTTTAAAAAATATATTTTATTGATTTCAGAGAGAGGAAGGGAGAGGGAGAGGGAGAGGGAGAAAGAGAGGGGGAAACATCAATGATGAGTCAGTGATCGGCTCCCTCCTGCATGCTCCCTGCTGGGGATCGAGCCCGCAACCCAGGCATGTGCCCTGACTGGGAATCGAACTCGATCTCTCCCGGATGCTTAACCACTGAGCCACTCCGGCCGGGTTGCCTCATTTCTTTAATCTCCACTCTGCACTCAATATTTGCTATGCCTCCTAAATTCTTGTTAACTTCCCTTTTTACCGACTATATCACTGGGACATCACCTGCCACAGGTCAAGTGGCCTATTATTTCTCTTCCTAAAAGAAACTGTTAGCTCAGGGTGAAAACATTTTTTCCCCAAACATATTTTTGACCCTCTTTACTACTTCCTGAACTCCCTTCTTTCTGGGAACCAGCATCCTGTTGTCTGTGTCTATGAGGTTTTGTTTGTTTTCCTTGTTTTCTCATTTGTGCCTTTAGTTTTATATCCATATAGCTTTTTTATAGATCCATCATATTTTCTACATAGGCCATCATGTCATCTGTAAATGCAGTTTTACTTTCTCCTTTCCAATCTTCTTTTCCCATAAACTAATTTTTCTGTCTAGAAATCTCCAGTGCAATGTCAAATAGAGTTGATGAAAATAGACATCCTGATCTTGTTTCTGATTTTAGAGAGAAAGCTTTCACTCTTTCACCATAAGTGTGATGTCAGCTATAGATTTTTCATAGATGTCAGTTTGAGGAAGTTCCCTTCTATTCATACTTGCTGAAAGGTTTTGTCCAAAGTGAATGTTGGGCTTTGACAAATTATTTTTCTGTACATTAAAAGATTATTACATAGTTTTTTCTTCTACAGTTTGTTAATACAGTGTATTATGTTGTTGATTGTCACATTTTATGCCAACCTGTATTCCTGGGCTTAACCCCACTTGATCGTGATGTATTATCCTTTTTATATATTGTTGGATTTGATCTGCTAAAATTTTATTTAGAATTTGTTTTTGAGAAGTACTAGTCTTGCACATGTTAAATATTCAAGAAATGTTAGCTACCCCTCCCCAAATGTACATACGTCTTCTATAGTTGCTGTTTTCCTGGAGTGTGATAAACAGAACTACAAAAAATATGTTCACTAGTGCATTTAAGTACCTGGGCAAATTTAATTAACCTGTTATGAGTTGTCATAGGAATTTAGGTTAAACTACATTTAAACTTAAGTTGAACTTCTATTTTCTCGCTGCATGAAAATAATGAGCACATGTCCCTTCCTGTCTATAACAAAGGGTTTCTAGAGCTTAGGATTTACTTGTAATCTCAAGTTTCTTTCTGGCTTTCTATCTTCAGTTTCAGACATATACAAGCAGCAGAAAAGCCCACCTTTCAAAACTATGGCTAAAGGGGTGCCTTCACATCCACACAGGAGAGCAGGGTTGGACTTCCAGAAGAGAGAACTGGGGAGCTCATCCATATACATTATGTTCCGTTAAACCTCATTCTTAGAAATCCCTTCACCCTTGAGCACACAATATGTCCAATTCATATTCTACATTAATAAAGCTGTTATGCGAATTGATAGAATTCTAATGCCTGTAATCTTCTACCACATTCGTACATGCCAAGCAAAACCAGGGACAACTTGAGCAAGAGCAGAGACACTGGTCTTCAATTTGAGTCCTTTGTGTCATCGCTTCCCATCATTTCCAGGGTTAGTGTCATGGGCTGTGTAACACAGCCATTGAAACTGCCTGAGCCCAAGGGAAAACTACTCCTTTCTGTTACCAACCACAGGCAGTTTACACAACAGCTGGGCAACCCCCCAGGCAGCAGCTGAATATTAGGAGGCCTGGGATAACCAACTCATACAGCAAAAGAATCAGCAAATGTTTGTGGGTATAGGAGGGGCTGTCTGTTGCACCATAACATATAATGTAATATAATCTAAAATCTCTGTATAGAAAACAATGTTTAAGCTTAGAACATTTGTGGCTAAGAACCTTGAATGTTTACAGTTATATTTAATACTAGGCTGAAGCATTCAGGGTATGACAGCAATTTAATCCCAGTGTTATCAAGTACCTGTAAGGCAGGCTTGGTTGGTCTTCTAATTTGTCTTCTGACCATCTTCTGAATGATTCCATTTGGGGTTGAAAAGAGACTATAATTCAATCTAATATTTTGTAATCCACTTTAGGTATGGTTGAGTGTTTGCCTAATTCTCCTTTTGTTTCCCTTAGTCTCTACTTGCTATTATTATATACTAGGCAAAGATAGGATGGTAAATAAGTGTAAGTGTTGCTGACTAGGACATATTGCTAAGAAAGCTCTGAACTATTTCTCATGAGAAAATATTTCTAAATTTACATTGGTTCTGGCATTAAGTTGAAATGAAGCATTTTTGCCTCCATTTCTTATGAGCAACATAATTTGAATGCCTATTCTTTCATTTAACTTTTTTTTAAATGCCATCTAGGTGCCCAATGCAAAATTTTTGGTTTTTTATCAAATATTAAAGCTTTTGTTTGCCAAGATAATCTCTTATATTTATTTTCTGATACTAGTATACGTAAGACAGTGCAAGGAACATTCTAAAATTTCCATAAATAGCTATAAAACATTTGAAAAACTGTGTATTTAGGGCAACACTCTTTGCTGTTTGGACATTTGGTCCAATGGTTTCCTTAACTCTTTCTTACCTTCCATAATTTTTATCATAGATAAATCCTTCTTTCACTCTAGCAGGAAGTAGATTTTCTTTTAAATAAGTAAATACATAAATACATGTATAATTTTATAAATTTATATATTTGTATGTTTTTGTATTTATTTATATATTTATATATTTATTCATTTCCTTTTGAAAACAGAATCGGCCATAATCATAAAAGAACATTGCCAGAGACCATGCTCTGTATGTTGACCATTCCTTTGGCAGTACTTTCTGAGCTATGACCGCCCCAGAAGGAGGGAGCATAAGGGCTGAGCTGATACTTCTAATGATGCTCTTCTCTCTTACACCTGGAAGACAGGTTGAACCTTGAAAACATATCTTCAACCAAACAATTTGAGTTACAAGAAGCAGTAGAGAATGGGATGCAGCCCATTTCAGCAAGTGAGGTTTGGAGGGAGGATTTCAGGAGAAGCAGTCTAGTGTTTAAACATCCCTGGTGACTGAAGTGTGAATGCTTGGAATGACAAAAAGCTCACATTCAAATTTGGTATCTGGACTATACATGCCTCTGATCCTCCCCATTTCACAGTTAATAGAGAGACAACAGAGCCAAGGTGAATATTCTGCCCTATTCACTAAACATTGCCTCTCTCCGTGCATTATTTATTATCATTTGAAGTAACAAGATGCTGTTAATCTTATGGCTCTATATAGCTGAACCAGTCCCCTGAGAAATAATCCCAGGGCTAAAGTCTGCCAACACTAGACTAGTTTTAATAATCTACAATTGGCAAGTCATTCATTTTAGATATCGCCCAAGATAAGCAAGACAGCAGAGACCGAAGCAGAAATAGACAAGCTCGTCACAAACTGAAAGATGTGGAAAGGAAAGAAGAGCAGCATCTGCTGAAATTGTTGGAGGGAAACACCAAATACAAAAGAATGACACGCACCAACTAGAATAATTCAAGTTGAAAAGGAAGAAGAATGTTGGAGATTCCCAGAAGGAGCAGAGCCAGAATCATCAGTCAGGAGGAAAGAGAAGAGAATGTTTAGAGAAAGTCTTGAGAGAAAACATGACTCAGTGAATGACCTTGGACTCAAGTTCCTTAAACCTCTCCATGTCTCAACATCTTTCTTTGTACTCACTCCCAGGGAGTTACACTGGAACATTCTGATGTCTATAAGTCTAGGAATTGAAGTACAGATGGTGCCTGACTTATGATGATTCAACTTATAACTTTTTGACTTTATGATAATGCGAAAGCAATATGTATTCAGTAGAAAACATACTTTGAATTTTGAATTTTGATCTTTTCCTGGGCTAGCGATATACAGTACGACATTCTCTCATGATGCTGGGCAACATCAGCAAGCCACAGCTCCCTGTCAGCCATGCAATCATGAGGGTTAACAACTGATACTCCACAGTGCAGTATTAAATGCATTTTAAACTGACAATATTTTCAATTTATGATTGGTTTGTTGGGATGTAACCCCATCATAAGTCGAGGAACACCTGTACATATATGTATATTTTTATTTTTTAAAACTTTTTTTTAAACATATCTTTATTGATTTCAGAGAGAAGAAAGGAGGGGGAGAGAGAAAGAGACAGAAATATCAATGACGAGAGAGTCATTGATCAGCTGCCTAGCCTGCAACCCGGGCATGTGCCCTGACCAGGAATCGAACCCCGATCTCCTGGATCCTAGATCAATGCCCAACCGCTGAGCCACGCCCGGCCGGGCTGTGTATATTTTTAATGACATCTGTGCCTTATTCAAACTCTAAATTTAACATAGCATCCTTTACAATTGCACCTCTTGTGTTTTACTTCACTTTTATAAAAAAAATTTTCATTTGGAAACCAACTAGCAAGCATAAAATAAAATGAATGTAGTGAAAGTTGTCAGTAGACTTCCACATATGTGTCAATAGGTGTGAAAGGTTCTTAACACCTCATTTTTGGATCAGCCCCTTCACAAATACCCTTCTCACACCTCAAAAAGAACAAGAACACAATATATTTAAACTGGGCTTACTGGATGAGTGGAAAGCCTTGTCAGAAAATCTGAAGCTTTGAAACCATAGGTTCTCAGTATATGAGTAAAGTGACACTTAAATTTATTCCAATTCTGCAGTCTGTTATTTAAAGAAACCATGTTCTTATCTCTTCTTGGTTTTACTTGTTTGTTTTGCTTTATTTCATTTATTGAAATTCCTTCACATCTGGCAAATGTCTGTTTGCCATGGTAAAAGGGAGAGGGAAGGAGATGGAATGGGAAGAAGAAAATAACATTGAGATGGGTAGGGAGGAGTTCCAGAAATCATTTTTATATAGGTTTCCATACCAAGGCAATGGTAATGAGGACTTGCTACCATGCCAGGCACTGAGTGAGGCATACAAGGCACCATGCTAGATGGACATCAAAGAGAGAGCAAAGAAACACAACAGCTTGGCAGACACACTGACTTAAAAACCCATTTGCACAGGCTGGAGAGAGCCTGTTGTCTCCTGGGGAGGCTTTGGCATGGCCAGAAGAAAACATCAAAGACACTCCAGACTTCAAATCCCTTCCAAGGGTGCGATCAGCAGGACAGGAAATAGGAAAGTCATCCTAGAAGGGATTTAGAAAGGAAGGGGCTTGTCCAAGGACGCCCTTGGCCCTGAACATGAGCTCTTGCCATGTGTATATTCAGCAGACGTGATATGGTGAACAGCTTGGCACCCCGTCAGTAGCAAGTCTTGCCCTTGCCCCCCACCAAGAAACTGCAGGGAATAAGGCGCAACGAGAAAAGATAATTCAATAAGAGTGTTTTGTCATCTTCATGGTTAACTTCACATTTTGAAAGGATCCTATGAAACAAGAAAGGCTGCATTCTAAAACAACAGAAGCGTAAACAAATATCCAAAGGGACAGGAGAAGACCAAATTCAACCAAGAGAAAAGAACAAGTAGGGTTTGCCTGAAACGCTATCTGGCACACTAGACTAAAACTCCTGCTAACCCAGCGGGGACACTTCATGCTTATAGTACCTCAGTACCACCGAGGAGCCAAAAGTTGCCAACAAACACAAGGAAAGGCCTTTAATTTCATGTCACTGGGAAATAATGACAGACTATGAAATCTGCCCATGTGCAGAGTCCAAACAAGACTGAAATTTCACATGCGTCCTGCCACTGAAGTAGGATGGTAAAAATGAACTTGGCCAAGCATTTTTCAATAACAATAAAGTTCCTGCAAAAGCAAGGGCTAGGAGGTTTCTTGAAGAGATAGGAATATTAAAGCAAATACATGGGATACACTGGATATATATTAATGTAGGGATTATGTAAATGTTGATGAAACCAAATAGTACACACTACATACATACATATTTATATATTCAAGTAAATGAAAATATAAAATTTAAAATACGTATTTTAAGTTGATTTTAAAGTAAGGCCACAGCGAGTGGGAAACTTTTTTTTAACCCTCATCCAAGGACTGAGGATATTTTTCCACTGATTTTTTTTTTAGAGAGAGTGGACGGGAGAAGGGGGAGAGGGAGAGGGAGAGGGAGAGGGAGAGGGAGGGAGAGAGAGAGAGAGAGAGAGAGAGAGAGAGAGAGAGAGAGAGAGAGGGAGAGGGAGAGAGATGTGAGAAAGAAACATCGATTGGTTGCCCCCCCAACACCCCGACCTGGGGCGGGGATGGAACCTGCAACCCAGGGGCACGCCCTTGGCCGGGAATTGAACCTGCAACCCAGGGGCACGCCCTTGACCAGGAATTGAACACACGACCCTCTGGTGCGTGGGTCAACGCTCTAACCACTGAGCACGCCTGCCAGGGCACAAGTGGGAAATTTTTAAATGAGCCCCCAAGCCCAGTAGCCCTTTCTTTTGCATGCCTAGTAGGTGAGGACCCATGCATGCAGTTTGTAGGCCCTGGAGCATAGTGGTCAAGCTTAGAGTTTCTGGAGTGAAACCTTCAGGCCTTAGATGGCAGCTTCACTACTATCAGCGTGACTCAGGAAAGTTCCTGAACCAAACCTCAGAAAACATGAGCATAATTTCAGTACTTACCTTACATGGCTATTGTGGGAACTAAGCAAGATAATATATGTACAGCACCAGACTGGACCCTAGCGCATATTAGGGGCTCAATAAACATTCACTATTAATATCACAAATCTATTATGAGCTCTGTGCCCCATACCCATTTGTAGTGTCCACAGCAACTAACAGAGCAAATAGTAACCAGTAGTATTTAATCATACCTGCTGCTTGACTTAGAAATTAAGGTTCCACAACGTGTTTGATTCCCTTAATTGCACAATATAAACTGACACATAGAACAGAAGATTTATTTTCTTTTTTATGTCATTATTTCCACCGGTTGCTTCTTCATCGGTTAACTAAACAAATGCCTTTTTTCTGTGTACCTATTTTTTTGTTTTATTTCATCTCCTTAGAATAAATGTCTGTTCCTTGTCATCTGTATTAAATCTCATAAATAATTCTCTTAGATGTCAGCACAATATTCATACCTTAGAACAGTGTTCCTCAATATTTCTCCAACGAACAAGGTCTCCAGATGTGACTAGGTCCCCCTATTAAAAAAAGAATTCTATATTAAAGTTAATTTGAAAAATGTTGGATTAAACGTTAGCCAGCCATGCAGGATTTATCATAGTCTTAAATATGGTAATATTGATCTCCATGAAATGAATATAAAATGGCATGTTTTTCCAAATCACTTGTCTATACAACTCCCTTTTTGTGAAATTACGTCTTTCACAGAACTATGATGATCTGACAGAACTAACACTCTATAGTAGGCACTTCGGGACACTCAATATTGGAAGGACTACCTGAAATCTGTTGATTGTACCCTGGACAGTGGGGACACAATCTCATGAGCACACAATCACTTTTCTACTCAGGTGGTCTGCATATTAAGCAATAGTAGCTATAAAATGTCAGTGCCCCGACTGCGGGTTGATCCTCATGATTTTGCTGGTTGGGAAGGTATCTCCTTTCTCTTATACCACTCCTTCCGTAGGCAACTCCTGCCTCTATAAGCTTAGAAAAGTCAAATTCTTCAATGCAGTACTGTTTTCAGTCAAGGCCAGCATTTGTTCTGGAAGTGTGTTATGCTAACCCTGTCATCAGTGGATACACTGAAACATAACAAAACCTACATTTGTATCATACTGTCCACAGTTATTGAAGCCCGCATTCCAAATTTGTCTCTTCATCAGTGTTTCCCAAATGCTGGAATCCTAATAATCATCCACAGAACTTTAGATAAATAGTGATTCTTGGGTTCTACAAACCCATGTGTTTTGAAATGCTTCTCTGGTGAGGATTATGGGGAAATTCAACCTTGGCTACACATTACAAACCTTCTTATTGTTTGAATATATCAGAATCCTAAACAAAACCTACTGAATGAGAATCTTCAAAGATGGGCAGGATATCTGTATTTTTGAAATATCTAAGAAATTTGGGGAGCCAGTTCTGAGGAATTGCAGCTCCACACCTCCCTCAGGTTCATCTACTGACAGAGGTAGAGACGGAACTGCAAGGGAGCTCCTCCAACATGAAGTCTCAGGCTTCTTCTATGAAATCACTTAATATTGGCCAATACACTGATCAGCATGGCAACCTACACAGGGGAGGGGCCCACTTACATACTGATTGAGGAAGGAAGGAAACTCAATAGTACTATATAAAATAAAAAAGTAGTTTTCTTTGAAAATAGGCAGAGTTGAGAGCAGAAAATCTGTCCCAACAGCCCCAACATGGTTTGATAAGAGACTCTTCTTTAGAAGATATGATCATTTTGCTTTACCTTACAGTATTTTCTACAGTGTAAACTATCTCCTCAGGCTTTCTGTATATGATGCAAAATACTTTCCCAACCTTCATCAAGAAGTTTTCTGACTGTCAATGTGGTTTCCTAATATATTTCAATTTCTGTTTGGTCGCCCACCCCCTTGATCCTGAGTTTGTTTAGAATGAGATCTCTACAAGAGCTGCCCTTCTGAGTGCAAAATGCATGAATCTTGCTAAAAAAGAAGAGCCTCAAATGGCTACTGGGCATGGGACACTTCATGCTAGAGAGAGGAAGCAACATCAGTACAGGTTATGGAACTAATTAATCATTCTGCCAATCTGAGAATCCTTTATTTGTAGAGTTAGCAAAAATGGTAGAGGTATTGGGAAGTAAAAAAGGATTAAAGGGAACTTCTGGAGCTAATTTTGTTAACATGATTCCTACAAGACACCCCTAAGGAGTCAATACATGACTTCTTTTTAACGATTCATCTTTTCTTTTGGAGATAACAGTAGACTTACAGAAGAGTTTCAACAAGAGTAAAGAGATGTCCCATATACCCTTCACTCAGCTTCCCCTATCTTTAACATCTTATGTAACCATAGAAATTGTTATCAAAACTAAGAATCAACTTTAATATAATATCATTAGCAAAAGTACAGAACTTATTCAGATTTCACCAGTTTTTCCACTAATGTCCTTTTGTTGTTGTTCCAGGATTCTACGTTGCATTAAATTGTCATATCTCCTTAGTCTCTTCTAATGTGAGAGGAGTTCCTCTTCCCAGACCTTGACACTTTTGAAGAGTACTGATTGCTTGTTTTGTAGAATGCCCCTCAATTTGGGTTTGCCTGATGTTTTCTCATGATTAGACTGAGGTTGTACATTTGAGTAAGAATATCTAGGGGTACATGGTATCCATAGGCATTACTGGTTATGTTAACTTTAATCACCTGTCTGAGATGGTATCTGCCAGGAATCTCTACTAGGAACTTACTATTTTTGCCTTTGTAATTACTAAATATCTTGGGAGAAATACTACTTAAGCAAATATTATGTTTCTTCTTGGGATATTACCCACTCATTTTAACATTCATTGGTGGATTCCATCTGAGATAATTATCAGTGTGGTTTTTAAATTTCTATTTATAACTATTTTATTTAGAAATTCTATTTCCATCATTCTTTCTCCTTTTATTAACTGGAATTGTTCTCTAAGGAAAACTTGCTGCTTCTTCCCCTTTTAAGACAAGAGATCCAAAGGAAAGAAACAGGTTGCATAATTTTGGGTAGACCAGTAGGACAGCATGCATAGCTGACTGGGTCTTCACATGCTATACCACCACCCTCTGATGGGATCTACCCTAAAAACAAGCAAAATATGCACCAGATGGAAAATCCTAGAGTTTAAACCTAAATGTAGAGCGAGGGCAGGGATGACACTGTGGTGGTGATGTAAAGAGGATCTTATTCCTGGTAGCGTCTGTCTGAAGGAGATGGAAATGATAGCCTGGAACAAAAGAATTTCTGGGGTTCAGAGAGTATAGGCAGAAAAGGTTAAACATAAGCCAAGGTCTCATGGGGATTAGGACTGGGAACTTAGGAGTCTGGGTGAAAGCAAGGAAACCAGGCAGACATGATGGTCTCAGAAAATAGAAAAGATTAGCTGGTATAGTAAGAACTGTTCTCTATGAAAGGCCAGAGAATAAATATTTTGGGCTTGTAAGTTGTATGGCCTCTGTTCAGCCGTTCAATTCTGCAACTATAGGGTGAACACAGCCACAGCTAGACAGTATATAATGAAATGGGCATGGGAGGATTTGACTCACAATGAGTCAAATTTGGCCTGTGGATAGCAGTTTGTCAATTCTGAAGCAAACGAAACCAATAAGGCTCTCAGGGCCAGACTGTCCTTTGGGCTCTATACTCAGTACTTCTTGGTTAGTCCTGTCTTGACTTAAAAAACCTCCCCAAGGGGCAGAGAAATAAAAGAAATGGCTACAATCACTTCAAACAAGGCACAACAATTTTGGGGGTTCTTAATAATGAAGGGTCTTGGAATTTAACCAAATTACTTATGTTTATAATACATACCCCCAAATTAGATACAGCATATACTTTTATTTGGAAGTTAAATCTGAGAAGTAACTTACGTTGAGGTTTCTTGAGATGTTTTGAACCAAAATTGAATATAAGCCACTATTATTATTAAATGGCCTCTTAACTTGAATTTTATGATATAAGTAATTTGAACCAAGTTCTTGCCTTAAATTATTTCAGTAAGTTGAAATAAAGGAAACATTCACATTCTCTCCATCCTTTGATTCACCTTTGGTTTGGTGTTTTGTTTAATGTTCTTAAACATTATACATCTGAAATATAAGCTTTTATAACTTAATGGTGGCTAAATAGAGAAGGATGAACCAGAGGAGAACTTCAAATTATTTTGCTCTAGGAGAGTTAGAATATATAGAAAATATTAAACTAATCCTTTTAGGAGTGAGATATCAATTCTATTTTCCTTGTATCCTCTGGGCTTTTCTTGAATCTTTGAAATCCCTTCTTTATAACTGGAACTCCTGTGAAGATATTTCTGTGTATTTATTCTCTAGTAGCATAAAACATTGTGGAATTCTTGGCTAACCTAGCTTTAGAATATTTTATAAATTTAACAGCCTTGGACTTTGCACTGATGTAACTATAATGCAGGATAGGCAAAATGCATGGACACTCATCAGAGAGATGAATAAAAAGAGAAAAAAACCTTCCAATATTTTCATATTTCATAATGTCTTATTAGTTCCCTGGAAATTTAATTTTGAACCTGTGTCATGTTTTGCAGATTTGATTTGAAGTAAAAGAGTCAATTTCAGTAAAATATCAAAAAGATGTTTTAACATTTTACACTTCATTAGATTGAATATTGGTGTAAGACATACATACATGTTTTAATCTACTATTTTGTAAAATTGGGGTTGAAATATTAAGCAAATTGTTTTTCATGTAAAAAAATTATAAACAATTTGCTTTTACCTTGTGAAGAAAATAAAGTAAAAGCTTCACACCCCAAAACTAGTAAATATTCTATAGAATCATTTAAGTCTTAGCGCTATGAATATTCTGATTATTATATTCATGCATTCCTTCGGGCATAAATTAAGTAGACCACAGGGCAGTTGGAGAGTGACCACAGCTTGACAAACCTTATGGTTCAGCAGATGTGGTTGTAAGATATGGCTTCACTGAAAAATATTCACCACTAAGCAATTTTAGGACTCTACTCAGAGGTTTTGATTTAAAATCTTGGAATTTCCAACAGAAAAGAAATAGGTTTACCATCATATTGGTCTTGAGATACAAAAACAATTAGTTGCCTCAAGTAAGCAATAATGTGAACGAACAGAGTATTTTCAAGATGCAATATTACTACAAATCTGTAAGTGATGAGGGAGAAAGCTTTTCAGCTCATGCAATGAGCCTATTTCAGTTTATTTTTTGTTGACTTCCAGATAGCCAGGGGCTTTTCTTGGTGTATATATGAGAAGCCTTCATGCGAGTCATTCACTTTGAAAGATCAGCTCAATTATTTGAACAGTATTTTTCTCTGATTTGGAAAATAATACGTGTATTCTTGAGTAAATATAGAATTATCTAAATGTTCCAAGATTTTAGAGGAAATATCATAGCCACAATCATTTCCTGGGCTGTGAAGCTGAGCACCATTATTTATAATATACACTGAGAAATTCCATAAAATCATAACATACACAGGGATCAAGTAAGTACCTAGACATGCGGGAGAATAAGAACGAAGGAGCTTCAGAAACAACCTAATGTCAACCTCATGCTTCAAAGGTTTGAGTTAATAAAAATTGAGTCAGACCAGCAGTGCTACTTTGATCTAGATCAAAACTTCCCACTCTAATTCCTTGGCTGTGAGAGGAAAGTGAATTTCCAGATTTCTCTTTGTAAATGAAAAAAAATAATAAATGTGAAAGATGCCAACATAATTCTTCAATGGTTTTAGGACTCGTGGTTAAATTTATGAAACTCTTTGAGTTACAATCTAATATTTACATAAAATAGGAAGTGGGGGGGCTGATGAAATTAACATGTTCAAAAGTTACAAAGGAAACATCTAAATTAAGGTAGGATTGCAGTACCTTTCCCTCAAGGGGTGCTGCTTCCCCACCTGAGGGATAATTCCTACTGCGTGAAACACTTAGTCCACTGAATTTCTTGATTTGTTCCACTTTCTTGCTTACCTTCCTAAGGAAATTCAGAGTATCACTTAGTGGATTATTAATCACAACTCTTTGCTTGTCCAATCCTGACAATATTTATTTAAAAATGTTCCTGCACTCACTCATACAGATGAATGAAGAACAAAAAGAAAAAAAAGAAAAGAAGGAAGGAAGGAAGGAAGGAAGGAAGGAAGGAAGGAAGGAAGGAAGGAAGGAAGGAAGGAAGGAAGGAAGGAAGGAAGGAAGGAAGGAAGGAAGGAAGGAGAGAGAGAGAGAAAGAAGGAAGGGAAGGGAAGGGAAGGGAAGGGAAGGGAAGGGAAGGGAAGGGAAGGGAAGGGAAGGGAAGGGAAGGGAAGGGAAGGGAAGGGAAGGGAAGGGAAGGGAAGGGAAGGGAAGGGAAGGGAAGGGAAGGGAAGGGAAGGGAAGGGAAGGGAAGGGAAGGGAAGGGAAGGGAAGGGAAGGGAAGGGAAGGGAAGGGAAGGGAAGGGAAGGAAAGGAAGGAAGGAAAGGAAAGTTGTATTTCTATTGCCTAAGAAGTTGGCAGTGTTCCTTCACCAGACTGTAAAGTCCATGAAGGTAGGCATATTATTTGTCCTTCAGGGTGCCATCAACACTTGTATTATGGTTTGCACACGTGTTAGCGACTCAATAACTATTTCAGTTTGATTGATTACATCTGGGGTTATCAGGCTCTATACAATGTGTTTCCTCTATTTATCATCAATTATACTTAACAACTTTTCCAGTTAAGCAGTATTATTCTCATTTCATAAAGTCCCAAGGTGATATAGTAGGAAAGCAAAAGAATTGGAATTAGAAGCAAGCTGTTTTATTTCAAGTTTATTACTCTCAGACACATCAGCTGCCTGAAACAGTATGCAGTGGACAGAGCAATTTAAAAATCTTTCTCCACAGCGATCAGACAGAAAGAAAACATAAAAGGTATCCAAATTGGAAAGGAGGAAGTAAAACTGCCATTATTCATGGATGACATGATATTGTACATAGAAAACCCTAAAGACTCCACCAAAGTACTACTAGATTTGATAAATGAATTCAGCAAGGTAGCTAGATAGAAAATTAACATCTGAAAATTGATGGTATTTTTATATCCCAACAATGAACTCTCAGAAAGAGAAAATTAAAAAAATAATATCATTTACTATTGCAACTAAAAAAATAAGATACCTAGGAATAAACCCAACCAAGGATGTAAAAGACCTGTACTCAAAAAACTATAGGACACTAAAAAGGAAATAGAGGAAGATATAAAAAACTGAAAGAATATACCATGTTCATGGATTGGAAGAATTAATATCATTAAAATGTCCATACTATCCAAAGCAATCTATAGATTCAATGCAATTCCTATTAAAATACCAACAGCATATTTCACAGAGCTAGAACAAATATTCCAAAAATTTATATGGAACCAAAAAAGACCCCAAATAGCCACAGCCATCTTGAGAAAGAAGAACAGAGTGGGAGGGATCACTTTATGAGATATCAAACTGTACTACAAAACTATTGTAATCAAAACAGCCTGGTACTGGTACAACAACAGACATATAGATCAATGGAACAGAACAGAGACCCCAGAAATACCCATGCCATTACGGTCAGTTAATATTTGACAAAGGAGGCAAGAGCACACAATGGAGTAAAGACAGTCTCTTCAATAAATGGTGCTGGGAAAACTGGACAGGTACATACAAAAAGATGAAACTATATCACCAACTTACTCCATATACAAGAATAAATTCAAAATGGATAAAAGACTTAAATGTAAGTCATGAAACCATAAAAATCCTGGAAGAAAACATAGGCAGTAAAGTCACAGACATCCCACGTAGTGAATACATCTCCTAGGGCAAGAAAAAAATGAAAAAAATAAACAAATGGGGCTACATCAAACTAAAAAGCTTCTGCACAACAAAAGAAAACATCCTCAAAATACAAAGGAACTCCATGGTATGAGAGAACATATTTGCCAATGATACATCTGATAACGGGTTAATTTCCAAATTGTACAAAAAATTCATACAACTCAACAAGAGAAAGACAAACAGTCTACTTAAAAAATGGGCAAAGGACCTGAATAGACACTTCTCCAAAGAGGACATACAGATGGCCAAGAGGCAGATGAAAAAATGCTCAACCTCGATAATCAGCAGAGAGATGCAAATTAAAACCACAATGAGGTATCACTTCACACCTGTCAGAATGGCTCCATCAACAAATCAACAAATGACACATGCTGGTGAGGATGTGGAGAAAGAAGAATCCTGGTCCACTGCTGGTGGGAATGCAGGCGAGTGCAGCCACTATGGAAAACAGTATGGAGATTCCTCAAAAAATTAAAAATGGAACTGCCTTTTGACCCAGTGATCCTACTTCTAGGAATATATCCTAAGAACCCTGAAACACTAAGAAGAAAGATTATATGCACCCCTATGTTCATAGCAGCGCAATTTACAATAGCTAAGATCTGGAAACAGCCCAAGTGCCCATCCGTAGATGAGCGGATAAAAAAGCTGTGGCATATTTACACCATGGAATACTGTGCAGCTGTGAAAAAGAAGGATCTCTTACCCTTTGGGACAGTATGGATGGACCTGGAGAATATTATGCTAAGTGAAATAAGACAGGCAGAGAAAAACAAACTCTGCCACCAACCAGTAGGGTGATTTTACAGCGTTTCACTTAAGCTCTCTCTGAACCTTCATGTCTTGTCTGTAAAGTGAAATATTGAATCTGATCATTGAAAAGTTTTTTCTAGATTAGAAGTCTACAATTTGATGTCTTAAATCATAGCAAGATACGAGCACTTAGAGTAAACCATGGGTAATAAAAAATTCTCATTAAAAAAAAAAATCATTCTCATCCCAGCAAATAAAGGATAATGTTTGTTTCTTCTCATTTTAACCTAAATACTATCTGATATAGGAATCCTTTCTTAACCACAGAAAATAATTTTAAAATCCATTATTTCTTTCAATTTTGAAGGAACTGAAAAGTCTTCAGTTAATTATTTAGAGAAAAAGCTTTGCAATCCCCATTCCAATATTTTTCTAATCATGTTCCTGGGTGGAACACAGGCACTGAATTTGGAACCTGAAGCTCATTTCCTGTCTAAAATGGTTTTCATTCATTGAATGTGAACACTTGTTTTTTATTGCAAAGTTGTTTACAAAGCTGAGCTGCTGGAATTAATTTCTTTTAATGAACAAAAGAGTGATGGAATATTTAGCTGGAAAGAATTCACAGAGAGCTGCATGCAACTGGCAAAGAGTTTTAAGGAAAAGTTTTCAGTTCTAATTAAGGCTACTCAGTCCAAATTGGAGGAACATTCAGGTAAAATTCTTTTAATGAAAGAACTGAATAACTGAGGAAGGGAAGTTTGATAACCTCTTCAAACTAAAGAGAGTTTGTTCTCATCCAAAAGAATCATTAATTCAGGAAATATTAATGAACATTAAATCCTTGCTATATGCCAGGCATCAGGCTCAGTTCAGGCAGACTGATCTGTACCCATAAAAGATAATCAATAATTTTGTGTTTTTATGAAAGTGGCAAATGATTGCTATTCTTAATAGCAATTCATTAAAGTGAAAGCAAATTATATTCATAATCCCAACAGAACAATAAAATCAACACATAAGGCCATGATTAGCTGCAGAGATGCAAATCACCTTGAAGACCAAAACTTGATGGATACTTGATCTATAGAATATATGCATCAAAAAAGTGTTCCTATTTTATTGGTGAAGCTTCAGTCTTTTTATTTAAATTGAAATATAATTCACATACCATAAAACTCACCATTTTAAAGTAAACAATTCAGTGGTTCTTAGTATATTCAAAGAGTTGGGCAATCATCACCATCTAATTCCAAAACATTTTCATAGACCCAATAAAAAAACTCTGCACTCTTTTGCAGTCACCTGCTATTTCCTCCTCCGCCAAGCCCTGGCAATTACTACTTTACTTTCTGTCCCTATGGATTTGCCTATTTTGGAAATTTCATATACCTGGAGAATATTATGCTAAGTGAAATAAGCCAGGCAGAAAAAGACAAACATCACATGATCTCACTTATACGTGGAATCTAAAGAACTTAATAAACTGATGAACAAAATAGACTCAATGACATGGAAGCATGGATCAGACTAACGAACGTCAGAAGGATGGAGGAAGGTGGGTGGGTGGAGGGGGAGAGAGTAACCAAAGAATTTATACAGACATATGCACAACCCAAGGACATGGACAATGGTGGGGAGGGGGACGGGGTAGAATGGGTCACTGGGGAGAAAAAGGGACATCTGTAATATTTTTTAAAAAAATAAAAATAAATAAATGGGATCATATTATATGTGGTCTTTTGTGATTAACTCCTTTCACTAAGAATAATGTTTTTGAGGTTCACCCACATTGTCACATGAATCACTTCATTCCTCTTTATAGTGGAATAGTATTCAATTATTTGGATAGACCACATTTTTTCTATCTATCCAGTTGATGGACATTTGGGTTATTTGCGCCTTTTGGTTATTATGAATAATTCTGCAATGAACATTCGTGTACATGTTTTTGTGCAAAAATGTTCATTTGATATGGTAAACTTAGAAATCAAGAAAAGCAAGAGTCAGAAAGGTATAGAGCATCATACCAAAGACAGCAAATGTATCAACGTGTGTTCCTTTTGTTGCTGAATAGCATTCCATTATATGAATCTACCACTGTTTGCTTATTCTTTACCTGTTGTAGGATATTTGGGTTGTTTATAGTTTTTGGTAATTATGAATAAAGCCACTATAAACATTCACATACAGGTTTTTATTTGAATATAAATATTAATTTCTCTTAGGTAAATACTTAGGAGTGGGATTGCTGCATCATATGATAATTCTATGTTTAACTTTATATGAAACTGCAAAACTCTTTTCAAGGAAACCTGACCATTTTTTAAAAAATACGGTTTTTTAAAAATTGATTTTAGAGAAAGAGGAAGGGAGAGAGAGAGAAGGAGAGAAACATCGATGATAGAGAAACATCAATCAGCTGTCTCCTGCATACACCCTACTGTGGATCAAGTCTGCAACCTGGGCATGTGCCCTGACCGGGAATTAAACTGGGAACCTCTTGGGTACATGGGACAATGATCAACCAACTGAGCCACACTGGCCATGGCAAGACCTGACCATTTTTGCACTCTCACCAAGAATGTATGAGTTAAAGTTGCTTAACACCCTTGCCAACACTTTATATTGTCAGAGTTTCTTTTGTTTTTAGCCATTCTAATAAGTGTGCAGTGGTATGCCACTGTGATCCCTTTAAGTTTTGATGTTCTAAATTATCCTAGGTATTTTTACATTGTCTCCCTTTATCCAGGAAATAACCTGTTTTGTTTTTATAGTTGTTTGTTTTCTAGCATTTAAAAAAAACTTGTACAGAAGTAGAGAGAACATATAATAAATCTGTATAAACTGATCGCCCACCTTCAATGGTTATCATCAGTTTGCCAATTTATTTCATTAAGTATACCACCATTTTTTGTATGTTTTTTTTCTGGAGTACTTTCAAGCAAATCTTGTATTTTATTTCATTTCATTGTTAAATATTTCAATATGAATCCCCTGAATGACTTTAAAAATAGAATAAAATGTAATCGCAAATAACAAAATTAACAATAATTCCTTAATGTTCTCTAATATTTAGTCTATATTCAAATATCTCCAATTGCTTCAAAAGTGTCTTTTTAAAAGCTGTTTTGTTTAAATTTAATTTGCTTATGACATGAAGTGGAAGCTAAAAAATCGGAGATCCTACTTTCTCCAAATAATTGAGGCTCCACTAAATTTTCAGAAATAGTTTGTAGTTCAGGTTTTATCCAAGTTGTAATTTAGCTATTCCAAATTATATTTTTATTACAAAGCATCAATTTGGGGTTATAAGGCAGATATTAAGAATGCAGAATTGGCATATCATTTAACCCACAGTTCAAAACACTTAAAAGATGCCTGCGACCATCAGACAGTGCAGCCAACGGATTCTGTTGGCCATGAATACATGGGTTGGCACTATCAGCTTAGGGCAGGGTAGAGAGGACAAATGGAGAGAGGTGGGGACATGCGAAGAGGTTCTTTATTTGGCCACCAGAAAGGACTTGCTTCTCTCACCTGGCATTGCTCCAAACAAGACTTGTTCATATAGTAGGCCACAACCAAACTGGAGAATTAATAAAACATCCTATCAAGAGAGGGTGTGTGTGTGTGTGTGCGTGTGCATGCGCATGCACATGCACTCACGTGTGTAAGTGCACGTATTTCACATTATGAGCTTCAGCCAAACAAAATTTGGGTTTTGTTTTGGAATAAAACCCAAATAAGAAATTTTTCATCATCCCAGTTTTAACTTTCACTTTGTTTAGCAAGTAGACAAGAATTTAATTTGAATGGGTTCCATTTTAGTTCACAGCTGAGTCACACAAAAATCCAGAAATTTATATGTAGATTTGAAGATAAGCAACTTGGTGTATTCTGTACTAATTTTTTAAAAATTAATATCTCAGTTTAAACTTCTGCTTGTAACAAGATTTTCTTCAGTCCAAACCCAGTGCTGTGTTGTATGGCTCCTTATAGCCCCTAAGCTCTATTTCAATGTTTGCACAAATGTATTTGCTTGCTCTATTACCATTTAGTCCAGATAACAAGGCTCAAGTAAATGTAGCCTGCACAATAAGAATATAATCACTGTTTAAAATCAAACTTCAGAGCGGGTCAACATGGCATAATCTCCTCTCTAAGTGATCTGTAATTTGCCTCTCCAGATAGTCATCTTGGCCCTGGAGCGTTTTAAAAGGTAGTAGCTGCCAAAAATTGTTAACCATTAAACAAAGGTTTGCTTTTCTTTTATGTGGCAGGAACAAAGGTGCACTTTTAAATCTGTGTCTGAAAAATGTGTAGGTTTTGAAGAGTCCAATCCACTCTGCAACTCTTGCTTTTGGTATACCGAACAAACCTTTTAAAAGTGTTCTGTTTTTTTGTGTGTGTGTGTTTTTGTGGGGTTTTTTTTGTTTGTTTTTTGCCTTGGTTGGGTGATCTGAGCCAAGGTATGTGAGTTTTATTTCTGGGGGCAAAGCTGACTTAAAGAAAACTTGGAAAACCCAAGAGAACCCTGAAAGGAGGGTACATTTCACTGGAATGTATTCCATCACTTGCCAGGATATTTAAGAACATGGAGTCATCATCATGGGGAATGTCTCCTTCCTGAGTGCAGAGATGACTTTTCATCCTGGAGAATATTCATCTCTTTTACTGAACCATGGTGCAATTCAGCAGTCCACATATTTGCCTTTCATGGTAGCTAAAAAGTAAACATTAGCACTTTTGCTCACTTTTCAACTTTAGCCCACTGCATTGCTTCCACCTTCAAATAATTCTATACTTTCATTTTCAAGGCAACTCTGGAAGACATGGCATTTTAAATACCATGGGACTCAAGACTCCACACACAGCCTTTCATGGATTTTATTAGTCACCAGTAGGACCTGAAGATCTAAGTTTCTACTTAGCTAACTGTACTCAAGGCAGGTTTCTCTCAGGGTATTGTGCCTTTTCACAATTACATTTGGTTTCTGACAAGTTCCCCTTTTGGAATTTAGTATGTCTTTTTAGACCTTCACCAATGGAAGGACAATGCCAGGGTTTTCATTAGTGTAATAGATCCATTTGCCAAAGCCATTGGGTTCTCATGTTACTTATCAAATTCCTTAGAGTAAACATGTTGGGAAAGTCATTGCTTCCTTCTACTTGTAGTGATGTTTTATAAGCAGGGGTTTTTCAACCTCCCTGGTACTATGAACATTTGGCGCCAGAGAATTATTTGTTGAGGGAGCTGTCCTGTGTATTTTATAATATTTAGCAGTGTCCCTGGCCTCTACCCACTAGAATCCAGTGGTTCCCCTCAACCCCAGTGACAACCACAAACGGATATTGCCAAATGTCTCCCGGGAAACAAAATCACCCCTCGTTGAGAGCCACTGTTTCATAATCAGCAAGACAGGTATTCATCTTCTGTCTTTTGAATTATTTATTCATTAATAAATTTCACAGTCAACTACTGTAAGTAGTGATGCTGAACACAAGGTGGTACTAGACATGATCCTTGCATGATGCTTGTCCTCACAGAGCTTACAGATTAGCCTAGGAAGCCCACAGCCTAATTTCATTCCTAGTATCTCCCTAGCAAGAGTCCACAGTCAGCAACAGGCTAGGGACCCATTGTCCTAGCACCTCAAGGAGTAAGTGACCAACTGTATTGAATGGTGCTTTGAGATAAGTTAAGGACAGAGAACTGACCACTGAATTTGAAAACACTGAGATCATTCAAGACTGACTACAGGCATGTCAATGGAGTGATTAGAATGGGTGGAGAAGATATTTAGAGAGGGTGAAGTGGAGACAATGTGTATGAAGGGGCAAAGATATGGTGCTGAGAGATGGAGGGGAAAAGGGGATCAGGGGAAGATCTTTCAAATGGGAGACATTTAAAAACGAAAGACAAAAAAGGGATAACAGACACATTTTAAAACAACCCAACCAAACTATATTTAAAATTTTTTCTTTCACAGAAGTTGGTCTGTTTCCTGATCTTTGCAAATACTGTGCTTTTAAACATTTTTCCTAACTAGTTGAATGCCCCCATGGGGGATGCCAAGGGATTTCTGTTTATCAGCTTATTGCCCTCTGAGTCAAAGACAATCATCCTTTCACAACTGGCAAATTAGGTCTCTGATCTTATTCACACTTCTCCTATAGCACACTCTTCATTTCAGTTTTTACTACCTTTGACTAATAAGTTCATCAGAAAATACTACCTTTGTGTTATCCAGAAGAGGAGGTATTTACTTTAGAAAGTGCTAGAATATGAAGGTCTTGCTGTAATAATATGTATCTGTTCATCTGCTGAAGCGCAGCTACTATGAAAACAGAATGAGTAACTGCTTCCATTCAGCACTCCCAGCACTCCCTAAAGGGAACATATATGAAGGGTTCAGTGATTCAGTCAACTTTAATACATTTGAATTTTCATAATATGCTCTTGACAATTCAGGTTCTACAAATTCCTCCATTCAAGTTTCCCATTGGGTACCTCTATCTTTTCACAAACTGCTTTTAGTTAGCATTGCCTTGCCTATGGAAATTAGGTTTGCTTTGACAAATCAGAAAGGATTTTAAAGGATGACATTAATCTGACAATTTCATGAGTATTCATACCATTAAATATTGAAAGGATCAGAACAGTCATTTGTTTTTTTCATCATCTGCTATTAAAAGGAAAATTAAAGGGCAGTTTGCTTTTCTTTCACTATCAGAACTTGTGACTTAGTTCACTTTATAACTCCCAAATAGTTTTCTTGTTTCCATTATCCCTAGAGCCTGGCAGCTTCTGTTCTGATCTGTATTCTGATCCTATAGTTTTGCTTTTTCCAGAATGCCGTACAAATTGAATCATACAGTATACAGCCATTTGAGACTGTCTTCTTTTACTCAGTATAATGCTTTTGAAATTCATCTGTGTTGTATCTATAGTTTGTTCCTTTTTATTTCTAAACAGCATTTGATTTTATACATGTACCACCACTTATTTATCCATTCACCAACTGATGGACGTTTGAATTGTTTCAAATTTTAGGTGATTATTAAAAAACAACAACACACCTTTTAAATACTTTCACATTCAGTGTTCTGTGTGGACAAATGAAGAGAAATGTCTTCATGTAAGTACAGAGTAGGACTGTTGAACCATAAAATAAGTATATGGTTAACTTTTACCTATACTGGTGGTGGAAACCATTTTATATTACAACCAGTAATTTATCTCGTATCCTGAAAAGTTGCTAAACTCATCTATTAGTTCTAAAGGTGTTGTGTGTGTTTTTTGTAGATTCTTTGAGATTTTCTACATAATCAATCATGTTGTTGAAAATATGGAGTTTTATTTATCCCTTCCCAATCTGTGCTCTTTTTGAAAATTGACATATTTCACTGGCTAGGAATTGATGTGAACTGTAAGTGGTGAAGATAAACACCCTTGCCTTAGTCCTAATCTTGGAGGAGGTGGGGAATCAGTCTTTAACAGGAAAGTATGATGTTAGCTATACAGCTGTTTTTGTTGATGCCCTTTATCAGAATGAAAGTTCCATTTTTTCCATAGAGAGTTTGCATAATAGATGTTAAATTTTGTCAAATGATTTTTCTGCATCAGAGTTTCACTGATGTTTGAATGTTGAACCAACTTTGTATTCCTAGGATAAGTCCCATTTGGTCATAATACATTTTTTTATTCCTGCATTTTCTTTGCTAATATTTGTTTAGGAATTTGTGTCTATGTTAATCGGGGATATTGGCAGGTAATTTTCTTTCTTTAAATGTCTTTGTCTGGTCTTGGCATCAGGGTAATACCGGCCTCACAGTGAGTAGAAGTGAAGAGTCTTTGCTGGAAGGCATTTAACTACAAATTTCATTTCATTATTTGGTATACGATTATTCAGGTTACACATTTCTTCTCAATGAGCTTGAATGGTAAGCTTAAGACTTTTGAGCAATTCTTTTCATTGCATTTAAGTTATCACATTTTTTAGCATAAAGTTGTTCATAATATTCCCCTTTTAATGCCATTAGAATCTTTAGTGATATTTCCTCTTTTATTCCTGTTACTGTTAATTTGTGTATTCTCTCTTTTTTCTGTAGCAGTTTGGTTAAAATTTTATCAATAATATTGATTTCCCCCCCCAAACAGATTTTGCTTTCATTGATTTTTCTCTCTTCTCTGCTTTCAATTCCACTGATTTTGGGTCTTATCATTATTGTTTACTTTTATTTATTTTTGGTCTGTTTATTTTTGTTTAAAATATTACAGATGCCCCTTTTTCTCTCCAATGACCCATTCCACCCCTTCCCACCACCCTCCCCAGGCCCTCTCCACACAATTATCTGTGTCCTTGGGCTGTGCACATATGCATATAAATTCTCTGGTTAATTTCTCCCCCTCCACCCACCCACTCTCCTCCGTCCTCTGAGATTTGTCAGTCTGATCCATGCTTCCATGCCATTGAATCTATTCTGTTCATCAGTTTATTAAGTTCTTTAGATTTCACATATAAGTGAGATCATGTGATGTTTGTATTTCTCTGCCTGGCTTATTTCACTCAGCATAATATTCTCCAGGTCCATCCATACTGTCCCAAAGGGTACGAGATCCTTCTTTACAGATGCATAGTATTCCATGGTGTATATGTCCCACAGCTTTTTTATCCACTCATGTACTGATGAGGACTTGGGCTGTTTCCAGATCTTGGCTATTGTAAATTGTGCTGCTATGAACATAGGGGTGCATATATTCTTTCTGATTAGTGTTCCAGGATTCTTAGGATATATTCCTAGAAGTGGGATCTCTGGGTAAAAAGGCAGCTCCAGTTCTAATTTTTTGAGGACCCTCCACACTGTTTTCCACAGTGGCTGCATCCGTCTGCGTTCCCACCAACAGTGTACTAGGGTTCCCCTTTCTCCACATCCTCACCAGTGCATGTCATTTGTTGATTTGTTGATGGAGCCATTCTGACAGGTATGAAGTGATACCTCATTGTGGTTTTAATTTGCATCTTTCTGATGATTAGTGACATTGAGCATTTTCTCATATGTCTCTTGGCATCTGTATGTCCTCTTTGGAGAAGTGTCTATTCAGGTCCTTTGCCCATTTTTTAATTGGATTGTTTGTCTTCCTCTTGCTGAGTGCTATGAGTTCTTTGTACACGTTGGAAATTAGACCCTTATCAGATACATCCTTGGCAAATATGTTTTCCCAGACCATGAAGTTCCTTTGTATTTTTAAATTTGCTTTCAGTTAAATTTACTTTTTTTTCTAATTTAGTCACATAGGAGTTTAAGAAATTGATTTGAGACCTTTAGTTTTAAAAATTTAATGCTATAAATTTTCCTCTTAGTGTTGTTTTAGCTGCATTCTGCATGTTTTATGTTACATATCTCCTTGTGGTTTTCTTTTGACTCATGGGTTATTTAGAAGTGCGGTATTTCATTTCCAAGTATTTGGGGGATTTTCTAGCTAGCTTTTCATTATTGATTTCTAGTCTAATTACATTTTGGACAAAGACATAGTTTTCATATTTTCTTTTAAATTCATTTTTATGTTTATCACACTTAGTTTCACATATTTCACTACAGAAATATTCATGAATGATTTCTCATGGCTTTCCCTGTCTCCACTGTGGGTGTTATATAATACAGTATATGCACCATATAATCTTCCTAAAATCTGAAAAAATGTGAATTCTAAAGGACATCTGACTTTAGGGATTTGGCATAAGAAGTTGTGGACTGGTTTTGTGATTCAAAATACGTTTCTATTGTTTTTAGATTATCACTGACATGAAAACACATGATAGAAAAACTTGAAGAATCTGAGGAATCTTTCCCTAGACCATAGAGACCATGGTTCCCAGACAAAAAACATAGGAATGATAAACTTATGATATAATAGTGTTGAGTTTTCTTTGTCTATAGTCACATCTCTTATCAGAGGCCTTCTTTGAAATACTAAACTATCTGACAGGCAAATTTGGGTAACATTTTTTGCTTTGGATTTTCTTTTCTTGGACAGGATCAGAATTGTCAAATGTAATCTTACAGCTTTTCTGTGATGAGTACTAAAAACTCCAAGGAAGTCCCTGAGGAGATAGAGAAGATAACAGTTCATGACAAATATCAACCTCATTCTAGACCAGAGTTATCTTGCTTATTGAAATCCTATAATTGTCTATTGAAACTAAGAAAATTGCTTATTGAAACCAAGAAAGTTGGCAGTTTTAGAAGAAATTCTTACTAACCCTATTCCCAAATCTGTAATAATGAACCAGAGGCAAGAGTGCATTAAAGTGTCCCTGTAATTACAAACATTAGCCCAGACTTAAATATATAATGCCAATCTTTATAAAAATACTATTGAATAGAAATGATAAATCAAGGCTCCTCAATTGTGTAGGATGAGGAGAAAAGCCTGAAGATCAGCTGGTGGGGGTTACATTAGTAAATTCAATAGACACTGTGTAGGTCAGCCAAACTATGGGCAGGAGGACGAAAACATAGGGAGAGGAAGCAGGCAAAGCTATAACATAGTTTTTTTGTTCTGTTTTGCATTTTCATTACTTATTCTTTAATAAGTACTAAATCCTACATGGAAATCAATTCTCAGTTACACGGTGGCTCCCTCATACCCATGCATTCACTCCAAGAGTAAGTTCCAAATCATCTACATTCAGAATCATCTGTGCTGGCATTGGCTGCACTATGTGCCTCCCATCCGCTGTAGTGCTGGATATTCTTGTATTTAAACAGTTGATATAAACAGTGATAACACAGCGATTGTACAGATGAAGAGACAGAACTGGACTTCCTTCAATTCTCTGATGTCATGTGACCATTTGGAGTTATAGTTTGTGTTTAAAATTTAAAATATTGAAACAGAATGCAAACTGCTAAGTATAATACTTTTAAAGTGCAAATTTTACTTCATACATGAATATTTTACTGAATGTGAATATCTTTTTTTATTAGTTATTGAATTTATTGGGGTAAGGGTTTCAAAACATCATCTGCACAGGGCATTTGGTGCTCATCACCCCAAGCAAAGTCAATTTCCATCCCTATTCTCTACCCCTTTGCTCTCCTCCACCTAGCATCCCTCCCCTTTCCCTCTGGCTATCACCACACTGTTCTCTATGTGTTAACATAGTTTTTATTCTTTTAACCACAATAATTTGAGGGACCAATAAAATCGTGGGAAACTGACTAGATATCATAAAAGTTGATGCCACAGCTGATCTGCACATTTTCCACTTGCCTAGGAAGTAAGAACCCCACCTAATTCCAGTGACATTATAAAGATAACCTCACATGCTAATGAGAATAGTAATTGCGGGTGGAGCAGAAGATCATCTGATTAGCTCTCTCTCTCTCTCTTTTTAAAGGTTTTTAAATTATTTACTTTTAATTTTTTATTGAATTTATTGGAGTGACATTGGTTAATAAAGTTATATAGGTATCTTGATAAAGTCCCTAGCAGGAGGCTGAGCTTGATGTCATTAAGGGGAAAATATTAAAAGTTACTTTTAACTGGGCGGTGCTGATGTGTTGCTTCTTCTCACGGAGTCTGGGTGGGCTCCATGTTAAATAATAAAAGTGATGTGGTTGTGCATTCAAGTTGAATTCCATTATCACTCTTGGATCCCTGCTTAGAAGGAAAAGTCCAGGAAGCTAAGATCCAGCACAAGAACCAAATGGATGCCCCACTGCCTGGTGCTCTGTGCAGGGCAGGGGGTGGCAAGGCATTCATTTTTCACTTTCATTTCACCTAAATTTTTTACAAAACTAGATCAGGGACTTTCAAGAACAAGTTACTACATTCAACCTGTAGTATGGATGTGACTTAGAAAATCCTGTTCTGAATCCACTTCCATTTTAAATTTAGGAAACATGCACATTCATATGCCTCAATCTTTTTCATACATGAATTAAACTACTAGGGCAGAATAAACATTTGGATAAGTAAAAGCTAGAAATGCTTTGAAGACAGACAAAGGCCAAGCCAGTCATGAGTAGAATTCTTAAGCCCTGTGGGAAACTAAGCTGTGCATGATTCTGTTCTAGCACTGGCTACTCGGTGGCATTGTGACCACTTGGAGTGAAAGCAAAGTTCAGCTCCCCAAGCTGAGCTGTACACCTGAATGCTCTTGAAAGTTGTTCTTATTTTATCTTCTTTCAAAAGTCTACAGCCTGCTGACCAGGTAAAATAATAGAACATATGGTCTTTATTTAATTTCTTCCTGCTTACCGCCAAAACAAGAGGAGGTTGAGGAGTGAAGATCTCTTGGCTGTCTCCAATGCTTTCCTTTAATCTTACTTTATTTACTAAGAGCTAATAAAAAATCTGAAGTACTTAACTCTCAAGAGTTGTTTTTCTTCTGGGCATTGGTATTTGATTTGTTCCTTGGCCTGAACCCCCCATTCTTTTTACTGCTGAATATGCTATTGTGAACCTCCTTTTTAATGCTGTGTTTATTCTCCTTTCTTTGATACATTTTCTTAGCTTCAAAAGTTTGTATTTTTCAAATCTTTTTCAAATTACTCTGTTATTTTAAAATATAATTATATTAGATTTATAAAAGTATAAAATTTAATTATAAAAGTAATAGTTATATGGACAATTTTGGAAAAGAGAAGAAAATCATTTAAAATCTTACTGCCCAATTGCAATAGCTCTTTATTCTCTTTTAATATAATTATTGCATTTTGCATAGTAACATTCAGAGTGTGTATAGAATTCTGCCCCATATATCTTTCTTTCACTCCACATTATCTTATCAACATGGTTCTGTACTTGCTATTTTTGCTTTGTAATTATTAGGTTGCATATTCAAGTGACATTGCCTCAATTCTTAAGACTTCCTGCTATCACTAGGACATGTAGAGTGATAATACCTGTTTTTAAGGCTGTGTTAACACTGACAGGAACTTTGCAAAGCAATCAAGCCTACACAAAATTAACATGTAAGAGTTAATAATGTGTGAGGCTCAACTATGTAAGTGAAAAATTGTAAAAACTTTGTGACAAATAATGCAACAAGAACAACTCTCTTTGTTGTATCTTTCAAGACATACAACTGTACATTAAGGGAGTGGGCACAGATATGACTGTAGTATCAGCATTCCTTCAAAAAATAGATTGCTAATATAATCATCCATTCCCATAGAGACAATTTCCTGCCATATCTTTTCTGAAATTTATCCTGAAAATGTGGTTCTTGATATATCTGACTTCCAGGTCAAACTAATAATATCTATCTCAAATCGTTTTATATTTGCACAACATAAGTATTTCCTTATTATTACAGAAAGTAGCCTTTTAAATATATTCCCACATTCTGATACTCACACATTCTAATATTTTATTTTGAGCTGTTTAAAAATGGAATTGTTCTTCTAAGAGGTTTGTATTTATCTACAGACAATTAAAACTGAGAATAAGAACTTAATAAATCTGTATGCCTCATTACTATTAAGCTTGATCACCTTATTTTTGATAAACAGGAAACAGTAAATGAAAATATGTTCTTAGCCCTTTGTAAATTATTCACTGCACTACCTCTTTTCAGTATTGTACTGCTTAGTATATCAAGTTTCTTTCTTTTTAAAAATCCTTTTAATTTGTTAATAAAATACTTAAAATATACAGAAATCTTCTAGATTTCTGATACAATCAACTCCTAGTCAAAAACATTTTACCAATACCAAAACCTTTTAATAGTCTCATTAGATAATTACTTTTTCTTTACTCATTCCATTTTTAATATCTCTTTTTTCCCTTTTAATACATTTTTCTTACATTCTATTTTATAATGTTAGTATGCCGGTTTTGTTTTTGTGAATTAGTGTTTCTCTGGATATCTTTTTAAAAATATCTTTATTTAAAAATATTTTTTGTCACTTTGTTTTATGTGTTTCTCTTGTGAGCAGCATATGGGTATATTTTATTTTATTTTTTATCCAATTTGATAATCTTCATGTTTAATAAGTGTATTATTTTTTTGCATTTATTTTTACTGACAAGTTACATTTATTTTCAGTGTCTTCTTTTTCTTTACTTTCTTTCCCCTTTGCTACTATTTTTGCTTCCCTTTTCTGACTTCTGTGGGATTAATAATTTTTTAATCTGTTCTTTTAAAAAGAAATAATTTGCATATGGTGATAAATAGAAGTCCAATTTCGTTCTTTTGCATGTGACTTTCCAATTTTCCCAGCATCATTTATTGAAGAGGCTTTCTTTTCTCCATTGTATGCTTTTGGCTCCTTTGTTGAAAATTATTGCCCATATGCATTTGGGTTTATTCCTGGGCTCTCAATTCTGTTCTATTGGTCTGTGTGTCTGTTCTTCTAACAATACCATGGTGTTTTGATTTTTGTCACTTTGTAGTATAATTTGAAGTCATGGAGTGTGATATCTCTGGCTTTGTTCTTTTTTTCTCAAGATTGCATTGGCTATTCCAGGTGTTTTGTGGGTCCATAAAACTCTGATAATTTTTTGTCCTATTTCTTTAAAACCTGCCATTGGGATTTTGATAGGAATTGCATTAAATCTGTATATTGCTTTGAGTAATATGGCCATTTTAACTATGTTGATTCTTCCAATCCATGAACACAGACTATCTTTCCATTCCTTTGTCATCTTCAATTTCTTTTAATAATGTAGTTTTCAGTATATAGGTACTTCACCTCCTTTGTTAAGTTTGTTTGTAGGTATTTTATACCTTTTGTTGCAATTGCAAAAAAAAATTTTTTTTTCATTTCTTTTTCTGAAATTTTATTGTTAGTATGTAGGAATGTTATATTTGTTACCATACACAAAAATTAACTCAAAATGTATCAAAGACCTAAATATAAGACCTGAAACAATAAACTACATATGTATGTTAGCATACATAGCAATTCTAAATTTTTCTAACAATTTTATTTGGTAGTCCCACCCTTTTGCAGGACACAGCAATGACTTTAATATCTTGAATATCCATAGAAATTTCACCCCCCTCTTTTTATTATTGTTTATAATTTTACTTTTGTATCTTTCAAAAGTAAACTATTTCTTATCAGAGTTAATTACAGTCATTTATATATTTTATTAATTTTTTGCTACCCACTGTTTCTTGTACTTTGCCTTTTTTTTCTGGTTTGCATTTCTTTGTGCCGAAACTCTTCACTCCTTGTTAATTTAGTGAGGGTCTTTGGGGTGTGGATGAATTCACTTAGTCTCTGTGTAACAGAAAATGTCCTTATTTTTCTTTTGGTTTTGAATGATAGTTAACTGGGTATAAAATACTGGGTTGACATTTACCATCAGCACTTTGAGGCTATTAATCCATTATCTTCTGGCATCTATTTCCAATTATGAAGGAATGTGCTGGGAATCTAACAGACAACAGTCCATTCTCTTTCTTTTCTCTCTGGTAGCTCTTAAGACCTTTTGTATATTATTCTTCATGTTCTGTAGCTTTATTACAATGTGCCTAGGTGTGGATTTATTTCCATTTATCCTCCTTGGTATTTGAGGCATTCTTTTAAATCGAGGACTCGTATCATTCTTCAGCTTAGGTATTTTTTCAATGATCACCAATCTCTTTCCAGTAATTTTGTTGTTTCTTTCTCCAAAACCTAGACCCTAATTCTACAACTAGGTTTAAAATGTAAATCAGGGCTCCTGCCATTTAAAGTGCGCAAGACTTGGGCTCCAAGCCATTTGGCAATTTGGTTAGGTTCCTAGTTGACCAACTATGTCTGAGTTCTCCTACTGGCTTGGCCCACAGATAACTGTGAGGTATGGCCTCAGGTAGTGAGTGGCAAAAAGTTTTTCAGCCTCTTTAATTAGTGAGGGAAGAGGATTTCCCACCTCATCCCCAGCTTTAAGCAATAAGCCTATCCTAGTGCATCTCAAGTGGAGATGGAGAATAAGGAGGTACTTCAGTCTCACTTACTTTGTAGAAGTTCAACTGTCTGCTATCAGATCCAGATTCCAAGTGGTCTCTTGCTTCACCTCTGCCTACAATTTTACTTTTCTTTATACTTCTGAATATACAGAAATGTTTGCTTTCATCATGTATCCTTTTTATCTTTTTGGTATATCACTGACATGTGCTGGGGATAGAAACTGCACCAAAGCATGAACTTATTGGGCCATCAAGATGGAAAATCTAAACCTTTCTTAACCATGCTTTGGAAATACTTAAGGGAAATAGTTTATATAAGATAACAAGCTCCAAAATCCAAAATTAGCTCTGATTAAACTAGTTTCATAACAGAACCAGTTTTTTAAGTGACATCATCTATTTATTAGCCATTTTGATATATAATTATGTGGTTCTCTTATATCCCCCCTTCACCTCAACCTGTCATCCAAACATAGATAGATGATAAGTTTCTGTTAAATTGTTATTCAGTATTATTGGGTAAATATAAGTCAAATGTTTACTATGATTAAAGTAACTGTCTTGTAAACTTTTTCCCCTGGTGCTAATAATTGTTTCATTTTCCTTTGCTTAGCTGTTTTTTCACCTATGGAGAATTCTTCCAATACCGTATAAAATTATGGCAATACAGATTTACATGCCATCAAATCTCTCAGTTCAAAAAGTTACCATTTTCTCCTTTTTGACTTCCTCCCTAGTACCCTCCATTTTTATGTTCCATTAGGACCAGTTACTCTCTTGGACTTTTTTTTTTCAAATATATCTTTATTGATTTTAGAGGAAGGAAAGGAGAGGGAGAGAGAGATAGAAACATCAATGATGAGAGAGTCATTGATCGAGCCCACAACCTGGGCATGTGCCCTGACCGGGAATTGAACCCTGATCGCCTGGATCCTAGGTCGACGCTCAACCGCTGAACCATACCCGGCTGGGCTCTCTTGGACTTCTGACAGTTGTTTTCTTAAAACTTCTCTTTACCATCAACCTTCTCCTTTTTCCTGTGTTGCATCTTCTGCTTCCAGAATTTTTCTTTCTTGTTGTACTTTCTTGTTGTACTTTCTTGTTGTGGAGTATGACCCATGCTCCACAAACTTGCTATGAACAAAGGCATTGCTTTACTCTTATTTTAAATGAATAGTTTGGCTAGTATAGCATTCTAGGTTGGAAATTATTTCTCCCCAGAATTTTTGGAAGCCATTGCTTCATTTTCTTCCAGATACCAGTTTTCAAGTCCAAAATAGTTTTCATTCCTGATCTTTCATATAGGACCTGAGTTTTCTCCCTAGAATATTTTAGTATCTTCTTGCCTTTATGTTCTGCAGTTTCACAGTGATGTACTATGATGTGAGGTTTTTAGATTCTTTGAATTATGCTGTTGTTGGATCTTTGCAATCTGGAGATTCGTATGTTTGAGTTCTAGAAATCTTTCTTGAATTTTGTGGTAGAGACAGCTAAACTCCCACTGGAATTGTTTTTTCCCCTTAACTATAGTCTGCATATTTATGTCTCCTCAAATTCACATGTTGAAATTCTAATCCCCAAGGTGATGGCATTAGGAGGTAGGTCCTTTGGGAAGTGATTAGGTCATGATTGTAGAGTCTTTATAAGTAGGATTAGTGCCCTTATAAAAGATGTCTCAGAGGTTGTTGGCCCCATTCACCATGTGAGGACATAGCAAGAAGTTGGCAGTGTGCAACCTGGAAGAGAGCCTTCACCAGAATACAACCATGCTGTTACCCTTATGGACTTCTAGCATCCAGAACAGTAAGCAATACATTTCTGCTGTTGATAGGGCATCCATTCTATGGTATTTTTGTTATAGCAACCCAAATGGACTCAGAATACTGAATTTTGTTTTTCCCCTTCCTGAATATTGGCCCCCTCTTTGCATCCAAGTAGGCAAGACGATAAGCTCTCCCCAATAGGCTAGGAGAAGTGACATGTTACTCTGGGCCAAGGCAATGAGGGAGTGGGTAGATTGTTCTATTCTCTTTTCCTTCATTTCTCAGATGGATGAAGATAATACCAAGGTACTGGGATGGCAGAGTCATGGGTCCCTTAGTAATCATGAGGAAAGCAGCAGCTTGCTGGCTAGTAACCAGGAGCATTTACCAGAAATGTGATCCAGAAATGTACTTTAATTTTATTAAGCCACTGATGTTTAGCAGTTTATTGTTATAACAGTAAGTGTTCCCTGACTGATAAAGTTCTTTGAAATATTCTCCCAACTGCTTTCTCTGCTTTTAATTTCTGGAATGTCAATCAGTGAGACTCATAAGATTTCCCAAATTAATATTCAAATTTATTTTTTTTCTCACATTGCTTCTCTTTGACTTTTTCTTTCACTTCTAGTGAGACTTATTTGAAAATTTCTTTCAACCATTCTCTTAAAAATATCAGAAGGCACGGGGAGAGGGAAGGAACTATCATATTTTTAGTTTCTAAGAGTATTTTTCTGTGATTCTTCCTCTTCTATATTATATAGTTCATGTTCAATTCAATATGTTCCTTCTCTGAGGATAACAATTATAGCTTTTAAAATTATTTTCCTGCTTTTTAAATCATTTATTTCCTTTGTGTATGTGTGTATTGGAAGCCATTCCTCAATGTCTTATGATCCAGGGCTGCCTTGCTTCTTGGTAGAAGTGCTAGAAATCTGATTGCAAGCTCTGTGTGGAGCTAGGGAAGTAGTGATGTGGCAACTAGTGGGCTTCCTATAGGGCATCTGGATGGCCCACTAGCTTCTTCATTTGATGACCTCCAAACATGTAGCATGGATTCTCAACTTGGCCCTGATGTTCTGGGAGCCATGCAGAAGCAGGGGGCTGGGTGGGGGTACAGAATGAGGTTTCCATATTTTTTATGCATGCTTGCATTTTACCCTTACCTCCATCTTAAAATGTGCCAGGTTTTCCCTCAGTCTGAATGAAGCCTCTCTAGTTCAATGCCTCCATGGAATAAGACTCCAGGTCTTATTACAAAGATTAAAGAGAAATAATTACCTGATAAGAAAGCTAAGGCTGGGCTGTGGAAACAAGAGCTGGGTTAGCCTATTGGGATGGTTCACACTTTCAGAATTTTGCAGGTCAAGTGATGTATTAATGAATACTTTCACCAAGATATAGGCAACACAAGAGCGATAATAAGTGTGGTATGGTTTGGGGTCCTAATTGGTCTTCCTATTTGGTAGAAAAATACCAGTAAAAGATAACCTGAATCACTTTGGGGCTTTCCTGAAAACAGAGTCTGACATAATAACTTGAGTAGAACTTAATTCAGGAGGTGATATTTGAAACAGAAGAGAGGGAATGAGAAGTGATAGAGGGAAGAGAGAAAAGGCCACAAAAGAATGAGTTACTGAATTGGTAAATAGTGTGGGCAATTGGGGATCGATGCTAATCAAGACTATCTGGGGACCCAGTAGAACAGATCGCAGAAGTGTCACATCAAACAAAATGGAAGTAATTTATCTATTGACCCTCACTGTCCCTTTAATAAGGGTCTCTCCTGGGAGTATTAACATCCACCACACACTTCTGGGCAGTGGCTGTTCAATGCCTAAACAGTCTCCTTCTGCTTTGGAGAGAGCCCCTAGAACCAAACAAGAAGCTGCTGAGACTGAGCTGTGGTATATTGGCAGAATGTGTGGAATTTTCATCTCAGCTGCAGGGAGATCAGCTAGACTAACAGCACATAGAGAAAGACAGTATGAGCATCTGCCACATGGGGGTGGTGGAAGGAGATTATGTAAATGACCAAACAGAAGAGAGAAGCACCTGACTAGCTCAAGATGGTCAAGGTCAGAGGGTTCAAACACAGATCCTCCAAGGAGCCCAAAAGGCACACATGATAAAGAACCAATTTAAACATCTGCCAGGCATGGAGAAAGGAAAGTCAGCTCTGAAAGGACCAACTCTCTTCCTTTTCCCTTCCCTTCCCTACTCCTCCATATGCCCAGGTCCTTGAGCCCTCTGGCCAACATGCTGGGAGACTGGGGAAGAGGAGGAATCCAAGCCCATGCCCCTTTCCTCCACTGGAGGCTTCAAGCCTGGGGAAGTGATAAAGTGCTGCCTTTAAATCAACTTTATAGAGTTTTCATTAATATCCTGGTTTGGATACTGATTTGTCAACCAAGACTGTTTGCAGCTCTCTATAACCATAAGAACTACATGTGACCTAAGAATGAGCAAAAACGTTTTTACCTTGGGGCAAGAGACATTCAAACCTTCCAAATAAAGTTCTTTCGAGAGCATGGTAGATAAAGTTTTATTTTTATTGTAACATTGGTTGTCCTTATTTGATATACATTTATCGGGCCATTTTAATGAAATAAAATTCAGTTTTGCTTTTTTCCCCCCTGGGTGACCATATTTTCCAAAATGAAAAAGGTGATGAAGGATATGGCAGATAGGAAGTTTGGCTTGAGGCTATGAGAAAGAATTCAAGCTCCTTACCACTGCTCACAAGGCTTGGTGTGATCCTGAGCCTGCTTATCCCTCCTAGTCATGTAATACTCCCTCACATTCTATGCTCTAGCCACACTGAGATTCATTCACTTCCTGCAGAGCACCATAACGTAGTGCCTCCCAGTCCTCCAGATTTATTCTATCTCTCCTTCTCCCAATTTCCAACTCCTCTTTTAGGTCCACTTAATTATTTATTATTCACTAGATCTCAACTTAAATATTGCCTAGTCCAGGAAGAACCCCCAAGCATCAAAGTTTATGTCACATGTCCTTCAGGTGCTGATATAACTCCTGGGGCTCCAATTCTCCTAGCCCTTTATCACTATCGTATTTACTTATTTACTTTGAGGTGCACTCTCTGCCTTCATCCACTACCACAATCTCTGTAAGAAGTGGTCTGTCTGCTTCATACCTGCAATGCTAGCAGCTAGCATAGTGTCTGGCATATGGTGGGAATATTTGTCAAATGAATTAATTTGTATGTGTATTTGCATAAAATGTCTGCATATGTGCACAATTGTACACAAATTAAGCTACATATTTTTTAAAACTCAGCTTTGCAGAAAAGAATAAAATGATAAGATATTGGAACCATCCTGGAAAATTCGGGATGTATGGTGCCTATATAGTATATGCCCCTAAAAGTGTTTTTCAAAGTGTGGTCCCTGAACCAGCATTATCATTGGGAAGCTTGATAGAAATGCAAATTCTCGGCACCTCCTTCCAATCAGAAACTCTGGGGTAAGGGTCCAACATCTGCATTTAATGAGCCCTCTATGGCACACTCAGGTTTGAGAACCACTGCCCTAATATTTAAAATGACCCTCCCTGCAAAGTGCTTAAGTCATATTTGGAAGGAGGGGACTGTGTCTATTAAACATCCCTGAAAATCAAGACCCATGTGACCTTCTTCTTCTTGATGCCATTCAAGTTAACCATCCAAACTAAACACTGTCCAACACAGTCCATTACCAGAGTACTCAGCTGGAAAGGATTACAACTGAGTAGCACTGTCAACATCTACAAACGGGGCCCAGGTGTGTGCATCTGGTACTCCTGGCTAGGAAATCACTGGATTACTTGCTTCATTTAATTCTGCATTTTAACAGCCTGACATTTTAAACTACATGGTTGGGTTTTTAATCAGATGGGCCCACCTCTGTACCTATCTTGGCATTTCAACTTACTTTATGGGAGAGTTGAATTAGCAAGGGTGTTAAGCCTCAGGTTTGGCCAAGGGGAGAGGAAGTGACATTTGAAATGATTGGCCAATCCATATGTGATCTTAAATGTGAAATCAAAGCCTCCAGGTAGACACAAACAGAAATTATCCAGAACCTTCAGTATTTGCTGATTCCTCCACCCAAGGAGGTTTTCTATTTTTAAAACTCCATCAAGTTCAGGGAGATGGGAAGTTTTGTATCTTGGATCAGATTTTATTTTATCCATGAGGGTCACCAACAGGACAGGACCACTGGGACAGACCTAAGACACTGGATGGAAATTAAGTCTTCAAACCGAGTATAAATAAATAAATAAATACACTAAAAATCAATTAAAACAAAATAAAATAAGAAATTCATTGCTTCAGTCACATAAGCCACATGTGGCTACCATATTGAACAGCACAGATCAGAACACTCCCATCATCCTAGAAAGTTCTATTGCACAGTGCTGCTCTAGAACTTACTCTAAAATCAAACTTGCAGGGATACCTACATTCATAGAATATTGGAAACCAAAAGGTAAATGACCAAGGATGCAAGCAATTTTGCTTTTTTGGTGAATTAGAATTCTCCCTGAAATGTGGCACAAATGTGGCCTACTTTGTTTGTCTACACATCTCTCTCACATACATTCAATGAGAATGAACACAACAAATGTAAACTGAATGCCTTCTCTGGGCAACACACTGCCCTGGGCACCACCTGGTGAGTAAAGATGCATAGAATCTAGTTCTTGTTGTCTAGCAACATATTTTGTAGAATATGTAAGACCAGGACACAGCTATAATGAAATAAGAAAAATAGGTAAGGTGAGAGAGGTATAAACTAAGGCATAGGTCTCCAGTGTTGCTGTGCATATAACAGCCATGTTAAAAATAGAGATGCTCCAGCCTCATCCACAAGAAGAATATTCTTTGATTCTGAGAGAGGCTTCCAGCATCAGTCATGTACCTCCTTCATGGAAGCAGACACCTAAAAGATGGCTGTTGGATATGAAGAGACAGGGCAGTAGAGGAGAATAAGCATTCTCTTATAGGTAAAGAGTAGCAGGATTTATAAACTAGCATTGGCATAAATATTTGTGTATTGTTGATCACACCACATCAGCAATTTAACTAGAAACTACTGTTGAAACGTACCAACTTGATTTGTTTTTGAATCTTCAAAAGCCAAAAGAACAGTTTAAATCCTTAAGTAGGAAAATGAGCTGAGGAGTTAGTGAGATCTGAATGAATTACAGGGAAACCAAGTCCTGAAGTCAACAGAACCATTCAAAGGCATTACACCAAGCAAAAGACAGTATAGCCAATCCTTTGGGGACAGATAAGTCATCTATTATACTTATCAAGCTATTAATTAACATAGGGAAATCAGCAATCCTTTCTTCCTTTCTACTTTCTTCCTCTTTTTCTTTTCTTTCTTTTTTTTTACAGACAGAACAACGTTGAAATACAGGAAAACATTCCTGGGGAGGGCAATATGTAAACCTGGGAGCAGCTGGCAAATATGTCTGTAGATGCCCCACTTACCAGATGACAAAAACGCTGAAAGTCCTAGCCAGTGAATAACATTCTGAGCCCACACTGTCAATAGATATCTCCTGGCTCATTAGTTGGCAATAATGGCTTTAACACCAATGGCTGATGACTTGGGCCAGTGAGATGGACTCTGCCCCTGTATCTGAGAAAAATCAGAGAAATCAGCATGAGTTGACTTAGATAACACTGCAAACTAAAAAGAACATAAGTATTAAAATTCCAGTGTTTTCACTCTCATCCTGAATTTCTTTTTTGCCCATCTCTTCTGGGATATTGCCCATCCATCCCTTCTTTCTTTTTCCTCCCTCCCTGCCTCCCTCCCTCCCTTTTTCTCTTCATTTCTTCTTCCTTCTGATCTTTTCTTTATTTTTTAAAGATTTGAGATGAAGAGGATTGCTTGTTTTTAACAGGATAAAGCAGGTAAAGAACAAGAATGCTGATTCACTCAAGGCTGTCTTAATTTCCTTTGTTTGAATATATCCCTTCACCACCACCAGAATGCATTCTTTAATGACGAACAATTTCCTGCTATACCAGATAACAAGACCTTAATCCTTGTGAAGGGCCATGCAAACGTAAAATTTGTAAGTCATAAGCAGTTGTTCCAAGGAATTTTTATTGAATTTCATTGGACATGCAGACTAAATGCAATTTCTGGCTTTTATTAGACACTAAAAGTCTATGTGTCAACTAACTCAACAAAGAAAAATTTGGGTGCAGTACATAGCAGATGGTAGGAAAAAACCATCATTTGAGACTATACTGGTTGTACACTGCTCAACTCCTGGAAGAACCTGGAAAAAAGTTTTTGAAGTGAATAGTGTCCCCAGAAGTTGTACAGTGCACAACCTGCTCAATTGCTCATGACAGCCTTAACAGGAAGCTTTCTATATAATTATCATAGGTTATATGTTTATGCAATTAACTATTTATTGGGTACTTATCATATGTAGGCTCTGTACCAGACCATGGTAAGCAAGGCTGATTAAGTCTCTGTCCTCATGGAGCTAATACTTTATTAGGAGACTCAAATAATTAAGTGAACACTCATGATTAAAGCATGCTAAGTACTGTAATACAAGAAATACAGAGTGCTATGAGGTCAGGGGAGATTCCTAAAGGAATTTATGGCTATTTTGGGATTTAGAGATGAATAGGAATTAGATATGCCAAGAGAGTAGATATGGTTAGGATGCTGGTTTTGTTGGATCCAAGCGCACTTGTCCTATCAGTGCCCATGGCAGAGCTGAGCCATTCATACGTTCTGCTTGGGGCAGATGTCATTTCTGTACAGTCACCTGGACAGCTGTGCTTTGCCCCTTCTTAGTGGCACTTGCCTTGAATCTTATGCTTTGTTCTAAAGTAATTGGGGTACTTTACTCCCATTCGATTATGGGAGCCCACTGAGAACAGAGAGTGTCTTAGCTCCTGATGTCCTGTTACTCTATCTTTGCCTCTGGTAGGTGTCCAATAAATATTGAGAGAAAATAATTAAACCATTGTCTAACTTAAGGTAAATCAGTATAAGATAAAGACTTGAGAATTTTATTTTTATTTTTCCCTGCCTTTCAATTAAGTTAAACCAACACAAACATCTAGCTCAGGCAGACTTTGAGCATGGTTTTTCTGATTTCAGTTGTGCTATCAGTGAACGCATAAGAGCAGTTTCCTGATATTGTAACTTGACAGAAGAGGACATTTAAACAAATAATGATATTTGCAGCAAAAGACTTATGATCTCATGTTTTGATTCCAATCTTATAAACACTTGAAAGTAGCTTTATAGGTGTCTTGGGCTAATTCTGAGAGAGCGTATAGTTCTTGTGCAGTCACTGGAAAGAAAACACAGTATCCTGTTCCAATAAAAGTTTCAGACATGGCAGTAAATCAAGCTTGCCTTTCAGAATACAATATTAGGCCATCAGTTTGGGCATAACATTTGGTAATATCATTGAGACACTGAAGGCAATCATCACAACCCACATATATCCACAGTTCCAAGGGCAGCTTTATGTTAAAGCCAGAGCAATGACAATGGCATGCAGGTTTTTTTAACCTGGTATCGAGAAGACTATAGAGACAGACGGCCTCAAACCAATTAACAGGAGTAGCCTTTGCCTTGACACTAGGAGAGCAGCTTTCCTGAAAACTCATAAAATATTTTTGTATCTCCATTGATAAGTTTGCAATGACAGTGGGAGAATGTTCTCAATTTATTTCATTCAGCTTTAAAAAATTTAAATATGTTAGATTGCAAATCTGTGCATTGACCTAACACAATTGCACCATCTTTTTTCTTATTCGTGACAATGTGGACAGCAACAGTGAAGATATGTGGCCTAAAAGAGTGGGATTTCAGCTTGCATTTAAATTAGGAGATTTTACTTCCAATTTTCTCCTGGTTTTTGGATTGTAATTTCTCACAAGATCTGTTTCCAGAAGAGCTATGCCAAATTTGGTCATCCATGACAACAGTGGTATGAGTTAGAGAAACATTGGCCTCCAGGACTCTTTGGAGAACAAATTCAGATTTAATGCTGCCAGTACCCCATATTTCTTGGGAGAAATATGCTAGAATCTTTGATTTCCCCTATAGGGATACTCAATAAAAATGAATAAAGTTACCCATTTAAAAGCCGCTCATTTACTGTACATTCTCATTACTTTAAATTCTGATGATCTTGGATTACATTGGGCTATTTCAACACTTAATTTTTCATGGTTTCTTGAGACTTTCCACAAAGCAAATACACTTTTCAGGTGCAAGTAATTGATATGTTACAACATAGATATAAATATCTTCACAATTGAGCATCTTTCCATATTAGCTTTGCACAGAGTTGTCCAGTGAATATTTCTGAATAAAAGAACGAATAGTTCTGTAAATATTATCCATATCAATCAGCCAAAATATGTTAAGTCCAGACTGTGACTTGGATAATTTTCAAACATACTTCCAATTGCGAAAAGCAGTTCAAATCACTGAACACTTTCACTCCACTGTTGCTCTGGTCCCTAGGTCTATTCTCTCATAAACCAGCCTAGCTCCCAGGAACAGTCAGTAAAATGACTGTGCCAGAGTCGCCTCAGTGGGTGGCCCAATTCTTCAAGCCATATTATATTTACCTTGCTCTGCAGGAACCTCAGTAGCTCCATTCTCTTCTATGGCTGAGCCCTCAAGCTTCCTACAAATATTGTTCTTCATAACTGAAGGTTCGATCCTGTGCTAGTTTCTAGAACTAACCTTTATCTTTGTTGGGAGGATTTAAGGAATTCTGGTTCAATATCTAGAACATCCTTTCCTACTTGCTTGGCTGCCATTTTGGCTCTGATATTGCCCTGAGTTCTTATAACTGTATTTCTTCTTTTTTCCCCAGTATGATCACCTCACCTGTGGTCTCCCACTCACCTCTTGGGTGTGATCTGTATCTCAGTAACTGAAATGAGCTCAGCCTCCTTAGAGATGTGCTCCCTTCATTCCTTTCAGTACCTGGTGAAGGGCTGTACTCTCTTGCTCCCCATGAACTCAGGGAAGAACATTCCTGAAATCTCCTGCTTGCTTGCTGCAGAGATTGCTGAAAATTCCCACTGCCAATGTACATGCCCCATTTGTCAGACACCCCACTGGATCTCCTAACGCCTGTTTTTCTGTAGCCATGATGGTTGGGTGCTGAACCTACAGTTCACGTCCTCTGAGAAGTAAACGCTAAGATGGGGTAAAGCGGGCAAGGATTTCATTAGGGGGCATGCCTGTGGGAAAGGAACTAGGATGAGAAGTGAAGAAGGCGGGGAGAGCATTCAGATTGTGACGCTCCGTGACTCCCAGTGAAGAAGAGAAGGGAAGAAGGTGGAAGCTCCTAGTCTCCCCCTTTAGTCTTAGGAAAGTTTGTGAAAGCTGTCAGGGCATCTTAACCAAAGTCATCTACCAAACGGGTACTGTGTCTCTCAGGATCACGTCTGCCTTAGGATCCTCTCATCATTTAGCCACTGGGAGGGAGCTCCTGTGGGAGGGGGGCTTTGGTATAAACCCCACCATTGATTCCAGAGTGCAGCAACTGGGGCCCTTGGTCAGTAACACCCCCTGTGGTCACAGGTCTGCCAGATGTATGTTTATAGCCTTCACCATCTGTCACGCTAGACCTTCTTCTAGTACCAGAAGCTGGGCCTGTACCCCAGGAGCTAGCCCCACCTGGCAAGCATGCTGTTTTCCCTCCAGCTCCCAGTATCTCTCAGCCTGCCCCATGTGGCTGGAGTCAACAGGCAGCCAAGCCATGTCCTATCATAAGCAGCACTTGCATGTGTGAATTCCCTGTTGGCATTTGTCAAAGAATTTATATGTTTCTAAAACCCAAATTCCAAGAAAAATTAATTGAGACATTGAGGAAATGAGATAAGTTCCTATAATTCTTCTCCAAGAATTAAAACTGAACAATCAATGTAGAGACATAACCGGCTTCATGAAAGCCACCAACACAAAGTCAAAAGTAAGAGCAGGAAACTGATGCGTGGAGTCAAAGAACAACGTCAGCATTTCAGGAACTGGGACAGGAGAACAGAAAAGTGGTCATGAGCCAATCATTCAGCCCTCCTTTGCAGCTGCTGCCATGTTACACGCTTGTGTTGAATGCAAATACAATATTAATAAGTTGATATGCACAGTATACTTTATACAGACCACATGACTGATTTTTCAGAAATGACAAGTTTTGAAGAAAAATAAGCCCTCCATGTATGGCAATTTCCATGTATGACTCTGGGTAGTGTTGGTAATGTAATAGGAGATCTGAATGTAAGGTTATTTGGATTCTACCTAACAACACTTGCCATCATTTCGAGTGTTTGAATGTTTGTTATAGGACAAAATTTTTTGTAAATAATGCTAAATTGAAAATTCCATATTTATTGAACAATTTTAGTATCTATAATAATTAATAAAGAGTATAAAGAATGTTAGTATTTTAACAGTAATGTATAATAGAGAATAACTCAAGAAGTTGCCCAGAATTCTAGTTTCTTGTTCCTGAAGACCAGAAACTGAGAGATGAAGCCTGGGAGTTCTTCAGAATTGATTGGAGAAATGCTGAGAACTTAAAGGAACATGCTGCCCTCACCTTATCCAATCAAAACTCAACCCCCTTGAGAGGAAACAAGCTGGTGGCGTAGGCAACCGCTGCCCCGCCGCCTCCGGCAACCGCATCACAATCACAGCTAAAACCCAGAACCACCGTCCCTCAGAGCCTCCTGATCCGGCTGCACAGAAGCCCCGCAACCAGGGAGCTGAGGCAGCACCGAGACGGGAGGAGGGGGAGACGCGGGCGGGTCGGGGCTGAATCCCGGAGACAAGGCCGGGCCCACACCCGGTGCCGCGGGGAAACCCGGGAGGGAATCTCGGCAGCGGGAGTTTCCCGGAGGAGCGAGGGGTCCCAGCCCCACAGCAGGCCCAGCCCAGGAATCCAGGGCCGGGAAGAGAAATCCTCACAATTTCGGGCTGTGAAACCAGCTGGGACGGTCGCTGAGGGTTGCGGAGGCCGCGGGAGCCCCAGCAGCTCCTCTTAAGGGCCCGGCGCAGACTCACTCGGACGCTCCCTCTGAGCCCAGCGCCGGGAGCAGCCTGAAAGGACCTGGGACACTCGGGGAGGGACTGACCTGCCTCAGATCCGGGCGACAGGTGGAGGGCGGCTTCCTCCCGGGCAGAAGGGCTGGCACAGGCCATGGCTCCTGTGGCGAGTCCTCCCCGCACAGCCCACAGGCAGGCGCCATGTTTGAATCGCCAGCACCTGACTCACGCCTTTGGCCCTGCCCCGTGATTCCCGGAGGCCCCGCCCCTCCCCGCCTGCAGCTCATCCAGGCCATTTCCAGGGGCTTTTCTGTGCACGTGGCCTCTCCAGCCTCATGCTTAGGACTTTCCTAAAATCTCTCAGACAAGCAGCAGCTGCCCCATGCGGCTTGATAAGCGGCCCCAGGCCTGGCACTAGCGGCAGCTGCACTGGCTCATAGCTGGGCCTCTCCTGGGCTCCTCCAGGCCCAGCACAAGCAGCAGCCAACTACGGTTTGCTGTGTAGCTCATGCTGGGTGGCCCTGGGCAAGGCACTGGCACAGGCTGACTTTGCACCTCCCGGGAGGCCCCAGAGACAGTGCACCTGGTGGTCAGACTGAACCACGCTGGATTACAACCCTACCACATCCACGAGTGACACTCAAGGGGCGCACTTGGTGAACACCAAAGCTCCACTGAAGTAAATCCTGCTCCATGGGGGTGTCTCCAGCACAGCAGCTCTCTGGCTGTAGCTCCAGCGGGTCCTCACAGCTGATTGGCCTGGGGGTCAATTCCTCCCAGGGACGCCAACAGCAACCAAGGCTCAACTACAACAGGACAGTGCACACAGCCCACACAGGGGAGCACCTAGAATGCCCAGCTCAGGGGACTGGGGAGGTGGAGCCACTGGACCCTACAGGACACCTACTACACAAAGCCACTCTACAAATTCCAGGAGACATAGCAGCTCTACCTAATGCATAGAAACAAACACCTGGAAGCAGCCAAAATGGGGAGGCAAAGAAACATGTCACAAAGGAAAGAACAGAAGAAATCTCTAGAAAAGGAACTAAATGAAATAGATCCAAGCAAGCTAACAGATAGAGTTCAGAATAATGGTTATAAGGATGTTTAAGCATACTATTAGGGAAATAACTGAGAAAATCAATAACATAATAAAGTACCAATTTGAAATGAAGGCTACACGAACTGAAATGAAGAATAATTTACAAGGAATTAACAGTAGAGTAGAGGACGCTGAGAATCAAATCAGCAATTTGGAACATGAGGAAACAAAATACACCCAACCAGAAGAGCAAAAAGAAAAAAGAATCCAAAAATATGAAGATAGTATACGGAGCCTCTGAGACAACTTCAAGAGGCCCAACATTCGTATTATTGGGATGCCAGAAGGAGAGGAAAGAGACCAAGAAATTGAAAACCTATTTGAAAAAATAATGACAGAAAACTTCCCCTACCTGGAGAATGAAATAGACTTATAAGTCCAGGAAGCACAGAGAGTCCCAAACAAGAGGAACCCAAAGAGGCCCACAGCAAGACACAGCATAATTAAAATGCCAATGGTTAAAGACAAGGACAGAATCTTAAAAGCAGCAGGAGAAAAGCAATTAGTTACCTACAAGGGAGCACCCATGCGACTGGCAGGTGATTTCTCAACAGAAACTTTTCCGGCCAGAAGGGAGTGGCAAGAAATATTCAAAGTGATGAAAAACATGGAACTACAACCAAGATTACTCTACCCAGCAAAACTATCATTTAGAATTGAAGGTCAGATCAAGAGTTTCTCAGACAAGGAAAAGCTAAAGGAGTTCATCACCACCAAACCAGCACTACAGGAAAAGTTGAAGGGTCTTCTTTAACAAGAAGCTAATGAACAAAAGAATTTGGTGAACTACATAGATCCAGAGACACTGACGCAGGCAACAGACGATCATATTTCAGAGGGAAGAGGGAAGGGGGTGGAGGGTGGGGAGAGATTAACCAAAGAAGTTATATGCATATATGCATAACCCATGGACACAATCAATAACGGGGTGAAGTCCTGGGGAGAGGGTGGGATCAAAGTGGAGGGGGTCAATTGGAGGGAAAAATGGGACACCTGTAATACTTGCAACAATAAAGATAAATTTTTAAAAAATTCAGCCCTGTTAACTAATTAGAACCTCAATATCATGACTCCTTCACAATAAGGAAAATAATCACATCTTACAGCTTTCAACTGTAAATCTTCCCATTTTAGAAAAAGACAGCACAGTTTTCTTTTAAATTATTTGTTTCCTATAGGGCTTGACAGCCACATGGCTAAAAAGGAAAGAGATACTACAATTTAAGAAAAAGAAAAGCATGTCTTTTAAGCCATGATATTGCTGCCGAAGGTTTCATACACTTGAGCTTTGATGAATGTGTCATCTCTCCAAAGAGCTCTTCCTGATTTTACTCCAGTGCCTTGGCTTGCTTAGACTGTCGAAACAAAATATAACAGACTGGGCGGCTTAAACAGCAGACATTTATTTTTCACAGTTCTGGAGACTGGAAGTCCAATATCAAGGTACTAGTCAACTTGGTTCCTGGGCAAGGCTTTCTTCCTGGCTAGCATGCTTCTGTGTCCTCACATGACAGAGACAGCAAGCTCTCTGGTGTCTCTTGTTATAAAAGCACTTTTCCTTTCGTGAGGCCCCCACCCTCATGACTTCCCTAATTACCCCCCATGTCAAATATTACCACATTGGGAGGTTAGGGCTTCAACATATTAATTTGGGGGCCACAGGTTTAGTCTATAACATCCAGCATGGCTTCCCTGAGACCAGAAAAGCTCATAAAAAAGGAGTTCAGTTGGGGAAGGGTGACTGGGCAGTTCTCACGCCTTTTCCTTGGTGCTCCTTATTCTCCTTTGGACACCAGTTCCTTAGTGTCCTTATGAGGCCCCTCTCGGATTTGGGCAGGGAATGAAGGTGGCAGCACACTCCCATTTATTGAGGGCAGACCATGTCCAGGGGCCCCACAGACATCATCAACTTTCATCCTTTTTTTATCCCTGGTGGGAGCCCTACTCCATTTTAAAGAAGAGAGACACTTGGGGTTCAAACAGTTTCAATAATTCACATGTCCATGTCACACAAACAGGAAGGACCAGACCTAGTTTTTTAAAGATAAAATGCATACACCATAAAATTCACCCTTTTAAAGCTTACAGGTTCAGTATTTTTTAGTATATTTACAAGGTTGTACAACCATCACTATTATCAAATTCTAGGACATTTCATCACGCCCCAAAGAAACCCTGTACCCATTAGTAGTCACTCCTCAGTCCCCCTTCTCTCTGTAACTGGAAACCACTTATCTGCTTTCTGTCTCTATGGATTTGTCTATTTTTGGATATTTCATGTAAATGGAATAATACAGTATGTTGTCTTTTGTGTCTGGCTTCTTTCAGTTAGCATATTTTCAAGGATCATCCATGTTGTAGCATGAATCACTACCTTATTCTTCTTTATGGATGAATAATATTCTACTGTATGGATATACCACATTTTATTTATCCATTTATCAATTGATGGACATTTGTGTTGTTTCCACTTTTTGGTTCTTATGAATAATGCTGCTATAAACATTCATGTACAATTTTTTATGTTGACATATGTTTTCAGTTCTCTTGGGTATACACCTGGGAGTTGAATTTTTTGGTCATATGGTAACTCTATCTTTAACTCTTTGAGGAACTGCCAATAAGCCCAGTTTTGAACTGTCTAGTTTTGGTTTGTCTAGGTTCTTCCCACCACATCAAGCAACCATCACAATTCCTCTCAACCTTTGCTACACATTCTAAGCACCTGGGGACCTTTAAAAATATTCTGAAACCCAGGTGTCTTCTGCAAGAGATTCTGACTTAATTGGTCTAGGTTGGGGCTCAGACACTGGTGTTATTTCAAAACTCTGAGTAGATTCTACTAGGAAGCCAAGTTTGAGAACGATCACATTACACTTTATATATTCTATCTCTTGACCACATTACATTTTAAGACAGTAAAGATGCACAGGTCCCTGACAGAGGTTCAGACTTGCCTTAGAAGCATGGTGAGACCATGCCAGGCTAGCTGGCCTTTTAGGCCCCATGTACATCCATGAAGGTAAGTGTACATCATTGTTGTCTGTTTGCCTTGCAGCAACCCTAATTATGGCCACCCATTTTATAGATAAAACTCTGAAGCTTAGAGAGTCATAGCACCTTGTCTAAGTTCCTTAAGTGGTAGAGCTGGCATGTGAACTGAGGACATCCGGCTCTGGAGTCCTCAGTCTTAACTGCTTTGTGATATTGTCTCTATTCAAATAAACAACTAACAATGATTTAAAAATATTTCTTCACCTTAAATACTGCAAAAATATCACCAAACACAGTACTCTTTATAACCAAAACCAAAATACTGATATCAAAAAAATTTAGATATCCTAGCTTCCAAACTTGTATACCTAACCCTAGGGCACAAGATGTTTTTTCTCTCTACCCATGATGGACATATTTAATGTTTCTTTTCTGCTCTGAGGATGGATATTCTGATAATAGACCATACACAATAACATCACCCTGAGTTTGAGAGGAGTTTCAAAGGTTGATAAGCTTGCTAAAAGTTTACCAGCACAGTGCAGCCTGGGCTGCTGTCTCCTTCTACCAACTGAACCATATCACTTTCAAAACTGTCTCTCTCAGTAGCCTCTGGTTTTATTTAATTTACTGCACTTGGAATTTGATAAGTTGCTGGCTAGCTTTCGCATTCTTTAGGATCCTCGTAATTCATATATTATCTTTCAGCTTTCAGTCTTTCAAATCTTCTAGTTACTCCTGGAGGAAAGCTGCTTTAGTGTTTTATCCAGTTAATACCTCAAAAACGTAGTCAGAATCAAACACAGGGATATATCCTTACCCAGAAGTGTCACTGTGGTTCAGACACCCCTCAATGTCTGATATTTGGGGAGGTCCAATATTGTTCATGGGCCCCACTTGAGATCTACAGATGAAAGAGAGTGTCCCCACCCTACAGGAGTTCACATTTTTGTGGGAAGGACAGACAACAGCCAGTTACAAAATAATATAAGCATTCTGACAGAGGTATGTATGTGGTGCCATTCATGCCCACAGTTTGAGCAGCTCGCACAGACTGTGGAAGCCAAGGACTTTTTTAAACTAGAGGTTGTAGAACATGATAAGTAAAGAAGAGAGGAAACCATATTCCAGGAGGCAGGGAAAGGATCAGCTATGAGAATGAATGTGGTTCGAACACAGAGTGGGGGACATGGAGTGAAGAGATACAAAAATGGTTAATGCTTACATAGTCTTAATACATGTCACAAGAAGTTCTCCCTGCTTGATGACTCGTAGTAATTCTCACAGCACTTGAGAGGTAGGTATTACTGTTCACTCATGTTAGAGACGAGGAAGCTAAGGCGAAGAGAGGCCACAGTGCCCGATAAGGGATGAAGCTGGGCTCAAACCCAGGTAGCCCGGTATTAGGGTCTACAGTTTAATTCTACCAGGCTGGTGTGGAAAGCGTGTGTCAGATCGTGAACTCTGCCAGTTCATCCCATTCATTCATTCATTCATTCATTTATTCATTCATTCATCTTTTCATTCACACATTCAATGTACATTCATGGAATGCTACACTACATGTTAGACATGATGATAGGCTTGAAGACAAAAGAGACAAGAAAGGCCCTTGAATTCTACCCTTAAGACAATGGTGTAGGTAGGACAGTGGGTAGGTGACTATTTAATTAAAATGCAATGGAATAACAATAACACACTGCCTTGTGGTGCTAGAGTCTAACAGGAGGAAGGGCTATAAAAACAGGAGATACTAAAGCAAATGAATTCAATCAAAATCATGAAAAATAATTTAGGCTCAGCATTGGACCTAATGTGTAAGTGGACAAAGATGGGTAAAGAACATATTGTTGCACAAAGAAGACAAGGAATACAGTCTGGAGATAGTGATGCCAACGTAAAGGGAATACAATTTGATATAAAGGGTTAAATGCAGCAGATGGCAGGGCAGGCTTCCTGGGCTGGTAAGTGGCACCTGAGGCACCATGAACATCACTTGGTTCTCTATCCAAATACATTATGGCTTTTCTTGGAATATTCGAGGATGTTGACAGATACTTGCACCTGGAGGCCAGCCTTAAAAATCTCTGGATGACTGAAAGAAGCACTGACCTAACAGAATATAGTTTTGAGTTCTTCCGGGAACACACCCAATTAGTATACCCTGGTCTCAAGTGATAATGGCTTCAACAGACTGGGCAGAAAACACAAGATCTCAACTCCATGCCCCACCACTCTGTGTTCGAACCACATCCATAGTTTGACTGACTTGCCCCATAGTTTATGCACCTTCCCCCAGAACTTGCCAGTGACAGGAGAGGGGAAACTACTGGGCTTAGAAAGTTTCCCTCTAAATCTCCTTGAACTTGAAGCAGGGACAACACTTTGGGAAACTCTTTCCAAAGCAGATTTTTCCTGCTTGACCAAAGGTATAATTTTTCCTCTAGGAAGTTAAGGTACCTCATGCTGGTGTAATCGAGTTTCCCTGGGAAGAAGCAGATGCCCCCTGGGTGGTCACTGCTGCTGAAAAATTAAATGCAGATGTTTGGCAGGTCGCCTCCCTATGCATCCTGCTCTCTGTGTTTTTCTCATAGAGATGAAGTGGCTTCGGGACATCTCTAAGGCTGGGCCAATGTGCTCATTAACAACATGTCCATGCGGTTTGCTGTTACACAAACCTCAGAAATTAATTGATCATCCAGTGAATCCATCAGTCCCCCCCACATTGGCTATCCCTTCTCCCAGCCACTGTCCCAGCCAATGGACAGAGCAGTTGTGTCCCTTCTTATTTGAGAAATGATTATGGGAAAATACACAAATTTGTGAAATGCAGATTTTTAAAGCTGTGTTCTTACTTATTATTTTGAGAAACAAATGTTGACAGTTTTAACTCTTCAAATTAAGGGAAGAACAAGGGCCACAGTTGCTGTCCTAACATGGTGCTATTAGGTGAGGGTGATAGCTATTGATTTGCTAGTGCACTCACATAAATTTTTGAGAAATTATGAGTGAGGAAAGGAATAGGTTAAACTTATAAAACTCACCTTTACAAATATGTCATTTCTTCCATTAAAAAATGTATTTATCCCAATTCCCCTCCAGCCACTCTGTCCTTCATTTCCTGTCATTTATAACACAACTCCTCTAAAGACTGTACTCTGAGCCCAATTTCTCTTTTCCAATGCATTTTACGCTACTTGAGTTTCTTTATCTCATTATAAAACCCATTCACATGAAAACCTCCCAAACACAGAACAAGTCAGCTCTGCTTCTAGGCTTAAAATCATTTTCTTTCCAACTCCTCCACTCTCTCACTTTAGGACCATGTTCTAATAAGGCTTGCACATCAATTCAAGGCTGGCTTCTTTACTAACTCATTGCTATGCTCTTCTTTGGTGGGTCCTTAAACATGCCAATAAAGCCATAGCGAAAACAGTCTACAACTTCATTCTGCAGCTCAAATATTAATCTAATGTTAGCTATTATTTGCAGTTAGCAGCATTTTCTAGTATCAACAAGCTGGTCCAAATCCAGTACAATGCCAGAAAAGCATCATGATACACAATAAAAATACTGCATCTACTCTTCTTAGTCAAGGCCAGTAAATAGAGTATATGACCGTGTGTGTGCTGTGTACCCTATAAGTACACAAATGTCACTCAGTCATCTTGCACTTCTATAATTGCGCTCACTGAATGTGTTGCTTCCCTAAGTGATAATAGTAGGTTAGGGTGATGAATTGGTCTGCAAGTGCATTCCCTCTCCAATGGTAAAGCCTGCCAGCAACTTTTGAGTAATTATGGAGTGGAGAGAGGAGTAAGTCAAAGTTTTAAAATCACCTTCAAAACATGCAGTTATTTCTTCCATCACCCAATCCTTCTCCAGATACTGCCCCATTTCTCAACTTCCTTTTACAAGAGTTCTTAAAAGTGTTGTCTCTACTTCCTGTTTCCAATTTCCTGCCTCTCAAACTCTTAAATCTCCTCTGATCCAGCTTTTGCAGCCACCACTCACCAAGGCTGTTCTACTGAAGGTTCACTAGCTACTTCCACATCACTAAATCCAACCTCAGTTTTCAGTCCTCATCATGCATGGCTCATTGCAGCATTTCACAAAGTTCACCACTCTGTCTCCCTTGAAACACTTTCTATACCTGGCTGCCAGGACACTACACCATTCTGCTGTTCCCTTTGCCCCTCTGGATGTTTCTTCTCAGGCTCCTTTGCTGTTTTTCTTCCCTGACTTTTTTTTTTTTTTTAACTGAGGTGAAATTCACATAACCTAAAACAAACCATTTTAAAGTGAATAATTCAGTGGCATTTAGTAGTCACAATGTTGTACAACCATGACCTCTATCTGGTTGCAAAATGTTTCTAGCATCATAAAATGAAGCCTTAACCCAGGAAGTGGTCACTCTCAACCCCTAATCCCTGGAAACCATTAATCTGCTTTCTGGTTCTATGGATTTCACGATTCTGGTCATTTCATATAAATAGGATCATATAATATGTGATCTTTAGTTTTTTATTTCTTTGACTTAAAATAGTGTTTTGAGGTCCATCTGTGTTGTAGCATGTGCCAATAGTTCATTTCTTTTTATGTCTGAATAATACTCCATTGTATGAATAGACCACAATTTGTTTCATCTGTTAATAGACATTTGGGTTGTTTGCAGCTATTGGCTATTGTGCACCTGACCTTTTATTACCAAAGTGCCTAGTCCTTTCGCCTCTTCTCTCTTTTTTACCTTTCTACATTACTTTTTAGTAGGTCTCTTCCAGTCATGTCACCTTATATAATGTCTATAGGCAGTCTACCTCCAACTCAGACTTCTCTTCCAAACTGCATAGTCTTATAATTTAACTGTTTACTTGACACCCATTATTAGATTCCAATAGGCATGTCAAATGTAACATCCAAAATATTCTCTCCACCTGCCATTTGCTGCCAATCCTACTCCTCCTAGTCTTTCCATCTCATTCAATGACAACTCCATCTATCTTTATGCTTTGGCCAAAGAGCTCAGAGACACCCTTGGCTCCTTCCATATTCACATTTGATTCATCAACAAATCCTATCACCTGCTCTTATCACTTCCACTCTGACCACCTAGGTCCAAATTACCTGCTCCAATATTATCTAGATTATTACAATGGTCCCCTGGCTGGTCTCTCAGCTTCTGGCAAGACTGGTTTATAAAACACACACACACACACACACACACACACACACACACACACATCAACTCCTTAGGACTCTCTCTTTTTGTATGTTCTCACATACTGTTAGCCTGTATCTGATTATAAAGTTTTTTGGGCAAAAGCATGATGACCTTCCAGGGGAAGTTTAAGTCTATCCATTATCATCTGGTGAGAACATTCTTAACTGAAATAAGCATGAAAGAAATGACTTTGATTTATTAATTTTTAAATGTTCCAGTGGTCTGGCTTTATTTTCCTTGCTTCCAACTCTTAAGGAAAAAACCATCAACATAAATTAAGTTTCTTAGGTCAACTCCAAAGGAAAAACAACAACAAATTCTTCTTTGTTCAATTTCAAAGGTAATCTTTCCCCATCCATTTTAATATGGACCAACTCTCGATTCCCTGACCTGCTTTTATTCCATATTTAAGAATTAGCTCTATGTTGCCTACGAATTTAAAGGGCTGTAAATTAACTCTATTGAATCCCATTCACAAATAGGAGATAGCATAGAAGCACTGAAAGCTTAAAGCAGGGTTCAATTAGCACCAAACTAATCTTACTTGTCACACATAGCATTTTCAAGAAAACAACATTTGTGATGTAATATAATTGTCAACTTATCTTGCTATAAAGTTGTGGTTTTCAACTAGGGGCAATTGACAGCCCCCTCCCCCGCCAGGAGACATTAGGCAATGTTTAGAAATACTTTTTGTTTGTCACAATGTGGAAGGGAGATGCTACTGGCATCTAGTGGGTAGAGGCCAGGGATGCTGCTAAACATCCTACAATGCACAGGACAGCCTGTCACCACAAAGAATTACCTGGCCCAAAATGTCAAGAGTGCCAAGTTTGAGACACTCTGATTTAAAATTAAAGGGAGGCCCAGCCTGGTATGGCTCAGCCGTTGAGCATTGACCTAGGATCCAGGCGATCGGGGTTCGATTCCCGGTCAGGGCACATGCCCGGGTTGCGGGCTGCAGCCGATCAATGACTCTCTCATCATTGATGTTTCTATCTCTCTCTCTCCCTCTCCCTTCCTCTCTCTGAAGTCAATAAAGATATATTTTAAAAAATAAATAAAAATAAAATAAAATTAAAGGGAGGAGAAATGGTGAAGGAAGATGATTTGACTCTGGGTGGTAAGCACACAATATAATATACAGATGATGTATTATAGAATTGTACACCTGAAACCTATATAATTTTATTAACCAATGTCACCCCAATAAAGTCAATAAAAAGTAAAGTTAAAATGTTTATCGTTCCTTGGGACCATGGAGTATAAATCTAATTAAATTTTATATGCAGATTTTTGGTTTTCTGACTTTTGGTGCCTTTCATTAAAGGCACAGCTTTTACATTTTGATTTCAATATAAATTAGCATATGCCACCTTTCAAGTCACCCATGTGGCACTAAGCCAACTTCTGGAAATACTCTGAGAAAAGCTCAGTAGCAACTAATTTCCTGAAACAGTGATCTGGCACCAAACTGCTCCAGGGATGATTACAAAAGCAAGAAGCAAAGTGCACTGCACGTAGTAGGTGTTGACAATATCTAGTGATTTATTGACTCCAATTCGGAATGTGTTTGCAATTCAAGGTTCTGGATGGTTTGTTAGTTTCTACATTTATCAACCTGATATAATACTCAAATTCTTTTGGGCTTAGTAGGGTCCCACAATTTCTATAACTGAAGGTGGTGTGAGATGATTTAGAAAGATTTTATTCCAAAATGCCCAAATTAACCTCTCTCATAGTTCGTAAAGGCATAGTCATAGTCATAGGCATAGGTATAAGTACAGGTACAACTCTGTAACCATTGGGGACATCTTAAATTAGAAATCCCACATGTATTGTATTCTCTACTTTAAGAGGTGAACTAAAACATTATTAGCTTCCAGAGCGTGGATACTTGAAGCACTAATGAACATGTAGTGTAACCACTCCTCTTTTATTACAAAGGAGGAAAGAGAAGCTCCCAGAGGCTATGAGGCTTTCCCAAGGCCACAGAGCTGGTTAGCGGCCAATCTCAGACAAAAGCTCCGCTCTTCTGTTAGAGTACTCTGAGATTTCCCCAATAGACTCATTTTTCTTTGCTTGACTTGTTTGGAATCAAAATTTCCAAAACTGCAGTGTAAAGTTATGTTGCCTAATTTATTGTAAGTCTATAAACTTGATATAAGTCCCTGAGCAAGTTATTTATTCCCATCCTTTTATCTGAAATTAAAATCCTTCCACTAAGTGTACAGCACAATTCTTTAAAGTGAGCTGGAAATTATTATAATACAGACTTAATAAATGTAATATAAAATACTTAATATTTAATATGTAATGACTATGCAGTTAATAATTTTTTTGCCACAATGGCTTTTAAGGGTTACATTGCTTTGGGGACAATTCTGTGTTCCCCAGAATATCAAATTTTCACCCCGCAAAGCACAATAAACTATAAGAAATGACAATGTCAACATTATTTAGGCAATGACATACCAATTGACCTGACACAACAATTTTTAGTCAGAGAATACAATAATATGGAAGAAATTTCATGTATATCATGTATGCTTGGTCCTTACACCATGCAACTGGGCTGAACAGCCTGATGGCTGCTGGCCAGATGTGCATGTCTACACTTTAAATCCCAATCACATTTAACCTTAGTGGTTCCCCAAAAGTATATTTCTGTGCTACAACTTTATATATTTATTTTTAGTATAATGAAACCAACCATAAGCCTCGAAAGGTTGAAAAACTGGGAAGGAAAGTGGGTGATAAAAAATGACTTTTAACAAACCTTTATAACATCTATTTGTGTATTTATTTAGTACCTACTTAATCTAATTAACAAAAACTCCTTTTCATTTAATGGTTTTCAGGAATTAAAGTTATTAAACAAAGAACATTGTTGAAAACGACTTGAAATTTTTATGATAAAGCTGAGTAGTCAGGCACCCTCCACACTTAGAGCTCTACAGTTCACCTTTCCCTGTTCCCCAGTAGACCTATTATTAGAACATTTGATTCCGGGTCTTCTCTTTACCTACCTTGTCTTTATATCTTTTCCTGCCAGCTAAACACTGAAGTGTTGTAACAGACACTTCAAAAACGCCTGGATTCAGGCATGTGAATTTAATAGGAGGCTCTAGCTGGAGCTTTTTGCAATGAAAACCAAATAATTCTGTGTTTAAATGGAAATGGAAATATTTCATCCTGAATTATCTTTACAAGATGATTCCAGCTTTTACATATGAAAATAACAGTTGAGATTTTTATCTGTGAATTTCTCAGGAGCTCCATTTTCAGACTATGTGGTCTATTTTAAACACACCATATGGATTATGTACTCTAAGAACTACTCTGGACTAAAAAAACTGTGCAAACAGAAACCACCCAGTTCTGAAGTCCCAGCTGGCACTTCTGTTACCCATAAGTGCTCTTTTCTGTTTATGTTTCTTACACCCACATGTATATATGTTTGCAGTTGGAATCCTTCACCCTTGTCTCTTAAAAATTCCTTGAGCAATAAGGCGGCTGAGAATGGGACTTCGCTCCTTTTCTGCAAGTCGATATTCAGCCCGGCAATGTGTACAAAGTAAACACTGAGGCAGAAGGCCGCCAGGACCATGCATGGTCCAAAATCTTCTCCTTCCCCTCTTCCATCAAATTTGCTCATCTAGTGTTCCATTTCCCTGAGGCTCAACTCTCTGCTTTCACAGATGCCACCCAATCTGAGGAAGCAGCATTTCCCAAAGTTGTGTACCTTACCAGCTGTTAACAAGAGTCCCATGGAAAGAAGGGTCCCAAGGGTAAACTCTGGAAACTCAAAACTTCTCAAAGCCTTTTTTTAATGCCCAGAGCTTTCCAAGTTAATGTTCATTGCGAAAATCTTGGACGGGTCATTGGAGTACAGATTTTTCTACAATGTGTTTAAATATGAAACTCTTCCTTTTCACCTCAGTGTTCTGGAGGAAGAATATTCCACAGAACTCATTGGGAACTACTACAGCTTAAAGGAACTTCTCAAGGTTTAATACTATATCCCAGGGCATGAGTCTCAAGTAGGACATGTAGGCCGCCCATATGACTACTGGGGGAGCTATTTTTAAGTAAGTGGAGCTTTTGGCACATGTCAGGACCCACCACACAAGTGGTTTCTTGTTTCAGTCCTGATAATATACTCCCCTGTGACAAAGTCACATTGTCACACATTGAGGAGTGACAGCGATGATTTCAGGGATGTTGAGACTTGAGAGGCAAAGCAGAAAGTAGATAGAAATTTTAACTGTGTCATTTGGGGTGCATGAATTACAAATAGCAGCAATCGATTTTGTACTTTTGTCCCCCAGTACATGATGATTAGCTTGAGAGCGGGGCCAGGTTGTCTCGAGTTGCTGCCCTGGGCTCTAATATAGGGTCTGGCACAGTTTTGTACTAAATGAATATTTTCAGAGTGATTTAGTGATTCAATGATGGCCAAATTTGGGCATTCTGCTCAGTTTTCACATTCCTCCCTTCCTCTCTGCAATTCCAATCCCCGTTTTCACAGATGATCATGGGAATCTGTAGGTAGGGGAATAAGAGAGGGCATCTAGTCAGGTTTTTGTCACAGCCTAAAAGCTACCTATTTTAGAATGATCACCTCTCTTGTTTTTAAAAACTCCAGTAAAAGAGTCTTCAAGGCATCCTTAGAATTCTGTTCTAAAGCTACATGACATTCATGGCTAAGAAAATTATCTTCAATCATACCTTCTACCTTGTGCAACTGTCAAAAGGCACTTGAGGGGTGGTGGCCATTTCCATGGAGGTGTCAAGTTCAACCATGCTTTTCCCTAAACACTTTGGCAAAACCACCAAAGAACAAGATTATTTTTGCTGCATAATTAAATGAAGAACATTCTCCGGAATCTTATTTCCATTCTCATCTTAAACACACAACATACATACATGAACATATCTGTCTGCATGTGCGTGAATTTATATATGTATGTATGTATACTGATATCTGCTTAATCATATGGGTTCAAGACTTTAGCTAGTTTCATGACCTCCTTCTCCTATGCATTTTGTTCACTGAATGAGCCACCAAATTTGATCCAAACTGTTCCTGAAATGACAGTCACATCCATTGTAACCTACCCAGGTTTCTACAATTGGTTCTGGCTGTCCTTCTCTTTCACTTAGACTGTGCAGTAGGCTCTAAACTAGTAGAGAGATATTTCCAAACTCCCCATCCAATATTGCATTTGTATTGCTCTTTATAACTGCTAATTGTCTTCCAATCTATTATTTAATGTTTATGATCATGCTGTAAACCAGGCACTATGGCCTCTGTGTGCAGATGAGGTCACTGTGACTGGTAAACAATGAGCTCAGTGTCCCACAGCTAATAACTTATTTGTCAACAAATCATGCTTCCTCCCACCTCATTCCTTGCCTCATGAACCTTAGATATTTTAAAAGACATACCTAAAAAATACACTTTAAAAGACTGCTAAATGGGAACTTATTAAGTGTGAAAACAAAATTTGTCTTTATATATCATTAATAATGTTATTAGACATTAAGATTTTAAAATAAGCATCTACTAAGTAAAATTAAATAAATTCTACTTAAAGCAGTTAATTTATACTATGAAAAAAATAAGATACATTTTTTGTGAATTCCTAAGGGCATGTGAAAAGTGATATGTTACCTTGAAAGTGCTCTAATATTCCCTAACTGTTCAGATTTGGGCATCTTGGCAAGAAGAACTATTTGCTGGGTGTATACCCTGTATTTGTCTTTGCTTTTCTCCCAGTATAGGATGACTCAGTATATCCAACCTTCCAAATCCTGCCCAGCCTACAAGCCCCAGCTCATAGGCCATTCCTCCTCACTACCCTCCAAACCTTCTCTGCTACCTTAGGTTGTTGTTCATATCCCTCTTAGGGCATTCATCAAATTCTAGCCTATATCATGGTTATCTAGGGACATGTCCTCCACTCTTAAGAACCATTCATTCATTCATTCACTGATTCAACAAATAACCTTTCAGCATCAATACCATGCCAAGCTTATTCTGGGCTCTGGAAACAGAGAGAGTAATAAGAGAAAATTCTGCCTCAAGAGTGCAATCTTATGCAGGTACCTGCTGTCTTTGTTATGTCACATGTATCGATGGCATTACTTGACCAGTCCAGCATATTTGACTTCAGACTCCAGTTTACAGAGTGCTGTTTACTCTTCCACCTCTCTACTGTAGCCTGAGACTGTAAATCCATCACAAAGAAACCTTGCATTTCAGTCTCGAATTAAGTATCTAATAGCTGACCGCACTTCAAACAGAAGGGTGCTTCTTTTGAGACAGAGGTATCCCTTACATGAGCCCAGCATTCCATTAACCAATGAAAGAAAGTGTTGTTTAAACATGCCATTTCTCCCTGAATTCTCTTAATTAATTATGTAACTCAGAGTGGTAATGGTAGTAGAGAAATCTGTCACAGCCAGAGCTCTTTACCACTAATGAACTAATTAGAACTTCTTATTTATATCTACATTTATATGTGAAAGTGAGTTGATTTTACAAAGTGTACTGAGTTCAGTAGTGATGAGAAGGGTCCATGGCATCCTTGAACAATTTAGGAACTGTTTGAATGCTTTAATGCTAATTGTAATTATAATTGTCAGTTCATCATTTACGTAAGCCCTTCTGAGGGCCTGTTTTCACAACCAGTGTAAACTAATACACTAAGGAAAACAAAGAGAATCTAAGGGAATAAAGGGAAAATCACTTTGAGAACTTCCAGTAGACACTGGAAATTACAGACTCCATCACTTTATGTCTTAGCTAATTCTTTCAAAGCAGGATTTGAGACAGTTCTCAGGTAAGTACATAAATCCCAAATAAAAATAGGAAATTGAGGCCATGGAAGGAAGTAGAAAGAAAATGTACACTCTTACATTTGATGAAACATATATATATGATTTCTCCTTCGCTAAACTCCGCATTTGGAGATTGGATGGTAGCTTATTCATCTTTATCTGCCAGTTTGTTAAACTGGATCTCTCTTTCCAAGTGGAGGTCTGGGCTCCATTAAATTTTGCTGTTTCCTCTGTAAATGAAGACAGTATCGTGTTAATAGCTCATAACAGGGCTGCTTGCCTTCACACCTGACCCCATCATCCATTCTAAAGTTAGAGTAATCCCTCATGAATGTAAATCAAAGCATGCCTCTCACATGTTTGCCATCCTCCCAAGGCTTTCCATCACATTTAGCATAAAGTCTAGACTCTGTACTCTGACCTTCATGGCCTGACAAGTTCTGGTCACTGCCTCAGCTCCCACCTCCATTCCCTCCTTCAACTCTGAAGCAGTGTGATCATCTCTCTATTTCTGGAATACATCGAACTCATTTCCTCTTCTGGGTCTTTGCTCTTGCTGTTCCCTCTGCCTGGAAAGCTCCTTTCTCTGACTTTAACATAATCACTTCTTTGTTCATTCAGATTTCATGTCAATATTAAATTCTCAGGAATTACTTTCCTGATCATCAGAGAATCAGTATGCACATCACTTTTTACCACATTACTGGGTCATACTTTCTTCACCACACTTACCATTTTGAAGTGACCTTGGTACCTGTCTGTGATTGTCTTTGTCATCATACTACCATGTAAACCCACAAGAGAGGACACCTGTGTGTCTCACTTCCCTCTCCATTCCCACAACTTAGAGTCATGTATGACACATGTTGTGATGGATGAATCAACAAATGAAAGACAGTATACTATGAACTGATTTTATAATATGAAAGAGAAACATAAATATATCATAGTTAATTCCCTTCCTCAACTATGAGGTTAATGTACAAATCAGTGTATTCATCGAATGTAGGGATCAGAAAATTTTTCTGTAGAGTCAGAGAGTAAATATTTTAGGCTTTGGGAGACATACAGTCTCTGTCCTGCCTACTCAACTCTGTCGTGATAGCATGAAAGCCACCATACATAATATTTAAACAAATGGGTGTAGCTGTGCTCCCATAAAACTTTATTTATAAAACCCAGCAGTTGTTGGATTTGGCCCACAGGCTGTAATTTACCAACTGTTGATATAATGTATAGATCACAACTAGTATCAGAAAAATGATAGTTGCTTTGTAAAAAGTGAAAACAACTAAAGAGAAAAAGTCAACGTTAAAAAAAATCTAGAAACACTAGAATAAAAATTTGTTTGCATAAAAAGAAAATGAAACCCAGAAATAAGTGAATCCATGATATGAATAATAAAAGAAAGACCAGGTAGTAGCAATCGCAATGGCCACCTCACGGTTTAGGCCACACTCACAGGCTTTACTTCATGCTTGTGAACAGATGACCCTCTTTATAGAAGATGCTGATGAGATCACAATTGGAAAAATGTAGACAGGTCCAGGCACTTCATTAAAGAGAAAATGGAAACTAATGTCCAAAAAGATTGGAAAGCATTCTGTCACTGGCATGTGTTCAGAAGTACATAGCCAGAAAGAAGGCTCAGGAAGCTAATGGTTGGAAAATGATTTAAAAAAACACCCAAGATATGTAACAAGGTGGGATATATGAAGACTACAGAGGACGTGCGAAAGCGTTTATGCAAGAACACTGCAAATACTGTAGAAAGAAAAGGTATGTGCTGTTCATCTATCTGGAGATTTGAAAACATGAAATAGAATGAAATTTGGAAAATACATATTTAAGCCAAATTATCCTACCAGAGTTTAGAATAAAAATATTCGTTTCAAAGTCTCTTCCAGTGATTCCAGAAAATGTTTCCAAGAATGTGTTTACATTTATTTTACACTTGACAGTATTCAAGGTACATTTGGACACTCCATTCCAATCTGATCATGGAGGCAGTGAGGAAAATTTTATTATCCCCATTTTGTAGATGAAGGGACAGAGATTAAGAGAAGTTACACTTGGAGAATTTCTGGCTATATTTTAGATTTACTTAGAGTGTTGTTTTTTAATGTAGCAATGTCTTAGCCCCCAGGCCAATTAAATAAAAATTTCTGGTAGTGGGATCCACACATCAGTGATTAAAAAATGTTCTAAGGAACTAGCAAAGTCAAGGATCACTGATCTAGTACAGAGGTCAGCAAACTTTCTCTGTAAAGGGCCAGATAGTAAATATTTGAGGCTTTGCATATGGTCTCTGTCACAATTACTCAACTCCACTGTTGCATAGGAAAAGCAGCCACACAGTATGTTAATGAATGGGCATGGCTGTGTTCCAATAACAAAACTTTATTTATGAAATTAGGTGATGGTCCAGTTTTAGCCCAAGGGCTATGGTTTATCAACCCCTGATCTAGTAGAACTTTTTGTGGAAGAGAAGCCTGGAGATGTTAACTATTTTGCCCAAGGTGTCATTGTTTATCAATAAACTCTAGGCTGAGGTTCTGCTCTTCTGCCCACTGGCTTGCTATGATCCCACTACTAGCTCTCTCTTGGACTCTCAAACCATGACGTTGGACAGGCTATGCTCCACTTTCCACAAGCTTAAAACTTTACTCTCAGAATAACATATTAATTATTTCATGGAGAGAGGGCTGCCTTTGCACATAGACAGCTGTGGTTTTGAGTCCCAGTTCTCCGACTTACTAGCAGGGGAACCTTTGGCAGTTCTCTCAAATCCTGAGTCTGATTTATAATCCAGGAATGAGATTCCCCACAGAGAATTTCTGTGTAGATTATATGAGTACTAAATGGCGCAGTGCCATGCTTGGCACATGGTAAGTATTCAATAAATATTGATTCTACAACTTGAGAACTTTTACTATTTTAAGATTCTTTTTTTAATACTTCATGGGGAAATTAAAAAAAAAAACTAGAATATTAGGAAAAATTAAGCATTTCACCAAAATTCAGTCTCACCATCGAATAGAGGAGCAGGGACATATTGAAAATGGGATGGGCAGAAAGGTAAAGGAGGTATGTAAAGAAGCTTCCCTAAGAGATTCTGATGGCCATGGTCCTGCCCAACCTCACTACCAACTGACAATCAGTAGCCTAAATTTTGAATAATTTCCTATCATCCCAGAAGTTGAGACAAGATGAAGAGGTTGTGAAGATTATACTATTTCATTCAGAGTTATTATAAATGGAGGGTGGGTTTGTTCACTCTATCCTCCTAAACTTGGTTGCTTGAATATTAACTTACATCTCACAATTCATTATTTTCTATTGACTATAAGAGACACTATTAGTCCAATTGTGAATTTAGGAGTTAGTTGACATCATAAGATTGATTAATACAGATACCATTAGTGAATGTACTGACTTTTCAAAATATTCTGGTGTGAACAAGGTATCTATTTTTCCACTGAGGTATAGAGTATTTCTAAGTCATATATTATAAAATATTAGGATGGTCTATTAGTAGGAATTGTTAGTTGACTATGCAACATGCATTCCTTTCCTTCCTTGCTAAGCAATCCCTATTTCACTCAAACATCCCTACTCCCACGCCATCATGTGTTTCATGATAGAGAGGCTGAACCTATTTTCAGCTCTAGCTATGGACCTGATTGATCTGGGGTAATAGATAAGTCCTCTCACCAGAGACTAGATAGAGAATGTGTGTGGGACCTTATTATAGCCAACGAAAGAGAGAAAGTCAGGTAGGGGCTTCTGGGAAAAGTTTCCTAATTCTTCTGAGAAGAAACAGAAGAGACTATCTTTCCTCTTTGTTTGGAAAGCATTGCGTCTGGTAACACCTGGAATCCCTACTGCCATCTTTTCTTTTAATTAAAAAATTTTAATGTTGACACTATTGCGGATGTCCCCCATTCCTCCCCCTTTGCCCACCTTCACCCACCCTTACCTCCCTCCTCCTTGGCCTTCACCACACTATTGTCTGTGTCCATGGGGTATGCAGATATGTTCTAATCTCTTCATCTTCTTTATCCAGTCACCCCTACACCCTTCACCCCTGGCTCCCACCAGTCTGTTCCATGTGTCTATGCTTCTGGTTCCACTTTGTTCCTCAGTTTATTTTAGTTCATTAGATTCCACACATTAGTGAGATCATATGGTATTTGTTTTTCTCTGACTGGCTTATTTTGAGTAGCATAATACTCTCCAGGGTCCATCTATGCTGTCACAAAGGGTAAGAGAGCATTCTTTTCTACAGCCCTGTAGTATTCCATTGTGTAAATGTTCCATAGCTTTTTATTTATTTACTTCTAAACAGCTTTATTACAGTAGAATTGATATAGAAAAAGTACACATATTTACTTGTGTACAATTTGATACATTCAGACATATGCAAGCACCTCTAATATCACCATCACAATCAAGATAATTCATCACAAATTTCCTTGTCTCTCTTTTTTTGTGATAAGAACACATAACATAAGATCTACCCTTTTAAATTTTTGAGTGCCTAATATAGTATTGTTGACTACAGGTACTATACTGTACACCATATCTCTAGAACTAGTTCATTTTGCATATGTGAAATGTTACACCCATTAAAGTGGCTACTCCTTATTTCCCCCTCCACTGGCCCATCATAACCACAATTGTATTATCTGCTTCACTGTATTAGCTACTTCAGGTACCTCATGTAAGTGGAATCATGCAGTGTTTATCCTTCTGTGGCTGGATTATTTCACATCATAATATCCTACCTGTTCATTCATGTTGTCACAAATGACAGGATTTCCTTTTTTTTTTTTACCCCCATTGATCCCCTCCACCCCGCATCCACTCTACCTCCAGGCCTTCCCCAGACCAGTGTCTGTGTCCATGGGTTATGCTTATAAACATGTAAGTTCTTTGATTAATCTCTCCCCACCCCCTCCCCACCTTCCTTTTGAGATCTCTCAGTCTGTTCCATGCTTCTATGTCTCTGGATCCATTTTGTTTATCAGTTTATTTTGTTTATTAGACTCCATATATGAGTGAGATCATGTGGTACTTGTCTCTCTCTGACTGGCTCATTTCACTTAGCATAATACTTTCTAGTTCCCCCCATGCTGTCCCAAAGGATAAAAGATCCTTCTTTTTTATAGCTGCATAGTATTCCATGGTGTAACTGTCCCACAGCTTTTTATCCACTCATCTACTGATGGGCACTTGGGCTGTATCCAGATTTTGGCTATTGTAAATAATGCTGTTATGAACATAGGGGTGCATGTATTCTTTCTGATTGGTATTTTGGGATTCTTAGGATACATTCCTAGAAGTGGGATCACTGGGTCAAAAGGCAGTTCTTTTTTTAATTTTTTGAGGAATCTCCATACTGCTTTCCATAGTGGCTGCACCAGTCTGCATTCCCACCAACAGCGTACTAGGGTTCCTTTTTCTCCACATCCTTGTCAGCACTTGTTGTTTGTTGATTTATTGATAGCAGCCATTCTGACAGGTGTGAAGTGATACCTCATTGTAGTTTTAATTTACATCTCTCTGGTGATTAGTGACCTTGAGTCTTTTTTCATGTGTCTATTGGCCATCTGTATGTCCTCTTTGAAGAGGTATCTATTCAGGTTCTTTGCCCATTTTTTAATTGGATTGTTTATCTTCCTGGCATTGAGTTGTGTAAGTTCTTTATATATTTTGGAAATTAACCCCTTATTAGATGTGTCATTCGCGAATATGTTTTCCCACACAGTGGGTTCCCTTTTCATTTTGTTGATGATTTCTTTTGCTGTACAGAAGCTTTTTAGCTTGATGTAGTCCCATCTGTTTATCTTTTCCTGAGTTTCCCTTGCCCTTGGAGACACATCAGCAAAAATATTGTTGTGAGAGCTGTCTGAAATTTTACTATGTTTTCTTGAGAATTTTTATGGTTTTGTGACTTACATTTAAATCTTTTATCCATTTTGAGTTTCTGCTTGTGTATGGTATAAGTTGGTAGTCTAGCTTCATTTTTTTTACATGTACTTGTCCAACTTCCCCAACATCATTTATTGAAGAGACTGTCTCTACTCCATTGTATCCTTTTGCCTCCTCTATGAAATATTAATTGACCATAAAGGTGTGGGTTGATCTTTGGGCTCCCTGTTCTGTTCCACTGATTGAGATGCCTGTTCTTATGCCAGTACCAGGCTGTTTTGATTACAATGGCCTTATAATATAGTTTGATATCTGGTATTGTGATCCCTCCAACTTTGTCCTTCTTTCTTAAGATTGTTGCAGCTATTCGGAGTCTTTTTTGGTTCCATATAAATTTTTGGAGTATTTTTTCTTGATCTGTGAAATATGCCATTGGTATTTTAATAGGAATTGTATTGAATCTATAGATTGCTTTGTGTACTATGGACATTTTAATGATGTCTGCGTTCATCACTCTTATTCAACATACTACTAGAAGTTCTAGCCACAGCCATCAGACAAGAAGAAGAAATAAAAGGTATCCAAATTGCAAAGAAGGCAGTAAAGCTGTCATTATTCGCAGATGACATGATACTGTATATAGAAAACCCTAAAGACTCCACCAAAAAACTACTAGGTCTAATAAGTGAATTTGGCAAAGTTGCAGGATACAAAAATCAATATCCAGAAATTGATAGCATTCGTTTTTAATTCTCACCCAAAGATATTTTTTCCATTGATTTTAGAGAGGGTGGGAGGGAAGGAGGAGGTGTGTGTGTGTGTGTGGAGAGAGAGAGAGAGATAGAGATAGAGAGAGATAGAGAGAGATAGAGAGAGATAGAGAGAGATAGAGAGAGAGAGAGAGAGAGAGAGAGAGATAGAGATAGAGAGAGAGAGATAGAGATAGAGAGAGAGAGAGAGAGAGAGAGAGAGAGAGAGAGAGAAACATCGATGTGAGAGAGACACATTGATTGGTTGCCTCCCACACATGCCCGGACCCAGGGCCGGGGATCAAACCTGCAACTGAGGTACATGCCCTTAACTGGGAGTTGAACCCGTGACCCTTTGGTCCACAGGTTAACGCTCTAACCACTGAGAAAACCTGCCAGAGCTTGATGGCATTTTTACACACCAATAATGAACTATCAGAAAGAAACTAAGAAAACAACCCCATTTACTATTACAACAACAACAAAAATAAGGTACCTAGGAATAAATTAAACCAAGGAGGTAAAAGACCTATACTCAGAAAACTATAGGATATTGAAAAAAGAAATTAAGGAAGATACAAACAAGTGAAAGCATATACCATGTTCACAGATTAGAAGAATTAACACCATGAAAATGTCCTACTGTCACCCTCCCTGAAGTTAAAACAATCATAAAGATGACCCAGGCAAATGGTAGTAAGAACCAGGATCTTTGATGGCATCATTAAATCACAGAATCAACCACCCTGAACATGCTCCATCTATTAACATTTCTTTCTGTGAGCTAATACCTCTCTTTATGGTTTAAGTCGGCTTGATTGAGAATGTCTTGATTCTGAATGCATGCTATGGAAGCCTTTTATCTGATGTTACTTCCTGGATGCATTTCTCTCCCATCTCTTCTAAAATTAGTTTTCAGATTACTCTTTGAAAATATAAAACAGTATAGAGTGGCTGTATTGGTGCATTTGGTAACCTGATGCTTCAAAAGAAAGTAAATAATCTGGCAATTTGATTTTAGAAGAGAAATGTCCTTTATTAACAAATTTCTGCAGGCAGCCCTCACAGCTGGATAGCAATATACCCAGAGACAATATCCATTAATCCTTGGGCAAAGCAACGTCTTTGGAGCTCAGACCAATTGAATGCACAAATATATTTGCCAATCTTGTACACAATTCAAGGAATTTTGTCTTTAATCCATCATTTCTAATTACAATCAAATGTTCACTGCAGCAACCAAACAAATAAAAGAAACTTGAACATATAACTTCAAAATAATATAGGTTGTAAATTATTTCTCATCTCAGTGTTTGAACTTCCTGTACTTATTCACTCTACAAACATTTATTAAACTCCTACTATATGCTAGGTGTAGGGAATATAAAAATAAAAAGGCAAAGTCAATCCCTTAAGGGAATGAAGCATTGTCCAATAGAACTTTCTACAGTGATGAAAATGTTCTATATCTGTACTGTCCAATATAGTAGCCATTAGCCATCTGTGGCTAATGAGTACTTGAAATGTGGCTATTCCAACTTAGGGACAGAATTCTTAATATAATTCTAATTAATTTAAAATTTCATAGCCACATGTGCCTAGTGGCTACCATATTGAACATCACAAGTCTAGATGGTAAAGCAGACAAGAAAATCAAAGATGATGATGCACTGTGATCTGTACTGCAAAAAGAGATACATGTGCCCCTACAAAGTAGGATTCCAGGGGAATACCACTCAAGTAATTCAGCCTGAGGCTAGAAGGCAGGATAAGAAAACACATTCAGCTCTGGCCAGTGTGGCTCAGTTGATTGTTGTTCCATACACCGAAAGGTCACGGGTTTGATTCCCCATCAGGGCACATACCCAGGTTGCAGGTTAGATCCCTGGTCGGGGTGCATGTGGGAGGCAACTGATCGATGTTTCACTCTCACATCAATGTTTCTCTTTCTCTCCCTCTCTTTTCCTCTCCCTCTAAAATCAATTTACATTCAAAGAAAGTTGAACCTTGAGTTAAGTCCTAAAGGACAAAAAGAAGTTAATCATTAAGTCTACTTTCTGTTTCTTATTGCATTAGAATATACTGTCATGAAATTAACATATTCCATATTATCAATCTAATCATCTCCCATTCACTAGTTCACTTCATATATTTATTTCCTTGCATCAAGCATATTCATAATATATCTATTTTAGAGCTTTCCTGAATCACGTACTCCATATTTGATCCAGAGGGATTTATACTAAACATTTTTATGTTAAATATGTAACACAAAAACACCCATGTGCCAGTTTGAACTGGATGGCTGCTAACATGCTGCTGACTGCAAACTACAAAATAATTTTATTTGACCCTACTCTATGTGTGTTCTCCTCTTCCATCTATTCTATTCTAAAGACTGTTTTTCATGTTACTATTCAAAATACATATTTTACAAAGTTATAGCTGTAGTTATATAGACAGCAAGTGAGTGGAAATTTGTTTTTCCTTCTGTCACTTAAAGTTCACTAAGATCGTTGTTTCTGATCCTTGAGATCTTTCAGAAGCCGTGAGGCCCACTTGCCTTCTATATTAGTACAGAGCACCAACCTTTGTAAATTGAACTCCCCATGTTCCCTAAACACAACCTCTATCTCTCTCCAACAAGAGGAGCTGGGAATATCTGAGTTTATGAGTTCAGTGGGCTTTAGAAGACTAATAGGTGCAGAGTGAAGAGGACATATAGGGGTAGGGATACTGATGCCTGATGAGCAGAATCACTGGGTAGCCCTTACAACCAGGAAATGGAGAGTTAGTAAGTGTTGAAACTCAGGTGATACCAGGAATGAAAAAAGCCTAAGGCAGATGTGAGAAGATGACTAGAATTAGAACTACTATCTTAAAAACACATTGAACATTGGAGGACAGAGGGGGCCACAGCTTTAAAGTAGGGGACTGGACAAATGGTGTAGTCATTGGTATAAAAAATGCCTTCTTTGGGGAGGGTGGAGTTCTGTTGGATTTTAGGAGCATTTGGCTGTGAGAAATGCAAATCTGGAGGCCAGTGATACAAAACTGAAACATCACTGAGAGATAAGAGAGATGAGAAAGAGAAGGATATAAGGAACAAGAGGCTAGATAGGGAGCAACCACATAGATGAACTACACTCTTGGAGGTTTCCAGGTCTTTGAAGAGGCATATGAGACCCCAGTGGAGGAATTAATTGAGACAAATGGAGCTGGAAGAAACCTGAGATGGAGGCGGATAAGGAATCACCGGTCTATGATTCCATTGAGTGGACAACATGTTCTTAGAGCGCCTTACTGCAGGAAAGGAAGCATAATGCAATGGTTAAGACCTCTGATGCCACTTAATCTGCTTTGGAATCCTGACTTTGCCACTTCCTGGCTGTGAGACCTTGGACAAATCACACTGTCTTTCTGTGCCAGTTTCCTCTTTAAAATAGCAACAAGAACAGTACCTCAACTGTGCCATTGTGAGGATTAAGTGAGTTAATACCTGTAACATATGTAATATATGAAAGAGATAGAAGAAGGCAGGTGGTCATTTAGAGCTGGAGATCTTCAAGACTGGACAGCTCTGAGTGATGGTGGTGGCAGTGATGAACATCAGAGGTGAAGGGGAGATGGCTGTCCATGAAGTGCTGGAGGTGGAGGAACTGGCAGACAAATGTGGTGGGAACATTCTCAACATGAATGTTGAGTAAAGGAGAGTGAAGATAAAAGAAAGAGTGAAAGGAAAATTGTGTAAGCCTTTCTGATAGAAGACTGCTGGCATTCCGAATTTTAACAAGAACATATATTATTAATCAAATATACCAGCCTCTGTGGTCAGAATTTTACAAACCTTTACCTCATCTTCTGTTCACAACTATCCTGCAAAGTCAATGTTTTCCTCCTCCCTAAAAAAGAGAAATTGGCACAATGTACAATACCAAAGCTGCCACACATAGCACATGAAAAGGGGGCCCTTACAACCTGGGCTTGTCTAATTGCAGCCATGACGGAGAAAATGAGAGTGGAGGCAATAGGCTGGACCTCCAAAGTGGAGTAACTATTGATCTCAGATGGAGAAGCGAGGGGAAGGCAAGGAATAAAGATGAAGAAGCAATTCTGCAAGACTGAAGGATAGTCAACATTGGTTTGTGCATTCACAAAATTAAAAGAACCAATTGGTTGACATCATGTCTCTCTGTTATTGCAGTTATTCACTGAACTGAGAAAGCCTTTTGTTATTCACTTTTTCTGGAGAATAGCATCATCATTCAGGTTGGGTTGAGTGTCTGGCGATGTTTTATATAGTCTTATTTCCTAGCCTGAAAATGTAATAGTTCCATATTCCTTTTGGAATGTGTAGCGTGATATCCCTCCCTCCCTCCTAACAACCTGTCTTTTATGATATATACCATTTCATCCCTTTAGCAATTGGGAAATGCATTTCTGGAAGCCAGTCTCTTGGCAATTGATGCATCATTTTTCCATTAAAGAGAGTACTCATGCATTCACTAAGAATTGCAAGTTTAAAGTGTTTGGTAATGATCTCTGGTTGCTTGTCAAGGAGAATTTCTATCTAAACATAAAAGTACAACTTTAATATGATTTGCAACCCTTCTACTGGGTTCCTAATTTCCTCTGCAACACAGAGTGATTTTTCTCCATGCTTAAAATCCATTACAGGTGCTTACTGGATTTGGTCTCCTTTGGAGGTACATCTTCTAAGTCTGACACAGGAAAAAATGAAAAGTGTTTTAAATGAGTAATCTCCCTACTCTACAATCTTTTAACTCTGATTTGTTCCTAAGCTGAAGGTATTCATCACTAGTTGAGCTAAAATAAGCTAACTCTTATGACATATAATTAAATTATTGGCAGAAATAAAATCTAAAGTTCCTCCCAAGTACTTCACATAAACATCAGCAGAATAATTGATTTGAGGTAAAATATTTTGTTGAAAGGTGAGAGAGAGAGAGAGAGAGAGAAAATCCACCTGAAGGAATTTGTTTCTCTAATCTCTGACATTGTTTAATTTTCTTTTCATGATAATTACAGAAAAATTTCACTTGCATGTAAAATCCTCTTTTCTTTCAACTCTTCTTTGCCTCCCATCTTTTTCCATATCTTTACCAGACACTGGAAATAAAAACATTAGAAAAATGTTTAAACTCTTACCTAAATGACAGTCTCTCAAAATCTGGCTAAAAGAAATTATGCTTTCACTCAGTAGTCACGGCTTCTAAGTTAAATTCAAGAAAGGAGGAGTGTTAGTTATATTTCCATTCTGTCCATCTGATTTTCCTTTCAGTTGGCCCAAGAACAGACTCAATTATACCCAAAATCTTGTAACCAGGATATATTAATTTGTGAGAATAGTGATTTCTGAACCCCCCCTTTAACACTGAGGAACACACACACAGACACACAGACGCATGCACGCATGTGTGCATGCAACAACTCAGTAACTGCATTTTTGCTCATTCAAGGGCTTGTAAGGATGACTTCAGCTCTGTTTTGCTTGGGAGTTTTATTGTCTTTCTGTCATTCGAAATTCCAAAATGATACAGTCATTTCGGAAGCCAGAATTGCAGTGTCCACACCACATGGAAAAATGTTAAGCCAACTTTTTCAGGGTTTACCACAAAATGAACAACAAGTCAATACAACAGTGGTTCATGAGGCAATAAATTTTTCCTTTAAGATTTTGTGGTATCATTTTCATATTTGTTCCTAAGTTTTAAAAATTCTCTTAACCACCTTCTCCTCTTTTCTGTTGAGCAGCAATTTTTAAATTATCTGGTGGTTTAATAAACATCCCTTATTTTTCTCACATTCCCTTCAATTATGTCAGTATTTTTCAGGCCACTATCCTTTCTGGATGCAGAAGAAAAAGAAAGCTTAGACTTGTATTAGGAACCCCAACTCTGCCATTTATTAGCCACATGGACCTTGGCTGGTCCTGTCATCCATCTGAGCCCAGTGGCTCATCTGTAAAACAATGACACAAATACCTACTACACAAGTAGAGGATTCAAGGAAACGGGAGTTTGTGAAGAAGCTTTTTAATGTGAAGATGCTGTACATAGGTACTTTTTATTCAGATGCCTCTTTGTAATGGGGAATATTTGGCAAAAGAATGCATTGACCTCCTTCTAGGAAGAAAGGACACTGTCTCAGTTATAAGCACTTGGTGCTATAAGGACAATCATCTCACTCTGATCATCAGAAAACTCTTCTTATCACCATTCAGAATTATCTCAGGCCCAGTCTCCAGAAGATAACCCCACTCCTATCATTTTGGGGTTCCCAGTCTACGGATAACATCTCCCTGCAACATACTATTCTTTCATCTCTCTGCCCCTTGCCTTATCCTCCCCTGCTGCTTATCCTTAGGGCTCTACCTCCCATCCTGACCTTTCCAAAGGAAGGTAGGTTGCTTCTTGTCACACCTCCCATAAGTCGGAGATGGGATTAGAAAGAGTAGGAGGCAATGGAATATTCTCTCCTCTCCTCTGCAGCTTCTGGGTTCCTGCCCCACCACCAACATGCAATAACATTCCTAGTTTTTTAAGTACTTTGCCATATATTCTAACACGTTTCCCTTGCCATTCATTGTTTTGCTCTGGGTCACTTTCCCAAGTCCTTTAAGACTACGAACATGTACCATAGTCTTCCCTTTCAGTGTCTATCATCCTTTAAGGCTCTAGCAACCCTATCGAAGCCCTTTCTGACAGCACACCTCACAGATCCTTGTCCTTTAGAGGTATTTGGTACCTCTCCTCTAAGGAAGCATCACAATACGCTTGACCATTTATTGCTACCAAGATCTCAAACTGAGATAGCTCTCTAATAGGCCACAACCTTCTGACTTTTCAACTCTTTCACATCCTAATTCATGCTACATTTCCTTTGCCCCCATGACACCCACTTCCTTGACCCCACCTGCTTTCCTAGTGGATCACCAACTATTGTCAGACAAACAACATCCCCCACAAAGGTATCCATGTCCTTACCCTTGAAATATGTGAATGTGTTACCTTACACAGCAAAAGGGACTTGCAAATGTGATTAAATTAAGGACCCTGAGATGGGGAAATGTTTCTGGATTATACTGGTGCACCCAATGTAATCGTGAAGGTCCTTATAAGAGGGAGGCAGGAGGATCAAAGTCAGACAAGGTGATACGAGGATGGAAGCAGAGACTGAAGTGATGCAGCCATGAGCAAAGTAATGTCAGCCGCCTCTAGGAACTGGAGGAGGCAACCAGTTCCCTTGGAACCTGCAGAAGAACCAGCCTTGATAACACCATGATCTCAGCCCAATGAAACTCATTTTGGACTTCTGATCTCCAGAACTGTAATATAATAAATTATTTTTATTTTATATTCTAAGTTTGTGGCAATTTGCTACAGCAGTGTGATAGGAAATATACCAGCCATGCAGCTGAAGAGCCTGTTGACTCAGTTCTAAGAGTGCCAATAATCAATAATTCAGTTTTCTCCTTATCTTCATCTTAGAATTCCTCTGGATTAGAACTTTCCAGAATTCTTGCCTTGCCAATCCCCAACCTTGATTGACTTCTTTCCAAATAATGGAATTTTTTCATCCTGCACATCAGTTTCGAAGTGATGTTGGAGCAAATCCCTAAGTAGTTAATTAGGATCATTTGTAAATCCCTGAATTTTAGATTTTTTTTCCCTTTAAGATTTCTCATTAGTGGCTTAGTAGTAGATGCTACATATATTTCTATTCTGCCTGGGATCTCAATCCACCTCCACCCACTTCACTCTTAGATGAATCCACTTTTTCCGAGAAGATTGAGATCTTATACAGCCTTTCAACTTTTCTTCTATCTTTAGCTACTTCTTTTCTTCCCACTTGTCTCAAAATCAGTACCCTTTCTCAATTCCAAACCCTCCCCACGTTTCCTGGATCCATGCCACCCTGAATATCCATCACCCTCACTCTATCCATTAGCTTCTGTCATTTGGAGCACATAAGCAGGGGTCATTAGTTCCACTCCCCTGGGCAGAGAAACACCATCTAAGCCATCTATGATAAATCATTCTTTAGATGTTACCCAAAGATCTAGAGCCAGAAATCATATCTCTTATTTCCTCTTACAATGTTTCCTTGCCTTAAGAATCAAGAAGTTCTCAAATGAGAGAAAACAGTCAACTGTTCTGCCTTTTAGAGATACATAGAAAAATGATAGATATAATGACATTAAATAGAAATTCCCTGAGATCGTGGAGATTGCAAATATTCTATATCATTGTCTTCGTGTTCACGTAAATATAAAATGATTCCCTATTTTGTTTTGGAAAATAGAGTCATTCTTCCCAGAAATCCTATAGAATTATGCATTGTATGTAATAGGCACTCACTAAATGTTTACTGAATAAATGGTCAAAGCAGCTCATCGAAATGGAAATTTTCCATCAGCTGATCATCAAGGCTCATAGAATTTTTAACACAAATCTGCCTTCAGGTAAGAATCTCACTATCTCTGTCTCTATAATTTGTTACAAAATACTATTTTCATCAATGTATAACCTTTATCATATGGCTTCCCATTGTTGAAAACAGAATTATGTGCCTTCTATTGCTGACTCTAGTATATTCTTGCTACAGGTTTCAAAAACTTCACATAATAGTTCCAACAATTTTTGCTGGCAATTGAAGCCCATGGATGAAGACAAAGAAGCATAAAAGGGAAAAGTTATTTTTAAAAAACATCTGATTCTACATAAATGTTAAGGATGTCAACATTTTGGAGGAAAAGAATCTTGCTTATTTTTAAATGTCTAAAATTATTCTAGCCAAATAAATACAGAACTAAGCTCTTGCAGAAATATAATCCTTATGGAAAAGATACTGATTTTTTCATATAGCTATTTACTTTTTGCTTTAATTAATTGCATGTGTATGTAAAGTACACAGTCTTATATTTAAAACATATTAAATATATTAACCTAAAAATTTGTATTTTCAATCTATGAATTTACATATATGTGAAAATATACAAACCATTTCAATAATAGTGCCATTTTAATACATTTAAAATCCTAATTTATAAAAACATTTTAAAGAAATTTAAATAAGAGAAGCAATATGGAGTAGTGAAAACAAAGTACATGTATGAGTCAAACTGATCTAGATTTGAATCCAATCCTTTTTTAAAAATTTGATCTTAGTGAGAGTAAGGGACAGAGAGAGGCAGAGAAACATCAATGTGAGAGAGAAACATCGATTGGCCACCTCCCACACATGCCCCAACCAGGGATCAAACCCTCAACCTAGGTATGTGCCCTGACCAGGAATCAAACCCGCAACCTTCTGGTGTACGGGACAACACTTCAACCAACTGAGCCACCTGACCAGGGCTAGATTTGAATCTTTATCACTCACTATATAATATTTAACAAGTTCAATCACATTAATATTGAAAATTGGGTATAATAAATTTTAAAAATATGAATGAATGATAGACATCATTTAGTAGGGTTAATATCCAAATGTATGATATCTCAAAGCCTTCTAAAATTTCACCATTGTTATAAATCAAAGATAAAAGATAAATGTTCAGGAGATGTACAATCATTTGGAAAATAAAGCATTACTAATAAAACCCTAACATAACAGGAAAGTAGATTGAAGTAAATAGGTCAAGAGTGCCATAGATATAAAACACAGATTACTGATGTTTGCCTTGAAATAATCTGAACTAAAAATGAAGCTGTTTTCCTAAAGTGAAGCTTGGGTACATCTTAACATTTTATTCTTTCATTTTCGTTTTGAAAAGAGAAAAATAGGTATATAATTTGGAAATAAAGAACTGACATTAAAAATGAGAAAATAATAATGTAATTCTCATCTTCCTGTGCTATTGTGGGGCTTGAATGAATCAGCCTCTCAAAAAACATAGATTTCCCTTCTTCCTTCTGTTCAAGGACTGTGTCTGATTCTTTATCCCCCAAGAGAGTCCAGCACAACACTTTGAACAAACTAGACATGCAATGTTTGTTTAGTAAATCAGTATCTTGAAAATCATTTGACAATGTATATCTCTTTTCCTCCACAGTGAGAAAGGACCCTCAATCAAGTTAATCATTTCCTTTCACATAAGAACTGCATCTCAGTTTCTTTTGGAGAACCTTACATTTTGAGTTTCTTTTTTCCCTTTTTTAATATATCTTTATTGATTTCAGAGAGAGGAAAGGAGAGGGAGAGAGAGAGATAGAAACATCAATGATGAGAGAGTCATTGATCGAACCTGCAACCCGGGCATGTGCCCTGACCAGGAATCGAACCCCGATCGCCTGGATCCCAAGGTCAATGCTCAACTGCTGAGCCACGCCCGGCCGGGCACATTTTGAGTTTCTAGGAGTTTCTTTTAAATTATTTGTCTTATATAGGGCTTGGCAACCGCGTGGTTAAAAAGAAAAGAGATACCAAAATTCAAGAAAAAGAAAAGCGCATCATTTTAGCCATGCTAATGCTGCAGAAGGTTTTATAAACTTGACCTTTGATGAACATGTCATTTCTCCAAAGAGCTCTTCCTGATTCTACTCCTTCATGGATTTCCCAAGACCAGAAGCAGCTCATGAAGAAGAGTCCAATCAGGGATGGGGGACTGGGAAGTTCTCACCCCTTTTCCTTGGTGCTACTTATTCCCCTGTAGGCACTAGTCCTTTAGTGTCCTCATGGGGCCTGTTTCTGGGATTTGTGCAGGGAACGAAGGGGGCAGCACACTCCTATGTGTTGAGGGCAGAATATACCCAGGGGCCCCACAGACATCATCAACTTTCATCCTTTCTTCACCCCTGGTGGGAGCTCTACTCCATTTTAAAGAAGAGAGACACTTGGGGTTCAAACAGTTTCAATAACTCCCACGCCTAAGTCAAACAAACAGTAAAGACTAAACCTAGTTTTGTTTTTTTTCCAAAGATATAATTTATACACCATAAAATTGTCCATTTTATAGTAAAATTCAGTGGTTTTCAGTAGATTTACAATGATGTGCAACAATCACCACTATCTAATTTGAGAATATTTTCACCCTTTAAAAAAGAAACCCCATTCCCATTAGTAGTTACTTCTCACCTCCAGCACTAGGCAGCCATTAACTTTCTGTCTCCATGGATTTGCCTATCCCATACTTTTTACATAAAAAGAATAATATAGTATATGGTTCTTTGTGACCAGCTTCTTTCACTTAGCCTAAAGTTTTCAAGGTTTATCCATGTCGTAGCATGGATCAGTACTTGTGTCCTTTTTCTAAGAAAAATTATACTTTTAAAGCAGAAAAATATTTGTGGTCATAAAGTTCAAATATCATGTAGCAGAAAGATAAAGAAGGAAATACCAGTTATCAACTATCAGATTGGCCTAAATCTAAAAGTGTTGCAATACTCTGTGCTGATGAGGCTGTAGGAAACCACTACTCAAGTATTGCTGGGGCAAGGATAACGAACTGGCTCATTCTTTATTGAGGACAATTTGGTAATATCTATTACAATGAGAAATTTTCTTCCTGGAAATTCATGCTATAGATATATCAGCACATACATGAAAGAATGCATTTGTTTCAATATCATTTGTTGTAGTAAAAGACAGGAAACCACCTTATAGTCCACTACTAGTGAATTGGTTTAATAAATGATGGTACATCCAGACACTGGAATACTCTAAAGCTGTAAAAATGAATGTGGAAGTTCTATACATACCAATATGGAAAGTTCTCTAAGATACAGTCATACCTGAAACAACAAGGTGAAGAACACTATGTATGGAAAGCTATGTTTTTTAAAAGATGGGAATAAAGTAGGACTTATATATTTATTTATACTTTATATGCATAAAGAAACTCTGGAAGGATAACAATAAATTAACAATATTGCTTATGTACCTATTTGGTGGAAGAGGTGAGAACATTATGACTGGGGAATGAATTGGGAATACTTTTTGCTGTGGTAGGCAAAATTCTAAAATGTCCCTCCAGTCTAACCTAGGTACTGCTGTGAAGGGATTTTGTCAATGAAATTAAGGTTCCAAATCAGCTCATCATAAAGTAGGGAGATTTTCCTACAATATCTGGACAGGCCCAATGGAATTACATGAGCATTTAAAAGCCAGAGAGGAAGGCAGAGGAGTCAGTTAGAGAGATGAGAGAAGGGGGTGAGTCAATGTTGCTGGAAGGGGCCATGGAGAAAACAGACAAAAGAGAATGATGGCAGCTGCTAGGAGCAAAGTGCTCCAATTAACAGCCAGCAAGGAAATAGGAACCCCAGTCCTACACCCACAAAAAATCGAATGAGCCAACAACCTGAATGAGCTTGGAAGATCTCTCCCCAGAGACTCCTGATGAGAGCCCAGGTGGCTGACACTTTGATTTCGGCCTTGTGAGCTCCTAAGCAGAAAAACCAGGCAATCCAACTTGTCCTTCTGACCTACAGTGCTAGGAGATTTTGTGTTGTTTTAAGCTGCTATGTTTGTGGTGATTTATTACAGGAGCAAGAGGAAAAAAATACGTATATGACTAATATATGACTATATTATTTGTCTTTTTATTATAAATATTTAAAGCTAATAAAAATCCAAATAGACCTCAATAAGATAGTTGAAAATAAGGTTAAATTTCCAGGAGCATAACTATCTAGCCAAAAGTTCATCGTGCTTTTCTTTGTTTTATGTGCCTACATTTAAATATTTTTAGTCTAAAATCACAATTTTGATAACAATTCCCTGGGCAGCAAGTCTGTCTTGTAAAACCTGAATGGCAGGCTTGTTTTGCAAAGGCGCTCTGTCTCCTAAATCTAGAGTCTTCTTTAAAGACTAAAATGCCAGGATATAAACACAGTATCTTTAATTCTTAGAAAGTTAAAAATGTTATAATTAAATTGATAGACACTAAAGAGACAGACACTTGGCTTAAAGGAGAATATTTGCATTGTCTAATTGAAATGTCTAAACGTTAAGCCTGCACTTTGTCTAACCTTTAACTATATGATTCTTCCCTTTACTATTGGGTATGTTCCAGAGCTTTGGTAAAGGAGTTTGTTTTTTACATGGGGAAAATGATCAAATAAGTGATCTTTAATACAGAATTAAGATGAAAATTCTAAGGACACCATTTCTCTTTATTACCATTTAGCTCTTTATAGCTAAAAACTTTTAAAGAAAACAAAGACCTTCCAAAATTAACTATCTCCTGTGAGAAAAAGTAAAATATATATATTTCCTTTCTAATTTGTTGGAAAAGTTAAATTAATCTCACTGTAGAGAAAAATCTACCAAATAATCTCATTGTTGGGTAGTCTACTTTTTTCAAAACCATTTCTCTTCTTCTAAGATCTGTGCCCACTTCTTGCTATTCATTGCTGCTCAATATCTATTTCAATGGTGCCCAGCAAGGGTGATTGTGCCCCCTAGGGCACATTTGGCAATGTCTAGAAATAGTTTTGATTGTCACAAATGGATGCTACTGGAATCGAGTGGGTAGAGGCCAGGGATGCTGCTAAACTTCCTACAGTACACAGGACAAGAGAAAATTGTCAGATTCCCACATGGCAATAGTGCTAAGGCTGAGAAACCCTAGTTTAGATGGATCTAGAAGGATGGGTCTATAATGAATAAAGGTATGAGTTTCTCCATTAAGGAAAAGTAGTGAAAGCCATATTCGTACAGGATGGATGGATGGATGGAAGGAAGGAAGGAAGGAAGGAAGGAAGGAAGGAAGGAAGGAAGGAAGGAAGGAAGGAAGGAAGGGGCAGGGAGGGAGGGAGGGAGGGAGGGAGATTCACTTTTCCAAAGTTTTCCAATAACTAAACTGGGTATCATTTTAAATTTAAATTTATTAAAGGAAAGTGAAATTTAAATTTCAGTTCCTCAATCACACTAGTCACATTTCAAAGAAAGACTCAACAGCCACATATGGTAAGTGACTACCAGGTTGGAAGCATGAATTCAGACAGTATTCCTGGGACGCAGATAACATTTAATACATGAAAAGAAAGGAAGGGAAAGAGGGAAGAAGGGAGAGAGTTGACAAATGCCCACATTAAGGAAAGAAAAAGAGGAAGCAAAAACCAAGTGACCAGAGAGATGAGAAAACAAGGAGAATGGAGGATCACAAAGATGAGGAGACAGTTCTAAGGAAGACCTAGCAAAACTGAATGCTATGGAGGAGGAATGCTGAGTGATCACTAAGGAAAGGCCTTGACTTTCATACTAGTATATCATGGGTGATCTCCAAGATATATGTTTTAAGTGAACAGATGAACTTTAAGAAAAACTCAAGGCTTGAGGGAGTTGAAACAGATATTTGTTTTTATTTATTTATATTTATTTTGCCTTCCTGTTTTTTTGTTTTCAACAGAAAAAAATGGAGGATGTGGTTATACTGACAGAATGACCACCAAGCAGTCTCAAAACCATCATTGAATTCTATCTAAGAATTCTCCTTTGAAATAAGTAGGATTTCAAAGAATAATTTTTGAAAATATTCACAATTTCAAGCAATCACACTTAAGGAGGCATTTATCATACATGATGTTGAAGTGAAGTATGAATTTTAAAGGGCAGAAATGGAAAAATTAGGAAAGATCAACAGCAAAGATGTGTCATTAGAGACCTAGGCTAAGATCATCCATGTCTTTGTATTTCCAACTTACTATATACATATGCAAAAGTTGAACAGTGAAGAAGGCTGGGGAAAAACTTGATTCATTTAAAATACGGTGTTGGGTGAGAACTCTATAGATATCCTGGACTGTCAGAAAGATGAACATGTGAATCCTAGATCAAATTAAACCTGAAACATCCCTGGAGGCAAAAATGACAAAACTAAAGTTCCTAATTCGGGCACATAATGAGAAGGCAGGGTTCTTTGGAAAAGCCAATATTACTGGGAAAAATAGAAGGCAGTAGGAAAATAGAAAGACCAAAGATGAGATGAGTTGACTCCATGAAAGGAGCCATAGGCATGAGTCTACAGGATCTGAGTAAGACTGTTGATGACAGGACATTGTGGACGTCACTCATTCATAGAGTCACCATGAGTCAGAGCAAACTCAATGTCAAGTAACAAGAGAAGGGGGGGGGGAGGGAGAGAGAGAGAAATAATCCGGTGTGAAGAAGATACTCTGAAGATACTCTTCCCTCCTAGTTCTTTTATACCCATTTGTAAAGTCCAGTTCATGCAATATCCAAAAAACAAAAGACAATTCAATCTAAACAATGTCAACTGGAGTGAGTGGAATGTGGAAAGGAGGAGAGTGTTTTGGTTTAATTGGTGTTTGGCATGAAGACAATCAATTGGTTAAACCAGCAATTTTCAACCAGTATGCCATGGCAAGCACACTGGTATGCAGCAAGAATGTTTAAAACCTGAAATACTGACTAGTCAGGGGCACTGACCTCTTTTCTCTTAGATTGTCAAAAAGAAAAAGAAAAAAAAAATGACAACAGCCAACACAACAATAGCCACCCGGTGTAAATGAATAAAAATTATACCTAATTTTTTTTTGTCAGATCAGCAAAAAATATATTTTTTGGTGTGCCATGGAAATTTAGTAATTAGTTTATGTGAGCCATGAGATTAAAAAGGTTAAAAGCTCTGGGTTAAACTGATATGTTTCTTTTCTGAATAGTATAGAGAACTGAAATTTGATTTTCCCATTTGAAACCAAAATAGATTTGACATCACTGCTATTTCTTTGAGTAAACCATAAAAAATAATATATGTGACTGCCTGCTTTCTCCATCCTGGACTGTTGGTTGCCACGATGAACTATGAACTGTCACGCCAGGCCTGAGAAACCATTCCTTTACAAGGAACCCACACAACCCTTAAGGGGCATGCCCTACAGCACTTTGGATGGATATGAGAGCTAGAAGGTCACTATGGAGCAGGAGACATAAGTCATTCACAGAAGAAATTCTCCCATTTTGAAGTGCAGCAACAGGAAACAGTAGATTTCAGATTTCTAGGAAGGAACGTTCTCATCCAGTCTCTAACAAGGGGACACTTTTTCTCAGACCATTGAGACAGTATGGTTCTAACCTTCCATTGGCCTTGGGTAGAGAATCTAGTTGAGTAATAACTAACAGATACCATAATACATCCACTGTCTTTCAAGTCTCTGACATGGCAGCTTGGGGGCTAGAATTGAAGCCCAATGCCATATGTATTTCAGCTTCTGTAGGTTGGTTAGCTTTGCCCAGTGTCACAGTGTCTCATCCTGAATAGGTTTACATGAAGGGGTGTGGATAGATCAGCATATCTTTGTAATTACTGGAAAATAAATAAAGACACTATCCTTCTGATATGAGGCCTGGAGTACCTTCCATGTACAGGGAGAACATTCTATTACTCTTGGTGATAAAAGTAGATATTATGTAGAAGATATTAACAAACAGTTCTACTTTTAATTCATTAGCACTTGAGTTGGCTGCTCCCACCCTGCTATGCTCTCCCACTGGTTTTGCAAGTCAACAGTCCTCAGTTAATCTATCAACTCCCTTCTTAACTCCCCTTCAAGATTTTGACTCGACACACACTTTTGTTTCTCTAAATCCTTCCCCATCCACCACCTTGTCCAACATTTCAGAAGGACACCGCAGGATCTTGGCATTTAACTTGTGAAAAGTCGCCAGGCCTAACTATATCAATGCCCCTACAGAATGCTCATACAATGAAATGATAGTTTAGTATGAAAAATCCCATTGCTTTTCTAAATGCTGTGATACTACTCATTACATCAATACAGAACAAGAGAAAGGAGCTCAGACTTAATCCACTTTAATCTCAGTTATTTCCTAATATAAAAGACTGGAGGCATTTTCACATTCTTTTGAAAGGATTAGTGAAGACAAACATGAATAACAAATTGACATTTCTGAGTTCTGGAAGAGCCAAAAGCAATACAAAAGGAAGGCAGACAGATCAAATTTCTGAACAGAATTATTTTTCTAAGTAAAGTTTAAAAGTTAACATTAGGAACAAATGTTGAACAGCTCTGCACAGCTAATTTTCTTTACCTGGAACACATTTTGCCAGACAGTTAAACTGACAAGTTAGAAAGACACATCTTGATGCTATATAGAGAAATGAACTTTATGTGACAGGCATAGTAAGACAATTTTTTAAAAGAGCATCTTGGATAACAGTTTTTATATCCCTCTAGTCTGAGACATTTCAAAACTAACGGTATCATTTTTAGTGAAGAATATGTTGATTCTCATCAAATGATTGAATATTAGTGTTAAAAGAGATTTTGAAATAATCTACTTTGGCTTCTTCATTTCATAAATGAGAAAAGCAAGCTCAAGAAAGAGTCTCCAGGCCATTCAGTGTCACAGAACCAGAGGTCAATGATAATTCAGGACCAGGACCCTGGTTTTCTGATGACTCATCCAGTGATCTTTTTGCTATCGTTGTCCCTCTCCTGCAAAAGATTATATTTTATTGTATAGTATTAACTTTCTCCTCCATATAACCCCATTCCCATTTACTTTAATGTATCTTTACTCAAAATAGCAAGAACAAATAGATTCCCATGGCCCTACCTGTCTAAATGCCCCACAAAGTCACTGAGAAATGCTGTAAATGTCAGGTCTACCCCCAAGCCCTTTGATAGCAATTCATATTAAACAGAATTATAAAATGAAAAGATTCCTAAGACACTATTTTCATTTTGGGAGTTTAGATCCTAACATACTCCACCTTCACCCTTAATGCTAGACATGGAATTTAGTCCAAATATGGGTCTCTCAACCTCAGCACCATTGACTTTTGGATTCCTTGTTGTTAAGGGCTGCCCTGTGCATTGTAGCATGCTTAGCAGCATCCCTGGCTTCTACCCACTGGATGCCAGTAACACTCCACTCCTGAGTTGTGATAACCAAAAATGTCTTCAGACATTCCAGATGTCCCTTTGGGGGGTAAAATCACCCCAGATTGAGGACCACTGGTCTAAATCCTTCAGCACCTCTCTAAACCTTGACACAAAATAGGAACAAAAGCAGAGATGAAAAGTGGGATAAAAAGGAACTCACTGGCACCTCTGACTATGAACCTTCCTTGGCTCTGAAGCCATTTAAATGTTTTGGTGAAAAAGAGGAAAGTTGTTTTAACCAACCATATGCCTTTCCTCACTCCCACAACACTTTTGCCTTCAAGTGTGTTCTTGTGGCCATGAAAATAGAGCCTGCCTGTTTGTAATTATACTATTATTCTGTAGCAAATTTCGGAAAGAGCCAATTGGTGCACTTCCAACCTCAAATTCTCTTTCTCCCTTTCTCCTTTCCTTAGCCAGGAGCTTAGAGAGAGGGAAGGAATGAGAGAAGAAAGCCTCATGTGCTCAGCTCTGCCTTGTTCTGGTGTCTGCATTGAGCGTCAACCTCTCAGGTCTCCAGGACCTTTCAACTGAACCTTCAGACATCACCTTGGCTTGGCCCCAACTTCATGCCATGAAGTACTCATTTTCTCAGCATTTTTACTCAAGACCATGGAACTTTAGTGAGAGATGGTCAGAACTCAACAATAGTGACATGTGAATAGTGGTAAGGAAGAGGTAAATCCCCCATTCTTATTCAAAATGAGTTAAGATCTTTTATTCATAGCTTGGGTTACTGCTCTAAACATGCCAATGATAGCCATGCTATAGAAATGTAATAGAAATGTTTAATAGGCGTGGTTCTTACATAACTTCTTCTCTGGCTTTTTATAGATTGAGATGCAAATAATAAAATGCTCAAATTGAAGTATAAAGTGCTAAGAATTTTTACACATGCATACATTCATGCAACTGTTTCTCAGGTAAAGATCTAGAACATTTCTATTACCTAGAAGGTTTCCCTTCCTCCACCTAGTTAATATTTACCCCTCACACCTCCCAAGGCAAGCAATATTCAGTATCTATCAGTGCAGATGGGCTTTATCTGTCTTTTCAGCATATATTTAAAATGCACAACATGTACTCTTTGTCCCTCCCCCCAGAACGTGTTTCTAAAGTTCATGCATATAGTTTTGTGTGTCAGTGGTTTTGGGGTTTTTAATATATATATATTTGCATTGGGGTCATTTAATCTGGACTTTCCTGAGAAAACTGAGTCTTATAGTCACTCAAGCTAATTCTGACTGAGAAGATAGAATCTGGGGCCAGATGTCTGATGCCAATTTCACAGTTAGCTTATTTTTGTTTACCTTAGCCAACTTGTTTAAGCCTTTGTCCTTTAGTCATGACATTGGTCAGAATCTTCTTCACTAAAATTGCATAAATAATCCATAAATGGCAAGTCAATAAATCATAAACCTCAAAGCCAATAGAACTGTCTAGGAAGAATTGAGGGCTGGAATACAGAGCTCCAGGGTTGAGACATATGCTTTCAAGATCTTGGCTATGCCCTCATCTAAAGTGCCACTCAATTTATGAGGTCCTCTCTCCCCTTTCATTTTCTCTTCCAGTTCTGAATCCATTCTGACTTAAAGTAAGTTTAGGCTCACCACATGTTATTCCACTGAAACAAAGTGAACTGCAGATTACATCAGCAGTTGCGACACATTTGGCAGTATCTTTCTTCTTCATGCTTCAGTCACTGGACTTACTGTGTGATGAGAATCCCAGAAGCACAGTGTGACAGTGCCTGAAATTGTCACTAAATCAAACACCATGAAATTGTTTCATCAAGCTGACTCTCAGCATTGGATGGAAGGGGATTGGAGTTATCCCATTGAAGCTGATGTCTTTAGGCATATGTGGGAAAACAATGATGCTTTATTTCTACCATGTTTAAAAGTCTGAAAGCAACACAAGATAATAGCCACAAAGTAGTAATGCCTTTTGACTATAAGGGACTGTCAGTGTTTATAGGCATTTAAAACTACATTTGTCAAAAAACAGAGACAGAAAACTCAAAACTAAAATAGTATCTCTTGAAAGGAAAACAAAATATACTGGCTACCATTAAAACATCCCCAGATTCACTATACTGAAATGAGTAATTGCATAGAAAGAGTAAATTTAAGTGGAATGATGATCTGAGATTAAGGACATTGTGCTTCCTACTGCAGAAAGCAGACATTCCAAGTGAATTCACTGGGGAGTCATAGCCTGTTACCAAATTATAGGTTAGAAAAAGAACTAGAAATATGGGATAAGATTAGAAAACTAAAACAATATTTATCATATAAATTCCTTCTGGACAAATCCTTGTTTTACAGAATCATCATTATCTTAATGCTATGCTCATATTTTCTAACAAAGTATAAAATATTTTTTGCTAAGTCTATATCTTCTAGGTGATATCTAAAAATTAAACAATTTGGTCACATTTTTGTATTTTAATAAAAATCTATATCTACACTAACATACAACCCAGTAAAATACTCCTGGACATCTATCCCAGAGAAATGAAAAATGAGGTCCACATATAAAGCTGTGCAAAAATATTCATAGCAGCTTTATTGTAGTAGTCAAAAAGTGCAAACAACCCAAATATCCATCAACTGATGAATAGATAAACTGGTCCATTCTTATCATGGAGTACCACCTAGCAATAAAAAGGAGCAAACTCTTAAAACATACAATTTAGATGGATCTCCAGATAATTATTCTAAGTGAAAAAAAGGTAATTTCAAAAGGCCAAGTACTGTATTATTACATTTATGTAGAATTATCAAATTAGGTAAATTATAGAGATGGAGAACAGACTAATGGTTGCCAAAGTATAGATATGGTGAGGGGGGGTGGGCATGACTATAAGGGGGTAACATGAAGGAGCCTTGTGGTCATAGAACAGTTTTATATCTTGATTTGTGGTGGTGATGGTTACACAATTTACTAATGTGATAGAATGGAAGTATACACATATTGAACCAATGTCAATTTCATTATTTTGACATTGTAGTGTATAAGAAAGATATCACCACTGTAGGAAACTGGATATATGTATTGTACATGGGATCTCTGTATTATTTTTTTATAGCTCCCTGTAAATCTAATTATTTCAAATTAATTTTTTAAATGTATCTTTATTGTTGAAAGTATTAAAGATGCCCCCTCTCTTTCCCCCCATTGATCCCCTCTACCTCGCGTCCACCCCCCCCAGGCCTTCACACTATTGTCTGTGTCCATGGATTATGCATATATGCATATAAATTATTTAGTTAATCTCTCCCCAATCACTCTGCACCCCCACCTTCCCTCTGAGATTCGTCAGTCTTTTCCATGCTTCTATGTCTCTGGATCTATTTTGTTCATCAGTTTATTTTGTTCATTATATTCCACATATGAGTGAGATCATGTGACACTTGCCTTTCTCTGACTGGCTTATTTCACTTAGCATAATACTCTACAGGCCCATCCATTCTGTCACAAAGGGTAAGAGATCCTTCTATCTTTCCTCCACCACCAAGGCCCCTCATCAGGACTGAGTCACCTTTCTCTAGTATTCTTTAAAGATAGCCAAGCAGACACAGGGGTGGTATTGCAGTTTGGTGAGGACCTGATCAAAGGTGACTTTTGAAGCTGTCCTGAATTAAGAGGTGTCTAGATAAGACAATAGAGTAGAGGAACAAAAATATACTGTTTCAGTGGAAGCAAAAGTATCGTTATCTGTGTTTGTGTTAACGCACATATGTATCCATGTGTGCTGTGATATGTCTAATCACAGTTGGCAAGTATTACTTGCTGAGTTAAGAAAGTCAATGTCATTGGGAGGGAATAAAGTCAATTAAAGGATGTAATGCTTCCTTTGATACACAGTATTCAACTCATCCCAACGTGTGTCCCCTTTTACCTAGGATGCCCAAACTCTCCATGGAAGGGGCAGAAAGCAGGGAAAAGTGAAGGATACAGGAAGCACAAGGCAGGGGAGACACAGGAATCTGAAACAAAAATTCAGGATCTATTTGAGGATGGGAATGAGGGAGGTGCAGGCATGGGCAAGACCTCATCTACACCCCTGCCCCACTCCTTGCCCACTCAGGAAGAAGGAAGCAGGAAGAAGAGCATTGGAGCATCAGCCAGGGACTCCTGCCATCTATCCCCACCTGGCCCATCTCTCATCTCTCAGGGCCATTGCTTTCACTTAGGGTCTGTCTAGAGCCCAAGTGGCCCACTCAACCCAGCACATTTTGTGTACAGGTCTCTATATCTTCATGGCAAATGTGGCTAGAGTAATGAGGCAGTGTTAAGGGAAATGAGCAGATCAGTGGAGTCACCTAAGAAGAGATGCCTTGCAACTAGACCCCATAAATTAGTGGTTCTCAACCAGGGACATTTTTGCCCCCCCTCCCCCAGGCAACATTGGGTGATGTCTGGGACAATTTTGGTTGTCACAACTGGGAGTGGGGATACAGTTGGTTTCTGGTGAGTAGAATCCAGGGATGTTGCTAACCAACCTATAATGCATAGGACAGCCTCCCACAGCTAAGAATTATGTGACCCAAAATATCACTAGGGCCATGGTTGAGAAACCCTGGCCTAAAAGAAGCCACTCCTAAATGTCAGCTTGGTGATGCAGAAGTAGCTGGATTACATGGCCAAGAAGGACAGAGTTGGATAGAGCCAGACATGAGGCATCTCTGGACTTCAGAAGGACTTCTAACACAAGGTGAGGAACAAACAGAAACACAGAATCATGCAGTTGAAATGTCAAGGTCTTCACAATCAGAACCCAGAGTCGGCCTTTTCCCATATGCATGAGCTCAGGCAATTACTAAAATTTCTCAGTCTCAGTTTCTGCATCTGTAAGACCAGGGTCCTAACATCTGCTCTATAGGAATCTGCAAGGGTTAAAGAAGATATTGAACATGGCGCACTTCTCAGCAGGCACCCAACAATTCCTTTCTCTTTCTTGCTCAGGATAATTTCGGGAGGGAGAAAGGGGACAGCCCTAACCTCCTCCTACATCCTGACGTTGTAAGGGTTTCTTGATCCTCCGTCACTTTTCTGTTTCCTTTCTCTACCTCCTTTTGAGAATCGAGATTTCCCAGCTGTCAGTGATCACAGACTCAGGCAGGGGCTTGAACAACAACTTTTTTCACCTCAAGAAGATACAGGAGAGTGAAGTCACCAGGGATCTATGCACAAAAGAGACCAAGAAGCCTCTTGGAAAAGTACTCATCCTGAGAACAAAGAGTCAACAGCAAAAAGTGTGTTTCAAAGAAAACAGGTGAGCTTTCAAAGAAAGAGGTCAGCCCTGGCCAGTTAGGATCAGTGGTAAGAGTGTTCGCCCCTCAGACTGGAGGGCCCCAGGTTCAATTCCAGCCAAGGGCACGTACCTCGATCGCAGACTCTATCCCTGGCCCTGGTCAGGGCTCATGCGGGAGGCAACCAATCCATGTGTCTCTCTCACATTGATGTTTCTCTCTCTCTTCCACTCTCTCTGAAAAACAATGGGAAAAAATATCCTTGGGTGAGAATTAAAAATAAAAGGGGGGGTCATTCTGAACACAGCATAGGTTCTGTATTAGAACTGTCCCCTCATTCTGCTGTTGTGAATTTACCCTGAGTCTCTTGACAATGAAACTCTAATAAATATCTACTAAAACCCAAAATGTTTCTGCAAAATTTCCAAGGGCTACTGAAGCACAAAGAATCAGAGGATATGTGATTGTGCAGGAGGACCTGGCATTGGTGGAGGCATTGATGGCAGTGGCTGTTTCATTCTGATGACCATGTTGCTGACATGGTGGCCTGTATCCACACTCTTGACAGAAGGCATTGGTTTCAACTGCACCAGCAATGCCCTTGAGAGACATTAGCAACAGAAGTTCCTTTGGGGCCACTAGGAGCAATCAAACTCCTCCCCACAGAGACCCAGAGCAGGGGAGGAGAGAGATGATAAGCCCTTACCCCAAAGACACACTGTGAGAGTATAGGGACATGTCCCCTGGAAACTTTCAGCACTCTGGAGAGACAACTCAAGCAGTGGAGGCAGAGCAGCCAGATAAACACCGAGGGCTGTCATTGATATCTTTTTCTTTTTTGCAGAGATATCATTATAGTTTAATAACTTGCTGATTATAAAAGTAACACTCATTTTAGAAAGGTTGGAAACTTCAACAACAACAAAATGGCAATTGTCACTCATGCACTGCTCAGAGATGACCACTGTTGGGGTTGCAATGCATCTCCTTTGGTCTTGTTGTTTGCTAGGGATATTTCTGCATAATTTGAAATATATTGAATGTCCATTTCCATGGCTGTCTTTTTTTTTTTTTTTGCACTTAATCCCTTCACCTTTTTCGCCCATCCCTGAAACCCCACACCCCTCTGACAGCTGTTTGTCTGTTCTCTGTCTTTGACTCTGTTTCTCTTTTGTTTGCTAGCTAATTTTGTTCATTAGATTCCACACATGAGTGCCTGTCTTTTTTCCAGCTCTCAATGAGGTGGTCTAAGAAGTCAATGTTGCTGGAAGACCTGCCATGGCCACTGCCCATCTAACTCCAATGGGGGGTGGTGAGTGGAGCTACCGTCCTTATAACTTAGCTGATCCCCAATTGGTCCTTATAGGTCACTGTATTCTCACTTCCGTGCTTCAATCAAGAAAATATATTTAAGTTCAAATTCTTCCCCTTAGGGTGAGGGAAAGTGAAGCTGAAGTAACTTGACTTGACTTGCAGTGCATGAGGAGACAAAGGAGGGCCCAGGATCCATCCCTTACCCAGACAATGACTGAACACTGTCTCCCCTGGAATCAGACAGCCTGGAACACATACAGTGCAAATAAAAACCTAAGGAAGAAATGAAAGCCTAGCTCTCTATGATATATTAGAGGAATGCAAAATGTTAAACCTAAGGCATTTACATTGAATCTCTTACATTCCATTTTTCATATCTGAAGCTCCTTTGCTTGTCCATGTCTTTTTTTAACAAGATGTTAATTCTAAATCAAGATTGTAAAACTAAACCATTAGAAATATACACATGCTTAGCAAAAGCATCCTAGGGTTTAAGAATCATTTTTAAAATTAGATTTTTCAGTTTGGTTCAATAAACATATATTAAATGTCAGTTCCAGAGTCTCCAACTCCATTAATTTGTAGATACTAAAGGCCCCCAAGAGGAGAGCCAACTCTAGTCCCTTCCCAATGAATCTGGCCTCTAAACATTAATAAACATTTTCATCAAGAGTACTTTCTATACAGTAGGGCACTAGGCAAAGAGCTGTTTGAACTCTGTATCTAATATGCCTACAATCAACACACATTTCCTTCTTTACTATAGATAAGAAATATTTCATATTCCTCTTAACTCTCTTACATGTATATATGTGTAAATGAATACATTTATATACACATACATTTTATATATATATGATGATAAATGGCACCTTAAGTATGACTTCAATGTTGGGAGGCAATGGGAAAATTAGGGACTATGGCAACCCAGAGCGCTCACTGTCCAACTAAAGAGGACAGTCACCATTGATCCTAGCTGACTGATGCCTGTGGGTTGGTGAGGCCAGTGTCAAGTTTTTCAAAAAACACAAAAATCTGAATTTTTAATTTAAATATCCCTTTTCTGAAAATTCATATTTTAAAAAATACTGTGTAGGGAAAATAAAAAAATGACTAAAACGAGGAATGTACTCTTATACATTATTGAAAGTGTATGTATGTAAATTGGTTCAACCTCTATGGAGGGCAATTTGGAAATATCTGTGAAAATTAAAAATGTACATTCTTTCTAAATCAGATATTCCAATCCTGAATATTCATCCTGCAGAGATCCTCTCACATGTGAAATAATGTGTGTTCAATATCTGTTGCAGCATTGCAAGAATGCAAATCATATGCATGCCCACCAATATAAGACTAAGTAAATTATAGCATGCCCATACAATAGAATTCTATGTTGTTATTTAAAAAACTGAAGTAGCTTTATATAAATATGCTACCATTTGTGTAAAAATATGAAAGGGTGTATATAATTGTTTATGCTTCAAGATGGCCAAGGGCCATTGAATCTCCCTCATACTTGCAAGAGAGAAAAAATAGTCTGTGTAACTCTGTATTCAGGGCTTTTCACCACTCTGCCATTGCTTTGACAGGTGTTTGGAGTACCACACTTATCCCCTACCATTACCTTCCAGCCCCTGTTTCCAGATGGGCACTCCAATTTCTCAGGTGGCTGTGATCATCAGACTTTACCATTTCTCTTTCCCTAGGTGGGATTCTACCTCTGGCCTTCCCTGGCCATTACCTCCCTTGCCACTAAATACTGCCTGGAATATGGACAGCCCACCCAGAATGAGTCTTTCCTTTGCCATACCTCTGTAGGCATCGAGGAATGAGCTATTGTCTCTCTCTTCTGAACCAAGTCCTTTCATGGCCTGATTAGAGCACCAGTCCCACATGGCAGGAGTATTTCATGGAGGACAAGAACCTCATTACTTATATGGTCAAATAAATCTTAAGAATGCTGCATACAGAGTCTGGAGACTCTGAAGTGTAGAACGATGGTTGCCCCTTTTACCCCACAGTTGCCCAAGATTGCTTGATTAATGATTCTTCCCTCTTTTTGTTGTATGCCTATGAATACTGTGTAAAACTAATGTTTCCCACGTGTAACACACTTGGGAAAATCTATTCTAACTTAAGTCCACCTTCTATTTTTCTCCAGCTTGCCATTTATAGAAGAGACTCCATTACTATCACCCTTTAAAGAGTAAAGGGAGTAGAATATATGGTGATGAAAGAAGACCGGACTTTGGATGGTGGGCACACAATGCAATATACAGATGATGTATCATAGAATTGTAGACTTGAACCCTATATGATTTTATTAACCAATGTCACCCCAATAAATTTAATTTTTAAAAAGAAGAGATTCTGGAGATCTTCCCAAACAAAGCTACAAGGGTTATGACCAACCATAAAAAAAGAGACTCAATAGGAGAGGGAGAGAAACCTAATAAGGAGGAAAAATTAAATGTCTACTTCTATAATTTGATGGTTATGTTCATTTCAGACTGAGAAAATGAACCTGATTGTGGAAAGTAATAAGTCAGAAATCAGGAGGCAAGCAAGTGGGAGAACAGAGAGGAATGTCGAAGATTACAGCAGGCAATGCATCATAAATCTGGAGCTAAGAGATGATGAGACACGTGAGAGGAGGTCAAGGTCAGTGGTTCCACACTGGGAATCCCATCAGAAACCATTAAAAAGCCACTGGAGTGAGATAGTTATAGACTCTTCCCCAACAGAAGCTTTAAAGATTACTACTTCAGGTTTGATTGATCTGACTCCTCAGAGACCAACATGATTGTGCATGTTGTACATCTAAGGGGAACCATTAAGATGGCAGATGCTGTAGATTTGTATATTTATTGTCATAATTTTTGGCTATTTCTAGGAAAAATTTTTATTATGACAATATAGAAATAGATTATATTTCTAATGCATGCAAAGGTGCCATATGGACTAGCAGCAGCCTTTCCTTAAAGGTCTACTACATCTGCAGAAGGCCATGGGGTGTATGGAAGAATGCCAGCTCTTAAAGTCAGGTGACCTGCATCCTACACCTGGCTCCACTGGACATTTTCTTCACCCTTCTAGGTCTGAAGTGCTCTTCTGCTAAATGAAACTTGTCTCTAGATAGTCTTTCAGTTATTTGAGTATACAACACACTTTCTCACCTGATTTTTCACACATGCTGTTGGTTCTTCCTGGAATACTTGTCCTTTACTCATCACCAGACTGACCCTCTAAATCTTTCAGGTCTAGCATAAATGCCAAATATTCTGAAAGGCCTTCACTTCTATCATGGTTAGGTCTACTGAAAGCTTCCACAGATCATCTATCATCCACTATCATAATTCACATCAGATTTTACCATAATTATTTATTTCTGTATTTGTCTTTCCCTGTAGACTTTAAGCACCACTAGTCTGTAAAACATCTCCCTTGTTCAGGGCTGTCTCTTCCCTGACAAGCATACAATAGGAACTCAATATATGTTAGATAAAGACATGAATGATCTCAAAATTTACATGAAACCAACCAGTCTCATTGTTAAACATTTTTTTTCTGGATCTAATTTATTAAAGTAAGCTAAATTGACTTGTCTGAGAATATTTATAAGAATAAAGTACTTTACAGGTACAAATATATTCTTGTAAATTTGTATATGTTTTGAGTATGTGAAAATTGGTTTCTATTTTAGTCATACTCAAATGGAATGGGGCCATTTTATAAACAAACACACACCTCCATCCCAGTTTACTTATTTAGCAAATTTAAATTAATTAGGACTTGAAAGTGGGATCTTGATATTAAAAGGGGAGGGGAGTTGAGGAAAGCTCTTATTATTGATATGAAAATATTTCAATCATTTTTTCAATGAAAATGCAAGATCAAGAACACCAGAAGTGTTATTTGCATGAGGCCCCCCAACAGCCTCATCCCCTGCGCAGTCAGAGGACTTTGTGTTTTGTGGTCATGACTTGGGAAACCAAAAATGACCCTAAGTAAAAAGGAGTAGAAAGGTGAGACTACTTGTCTTATTGGAGTAGGGGCAGGGCTTAAGGAAGATGGCATACTTCTCTGCAGGAGGGAGAACTGACCACCTGGGAGGCAAGAATCTCAGCACAGGCACGTGCTTAGGAGCACACACTGAAGCTGGACTACCAGGATTCAAATCCTAGCTCTGCCCTAACTACCCGGGGAAATCTGTATAAGTTAGCCTCATGGCACCTAGACCTCTCATCTGTAAAATGGGAATAGTTTTGGTAACTACCCTAGGGTTGTCACACAGGTAAAATGCTTTGCTAGATTAAAGTACTTAAAAAATGTCTACTATGCTAAGTGCCCAATATACGTTAGATATTACTTTTATTCTCTATTCATGGGCAGGGACTGCTTTTGTGAGGTACAGAGTACAAGAAGGCTCTCTAGCCCAGTCCGAGGCAACCAACAAAAACTGAAATGGTAAAATTTCTTTGGATGGGGGAGCCTCAAAGAGCTGAGACTGAGGTCATTTAAAGGTCAGACTAGAATTGCTTGGGATTCTCCAAATTCTCTGTCTTTGGTGTGGGCAATGGCAGAAAGGGAGAAGACAAAAGGCAGGATGAAGACACCGGTTAACGCAGGCAGGGTGACAGAATGAGGAAACAACAGTCAAGAAGCAGAGATGGGAAATGCCAGGAGACAATCATTCGCCTCCCTGGTCAAATGTTTGTCACCTTTCTTCTGTAGATGCCTTCTGGAGAACAGGATGGGAGGTGCCTCATGGTAGAAGGCATCCAGAGCCCCAAACCTATATAATTGTCCTCCAGTTCTTTAACTCAACAGCAAAAATCTCAGTGGACAACACGGAGGTGCTGAGCTGGGCGGTAAAAAATTAAGTTTCTTGCCCTGGCTGGGTAGGTCAGTTGGTTGGAGCATCATACCATACATCAAAAGTTCACTGGTTTGATTCCCAGTCAGAGTACATACCTAGGTTGTAAGTTCAATCCCAGGTTGGACACATGCGGAGGCAACCAATCGGTGTTTTTCTCACACATCAATGTTTCTCTCTCTCTCTCTCCCTTCCTCTCTCTAAAATCAATTAAAATGTTTTTTGAAAAAAACTTGTTTCTCCATCAATAGTTAATTTATTAGCCTATTGTTCTCACTTTATAATTCTGTACCACTTTCTACCATTAAGTATAAGAAACTAATTTTAACCTAAAATTGTAAAAAAGCTTTATACTTTTGTATTTAGAGACTACAGATTCATCATAAAGCTGTCAGAATACTCACACACACACACACACTCCTCTCTAGAGGTCATTTAGAAGAGGAAGACATGGTCATTAACTTCATTTATAATAGTTGGTCTATTATAATCTAGTTGTTCCTTTCTCAAAGCATCTGTGACATTGTTGGAACCTGTCAAGTCCCTTGGCAGCATGTTCTACCTCTAATGTTTGCTGGGCACTGGCTTCTTGCTGCCCTGTTTTCTCACCCAGCTCCACACGCTGTAACTGAAAATTGTGGCTGGGCTTTCATGAGTAATTAGAATTTTGCCTTGCCTTTTTGCCAGGTGGTTTCTCCCTCCTCTACTAATTAGTCCAGTTTTCCCTTTAAGGCATGTAGGAACTATCAGTTAAGTCAAATGAAAACAATAGGCCAAGTGATGTCAGTTTTTGAAACTGTTGATTACTTTCCATATTATATCATATGGTCATGAGGATTACTCTGCACTTATGGGTAAACTATTTAGCTACTCATTAGCTCAGTCCAGACACATCCAGGCTTGTCCTGGTTAACTAACCTTTTAAGCCATGTGACATAGGAAAAACAAATCCTTCTCCAAGAGGTGTTAAAACAAAAATCATACTAAGACCTTTCTTTCCTGGTGGCTTTTGTAGTCATTTCTCTCATAACACAATGATTCCAAGATAAGGACTTGGAACAAAAAGAAAAAAAAAAAGATACCTTGAGTATCTCCCAGGAAGCTAGAGTCACAGTTTGCAGATATATCATTGGCCCACTTTTCAAGCATCCTAACAGGGTGGTAACAGAATCAGCGACTTCGTGGTGTGGCACAGGCTGTCCCAACACCTTCAACAGACCGAGCCCGCAGGTTTTCCTCGCACAAGGAAGGATGGCTCAGATGCTGGCCTCGGGGCATTGGCTAGGTCCCCTTTCTTCCTTCTCCTTTCAGAAATGGGGTGCAGGCACCAGCAACATCAGCATCACCGGGGAACTTGTTAGAGAGGCAAGTTTGGGGGACCCCCTCCAGAAACTCTTGGGATAACAGGCAGCGCTCTACGTCTTCGTGAATTGCTGATTCTGGCGCACCTCCCTCAGGTGAAGCTCCAAGAACATATGGGCACAGCAAGCCTGTTCAGATTTGGTAGAATCTTTACACCCCACCCTGTCACTACGACTCACAGATCACTAAAAGCAGTGTTAGCATCATTGTTAGTTCTAGGAAGAAAAGGAAGAAGGAAAAAATGTGCCAATTTCCTGGTAAATTTCCCCAATGGTTTTAACAATCTTTACCATATGCAAAGCATAATGTTCTCAAAGATTAAATACCACTCTTGGGACTTAAAGAAAAGAGGAATAGAAGACCATAGTTGGGAAAAGAAATTTCTCTCTTTCCTGCTATGGAAGAAATATAACACTCATTAGGTCATTCCAAAATCTACTGCATTGGTTTCTCAGACAAAGAAAACTTTTAAGATAGAGTGGCCAAGATGAATAAGGCCACCTTTCTGCTGTGACTTTTCCAGTGCTGACACACTGTTTCTATCGAGAAATTTTTCTTAAAGAGATTAACCTAATTACTAATGTTCTCTTTACTTCAGTCACCAAGGAAGGGGAGGGGAGTTCAGGTGAAATTGCCTTGAAATCAGAGCCCCAGACTTGTGCACATTCCCCACATTTGTAGCATTCTTGAGGCCATCAGACCACCCTCATGACAGAGAAAAGAAGACTGACTGGAGGCAGCACAAACAGCAATTATTAAAGCCATTTCCAAGTGGATATCTCATAAAAACACATTTCTTTATAGCCACTAAGTGGCAGTAAGGATAAGGGAGGGCATGCCAGCTAATGGAAGAGCATGAACTGAGCAATATCCTTCCAGAACTTATCAGCAGGAGAAGGCCTTTTAGGGGATGGAGATGCCTGGGCACTGAGGTCATCTAAGCTCAAGCAGCCGCCCCACCACTTCCCAGTGCTGCCTAAATCAAATTGGTTATTTGGATTAGTTCTGCCACTTTAAGATAGATGCTTTGAAGAAATCAGAATAATTTAGTGTGTTAAGTGAAGTTATACAAACAGGAGTAGCTGGGTAATTTAACGTGGAGGTGCAGACACTTTATTAGAATTGACCTTGGTCAAATTATTAAATCCCCCATTGCTCCAATGACCTCATGAGTCCAGTGGGAATATGATCACCAACTTGTTACTAGATAACTCCTGAGAGAAATGGATGAGGAGAGTTGGGTACTGCTGTATTGTCTAATACAATTCTGCGTGTATTTTAAATTTTGCTTTGAAGAACAAATTAGGAGTAGTCCATATTCCAAGCCCCTGTCACTGAAATTGAATGAGGAAATCACCAAGCCAGTAGGCAAGCATCCTATTGTGCCTAACACTGAATGTTAAAAGGAGACCAGTCAAATGTTTCTATTAACAGCAGAGCTTTTCTTCATTCAGAGTGTGTGTGTGTGTGTGTGTGTGCGTGCACGCGTGCGTGCATGTGTAGAAGAGAGTACTTTAAGCCAACTAAAAGGCTGGATTGTTAGAAGTGCCTAGGAGTCTGAGAAATTTGAGATAAGCAAGAGTGACATAAACACCATTAGCATTGATTTTTCGGGAATAAATATTCTATAGCTATCTAGTAAACCATGTCCTCAACTGAGGAAGTCACTGAGCCAGTAGGGTAGAAGCCATGTTCTCGGTCATGAAGGTGGACCTGTATTCACTATCTGCCTACTAATGGCATTTCTTTGAGCTACATCTGAACCCCTCCCTAAGCTGCACCAGTCCTTCAGGCTTAGTCAGCTAGGGTTGCTGTGCCATAGCCCAAGGGCAGTCCAATTAAGATTCATTATGTCACATCAAGGGAAGAATTCCAAACACTAGGCCCTCCACCAAGAATGTAGCATCCTCACCCTCCCACTTGAAGCCCGAGATGTTTTCAGTAAAAATAACCTTAGCTAATCGTAACTGCTGGGGAAAATAGAGATAATCTCAGTGAGGTCACAAGGAGCTAAAACAAAAAAAAGTCTTTAGAGATCAAAGGGTTATACTAAGGGGTCAGAAAATTCAGGATATAATGACTCATCTTACATCCTGCTGCTGTTCTGAGCCCCATATGGGGCTGGGATGCTTAGATACTTGAATGCTTGGATGGGGGTGTCTATTCACAGGTTAAGCCTTATGTTGAATCAATTCCTAGTTCCACATACTACTGTTTCAAATAAATTAGTAGTATGCAGCTAAATAACATTCAAAACAGAAAAAGTCATCATTGTGACAGACCTGTAAAAGGCAGTTGCAGGAAATTACACAAAATAAGCAGAATAAATATTACTAGAGTGAACAGGATGCTTTATGCAACAACCACCTGACACTCCAATGTTCTTGCAAATTTCACTTTTCCTCCTCTCTTTTTTTGCCAGATGAACGTACTTCCAGCTGGACTTAGGAGAAGCAACGGTGTCAAACAATGACTTGTTAAGAAATACACACCTGTCATAAATGCAAGACTCTCTCAGGGGACATATTGAATTGCGTTCCCTGCTTCCTAAGAAAAGGTGCAATGAAAAAAATGAATCAACTATCAACTACCAGATGTTTCTAGCATCTCTATTAGTTTGGGAAAGATGAAACAATTGCTGCATTGTACAGATGTGTGACTCACATAAACATGGTGTTTAGGATGTGGGGAGAAGGCTCAACAAAATGTGTCTTGAGGATAATTGATCTTTTCTTTTTGGCAATGCTTCATAATAACAGGAAGAACTCTCTTCTTGAATTGACACATTTTACAACATCACAAAGAATAAATGGACATTTTTCTAAGGACACAATCATATGGAAATGCAATTTAGTTAGACTTTGCTTCATTGCATCAATTATAATTATCTGGAAACTCCTGGTGATTCTCATACATGGACATTTCATAGTTTGAAAGCTTTCTAGTTCCAGAAAGTTCTAAATACTGTAAATCCCATTCCTGCAAAGTACAAGAATGGATTCCAGTGAAGAGAGATGGTGTAGTCAATGGTGTGGAAAGCACAGAACTACTTGCACATTAAAAATATTAAGGGAGAATATATAAAAATGTTTGGGTTACTTTTGACTTCACAATCAAATACTCAATGTTCAAATAATGTGAAGCAGTCATCAATATGTGTCATTCAAGAAAGGGGACAGGAGTATATCATGGCAATAGCCTCAATCTCTGCCTCTGACTCCACAGTACTATGTCTCTCAAGTGTCTGGGAGTGCCCTGTCATCTCAGTTCCAGAGGAGAACCACAGAATGGAAAGCAGGGGTGGGCACCATTTTGTGTTATGTAGTGCAGGGTTCACAAACAGGCTTTCCTCAGATTTGGTTCACATGTGAAATCTGATGGATTTATCCTAGCTGCTGCCAACGCCCTTTCTGAAGGATTCTGAGATAGTATCTGGGTTTACGCAGAAAGAGGGTTGGGGTCTATTCCCAACATTTGCTAATACTCCAGGAGGTAGAGAGTGTCAGCTTATGTGCAGGAGTTTTTCATCTTAGATCTTGATAGCAGTTACGAGAGTGGGCTTTGTGATCAACTGGACCTTAGTTCAAAACCACAGCTCCACTACTTACAAATCATGCTGGGAAATTTATTTAACTTCCCTTAGATCATTTCCTCTTCTCTCAAGTAGGGATAATAATGAAAATTACCCAAAAGGGCTGTTGTAGAATTAAATGAGATAATGTATATAAAGTTTCTACCATTTCATGCCATAGAGTAAGAGCTACGAGAATGACAACTGTGGCTATGACAGTAATAGTGGCCTTAACAGTAGTAATAGCCATAGCAGTATAAGCAGCAGCAGTAACAGTCTCATAGTAACAGTAACAGAAGTAGTAACAGCAACATTAATAGTAGTTTAAGGATCTAGACCTGAAATTTTTTGGTATGGATTAGAGATGAAAAATATGAGAGACAGAAAGAGAGACAGAGAGACAGAGAGATTGACTGAGAGGTGTTCTGACTAGCCGAGTAAACAGGAACTAGAAACCATCATGGCCCAACAGTAATCATACTTCGATTAAAGTGATCCTGTCAGTCCCAGGGAGTTATCCCATTCTCTGTTGGTGCCTTCAGTAGTGTGGCATGTGCGATATCTACTGGACTAAATTTATGCTGATACTCCTGAGATAAAGGTTGTGATTTGAACTCTCTGAGTAAACTGAGTATCAACCAAGAAAGAAGTGATGCAGCGACAGGTGGTCAGGTGCTACTGAAACATCTTTAAAAGGTAGAAAAATAAAAATGGAGGAAAAAACCACCATCCCATGAGCTGATACCTCATTCCACTGGTATTAACTCTTTTGACTCTACTTTTTGAGTGGTACCCAAAGATAAGTTCTCTGGTGCCTTGGAGAGTTGAGAACATGTATGGATGAATAAGAAAGAAGGGAATTGGTGAGCAGTTGAATGTTGGATACTGGAGACACTAATTGCAGCACAGTGGGTTCAAGAGGATCAAAGGTTATGGGTATTTTACAAAGGTTGTATGCGCCAACAAATAATAGCTACCTTCAACAGTGAAAAAATAATTCAGAGGGAGAAGTTTAAAAGAATTTAAAAGAGCACTGTTGGTGGGATAATAAAGAAATAGTACTTATAGATCATAGACTTTTTATTCCAAGGATAAACCTTTGAGATCATTTAATCTAATCCCATTGCTTATAGTTGAAGAAATACATATCTTATGGACAACAGACTTGTAGAGAGAACATATTTAAACCAGGAGTTATTGTACTAGAAAGAGGGAGAGGGCTCAGAAATGGACATGCATATGTAGAAGTTGCCTAGGTATATGCAGTAATTGAAATCATATGTGATGATACCCTAGCAGAGGAGAGGTGCATTCTAGCTCCAAGGAAAGCACTGTATAGAGTGACACACCCGTAGTGAAATGGCCAAATGGATACCACCCAAACATAGATAACTATATGGTTCAAACCATGTGAATAAATAAAGGGAGTTGGACATTTATATTTCACATTTTTGGCATATCAACTGAATTTGAATTACTTTTCTACTCTTGGGATGAATCTTTCTGCTTCTTGGAGCTTGTTAAGAAAATAAAGGCAGGTTCAAAATCTACAGTGTTATACTGTTTGGCTAAAAACAAAAGACATATACAGGAAAAAGAAAATAAGAAAGGTTTAAAAGGTCTGTTGGTAAGCATTGCAAACACTTAGATCTAAGTTAAGTCAAATACTTATGATTATATTACAGAAGGCAAAAATAACTCATCATTCTTGAAAGCAAAGGTACATGAGTTAAAATAGTTTCAATATTAAATAATATGGCTCTATAAGCTTAGATAATTTCAACAAAAATCATGAAGTGCATGTACAACGGGAGGGAGAACAAAAAGCAAGTTAATGACCTCATCTTACATGGAATTCAAAAAACTATTTCTTTTTTGAAACTCACAGAGATACATAGGCTGTACTTTTTAATTTAATGGTAATCATTATAATGAAAATACACTCAGAGTTTCTAGAGGAAAACAGCCCAGGATTAACTAATGATAGTTATGAACACTTACTATGTACCAGGCACATTTAAGATATTTATTTCTAGCCCGGCCGGGCGTGGCTCAGCAGTTGAGCATCGACCTAGGATCCAGGAGGTCACAGTTTGATTCCCGGTCAGGGCAAACGCCCGGGCTGCGGGCTCGATTCCCAGTCGGGGGCGTGCAGGAGGCAGCTGATCAGTGATGACTTTCTCATCATTGATGTTTCTATCTCTCTCTCTCTCTCCCTCTCCCTCCCTCTCTCTGAAATCAATAAAGATATATATATATATTTAAAAGATATTTATTTCTATAGCTGTCTTAATAACCCTGTGAAGTAGGCACGGTTTTTATCTTCACTTTGCAAATTTTACAAATGAGGACATTTAGTTACAAAGAATTTAAGAGCTGCCAAGTCTTGAAATACTGAAATGGGATCCAAGCTTAGGCAGGCACATGCTTGAACTAATGGTCTTAACCAACATTCTACACGTGCATCAAAAGATGGAAACCAATAGTGACAACAGAAAAAAAATATATTTTCTATCCTCATCTGAGGATATGTTTATTCATTTTAGAGAAAGAGGAAGGGAGACAGGGAGGGGGAGGGGGGGGGAGAGAGGGAGAGAGAGAGAGAGAAACATTGATATGAGAGAATAACTTTGATCGGTTCCTTCCTGTACTTGCCCCAAAGGGGATCAAACCCACAACCTAATATGTATCCTGACCAGGAATCGAACCCACAACCTTTTGTGTACAGGACAACTCTCCAACCAACTAATCCACCTGGCCAGGGCCAGAAAATATTTTTTAAAAACATAAATCAAGATGTTAGAAGATTAAACATATTAGTATAAAAATAACCATAAATTTGTTAAACTCATTTTTTTAATAGTTACGCAACAGAACTATATATTATTTACTAGAGACTACATAGAACAAAATGATGTAGAAATATTAAAAATAAAAGGATGGGCAAATATTTAGCAAGCAGTCAAAAGAAAAAACAGAAAGTATTAAATTCAGATTGCAATAAAGTAACATAGCACCACCACAATGATTTAAAGTATAATCAGCAATAAAATACAATAGGCTGGATCAGTGCTCTCTAGTAGAACTTCCTATGACAACGGAAATACTCTATACTTGTGCTGTCCAATATGGTAGGTAAAAGCCACATGTGGCTGTTGAGAACTTGAAATACAGCTTGTGCGTTTCTCTGACTGTTGAGGATGCTTTCCATGCTACTCTGTCGGAAGGAGAGGTTCCCACCACACAACACAGGCACGCATTGCAGGCTGAGCAGCACCATGGGCTCAGGATGACTCTCTGTAGGATGGTGGTCTGAAGGGAGGCCTGTACCTTCTACTCCCTTGCTTTACTTTCCCCTATAAAACTCCAATCTTTAAAGAACCCTATATGCTAGGGTGGACTTTGTTGCAAATACAGAGTTATAACTGGTAGTGACCAGAAAAAATACACCTTGCATGAAAGACATGTATGCTTTTTTAATTTTAAGGTTAACATTAAATTAACAAAATGCAATGATGCCAACAAGCAGAGAAAAAATGGGGAGATAAAGACAACTCAAACAGAAAAGTGAGAAAAAATTGGTAAATAAAAACTGTAAAATAAGGTAATAGAAATAATCGCAAAAATATAAACAAATTAAATCTACTTGTAAGAGGATATTCTCCAATTGAGTAATATAATTAGTTTTTATAATGATGTTTATGAGAGACATAACTCAAAGATAAGCCACAGACTTATATCTACAATATATAAAGAACTTTCAAAACATAACAATAAGAAAACAAACAGCCCAATGTGCAAAAGATTTAAACAGACACTTCAAAAGTAAAACATACATATAGCAAACATACACACAAGAAAAAGATGCTCAACATCATTCGTCACTAAGGAAATGCAATTAGAATCATGAGATATAATTACACACCTATTAAAATGACTAAACATTTTAAAATTAACCATACCAGGTATTGGCAAGGATGCAGAGGAACTAGAACTCCTAGAGACTGCTTGCTGGTAGGAATGTAAAATGGCACAACCCTTTTGGAAAACATTTGGGCAGTTCCTCAAAAAGTTAATTATATGCCTTCTATATACTCCAGCCATTACAAAAGAAAATATATTCTCATAACAAAGTCTTGCATATAAATTATCATACTACTTTGTAATAGTCCAAAACTGGAATCAGCCCAAATGTGCACCAATGGGTGAATAGAAAAATTGTAGTATATCCATATAATGGAATATTATTCAACAATAAAAAGGAATGAACTACTTATACATACAATATGAATGAACCCAAATTATACTGAAAAATGACAGAATAAAAAAGAGTACACACTACATAATTCAATTTATATAAAACTCTAGGAAATTCAAACTAATCTATAATGACAGAAAGCAGATCACTGGTTGCTTGGGGGTACGGGCCAGAGAGGGGCTGGAGGGAAGGGTTAATAAGGGACACAAAGTAACTTTGGGGTGATGGATATGTTCATTATCTTGAATTTAACGGTGGATTCACAGGTGCATACATATGTTAAAAGTTATCAAATTGTACACTTTAAATATGTATAGTTTATTATATGTCAACCAATAAACTATACATAACTGATGAACAAGACAGATACAGAGATATAGAACCATGGAGCAGTCGGACGAATTTCAGAGGGAAGGGGGGGTGGGGAGTGAGTGGGGAGAGTGATTAAAGAACTTAGATGCATATATGCATAAGCTATGGACACAGACAACAGTGTGGAGAAGACATGGGGGGATGCCTGCTGGAGGTGTTCAATGGGGGAGAAAAGGGGGAACATCTGTAATACTTTCAACAATAAATAAATAAATAAATAAATAAATAAATAAATAAATAAATAAATAAATAAAGTGTACTGAAAGACTACAGTCAGTGGGGGGAAAAAAGAAAAAGAAAAAACAAATTAGATTTTTAAAAAGTATATAATAATATAGAAAAGGTAATAGTAAAAGAATTAAAAAATGGTTTAAGAGGCATGTTCCAAAAGAAAGCAGGTACCTATTAAACAGAATAGACAAGAGCAAAAGAAGTTTTAAGGTAAAAAGGATCTTCATAAAAAGATAAATGAAAAAATTCACCAAGAATATGTAAAGATCCTGAACATGTAAGCATCTGAGAGAGTAGCCTCAAAGTATATAAAGCAAAAAGTAAAAGTAATACAGGAGAAATTGTGAAGATGATACTCATAGTAGTAAATTGTAAAATAAGTCTCTCAGAAAGCAGTACATAGCAAGGAAATAGAAGATTTGAATGACACAATTAAGCCTGAACTAATTGAGTTAGAAAACGCCTTGCACCCCACAACATCAGAGAATTGAGATTCTTTTCAAATATTCAGGGACATTTATAAAAATGACAATGTACCCCTAACCAGTTTGGCTCAGTGGTCAGAGCGCCGACCCATGGACTGAAGGGTCCTGGGTTCGAGTCCAGCCAAGGGCATGTATCTCGGTTGCAGGCTCGTCCCTGGCCCAGGTTGGGGTGCGTGCAAGAGGCAACCAATTGATGTGTCTCTCTCACACAGATGTTTCTCTCTCTCTGTCTCTCTCTCCCTTCCATTCTCTCTAAAAAGCAACAGAAAAATATCCTCGGGTGAGGATTAAAAAAAAAAGACATTGTACTAGTTCACAAAGACAATCTCAACACCAAGGAGTTAATATCACACAGCCCATGTTTTCTAATCACAATTCTGTAAGATACTGTTAGAAATTAATCTTTAAATGATAGGAAAATTCAGTAGGAATCTAAAATTCACACATCTAATGTCTAATTATACATATCAGCCTGGATACACACATTTGCCCTGACACCCTCCCCAAAATCCACTAAAATTACAGAGCTATAGAAGGGCCAAAACTCACAAGAATAAAGACATAGGGGAAAAGGCCATATCCACAGCATTTTGGAAGCTGAAATACAGATGGAATGTGCAATGGCAATAAGAAACCCCCAAAGCAAGCCAATTCATACCACAGGACCCTGGAATCACTCAGGAATTGGAACCATTGGTTACCTTGAAAATTGGCTTACAGGCAAGGCAGAAAATAGTACAATTAGTTCATTTTTTTAAAGGCAGTTAAAGGAATGTATATCATCCCTAACCCAAGTAATATGGAAACTGTTCTCATTTCAGTAAAAGATATATTCTCAGGAGGTGGTAGGTTGACAGTGCTCTGGACTCAGAGATGGTCAGAGAAAAGGGTGCTATAGTGTAGAGGGGGCAGTTCTACTGACTGATGAGTGAGCTACCACTGAGGAGTTTTCAGCCAGCATTAAACCACCCCCCAGGAAGGAGATGGAGCCTTGGGGAAATTCAACTCAGAGAAAAGACTCACAGATCCTGAGATTTGGGGGCTCCTCACAAAATAGCTCAACCCAATGACCTACATTGAAGCCCACAACTCTAAAAGGCTCTGCTCCCCCAACAGCCACACAGGAATCCAGAGCTACCAACTAGCTCCTTTTAATAATCTGGAAGCCAAGGATCCCTAGACCCAGAAAGCCTCTAGCATGAAAGACAAAAATCAATACCAAAGAGGAACTGAAGAAAACAGTGGTAAATCAGGGAGAAGGACACTTTAAAAAACTAGAATATCATCTAAGAGATTAGAAAAAATATGGCATTCAGGAAAGAAAGACAGGGTGATATTTTTTAAAAGAAATACCAGACCATAGTAAAACCATGATAACAGAAATTAAAATTTATGAAGATTAAAAGTTCAAGTTGATTATATTACTTGACATATCAAAGTAAAAATTTTTAAAAAGTACCATTAAAAAATTGGGAAGACTAGAGAGAAAGATAAAACATTAGAGGATAAGTTTAAGAGGTATTAAATCCAAAGTATTAGAAATTTCAGAAAGAGAGACTAGAGAATACTGTGGGGAAAAAGTATGTAAGAAATAATACAAAAATAAATTTTCCAGAATTTAAGTTTCCAGACTGAAAATTCCTGTCAAGTCCCCAGCACAATGGAGTCCTTCAGTAAGGCTGAGCACTGGTCTGGTTTATTATATGACTATAAAGTAACATACAATTAACTAATTAATTATATTTCAGTGAAAAGTGGAGATACAGTACTGTTGTCATGGATCTACGAACAGTCTATACAATGGAAAAGCAGCCCATGGCATCTTTGTATATATAATTAGAGGATCAGCTTCTCTATGTCACTATGTGGAATATTTCTAGAAATGTTCTACTGTTAAACAACATAGCCACACGAGTCAAAAGGTGGAAGCAACCCAAGTGTCAACTGACAGATGAATGGATACTCAAAAGTGGTATATCTATACAATGGAATATTACTAAGGTTTCAAAAGGAAGGAAATTCTGACATATGCTACAATATGGATGAACCTTATAGAAAGTGAAATAATCCCCAGACACAAAAAGACAGATACTGTATGATTCCACTCATATAAGGTACTTAGAATAGTCAAATTCATAGCGACAGAAGGCGGAATGGTGGTTGCCAGAAGAAAAGGAGGAGTGAGGAGTGAGGAGTGAGGAGTTGTGAGGAGTGAGGAGTTGTGTTTAATGGGTACAGAATTTCAGTTTGGGAAGATGATAAAATCCTGGGGATGGATAGTGTGATGGTTCAACAATGTGAATGTTCTTAATGCTACTAAACTATAAACTTAAAATGATTTAAATGGTATATTTTGCTATGGATATTTTACCACAATTAAAAATTTTAATAACTAAGGTATTAGAGGGTTACTGAGAACAAAAATCAACTTCCATTTAACATTCTCAGCTGCACACGTATGGATATATAGACAGGTAGGCAAAAATAGGTTACAGTTGTTTGTATGGAAAAAAGGCATGCAGGTTATGATTATTACAATAGCTTTATTAACTCAAAACAATGTCCCAATGGCAAGTATGTGTATAGCATTTGTCATTCAATATTTAACTTTGTGTCTATACTTCATACTTATCCAAAGCACATAGGTCTTCATGAAGACAATCAAATGACCACATACAGTAACTCAGACTGTAATTTTCCTAAAAATGGTCATAATTATACCTAACTTAGCATCATTTGCATTTCAATTGCATGGCCTAACATAAAGGACTAATATGCAGAAATTCAAAATGAACAAAAAGAAACATAGTGGGTGGTCACAGGAGCTTTGCATTCTTTAAATGGAATGTTAAATTTATAATAGCACATGTTCAGAATTCAGGGCAATGGAAAAGTGTGCCTCCTTTAGTTTTCTGCTGAGAGATGTGCCTTCTTATCTTTTTCTTCTCCTCCATCATCCTCTTATCAGGCTGCAAACAAACTTCACAAAGTTATCTTCTACCCCATCTCAGCCTTGAAAGAAGGTCAGTCTTACAACAGCACTTGGTGAGTAGGCATCTATTTATGGTCTCTAAGTGGGGAGACTTTATGAGCTCTCTGATAATTCAGGTCTGTTTTAACTATCTCTTCTTTTACGTAATCAAAGTTCTTCATTTCTTTCCTGCTTTGCCTTTAGTGGAAAAGGCAATTGAAATTTGTATGTTTTAGGTTCAAGTAATGTTTTAACGTGCTCATTGAAGAATCATTTCAAAGGAAGACTAAAGAAAGCTTAAAAACTATAGTCTCACATCCTATATGATCCCATTTATGTGAAATTCAAGAAGAGGCAAATTTTAATGACAGAAAGATCAGGCATCTGGGGCCAGGGATGGGAAGACAGGATTCACTGTGAAAGGGCACTGAGAAGCTTTTGGATTGCGGTGGTGATAACCGATTGCATAGAATACTACAATCACCACACTCTATACTAAAAATGGGTGGATTTTATTATATGTAAATAAGACCTTAATTTTTAAAAAGTGTTTCATTAAAAAGAAAGAAAAAAATCAACCAGCCTGTAGCTCACTACTCAAACACAATCACTATTCATATATTGATGTGTTTCCCAACAATGTTTGCCATAGATTTTTTTCTTCATTTGGAAACATACATGTGATTCTATACCCTTTTCATACCTTGTTTTTGTAACAATTTAATATAAGCATTTTCTACATTACAGGGCGTTCGAAATCACCATTTTCATTGGCTACCTAATATTCAATCAAGTGACAGAAATTACTTAATGTTTAAAACTATTCAATCACATGTCTATTGTTATTCATATTGGTTGTCACCAATTATTTACTGATGCAAGCATTACTGAAAGAAATTTTTGTACATCAAGCTCTTTTTTTCTTTAAAATTTAGAAATATCCTTAGGCTGTATTCCCAGAAGTACAATATTAAGCCAAATGGTATAAACATTTTTTAAAAAAATATATCTTTATTGATTTCAGGGAGAGGAAGGGAGAGAGAGAGAGAGAGATAGAAACATCAATGATGAGAGGGTAATTGATCAGCTGCCTCCAGCATGCCCCTGACTGGGGATCGAGCCCGCAACCCGGGCATGTGCCCTGGCCGGAAATTGAACTGCAATTTCCTGGGTCCTAGGTCAATGCTCAACCGCTGAGCCACGCCCGGCCAGGTGGTACAAACATTTTTAAGGCTCTTGTCAAACTCTAGATTCTTGCCAGAAGAGCCATACAAATTGACTTTGCCTCTAGCAATGCTTAATGCCCTTTCACTCTTCTAGAATTGGATACTATCATTTTTTAAATCTTAAAGACTTCCTAATGACCACTTCCCAAAGCCTTTCAGCCTTAATTAACTCCTCTAATTTTTTGTGTCAAGCTTTTTAGAAATTTTTTCTTTTTCTTCTCGTCTTCATCATTTTTGCTTCCTTCTTCCCTTCTGTCATCCACCCTGTCCCTTCCCTCACCCAACTAACTGATTTCTATTGCAATTGATGGCTTCCCTCTTTATCGAGTGGAACACCTGTTATAATATAAATTTGGAAAGGAAAGTTCCATCTAGCCAAAACAGAATTTAAGGCATGTGAACAACAGCTCTTCCCTTGAACATAGTGTAGAAGATAGTCACAAAAATCCATGAATTTTGGAGACTGAAGTGTCAGAGGTCTGAGACTGCAGACTGTCTCAGGTATAAGGAGTCTGAGAAAGTAGAGTCACACAGTTGGGCTTAAAGGCTGTCATTTCCTTTCTTAAACCCTTTTTTTAAAAAGCAAAAATCTGGGGATAAAAGAGTCACTGGGCCCTGGCAAGAAACAGGCACACAATAATCACCTAAAGGAATAAATAAGTTCATAAATTGCCCTTCCTAATTTGGACTCCAGGGTCAGTCAATTCTTTGGCTCCCCTGGAAACCTTCAATTTATTCACTATGCCCACTTCTGTCAACATCCACCCATAGCAGTCCTTTACTTTCCCCATTCTTGGCTTTGTACGGAAGGCAGCTAAAAAAGTACATTAAATGCTGTTGGTTACCATTACAAATGTATATGCAATGCAGGGTAATTTTGCTTGGGATTCACTGTATAAACCACTAGGGGAATTGTCAAGTAAATGCAGGATGAAAGAGCACAGGATGTGTATTGGTGGTAACTTCTTATACCAGCAAATGGGGTAAGGGTCCTATTCCTCTTTGGATCTAGAAGGAGGCAGAAGGAGAGTATAGAGATGATTCCAGGCAGGATGGGACAAAAAGTAAACAACACATTAAAGGAATAAAGAATGCTTTCCTCCTGGCATTCTCCAAGATGACAAAATATTATGTGCCCATAGGAGAGTCTGTGGAACTGACTATTCAAAAATCACAGATGGGGAGTCAGTGTACTCAAGAGCTAGAGATCTAGAAGTAGGGACTAAGCTGACTCTGGTCTTTTGAGGCTATTTTACCATCAATGCTGAAAGTCACTTGAAGGATTGTGATTACTATTTTCTGGTGAAAAAACATAACTGTTAACTTCAATCAAGTTGTGGAAAGAAAGGTTTCTATACATGTGCTAAATGTTTCAAATCATGTGAACATGTATCCTTGAATGTTCTTATTTGGATCATCTGAGTCTGAGTCCCACAGGCTCCGGGCTTCTGATCTCACATGCTGTACTGGAATTGTGTGTTTGGGTTTTCCTCACTCAAACTCCTTGAGCATCATGCGTATGCTTGATCCTTCTTTCCAATATGGTCTTCTCCCTATTTAATATATATCCAATGTCTAGCATATGATAAGCACTTAATAAATGTTCTATTTGGGTGAATGAGTAAAAATTAAAGATGCCCTAATTCAAATGGTCTTTATCTGCAAATATCTTAGTGATATACCTTTAGCTGAATTCTCTTTCACTCAATACCCCAATTCAAGGAAAGATTTTAAACTCTGATGCAATAATATAGCACTGTAATGGACAATACTAAAAATCTTCTAAATAGTTTGTGGTTTTCTGATATGCCCGGAGGAAATTGGAACTCTAGCATGAGTATTCCCAAGGCTTATCAAAAATATAAGCAATGCGAATTCAGAATCCCATGGTATTATTAACAAAGATGTGACTTTAAAATGGAAACATGGTAATGGGGAAGAGTCCAGAGAGGTGACCTCAACTGTAAAAGTCACTTAAATTAGTTCTGTTTGTTTTGTTAATAACTATGGGATTTGCATCAATGTTACTCTGCCTTTACTTTGACATCATAAAGTGGTCTCCATAGACCTGCTGACAGCTTCATGAGCTGATTGTGACAACAGTTTATGTCCAATAAGAAGGAACAGGCAAGTAGGGAGTACATATTTTTCTAAGTGAACATAAAGAAAACAGTGAATAAGCAAGTCCTATTTCTATCTTCAGAATATATGTTTAAATTTTTGAAAAAAAGAATTTGGTCATTTGGAGTCAATTCAAAGTATTTAACGTTGATCTTTGATAGCCACTTAGTCGAAATTAATTTTTATGAACCAGTTCCATAAGTGAGACAATTCACTTTGAGCCTGACTAGTGGCTCCCCACCCTGGTCCACTGAGTTGTACAGTGTCATGGCCTTGCAGTCTTGTAGAGCAGACAATGTATTAGGGAGATCAGGGTGAGGTAGGGGCAGCTTAATGCAACAAATACCAAATATATTAGAAAACACTAGAAAAAGATTCATCCTAGGGGGCACTCTGATCACTGAGAATAAAGGTAGAAAGACAGTCAATTTTAATGTTCAAATCTACTCTTCTCTCCACATTTTTAAAGATGAAAAAATTTTTAAATGAGAAACTTGACACTGAGCCTAAATCATCCATTCCCTCTTGCATAATAAATCTTTTTAAATTTGATAGGAAAATCATGCAAGCTTCCCTGCACTAATACATTTGCTGCATTCCTGAATTTTCTGTTAAAGATCAGAAAGAATCCAGTTTAAATTCCCACAATAGTATGTTTATTATCTTGGGTAGCACACAGGGCTACTTTAAACATACTGAGAGTATTTCAGTACAATATAGATAACTTACTTTCCAATTACGACAGCCCAGGTTCAATTTCATGGTAGACTTGGCAAGCAAGGAAGGATGGACTAGCATGCATCTGTGGTCTCTATGCAGTTCTTGGCTTAATTTCACCAATGTACAGGGCAAACTAAAGGGACCATTAATTAATGTCCAAAAGACCAGGTGGAAAATGGATGTTTATTCAATGGACTAGTATTTTCTCAGTCTGTTTCTGCAATGTGTGAATAAGGATTTTCTCCATCAATTGAAGAAAAGAGAACATTTAAAAAATGTCTGTACTTCCAAATATTAGGCTGAAATTCAAACACTTCTAATAAATTTTGACAGTGTTTATACATGTTTTTAATCTAATGGTTTATATATTCCTTTTTCTTCTAAAATGATTAATCTGTTAATGCACGTGGCTTTGGCAAGTAGCAGAATAGTGTTTTTACAGCTCTGGTCACACCAGTCTATAATAATTATGATTTCTCTTTTTTCCAGCAATCTTCAGTATTAGATTTCTCTTCCTCACTCTTTCATCCATTGTCCCTTCTTCACTCTATTTTAATTCTTATTTCTCTTTTTTCCCTTCCTCTCTTTTGTCTTTTGCCATTATGTACTGTAGTAGTAATATAGAATTATGATATATTTATTTATAAAATATTTTGTACCTTAAATAAAATGGAAAAAATAATACTAACTTCATTGGATTCTTATGAGGATTAAATCACACATATAAAATACTTAGAACAGTGCTGGGTACAGAGGAAAATTTGTATAAGTTAGCAAAAATGATCTTCATTTTGGTAGCTATTAAATAGACTTTATAATCCTTCTTCTAATTTAAAATCAGATGAGTGAAATGTCTTGCATTTCTCTTATAAAAACAATCTGTGTAACTTTCTCTTTTTTTATTCTTTAGTCTCCTCTCCCACTTCTTGGAATTTCTAGCACCCCCAGTGTTTTACAGCAGTGGTTGGGCTATCGTACATGACAACAAAAGCTCTAGGCTTCACTCCAGAAAACTACCTCTATACATAACATTTTGCACACTATTCCAATGCTCTCGTAGACATCTTTAGTTCATCTTTAGTTCATCTATTGGCCACTTAGTTGTCCATAAACCTTATTTGAGAACCTCTGATGCACAGAGAATAAAATGTTCCTACCCTTACTAGTACCAGATCACACAAATGGAAAATAAAGCATGTGCCTATGACAACATCAAAGCGTGAGAGAGAGAGAAGGAAAAAGGGGGGCGGTCTTTGAAAATATTTGCTTACTAATATTTCCATAATAACTAACCACAATAGTTACCTTGTGAAAACTGTGAAATATCATGGGATGTTTTTACACTTATTTTAGGGGTTGGCATTAATTTATTTTGCATTACATCAGAGGGGTTCATTACATGTCAAGACTATCATCCATCTGTGCCCTGTCTCACGACTAAAAAGTGTGGTCAGGTGGAGAGAGCAGAGATCCTACAGTTTGTGTTCTGGTTCTCTTCTTTCATGTCCTCGCTTTGGATGAGACATTACGCTTCTCAGAAGCCTTGAATCCTTGGGTCTAAGAAGGCAATATCACCTACCTCTCAGGCTTGTAGGGGACAATATAAGACAGGTGTGCTAAGGTTCGTAATGCTTGCAGTCTTCCTTCTTGCTCTCTTGCTCTCTTTTTTAACACTAGAAGTTTGCTGAATGAACAGATGATGGTGAAGTCTGCTGCCCTCATTATTTTAGAAGCAATTTCAGAGACTGTCACACCATGGTTTCCATGCCTAACTGATCCCATATGAATGACAGGTATTGTTTTCTTTTGTTTTGACTAAAAGTTTGAACTTAGAAACATTATTGAGGCATATTATTGCTATTCTGAGAATGGGACATCCTTCAAAAACAGAGGGAAACTGTCCATGTGCTAATTTTCTTTGGCTTTATAAGGGAGAATATAGAGAAAGAAAATGAGAAGGGGACAAGAATGAAATGGTAAAAATGGGTGTAATATGCCTGTATTCCTTTACATATTTTACTAGAGAATAGTACAATTGGTATTAATACTCTGATACTATAATATTTCCACTTTAAAGAGAAATTCTCAATCTTTTACCCTTACTCATGTTTTTCTGCTTGCTTCACAATTAATTAAACAGGTGAAGAAATAAAATATCACATCTGGCAATGATTTTTCATGGCAACATTCTGTTTACGGTATAAACTTCTTGATTAAGAATTCCACACAAATTGCATTTGCTTATGCCATCTACAATAACTAATCTACTGCAAACAAGGCAATTTTTCTCATCTTATAAAAGAATTTCCACTTGGAGGAAATAGTAATATTTGCTGAATTCTTTCCCATCCACACCTTATGCCAAAAATGCACTTATTTTTTTTTTTTCTGTACTCTTAAATATTTCTACAAAATTCATTGATCAAATATCCACTGAGAAAACCTAAATACTGAGACGGACACCTCTGAGAACAATTCTCCAATTGGCTTTTGAACTCTCACTCTATCAGGTTTTTGACAACTTTACCATGTTAGAGGCAGATATTTGGGTAGCATGTTATTCTCCTTTGGAGACAGAGGCATGCACACAGAGCCTGAACAATGCATACAGGCTGGCATCTTGGCAAATAACCCCCCAAATCTGTGTGTAAGGGCTTTTTTCTTCCTAAGCTTGATGGTTACGATACTCCTCTCTTCCTATTTTGCCATCCTTCTTTTGACAAAACCAAAGAAGACATATGCTTTTTAAAATTTCCCTATCTCATGTATCCTAAAAGAGACACATAAGTTCTGCCCTTTTGTTTGTTTTTCTTCTTTCTTTTGTCCTCTTTTGGTGGGAGAATAGCTATTTGAGACACTGAGTTTATAAACATGAAATTTACATGAAATGCCAACTATTTACACCAACAAATGCTTATTAACCATCTACTATATGCATCAACAGTAGGCACTGTGAACATAAACATGGTTTAGTTATTAATGCTGTCCTTTATACATGAACTGCCTCTTGGGAGAAACAAATGCTTAAATAAGTTACTATAAAATGGATACACTTTCTAATCAGGTATGTGTCCAGAAGTTTACTGGCATGATGAATTCTGCCTACAATGAAGGGATATCAGAAATATAATCTCACAAAGGAAAGATATGGAAATTCATCTTAAAAGGTGAAGGGTTCCAATAATGGTAGAGTAGATGACTGGAACCACCATTCCCCCAAGGAAATCTAGTTTAAAAACGGCTGATTTAAGGCATTAAACAGCTAACAATAGAGTAAACCATTTTAAGCTCAAGGAACTAAAAACAGAAAGAACTGCAAAGAGATAAGCCTGCCATGTAGGTGCTCCTTCTTCCTTAGGGACATCTGTCCAATCCAAAAGAAGGGCCTAGAGAGGCTAAGTTGAGCAGAACTTCTGACAGTCTCTTAAGTCCAGGGGGACAAAATTGGGAGTTCAAGACGACCGAAGTAAGCAGGAGCCTGCTAACCATGCCAGGCAGTGGAGTCGGGCCTGGAGGAGCTACAGTGTAAGAGTCACAGTAAATTGGGAAAAAAGCATCCTATATAAGCACTGCAATCCATGTGCCAGATACATGGTAGTATGCAATAAATCATTGCTGAATGACAAATTAAATGATTATATCTGAGAATCAAGGTGGTGATGGCCCCTCTTTTGCGAGTTGCCCCATCAGAGAGCATATAGTGACTGGATGGCCACGTGGCATAGGCAAAGGGAGGCCTATGTCCCAAAAGAATGTGAATACACAAAGTTGGGGTTCTGAAGTAGAATAACTTATGCAAGAAAAGGAAGGGGGTAAAAAGGATGGGCAGCTAGGGCCACCATCTCTAGGCACCTCTGTTCCATTTGGACAAACTGAAATAGGGTGGGGGTAGGTGGAGAGGAGAGAGGAAAAGTAGGATAAAAGGACACAGGTGAGGAGGTAGGAAAAGAACTATGTCAAGAAACAGGAAAAATTTCATTCTATTAGACAGCAATCATATTTTCCTGCAGTTGTTCAGAAAATGTATTCCTTAAATCCACTATCATAGTAACTAATTATGTTAACATCATGTTCACTTGCACCACACTGGAATTTGTTTTATTGTAACTGTGGAGATCTCTGATCTCTCTTGATTCCCAATCCCCCTCTAGATCCCCATTATTTAAGGGTTTGAGTCTCCAAATTAAACTTTTTTCTTATTTTGTTGAAATTGTTTCCATGTTCTAAAAACTTAACATTTCATGTTGACCACTTAGAAGAAGTGAAAGTTGTTCAAATCTGTGCACGTTTTCTTGAAAAATTAGAATCGTGAGTGAACAAAGGCCAAGTTTCCATTTTGTAGCTGAATGATAAATGAGGCAAGCCTAACACAGCTTTTATTAAAATATATATATAAAGATTTTTTTCCTTCTCTCCTCATCATGCATAGGAAGAAGAGCTGACTGCCCTAAAAAGTGTAGTTATTCAAACAGCAAACCCGGTCCTACTGAACGGTTTCCTGTGGGTGCTGCAAGTTTATAAATATCCTTGCCCTCAGCTTTTTCTCCTTTAAAGCTGCCATTCTGTATGGTATGCATTAATGCAAAATTGTTTAAAGGGCGAACAATCAAAAGGCAGAGAGTGCCTAGTTAAAATTCTTAGGAGCAGTGAGAACTTGGCCACATTACATACCCTGGTCAAATTATGACACGGTCTTTACCACATGAACAGAACAGCACTGAAGGTATAAATTTACAAGGGAAAGAGGAATAGAAAAATTACATTCAGGCCACAACACCCACGTAATTGGGCTGTAGAACCTTGGAATTTCCTGACAACTGTTCTAAAATTTGGACTTTGCACATAGATATTGTGGTAACAGTATTTGCATTTAGTTTTCATGATTTATTGAAGGAAGAAAGCATTCTAGAGAAATCTTCAACTTCACTGTCCCTAACCCTAAATGTCTTAATTCGTGTATCTTTATGGGATTGCAATGGAATGAAAAAGAAATTAAAACAAAAGATTAATGTCTTTAATGGGCTTTTATTCTTTATATTTGTATTGAGAATTTTTCCTGAGAAATGACCATTGGGCTAAAATGAACTTTTAATAATTTATCATTCAGAAATATGAAAGCACAGATATTTGTGCTTTAAAACTTGTTTTCTGAGCAAGAAATAAATGGGTAAAAAGTGACTGAAAAAGTCTGAAATGGGAAACTATCATTTTCTCATTTTTTTTCTGACCAAAGCCTTAATGATTAAAGAATCAAATTTTCACAAGGATAAATCTTTAGCACTACTTCTTGCTCCATATATTCAAATAATAACCAAGTGCAATAATGTAGTTTTCTAGATAAGGTCAGATCAGTTCTTTTATATCTGCTGAGAATTAGAAATCACTGACTATCTAACAAAATGTGTTATTCAATTCTAAGTCTGAAAAGTCACATTTTTCATGGATGTACTTACTCTTGGTATCAAAAGCTCTTTGGAATTGTACAGATTGAAATGGATGAAAAAATTGGCAAGTGGCAGCTCTTGTTTATTTGGTCAGGTTAGCTTCCTGAAGGTCATTTTTCAAAGGAAATGCATGTGATTGGGAAAAGGACTTTCTTTTTTGTGTGTGTGGCATTTGTTCACACATGGACTAAGCTAATTGAATTTGCCATTAATAATCTTATTCATTTATAAACACCCCATAAGGGGGAGGGATGTGAACCCAAAATTGAATGCAAATGACATCTCAAGAATCAATCTTAAGTATATTTAATCTATTGAAATTTCAATTATTTGCTTCAGATTCATTTTCACTTTTGTCCAATCTATTCATTTACATATTGTAAAGAGGCATGGTACTTCCACAGGGTTTTAACAAGGTCCCTAATCAGTTGATTACAAAAGTTGCTTGCCTCCCCAACTCCAATTTTTCCCTTCCTATAGTCACTATGATAGGCACATATTGCTACTTCTGACTTTTTCCATTCTAACCATTATCTATTATGTTAACTATGGAAGAGGAAGATTGTTCACCCCTACCCCATGTACACTTCCCATCTGCAACCCTCCAATATTATCAACAGGGTTCAGAACATATTATCCCCAACTATGATACCTCATCATGTTAAATATTTCCAGCTTAAGGAATTTGAGAAATGGCAGGTGCAGGAAGGACTTTCTGACCGTCTCCATGAAGCAGGACACAAAACCCTTATGTGAGAGATGCCCTCCGTATACCTGGAGGAAAGGAGCATCCTTATCTCTGAAGACAAAAGGACACAGGAATCTGAAAGAACAGGCCTTGCTAAGTTTGCCCTCAGTTTATTACACTTACCTCATACCCTTTGTTCTATCACATCTTTCTACAACTTTTCACTCTTCATCAAACCTAGCATAAAAACACTCAAGTTCAACTGCTTCCTTGGGTCTTCATTTCCTTATGAAGGCTCCCATTTCACCCAAAACTTAAGTAAATCTGTATGCTTTTCTCCTATTAATTTGTCTTTGTCAGTCTAGTTTTCACACCCAGCCAAGGACTCAGAGAGGATCAAGAAAAACTTTTTCTTCGTCTACAGTATTTATCATGTAAGTTTGCTGAGACTGTCATTTGGTTTTTCCATTATTATGACTCTGTAAATCCTATTTCTGAGTCACATTACAAACTGTGACTATTTTCACATACAACATTGTTTTTCTTAGAGTGACCAATAGTCTTGTGTTTGATTGCTTAGTTTTGTGCATACTTACTACTAGTACATTTTCCAATTATCCTCAAGCTGTGTGCATCTGTCACGACAGTAGGACAATTTTACATCTCTGAATAAATTTCTGCAGAGTGTCCTATGATGTTCCAATCTGGGTTAATTGCCATCTACACCTGTATTACTTATCTACTAAAACAAATTGAGTGGCTTAAAATAATGCACATTTCGTATCTCACTGTTTCTCTGGGTTGGGGTCCAGGCATGGCATTCCTGGTTCTCTATTCAGGGTCTCACCGGGCTGATTCAAGGTGATGGCCAAGGCTGCATTCTCATCTGAGGCATAGAATCCTCTTTCAAGCTCATGTGGCTCTTGGCAGGATTCAGTTCCTTGTGGTTATAGAACGGAGGTCTTCAGCGTCTACGGACCACCCACCATTCCCTCCCATGTGATCTCCACAAAATGGCTGTCTGCTTTTTTAAGACCAACAGGAGGGAATCATTGCTGCTTCAAAGCTACCTGACTTCTTCACTCTATGATCTCTAGACCATCTTTTAAAGGGCTAACCTGATTAGGTTGGGCCCACCCAAGATAATCTCCCTTTTGATTAACCTAATATCAACTGGTTAGGGGACATTATTATATCTGCAAAATCTCGTAACCTTCATTATGTAACAAAACTTCACCATGGGCATGATATCCCATCACTTTTATAGATCCTGCCCAGACTCAGGGGAGGGAATCACGCAGGGCATGTGTATCAAGGGATGGAAATCTTGGGGGCTTCCATAGAGTTCTGCCTACTTCTATACCTAATACAGTCATGTGCCCCTTACTGACGGAGATATGTTCTGAGAATGGCACCCTTAGGTGATTTCACTGTGTGAACATCAGCAACCTAGATGGTACAGCCTACTACACACCTGGGCTATATGGTCTAACCTGTTGCTCCTAGGCTACAAATTTGTACAGCATGTTACTACACAAAGCACGAGATTAAATCAAGCACAAGAGAAAATGATGTATCAAGGCACGGGGTAAACACAAGATATATGAGGCTCCTGCCAGCTTAATATGGCATACTGTTTTACAGCAAACTTGTTTTTATAAGTAGAAAGACTACATTCTAAAACAGCTATTAAGGAGGAAAACAAGATGGCGGCGCGGGTAACAGCTGCACCTGCTGCCTCCCGCAACCACAAAATTACAGCTGAAATAGGGAACCACCATCACTCAGAGTGGCAGGAGGGGGTTGGAGGAGATGGGGGGGGCTCCGGCTGAATCCCGGAGACGCCGCCGCGGGCCCACACCCGCAGGGAAACCTCGGAGGGTATCTCGGCGGCGGGGGTTTCCCGGAGGAGCGAGGGGTCCCAGCCCCACAGCAGGCCCCAGCCCAGGGCTCCAGGCCGGGAAGAGACGCCCCCACACTCCGGGCTGTGAAACCAGCGGGGACGGTCCCTGAGGGTCGCGGAGGCCGCGGGAGCCCCAGCAGCTCCTCTCAAGGGCCCGGCGCGGACTCCCTCGGACGCTCCCTCTGAGCCCAGCGCCGGGCAGCGGCCTGAAAGGACCCGGGACACTCGGGGAGGGACTAACCTGCCTGAGATCCGGGCGAGAGGCGGAGGGCGGCTTCCTCCCGGGCAGAAGGGCTGGCGGAGGCCACGGCTCCTGTGGCGAGTCCTCCCCGCACAGCCGGTGGGCAGGCGCCATGTTCGAATCGCCAGCACCTGACTCACGCCTTTGGCCCCGCCCCGTGATTCCCGGAGGCCCCGCCCCTCCCCGCCTGCAGCTCATCCGGGCCATTTCCAGGGGCTTTTCTGTGCAAGTGACCTCTCCAGCCTCATGCTTAGGACTTTCCTACAATCTCTCAAACAAGCAGCAGCTGCCCCATGCGGCTTGATAAGCGGCCCCAGGCCTGGCACCAGCGGCAGCTGCACTGGCTCATAGCTGGGCCTCTCCTGGGCACCTCCAAGCCCAGCACAAGGAGCAGCCAACTACGGTTTGCTGAGTAGCTCATGCTGGGTGGCCCTGGGCAAGGCACTGGCATAGGCTGATTTTGCACCTCCCGGGAGGCCCCAGAGACAGTGCATCTGGTGGTCAGACTCGACCACCCTGGATTACAACCCTACCACATCCACGAGTGACACACTCAAGGGGTGGACTTCGTGAACACCAGAGCCCCACTGAAGTAAATCCTGCTCCATGGGGGTGTCTCCAGCACAGCAGCTCTCTGGCTGTAGCTGCAGCTGGTCCTCACAGCTGATTGGTCTGGGGGGTCAGATCCTCCCAGGGACGCCAACAGCAACCAAGGCTCAACTACAACAGGACAGTGCACACAGCCCACACAGGGGAGCACCTAGAAGGCCCAGCTCAGGGGACTGGGGAGGCTGAGCCACTGCACCCTACAGGACACCTACTACACAAAGCCACTCTACAAATTCCAGGAGACAGCAGCTCTACCTAATACATAGAAACAAACACCTGGAGGCAGCCAAAATGTGGAGGCAAAGAAACATGTCACAAAGAAAGAACAGAAGAAATCTCTAGAAAAGGAACTAAATGAAATAGATCCAAGCAAGCTAACAGATACGGAGATCAGAATAATGGTTATAAGGATGCTCAAGGATATTAGTAAGAGTATGATGAAAATAATTGAGAAAATCGATGACATAATAAAGGACCAATTTGAAATGAAGGCTACACGAACTGAAATAAAGAATAATTTACAGGGAATCAACAGTAGAGTAGAGGACACTGAGAATCAAATCAGCAATTTGGAACATGAGGAAACAAAAAACACTCAACCAGAAGAGCAAAAAGAAAAGAGAATCCAGAAATATGAAGATAGTATAAGGAGCCTCGGGGGCAACTTCAAGAGGCCCAACATTCGTATTATTGGGGTGCCAGAAGGAGAGGAAAGAGACCAAGAAATTGAAAACCTACTTGAAAAAATAATTATAGAAAACTTCCCCTACCTGGGGAAAGAAATAGACTTACAAGTCCAGGAAGCACAGAGGGTCCCAAACAAGAGGAACCCAAAGAGCCCCAGAGCAAGACACACCATAATTAAAATGCCAAAGGTTAAAGACAAAGAGAGAATCTTAAAAGCAGCAAGAGAAAAGCAGTTAATTACCTACAAGGGAGCACCCATATGACTGTCAGCTGATTTCTCAACAGAAACCTTGCAGGCCAGAAGGGAGTGGCAAGAAATATTCAAAGGGATGAAAAACATGGAACTACAACCAAGATTACTCTACCCAGCAAAGCTATCATTTATAACTGAAGTTCAGGTAAAGAGCTTCACAGATAAGAAAAAGCTAAAGGAGTTCATCACCACCCAACCAGTACTACAGGAAATGTTGAAGGGTCTTCTTTAACAAAAAGGTAATGAACAAAAGAATCTGATGAACTAAATAGATCCAGAGACATTGACACAAGTAACAGATGATCAGATTTCAGAGGGAAGGGAGTGGAGGGTGGGAAGAGATTAACCAAAGAAGTTATATGCATATATACATAACTCATGGACACAGACAATGTTGGGGTGAAGGCTGCGGAGGGGGTGGGAGCGAGGTGGAGGGGTCAATTGGGGGGAAAAAATGGGACACCTGTAATACTTTCAACAATAAAGATAAGTTTTAAAATATAAATAAATAAATAAATAAATAAATAAGTGAAGTGACAAAAAAAATAAAACAGCTATTAAAAGTCTTGTATAGCAAATACATGAACCAGTAACACTCATTTATTATCATTATTAAAAATTATGCACTGTACATAATTGTATGTGTTGTGCTTTATACAACTGGCAGTGCAGTGGGTTTCCTTACACCAGCATCACCACAAACACATGAGTAATCCACTGCGCTATGATGTTACAATTGCTACAACATCACTAGGTGATAGGAATGTTTTAGCTTCATTGTAATCTTATGGGACTACCATCATATATGAGGTCCATCTTTGACCGAAATGTCATTACATGACGGTAACTGGAAGCCATCCAGGAATCTGCCTTCATCACCATCATGAGTATTCCCTTAGCCTTTCTCTTGGGTTGGAGTCCCTGCTTACTGGGCCCTATGTCTTCTTTCTTTCTTGATTATCTCTACAATTTTGTAGACGCATATCTCAAACAGCTTCATGAAAAAGACTGCATGGAAAGTGAGTTTTGTTTTGTTTTTTAGGTACTGAATATGAAATCCTTGATTTGAAGTTGTTTTCCCTCAGAATTTTGAGTGTGTTGTTGATCCACTGCTTTCTAGCTTCCACTGTTATTACTGATAGGTCTGGTGTCATCTAATATTTGATATTTTGTATGAAACTTGTTTTTCTTTCTCCTTGAGCTTGTAGAATCTATTTTCTGTCCCCAGCTTGATAAGGTGCCTTGGAGTTGGTCTACTTCATAGTTCTGGACACTTACTAATCCTTTTTTTATCAGGATATTCAGGTTCTTCAATTCTGGGAAAATAATTTTGAATTATTTTATTAATGATTTCCTTCCCTCTGTTATTTCTGTCCTGTATTCATAGAACTTCAATTATTCTAGAACATTCTAGATGAGTCTCTATTTTTTTAAATCTTTTTTTCTATTCTACTTTCTGGGGGGTTCCTTTTGTTTTATCTTCCAACAGTTTTTGCTATCATAATTTTAATGTATAAGGTTTCATGTTCACTGAATATTTCTTTTTTACGGTATCCACTTCTTGCTTCACAGATTTATGTCTTCTCTGAAGACATTAATAGTAGTTATTATGGACTTTTCTTTCCATTTATATTTGTATTTCAACTTAGTTTTTGCTTTTAAAATAAATCCCTGGCAGTCATTGGCCGTCTGGGCATATTAAAAGTGGGGCACTAAAAAGATGACTGGAAGCTCTGCTTGTCAACAATGCTTTCCTCTCTAGGGTGATATTTGAAAGACCTCTGATTTGAGTATCTTGTGTTCATTTCTCTTGGAAGTTAGGTTTCCAGAGAAGATACTTCTGGCCTCCTGCATAGAATGTACCTGTCTGGCTGCCAAAATTCTTGAGCCATGTGAGGGAAGAAGGTTGGAGATCTCAAGTCCCATATATCAGGTTTTCCTTAATCCTCATGTTTTCTACTTGGTCTCTGTTTGAGCTGTGCCTAGTATTGTCTTGTTCAAAGATCATCTGCTTATCCTCTTTACAGAATAAAGGTCAAGTCTCCTGCCAGAATGGGGAAGGGATGTTTGCTCAGCTGCCTAAATTTGGAATGGAGATATGAGGGACTAAATTCTTCAACAGACTTTCAACCAATTCTCCCACCTGCCAAGTCCCGATCCTTTGGAGGATTCTGCAATGTACATTAGGTTATTACTCCCCTTTCCCAACTTCCAGCTTAGGATTCAGCTTTCTCTGCCTGTTAAGTCATTTAACTCCCGTCTATCTGCCTATCAACTTGCAAAATTTTGTCACTGTTGTCTCCCATTTCATTTTTACCCTTGTCTATTTATATCTTCTTTACACATTTCTTTACTCCCATTTAGTGGGATTCTGGGTTCAGTCTGCCATGCTTAACTATTTACATGCAAGATAATCACAATCAAATTCCTAGTGAGTTTTTGGGGGATTGGAGGTAGAGGGTATCTCACAAAATAAGAGAGCCTGCCTGGAAGAATACACTTATGAGTAAGCCAAGAAACTTCTGGACAAAAATAGTAAGACATTTCTCTATGAGATAGTAAAATAATTATAAATATATAATTACCAAAATGGAATGTTTTGGCGGTCTAGATAGATGGATTAATAGAACAAAACACAGCAAAATCAAATATATAAAAATATTTGGTATATGATATTTCAAACTGATAAGAAAAGGATTAACCAGCAAATTAACCAGTTGATAAATGATACTATAACAAACGGCTACCACTTTTCATACACACATATATAAACCCTTCATCAGTATAAATTCTGAGAGTACCTTTTCCTTCCCAGGACCAGACAGGGTCCCAATGGCTGACAAGGATTGCACGGATGTCTTTCAGTATGTGGTTGTCACTCTTCCACTTGTCCTTTCTCTGGCAGTTATGGTCCATCTAAAGGCAGCTAGCTTTTCTTTTACCATCCCCCCACCACACACACACACACACACACACACACACACACACACACACACACATAAGGGATCATGACAGCCTTTACTATCCCAAGACCACAGAGCTTAGTATTTGGTCCACAGGCCCCCAAACTGCCAGCCTGTCAGAGGTCCTGCCCTCCCTCCAGGCCTAGTTGGGACTGAAATACCATCTCCACTGCTCTCAGGACTTCCAGCTCTTATTCTTGTAACTTAGAAATTTTACTTCTTCAGGCCTAGACCACTGCCTCCCTTCTTGTACTCTCTGAGCCCTGATCTTATTCTCTCTGACTTTTGAAAACAAGGGGCTCTTAACTATCCCCTGAAGCAAAAACTATACACCTCCCCAAAACAGGAAGCCCTAGGGTTACAGTTCTCTCATCCTAATTAACAAAATATCCCCAAACTTAGCATCTTAAGCAATGACAACTCTTGTTTTGTTCAGAATTCTGCAGTTTGGGGCTGCTTAAAGGCTGAGGACTGGGATATGGAATTTTCTGGAGGTTAGTACACTAACATTTCTAGCAGCTGATGCTGGCTTCAAGCAGCAGGTCTTGCCTAGGTCAGTAATGAACTCATGGTCTCCTCATGTGGCTGAGGCTTTCTCACAACATGGTGGCTGGATCTCAAGGGTGAGTGTGCCAAAGAGAGAGAGCCAGGTACAGCCATAACACTATTTATGACCTCGCTTCGGAAGTCATGAGTGTCATTTCCACTGCATCTGATTCGTTGAGCTAGTCCCAAAGTTCTACTCAGGTTCAAAGGAGGAGAAATAGATTCCACCTCTCAATGTAAGTATGTCATGATTCTAGAGTAACATCTGGGACTGGATATATTGCTGTGGCAACTTTTAGAAAATATAATCTGCCATACATGCCTTCCTACATTAAAAAGAAGAGGGCGAAAAAAAGTGTTTCTTTTATTTGTGTGTGTGAAAAGTCCACAGGCAAGAAAGCATAGTCAATTTTTCAGGTTACCTGGGTTCATGGTTGAGATACAAGTGTAACAAATCCTTTGCTACATAAATTAACTCTGCTTTGTTTCAAGGCCATGGAATAGGTTCTTAACTAAAGCCAATCACCTTGAAAATAAATGCTACTGCTAACAAGGGCAACCGAACCAAAAAATGGCTCAGTATAAATTCATTTCTGCTAGCACATGATTTACTAAAGATACACCAAGACTCCTTGTTTGCCTAAATAAGGGCAACCTATAAACACTTATAGTGACAGGAGTAGGAGAATATTTTGTTTTCTTTTCAAATAAATTATGTGTACATTGCTGCTCTATTGAATTCATTTATGGAACACCAGATCAAATTTTTGTTTTAACTAAGAACAAGCCATGTTGTTGCTAAAATGCAAAATGACTCTCTTGACAGCTATGTGTAGTGAAATCTTTGTGGAGGCCCTATTATTTGGTGTTGTATCATTACTGTAGTAGTCCTCCCTTATCCATGGAAGTTTTATTTTTAGTTTTGACAATGTAATAATTAGAAAACTCGTATTCGATGCCAGCCACAGTTCCAAATGTTTTACAAATATCAACTCATTTAAATCTCTAATGCCCAACTATTATGCCCAACTTATAGATGAGGCAACTAAACTGCAGAGAGGTCAAGTAAATTGTCCAATGGCCCATACCTGAACTCAGCAATTTGGCTCCAGAGTCAGTAGTCATATACTATGTTCTGTTGACTTTTGAGAAACTTAACCACACACAAATAAAAGTAAAGTATTTGTCGTCATGGAACTATAGACTCGAAGACCAACTGATTGGAAGGTGTCAGCTTCCCCCTTTCTCAGTCCTTTGTAGCTAGGTTATTATTGTGGGCTCAGTGATGCAGTTTCTGAGACAATGTGGCCATGGAATACCAAGTCCTACCACCAGGAGGGGACAGTGCTACCCAATTGTAATTCTCATAATTCCCATTGTGGCAATCCTCCTTTTCCTCTGGGTTCTCCACTGGAACAGCATGAAGCTCTCCTGCAATCCCTACCTATTCCCAACTCTTGTCAATTTTGCCCCTTGAGTGATGGTTGCCATTTTCCATAGACCCACAGCTACTGCCTGAAGTCTTTCTCTGAGAGACTCATCATCTATGACCAAAAAGTCTGTCCTTCCAGTGACTATCCCTCTGACCCAGCAGCCAGATCACATTACCTTAAGAAACACCCACCATCCATAACCAAACCCACAGCTTCCCTAGACTTGGTGTCCTCAAACTTACATTAGTCCGTGCCTCAGAGCATGCTTTATGGGGTATTCTACATCCCGATATCTGGAAATAAGTTGATATCTCATATAACTATACTTACAATTTGTTATTTGATCTAAAACAATGTGTTCCTTCTCTGAAAATAAGGACAAACCAAAATTGAGACTTTAAAATTTTTAACTTACATATAAATAATTTAGGATGCCTTTGAATTAGCAATTTTCAACTGTTGCCTTAAAAAGATGGGACCTGTCAGTTCTCATAATCTGGTTGTAGGAGTTTAACTCCATGAATTGACTTTATGTAAAATATTTATAAACATTAGAGATGTGTTACAGAACATAAGTTCATTATGTTGTTGTTTTTTCCAGCTCATCAAGAGGTACATTAGGAAACTAGGACTCCTTGTTAGCTTCCCATGCAATATGAGTGGGTATAAGGCTAAATTTTTCATTCCTAAGCATCTGGGTCATACATAATCAATTTGATAATGTGTGTTTTCTTGGTTTTATTTCTTAATTGAATTTATATACCATAGGAGGCAGCAGAGAGAAAATATGTCAACTATCTAGTCGTATAAAGCAAAATTTGAAGAGAAAAATGACCTGTAAAGGTAGCATGGTGTGGTGGAAATATTATTGGCAATTGAGTAAAAGCAATCTGGGCTCAAATTCAACTCTGTAACTTCTAGGTAATTTAGTTTTTCAAAGCTAAATAAAGGTTCATGGCCGTATTGCCATGCTAGAAATAATTCCTAGAAACTGACAACGAAATAGGATTCACTGAAGAAAATTAACTTGTTTCTTAAAAATGTGCTTTGAACCTTAGAAAGGAATAGAAGCAGGTACACACCAACCCCACTATGTGCCTTTTTCAAATGTCTGAATTATATCATTTTCAGTTGTTTCAGGGATCTGATAAGTTGAATTGGGTGGTTTTAACATTTGAGGTAGTGTTAGGTGAGCTGAAGGAGGAGTGATTGCACTGTGGGCATTAAATGAAAGGGTTACAGAAGATTAGTTCAACTTCCCTCCCATTTCCTGGTGTACCCCGTGAAGAGGTCAGTCCATAGATGGAAAGCATGGTGCCTTGGGTGTGAACTGCCATTTGAACCAATTAACTCCACTGAAGCATCGTCTCACCTAATTCAGAGATCTTCACGGGGGTCATGGAGGAGCACCAGGAATACTAAACTGATTACACTGAAGGGGTCACCAGGGAAGAATGCAGGTGAATATTTATCCTGCAGACAGAAATCCACAACAAAAACAAGGACAAGTTGACTTGGAACAATCAAGTTCTTGCTGTGATTTTGAGTTTAAAGTTCTCTCTTAAGCTCCTGGCTCTTCACTCCATGTAAGTCTACTTAAGCAACTGGCCTTCTATCAAAGGTCTCCCAACAAATCCTGGCCACCAAGCTCAACAACTTTATTTCAGTCTTTCCATTCTGCTGGCTCTGCCCCTGATGAACACACCCTTTCCCCCAAAGTGCTTCCCTGATCCCAGGACAGGTATTTTCTGTTATTCCTACTTCCTCTCTGTCCATTTACCTGTGTTATTCCCCCTTTTTCCCTCCCTAGTTTCTAAATAAAGGCCTACTTCACAGCTTAGTTTGGGCCCTCTTTTAACATTTACTCTTTTGGTCAGTCCATTCACTCCTTTGGCTCCTACTTTTCTATTTGGAATCCTGACCAACCTAAGCATGGTTCGAATTTTCTAAACTGCTTGTACACATCTCTAATAGATGACTCACTGACCCTGGAATTGCATCATGCTTCCCTTCTTATGTTCCCTGCCCCCACAACCCCAAATTCCTCAATAACACAGCTTCTCTTTGCTGCCTTCCTCTCAAGCTGCCCGAACTCAAACTTGAAGCCACCTAGGACATCCCCTTCTTATCCACCCTTCCACCTAGTAGGTGCTAATTACTACAGATTTTGCCCCCCACCCCAATCATCCAGGTCGATGCCACTCCTCTCCTTCCACACTGGCACTGCCTGCTTCACTCCTCCATTACCTCCTGCCTAGAGTTAACACATCTCAAGAGAAATATAGGTAAAGTATTCTTGGAGTTCAGAGGAGATTATTAATTCTGAAATGGATCATTCACATATCTGTTCCAAGTAGCGCAATGCAAATACACTGAATGGTCCCCAATCCATGAAAAATAGCCCAAAAGGCTACTAAAAGACGAAAATGAATGTTGTGTCTTAAATAGAAGCTATTGTTGTAGAAAGAATTGATATTTATAAGGCACAGGGTTCTTTTTAAAATAGACAAAAGTAAAAATCCATAGTTTCTTTCCTCTCCTAACCAGTCAATGTACGGTACTGATATGATAGCAGGATAAGAATGTATATTAGTTTTTCCAACTGTTTTTTATAGAGAACCTGAATCAGAAACATCTGGGATATCTGTTAAAATGCTGTTTCCCAGGACCCATACTTAACCCTTCTTTTATAATGCAGGTAGAAAATGCTGTTTGAATAAGTTCTCCCTACAATTCATATGCGTGTTAAAGTTGGAGAGCCACTAAAATATAAACAAAGAAAAAAAGGCTAAAAAATTACATCAAACTATTATAAATTACATGGATTTTTTTTAATACCTCTATTTTTCAAATTTTATAGTTATATAAAAGTAATCTGTGATTTAAAACAAAATTTATAGACTATCTCTGAATTTCACCTACATATATTAGGTGATAGTTCACAGATAAATTCTTTCAAAAATTTAAGAAGATTCTACAAAAGAAGAAGAGATTTGAGGCAGAACATTTCCATATATTCTCAAAACTACAATTAAACTCAAGAGTGATTTAAATAATCTAATGGGATTTTTTAATTCAAAAAGTTTTCAAAATTCCAGATGCTTAGGAAAAAGATAATAAAATTATAATGCCATTGTTCTTTTTTAAAAACTCAAGTTCTCTTGCTAATAGTTAAGGATACTGATTTATTTAAAACATAACATGTTTCTGCTTCATAACAACATCTGTATTATTTTACATTTTTATTGGCAACTTTCACTGTACCCTGGTGATTTCTCAAAATCCGCATGCTTCCCTGCTGGTCAAAGTTTCTAAAAAAATAATAAACAAATGATTATTAACTATGATCTTTTTATTCTATGACCATGTAGCCCATAAGAAACACTTGAAAAAGCTGAGATACTAACTTTGGGGAAGATAGGGTTCATATACCCGATCCCAACTGTAGAGATTTTGTGAGGTAGACAGGTCATCAAGAGTAGATAAAACAAGTGCATTACCCCCAAGAGAGAATGTCAGCATCTGGACTTCCACTAGCATTAAACACACTCCTAATTCTTCCACCTCACAAAAGAAATGTCCGTTGCTCATAGAGAAGCTGCTACCATGGCAAGTGTTGCCTATTGCTAAAGTTTCTAGCCAAGTTGTTCTCAACTGAGAATGAGTCGAACTCCCAGTGAACATTTGGCAACATCTAGAGATATTTTTGGTTGTCAGGTCTGGGGAGAACTACTGGTGTATCTAGTGGGTCTGTGTCTATTTCTTAGAGGTAGATTCTACTAGTGTAGTAGATGCTGTAGTGTCCTGCCCAGACTCCTAGGTGTCAGGAGTGTTGGATGGTGATAATTCACAGCTGGGTTCCTCTATGCATTACCCAGTGCTAAAGAGAGCCACCTTACCCCCTCTGTGAGTGCAGCTTGCATCCAATGACTGTCATATGCAGAGGGACATAAAGGCCTTTCCCCCTTGTCTCAAGGCAGTACAACTTTAAAGATCCATCTAAGCTCAAAAGCTTCTTGACCCATGACCATTTCAACTCCTCTCTCTGTTTATCTTACTTCTTTCTCTCCCCCAAAGGCGCTGAGAGCACTCCCTAATAAACTATTTACATGCAAATTTCCATCTCAGAGTCTGTTTCCTGGAGAGTCCAACTAAGACTACGGGGGGGGGGGGGGGGGGGGGGGGAATGGTGGTGGTAATGAGGAAGGATAGAGTCCAGCAGCCTTTACAATTATCCTTCTTGGGGCCCTGACCAGTATGGTTCAGTTGCTTGCAGCACTGTCCCATATACCAAAAGGTTGCAGGTTCAATTCCTGGTCAGGGCATATACCTAGGTTGCAGGTTTGATCCTTGGTCAGGCTGTGTACAGAAGGCAACCAATCGATGTGTTCTCTCTCTCTCTCCCCTCCCTAAAATCAATAAGCATATCCTCAGGTAAGGATTAAAAAAACACACCTGTCCTTCTCGGGCAGTCAGCAGTTAGATCACTGCAAGTATGTAAGGCAGTGATTTTCAACCTTTATCATCTCATGGCACACATAAACTAATTACTAAATTTCTGCGATACGCCAAAAATATATGTATTTTGCAGATCTGACAAAACATAAGTATAATTTTGATTCATTCGCACCAGACAGCTATTGTTGTGCTGGCTGTTGTCAAGTTTTATTTGACAGTCTAAGGGAAAAGAGGTCAGCGCCCTTGACTAAATAGTCAGGTATTGTATGTTTCAAAATTTCTTGTGGCATACTAGTGTGCCTGCTACGGCACACTGGTTGAAAATCACTGATGTAAGGAAAAACTGGTCAAACATCTTGCTCACCCTGCAGTATTTCATTCCCACTACCCAGCTGGCACCCCATATCCCTGGGAAATTCTCCTACTCACCCTGGAACAATACCTGCTTTCAAAGTCTTCATCCACGTGAGAGCTTAAATGACAGATAATATTCTAAAGTCTCACCCAACAGGAATCAACATTGCCATTCAACCTTGATTCAAGCTGAATCAAGGAATCAGTTTGTCATAGGAGAGTATTTGGGGCACATCAGGGACCGTCATGATGCCACTGTAACTATAGCAGGTCAATCTGTATAGTGGCAGAGACAATGAACTCACCAAACTTCATTTTCTAGGCTCAGTGTTATAGATTTTCCAGCCTTCTCTGCAATGCTACTAGGTGATATCACTGATTTCTGGCCCATACAATATGGGTGGAAGAGATGTCTGTCACTACTAGGCCTGGTCCCTGAAACCTCCTGCACAGTTCTCCATGCATTTTCTCTTTCTTTTCCTAACATTTGGTTGTAGATGATCCAGTCAATTTCTGAGGCCTCAGGGGAGGGTAGAGCCATAAAATGTATGGAACCTGGGCCCCTGAATGGCTGAATGCAATAGAGCCTCACTGTACACCATATCATCCATGCTTGGGTTATGTCATGGAGACATGTGGGTGACTAGTCACTGCAGACAGTGTTGCTTACCTTAACACATTAACTCCAGCTATATTTGGATGCAGCCATAGAGCTAGGTTCACGAGAAGATTCCTCGATATTTGAGGAGCCCTGTCTCAGAGAAGTCCTAAATAATATCCTAAAAAATTCAGGAAAAAGAAAGGACTTCTATGCCATCATATTCATAGCTAGTAGAGATAATCTATTCAAAGGCATGACCACTTACAAACCAACAAACAATTGGCATCTTATATTTAGCTATGGAAGATATAACTGGATTATGTAATTGCCTTCACCCATACATATTTTACACATCATTGATTGTGTGTTAATGTGTTTAAATTTTGTTTCAAAAACAAAATATCCCATTAGTGTGCTCTGGGTGAACAGACTCCCAGAAAAATTATGAACAAGGTCTGGGAAGAAAGAAGGAAAACTTGAGGAAAAGGGACTAAAATTTTTCCTTTAAAGTGAAAGCTTAGAGAAGATATAAGGCTGGTTGGGGAAATATAGAAATTATACAAACCAGAAATTTAAGAAATGTGCATTTTAAAAGCCAAGATAACTGAACCAGGATGAATATTAATTCACTGTTACCCTGCTTTCTAGATTCTTATAGTCCATATGTGGAGGAGAAAACACCCAAGTGAAACATGATGACTTGCTTTTTTTTCTCGTTTAAGTGATTATTCTTTTCTATGTTGAGGGATTGGCTATGTTTCAATTCTCTGGAGGGACTCTATTTTTAAAAAACCCATAGATTGTTATCTTCTAAACCATCTTCACAAAGGGCTCAAATTTGAAGTAGTAAGAAACTTGGGTTTCAAACCTAGAAATGCATCTGATTCCATTTTATTTTAAATTTTATCCTCAAGGAGCACATGACGTATTTTAAGTCACTCTAGTAGGGGGCTTCCAAAAATCTTTCAGTTCATAGGATTATTCACTAGACTGCAACATTTTCGTCCACTTACTAATGTCTGAACGCCTCTAACACTTATTGCTGGTTTAACTCACTGTGTGTGTGCATGTGTGTGCATGTGTGTGCTTCAGGTCATTTTGTTGCATCAGAGGCAATTTTATTTTTCTTTAAAGTTGGAATCCCACACTGCTTCAGGAAAAAAAATACATCAGATAACCTAAAATACAATGAATGGTTCCTCCATACCCCTACCCACTTTTCCCTCCCTCCCCACTCTGGATTACTACCATTTCACCCAGAATTATTTCTGTATCTCCATGTATATTTAAGTTTATATTTCTTGTGTGAGATTTTATGCCAAATTTATTGGTGGCCATAATTAAATTAATATTTGCTTTGACTTCTGCAAGTCAATTTAATTTATTTCTACTATTAGAAATAAAATTTATTTCTACTATTAATTAATTTCTACTATTTTCATAACAAGGACTAAATCTGTTCAACGCTTTTAACATTTACAATAAAGACAATATTTCATTTGACCTTAAACTTACACAATGTTATCTGTCAATTATATCTCAATAAAGCTGGGAAAGAAAGATTTCATTTGAACTGACAATGACCTTTCCCTCACAATAGAGCTGTGAATGAACTTCTGCTCCACAAACTCCCAAGTGTTCCATTTTTCTTATCGCTAATAATAGTCATTAATCAATCATCATATATACATACATACAAATACACACAGAAAGACACTAGTAATTTTTCTTCCTATATCACATTCTTCTAGTCTAAACCAAACCAGATTTTTCACTTATGGGGAAAAACCTGTAAATAAGGTGTTAAAGTAAGAAATAGGAAAAATGCATGAAAAGTCATCTAACATGTTAACACTTAAGGGAACCAACGCCGCACCCCATTTCACACATGTGCAGATTTTCATGCCACATTTTATACCATAGTTATATGTAATTTCATATTAATATATCATAAATCATGCCTAAAATAAAAAATATTTTAAAATCTCATTACTAGCATTTTAGTCAAAGTCAAAAGAAGAAAATTAAGTTGTTACCTTTAGTTAAAGGGGAAATGCATAAGATTTTACTATTCTCACTAAAATAAAGCCTGTTGGAACATGCCACCTCAGGGAATTTTCCCTTAGAGCTATAAATGTTCTGGCATGAGAAAAAAATTGTATGTTAGAGAGTGTTGGTACATACCTTGACTCTACTATTAAAAAGTTGAGATAAATTCCTTCATAATTTGAGAGTCCGCCTGAGCTAGAATCCGAGGATTCTGGGGTAAACACAGTGAGTGCAATCCCTATCTTCACAGAGCTTATGACCTCTGGAGAAAGACAACTACTTGAGGGGTCGCAAGCAAGTGTGACACTTGTTACAACAGAGGGACTGCAGGGCAGGTACAGAATAAGGTCGCTGAAGCCAGGGAAAGCCTGGGGAAGTGATGTTTAAGCTGAGACTTGCAGCATCCTTCTTGATGGGATTCTGTTTTATTGAAAGTATGACCAGAGTGGAGGAGAGGTTGGGGAGACAACACAGGGGTAGGGAAAACAGGTACAAGACCGTTACCATGAATATGGGCAAGAAAAGATGACATCCTGAACCAGGGCAATGGCAAAGAAAATGGACAGAGGTGGGCAGACTCAAGAGCTATTTCAAAACTAGTGTCCACAGAGGTTGGTGATGAATTAGTATGGGTGGTGAGAAAACAGGAAGAGTCAAGTATCTGTCTGAGAATGGAAGGTGACCATTTTTGTTTTGTGAAGTTGGAGAAGCAGCTGAGCTCTTTTGCTTCAAGATTTCTATTTCAGTTGATTCTCTCCAGAGATAGACAAACATCTCAAATTAGGCTTGGCCTTGCGATTCACGAGAATTTTAAGAATGTGTACATGTGGTGCAATTACCGCTATAATTCAACGGCTGCTTCGTGCCTTAAAGCTGAGAAGCAAGCGTACCTTTGTGTGCTCGGAATGTTAATTGAATTACCTCCACTTTAGTTTATGTTCCTTAAGTACAAACTCTTAAGTCAGGCAAAAGGGATCACAGTTGTGTAGTGCCATACTTAACTAGCCTTTTATAAGCAAGGATTTTCACACCAAAAATAAACAGAGGCATAGAGACAGAGACCCATAAATTACGTGGGCTAGGGCTTTAAAGGACTACGTATTTGCACAAGGACCAGGAGAGCTTTCATGAAAGGGCCTGGGTCCTGGGAATTCTCCCGAAAAGTGATTTATTTCTGTCAACATTCTTCTTCAACTTAAACATAAGCATTCACACATATTGAAATTTCTCTAGACTTTTGACTTTAAAGCTCTACTTCTGATGGTCTGAGTAAATACCTTTAGCAAAGAAGCAATAAAATAATTTAAGGCAGCTTTTCTCTTGGACTCTACCTTTCTTGTACAAACTTTCCCCTAAACACTTAAAGATTCTTTGATAATGTTATTTAGAAATATTTTCTATATAAAAAAATATATTTATGTATCTATAATATATGTCCTAAACATCATACATACATGTATTACAAACTGTTGGAATCTTTACTATTGCCCTGCATTTTTTTACAGAAGGGTTCTTCTCAGCTTTCTGACAATGTAGATTTCAACCTTTATAAATGTGTTTATAAAATCACTTTTGACAAATATTTGTGAAGCACCTACTCTGTACAGGTGGATGTGCCAGTGTATGCCAATGCATATTATTACCACGGCAAGTCAATTGTCAAAAAAAAACAGACAACTTAACGAATAAATAATAATGTTAAACTTCATAGCTGTAAATAGAAACACGCAACCATTTTTTACCTTTCTAGTTTATTAAGAGAACAAGTGAGAATAAAAAGCTTTTATAAAGCTTGGTCCCTGGTATATCGTAACAGGAATTGTCCATTCTCCAGCCCTAAGAATCCATTCTCCGTAGAACCCTGGTGATCATCTTCAATAAAAGGGTGCTGTACATGGCCGATGGTACGTTGTTCTTTCACATCCCAGGTTATTACTGACTGCCCAGAAAGCCTTCAGATTATTTATATTTTCTGTAAAATAATCCTTATTTCCCAGTAGGAGGTAATGTTGCATTAAATGATGAAACTGCACTTTGGGATATGTATCCTATTAGTGTGTATCATATTAGTATATTATCCCTAATACAGAATTCTCGTCTGTTAGTTTAATGCAGAGCTTTACTTTCCCCTCAGTTATAACTTACAGAAAGACATGTTGAACAAGTTAGTTATGTCAATACATGTCTGTTAAGCCCATGAGCTGAATTCCAAAAGGACTGGAAGAATTTTTTTAAAATGCTCTGCTTACATTGCTGCTGCGTTAACATCACTGACCCAATTAAAAACATACACGGATAGTTCTGTATTTGTAACATTTTGTCTGATTTAAATGACAAGGTACCTTAAAAGGGAGCCAAAATGCGTGTTTTGATGTTTCAGAAGTGGTTCTCTCTGGCAGAGTGAGTGTGATTCTCCAGCTAATCAGAGTGATTTCCCTTTGAATGTGGATTGAGGCCCTCAGCCTAAGAAAGACAATGAGCACAAAAGGCCAGAACAGCGTGAATTTGTGTGTTGCTCTCCAAACCGGGGTGTACCAAGGAATTTTGTTGGTGTGAACTGTGGCTGGCACATACAGAGATAAATCAGCCCAAGGTCTTGTTGACCTGACCTTGTATCTTCAGCCAGGGAGCCCACCACACACCAAACAGCTGCACCCAGTAAGACCGCGCACTGGCTCTCCCTTTGCTATGCAATGAGACGTAAAGGACAGACCTCTTATCTGGTTCCAGGGTTAGTTTCTCAGTTCCTGTTGCATCCCTGCCTTTACTCATCTCCAAACCTTTTGGCTCCACCTCCTGTCTCCTGTTGCGAATCCCACACCTGCTCTTTAGAGAGATTTGGACGCTGAATATCTGGTACCTTGTCTTAGGTAGGTTTGAACTCACTGCCTGGCTACCCCTCCATCCAAGCTCTGGTCTCCAGGAGTTCTCTGCTTCGGCTAGTGCATTCACTAGACTCAGTCTTGTCCAGCCAGAGCAAAGCAAATAGTGTGGACTATATGCTAAATGCACTGTATCAGTATCAAGATAGGCTTAGTGGTGCTTATGTAAAAAACAGCTCCAAATTCTCTGTGGTCTAAAGCAAAGACTTATTTTTGGCTTATCCTACCTTGTCCACCATGGGCCAGTTATAACTCTGCTCCAAATCACCCTCACTCAGGGTTCTCCTCCACTTGGAACATCCTTGGTCCCCATGGCTGGGTGAAGAAAGCATGTTGGGTTGGTTGCAAAATAGCTCCTAAAGACTTGCTCAGAACTGATACATTTCTAGTCACATTTCATTGGCCAATGCAAATCATATAGGCCTGCCTGCCTCATGTCAAATGGGCACAAAGGTACAATACCACCTAAAGGTAGGAGAACCAAAGACATTGCTGAATAATATTAACTGTTACCACAGGCACCAATTTTTAAGCCACAATATTCTAATATATTTGTTTGTGGAACTGGAATATTGACTGTATCTGTTAGGTCTTACTAATCTTTAGAAAGAGCTCTAACTTAAGGTTTAATTAAGACACAAAAGGGATTGGCCAAGAAAAAGTAAGTCCTTAATAAAGAAACTTTTAATACTATAGCTACTAACCGTCATTATTATTATTATTATTAATAACAGCTAGTGTTTCATTTACCAGGCATTTGCTAAGAGCTAAGCATGCCTCTAAGCTCTCTACATATATTAATTTGTTTAATCCTCCAGCAACCCCTTGCAAGTACTTTTTTTATGCCCATGTTATAGACAAGAAAACTGAGTAGCAATGATGTTTAGTAATGTGCCAGAGTCAACAGCTATCATGGTTTACTGGATGCCAACTTAACCCTTACATTATTAACATAAAAGTATAATGGTTTGGTTCTTCTAACACCAGGGTTTCTACACTGGGTTACTGTGAACCTCTCAGTTTGTTAATTCTAAAGCAATGTGTCTCTTTCTGTCCAGAGTCACAAGAGAGCATCATTCTCACCCAACCACCAAAACAAACCTGATAAGCTACAAAATCTAAGTTTTATAAAATCCATCTGAGAGTGGGGGATTCAAACAAACCTAAATGAACAAATCCCCAGAAAATAATTGCCCTTCACAGGTGAGAAGAGAGCTGTAACTGCTGCCACTCAGCACAATGGTAGGTGGAAAAGAAATCCACTTGGGAAGAGATAGGAAACATTAAGCAAGACTGCAGGGCACGTTCAATGGCCACGTGCAGTCTGGCATGACAGAGGAGAATGTCAAGGCACTTAGGCACAGAGCAAGTCTGCACCAACCCACCCAATCATTCCCACAAGTGGCCACCAAGTACTCAGGGGTATTATGCCAAAGTCTGGGACAGGGAAGAAGAGGGATTTCCCCCTGGGATGAACAAGGCCTTTTCCAAGTGCAAGGGAGCCATTTCCAAAAGCAGAACTGAGAAAAGTGCATTGAGGCACTCTGGGCTCTGAGGTACTGAAGGCATGGGGCTTGTCAGGTAAGTTGAGGGAAATCCATCTGTGACACTCCCACAAGTAAACAACAATTTAAAAAAACAATAAAAGTGGGGAAAAGAGTTGCTTGAACAGACCCTTCAGAAAAGATTATATGAAAGGCAAATAATTATATGAAATAGTGCCCCACATCACTAGTTACCAAGGACATGCAAATTAAACCAAAATTTAAGAGACTTACATTAAGTATTGGTGAGGCTATGGAGCAACTAGAATTTCTGAACAACACTTCTAGCCAGAGTATAAAACAGTATAATTATTTTGGAGAACTGTTTGGTAGTTTCTAGTGGTTAAACATACATCTCTCCTAGGAGCCAGCAATTCCACTCTACATAATTATCTAAGATGAATGAAAATGCATATCCACAAAAAGACTTGTCTTATTGATAAAGCTCAAAACTGGAGACTACCTATATGTTCATCACCATGTAAACATAAAACTCTGTATGTTCACACAAGAGAATGCTGCTCAGCAATAAAGAATAGGAATTACTGATACAATAAAAAACATGGATGATTCTCGAAAACGTTATGCTGAGCGAACGAAGCCATGCACAAGAGTACGTATGTGAATCTATTTATATGAAGTTCTAGAACAGGCAAAATAATGTATGGTGATGAAAATTAAAACAATAGTTAAATTAATCAGAAAGGGGCACAGGGGAGCTTTCTGGAATGATGGAAATATTCTATATTTTCTTTTGGATGGTTAATACATATAGTTGTCAGAACTTAATTGAAATGAAGATTCACGCAATTTATTGTAGCTTAATTATACCTCACTTTTAAAATATATGAGGTCAAATATCATTATTTCAGAATTCTGAAAATGAGTCAGTTCCAAGTTGAGTCCATGACACAAGAGTTAAAAGCCAAATCCTATACGCCACCCAAAGCCAATACAAAACAATCACAGCACTTCTCTTTATTCATAACATTTAAGAGTTGGTGCAGACATGATAGGACTTGCTATAAAAAAGGCACAACCCTACACCTAATGAGTGATCCTATCCTTTCATCTCTCTCTAGACAGTGTTATCTTATGTTGATCCATCCAAACTTGCTGATGTGTCAGGGCCATAATCTCTCAGTGTCAGCCTATAATTGTTCAGGGTCAGCCCTTAAAGCACTGGGGATTCCTGCTCTAGCCACACAGAGCTTATCAATTGTAGGGCTTGCTGGAGCTGTACCATTAACTGCTTGATTATTCGTTATTGCCATTTCTGTCCTTAGCTTCTCTATGCAAGTCTGTGCAAACACTTTCCTGCAAGGCTCCTTTGAAATGCTCACAAATATAGTGATGGAAAGTGATATTATGCAGTAGGGTGAACTGCAGGTGTGAAAATGCACATCTTCCAGTCTTAACACTGCCTAAAATAGTACTTGTCACACTTTAATGTGCATAAGAATCACCAAGGAATATTGTCAAAATGAAGATTCTGATTCAGTAGGTCTGCAGTGGGACCCAAGGTTCTGTATTTCTAACAAGCTCCTAGGTTATAGGGTGTTGCTGGTCCATGGACCACACTTTGAATTGTAAGGACCAAGTATTCTTTTCTGCATGGTTATGTTCTCTGTTTCTACAAGGTGCCTCTTATTCGGCTACTTCAGGTTCTCAACATGCAAGTGAGGATCCCAGCAGTGACAAAGAATAGCTTTTGGAATTTAAAATCAACATTCTGGAAAGGCATTCTAATTTTCATGCATTAACTCAAAATCAATACATCTCCTCTGACATATGTCCAGAATCAATCTGCAAAATTCCCATTGACCAGCAGCTCCTACATAGCAGCCAACAGACCTTCCAGAATTATATGGGACCGGAACGATGGGCCACATGCAGTAGCCTCACCAGCACTTCAGCTGACATTGGTTAGCAGGAGCACTCTGCCTGAGAGCCAGGGAGAGAAGAGGGATGCTGATCAGTGAGTTCCTCTCTGGAATAGCCCAGAGCCTGTTTCCATAATCAGGTGGGAAAACAGCTTCTTTTCTCAATGACTCTGCTGGGTTCAATTTTGCTCCTCAGGCAGATACAAAGGAAAACAGATGTTGACCTTTGGGCAATAGCATCACAAGAGGTAGTAAGACTATAATGACAGTATGATATTTGGCATCCCATGGGGGCATATTTTGAAAGTCTTAAAACTTTTATATATATGTATATATAAAAGTTTAAATGTTATCTCTATTTTTATTTTTAGAAAATTACACTGAAATCATTGAATCAAATAACTTAGAATATTCACAAATTCCCCAACCATCTTATTTAAGCATTGGATTTATCATTCAGAACAAAACTTTACATGTAAAACAGTAAATACCAATGCTTAATACAGTATGATATACAAGAGTTATTTCAGTTGATTAGGGTTATTGTTAACTGGATTAGTGGCATTGATCCTTGGGCACGCTACTTTGCAGAAGAAACAGAAACAACTAAACATACATGCACACAAAATGGCAGCAAAAGAAGTCTTCAATGTGCCCATAGTTTTTGCTAGTTTAAGAAGATAAGCGAGTCATACTGTGATGAAGGTTAGGAGTTCTAGATTTTGCAAAACCAGCCTAAAATGTGAAAACAAACTCTAAATCGAGGCAGCCAGTTAAGCATTGCCGCTAAGGTTTGGGGATCCACCTATATACAGAAATCTGGAAACTTATTAGGGAACTGGAACATTGAGGAGTTCAACTGGGATTCCTGGTACTCAGCAAAATAGTTACATGAGCATGAACCAACAGTCAACTATTTTATTTCATTGCTTGTCTTCCCTCTAGAAGTCTTCTTCTGCTATTCTAGAATACTTTATGACAGTGGTTTAAGGCTGTGGGAGTCCCTGTTCCTAAAAAGGAATTCAGCACTACTCAACACTGCAATACAAGCATTCACCTAGGGCTAGGCTAATATTTTGGTAGCAATTATAAAATGTATACTCTCGGGCAAGCCTCATTTTTCTAACAGAGGTTTAGCTGAAGAATCAGGATTTCTCTCCACAATCAAAATGAGGAGCAATAAAATCTGAAGGTGATCAGATATCTGAGGATAATCAGACCTAACTGAATTATTACAGAAAGTCCCTGGGTTGTTTTGCAACATGGTATAATCACCACTACCACCCTCACTACAGTCATCACCATCACCCTCATCACTACATCACCATCATCATCACCATCATCATCACCACCACCCCATCACCATTACCATTATTGCCGCCATCATATGCTATTGATAGTACAAATAGTTGTAGAAGCCTTTTTGAAAATAATTTTGGCAGTAACTATTAAATCTTAAAAATCATATCCCATTTGCCTCATCAATTTCTTTCAAAGGTATCTGTCTTACAGAAATACATATGCAAAAAATGCATGGAAAAGCTTAATATTATACAGATGTCAATTCTCACCAATACAATTCCAATCAAAGTCCCAACAGGATTAATTTTAGGCAAATTGACAAACTGACTCTAAAATTTACATAGAAACATTGTTTGAAACACAGAAACATTGCAAACACCCTAAGTAACTTCCAAGACAAATTGATTTAACAAATGTTTATCAAGTGCCTATTATGTGCCAGGTATTGTTTTAGCCAAGGGGATAACTAAATAAAACATTGGCATGCTCCAACTGTAGAACGCTAGGTTGCATATAAGAGTAAAATATACTTAATTAATGTGGAAAAATCTATATTGTGAAGTTTTTAAAAATCACAGTACAATACATGCAGTAAAATGCTATTTATTTTCTAAAAATCATCTTGATCCAAGCATGTAAATGTATAAATGCATAGAAAATAATCTAGGAAGAAATCTTACTAACAAGGAATGGATGATTACTTCTAAAGAGGAAAAGTGAGTTTGAGTAAGTCATGGACAATTTTGGATTTGTGTAATATTTGGATTTTTACAAGAAGAATGTGTTTATCACATGCATACCTAAAATAAGCTAGGCTACCTGAAAAATACTGATGAAGCATTTCTCATCACAATCTGGTCTAGAATAAACTGTACTTAACAGAATGTTTTCATATACCTTCTCGTTGTTGGTCATCTTTCTAGGACTTCAAATTCTGTAGGCTGATGGTAGACAAAGTTTATTTTTGTTAGAAAAAAAAGGCAGGCCTGGCCGGGCGTGGCTCAGTGGTGGAGCATCGACCTAGGATCCAGGAGAGCGCAGTTCGATTCTCGGTCGGGGCACAGGCCTGAGTTGCGGCTCGATCCCCAGTCGGGGGCCGTGCAGGAGGCAGCCGATCAGTGATTCTCTCATCATTGATGTTTCTATCTCTCCCTCCCTCCCTCTTCCTTCTCTCTGAAATCTGTAAATATATATTTTTTAAAAAAAGAAAAAGAAAGGCAGGAAGGCAGGCAGATGAAAGAGAGAACAAACCAGGATGGTGTTTACCATCAGTCAAACTCGGGTTCTAATTCCTATTCTGGAGCCTAATAAACATGTATGTTCTCAAAATGTACACTTGCAATATCAAGTAATAGGATGTCTAACAAAATGTGGCTTAAACAATAGGGATTTGTTAACTCACACAACCAGAAAATCAGAAGCAGAACAGTGCCAGGCAGGACAACCCCAACAGCTCTCCCTTGGCTTTTGCCTCATACTTGCAAGATGGCTGCTGTAGCTCCAACAAAGTACCACATCCATAGAAGACAGCAGTCCAGTGCAAGAAAAAATGAGGTCTTTTGTTTATGCAGGCCTCTACTTTATCGGGGCAGATAGTTTTTCACAGCAGTCCCCCAAAATGTCCCCTTGCATTTAACTGGCTAGATTTATTTGGGCCACCCCCAAATAAATAATTACAAAAGAGGTAGAGCAATGATGTTTGACTTTGGCCCAGTCATATTTCATGTCCTGAGACTGAGCTATCCTCCTTGCCTGAACACATGACTACATGATACCCACAGCAATTGTGGGTTCCTCTATTAACAAAAGAATAAAAAGTAAATCATCATTGAGCAGCCAATATCCTGCTACAATAAGTAAAGATTCAGTTTCTTTATCTGTAAATTGGGCCAAGTAACCTATCTTCATAATTGTTTGCTATATTATGTGTGATAGCATAAGTTAAACACTAGCTATTTGATAAGTGACAGTTTTCTTCTTCAATCTCCTCCATCAATAATTACAGCACTATTTCCACAAGAAGCCTTTAAAAGACACCAAGAAAACTAGAAGGCGAAGTGTCTAGAGGTAGTATTCCGTTCCCTGCATTTAGGAATTCCTATATAAATGATATATTTACATTCTGCAACCAGAAGCATCCCTATCTGTCTGAAGATTGTTACCTAAAATGCTGAATTAGTTTCTGAAAAGAGTTCTGCACAAAGCAGCATGATTCAGTGAGAGAAGTCCTTAGAGGAGATATAATCTCAGGGAAGGACTTTTTCAATATTGATTCCAAGTTTATTTCTTGAAGGAAAAAGGGATCCAAATATGTGCTAAGTGGATGCTATAGCTGCACATGGCACCAGGGAAGAGGGAGCACTCCAAGGCCTCTTCTATAAGGGCACTAATCCCAAACTGCCATTCCCCTCTTCACAACTAAGGATGACCTCATTTATTTTTTCATGGAAAAACATCTCTCTGGAAATTCCAAAATAATAACACCAAAGGTCCTTTGTACACAATGGCAATCAATTTAAAATTATTCTACCACAAACTACTTGATGACAAATTTGGCATTTTGATTTCAGCCACAGCAGGAGGAGGAAGAGTAGAGGGACTTAGAGTTGGCTTCTCTATATCCAAGTGGACAGATTTCCCTGGTGCAGTGCTTCTTAAACTTGAGTGTGCCTCTGAATCACAGGGAGAGCTTTATAAGTAAGATTCCTGGGTCCTGCCCCCAGTAGGTCTAGGGTAGACTCCAAGAATCTACATTTCCAACAAGCTCCCACGTGATGCTGATGACACTGTTCAGGATTATTTCAATTCCTAGCAACAGAAAACCAATTCAAACTAGATAAAGAAAAAAAAACAGTATATTGATATATGTAGCTAAGAGATAAGAGTTAGTGCTGACTTCAGGCATGGTAGGATCCAGGGAGTCAAATGATGTCATTAGCTGTTCTCTAAAAGAACCACTGCCCCCCAGTGATACAGGAGCCTTGAGCATGAGTGATGGCATCAGTGGCTCCCTGAATCCCTACCAGTGAACTCAGGCTCAAACCCAGTCAAGTGACATTGGAGAGCAGAGCTGTGAAATATATAACATTTCTGAATAGTTTCAAATTATTTCCAGGTTATAGAACTTGAGAGCGGAAGACTTCATTTGGGGATAGACATCTTCAAGTAAGCTTGAAAGGAGAAGAAGAAGGCCACCTACCAAAACAAGCCAGCTTTCCACTATCTCACCTACCAACTTCCCAACAAAGGGAGAACAAAATAACAAACGCTCAGGTTCTAAAAGATCTTAAGGGCTTGTGAGTATTTCAAGTCAATTGTCTTTCCTTTCTTTTATGCCCGATAAAACCATTTCAACAGACACCCCAAGAATTTAGGGCTCTTTTGCTTGTTCGCCAAAGGACAATTCTCCTTGATTGGACTCCATCAAAAATTCAAGAGCATGGCCCAGACAAACTGGTTAGATGAGCTTGCTGTCAATTGCTTTGCCAACAGTAGACCAAAGAACTGGATTAGAAAATTTTTTTCTGTCATTTGATGCAACAGATTTTTCAAAACAGTATTTTAATTTGGATACCAAGCCAAATTCCCTCTCGGAGGAGGGATCGGGCGCATTCCATTGTGTAAGACAATACTCATTCCCACACGGTGATGTCAGTGCTCAACGAGCAATGCTGTTTCTGAGATTCTTTTTCTTGCCATTAAGGTTCCCATTATAAAATTTAACCACTTCAGAATCAAGCAAGATGTTGCAAATCTTTGTTATCATTTTTTGCAAAACCGAAAGAGACAAGGCTGTCACCAACTGCCTCATGCACAATTATTTAATGACTTTTCCCTCATGGTATGAATAGGATTTCTGAAATCTATCTTCACCTCCCAGGACTTTCTTCTCTTAGGAATACTGATTTGGATGGTTTATCTTTGCCAGCTTTTAACATTCAGGGAGCAGTCTGATTGTTTGCTAAAATGATAGGAGGCATTTCAGGGCTGCAAGACTAAATCTTGGTAGGAATTTTGAGGTTAATGGGAAACACACTGGGCATTTTGCTGGTTAGGGGAATACTAGGGCACAAGGAAGATTAAGGACTAAATGCACTCTAACTCATAAATGATATAAAATGGCGTGAAGTAGGATAGCACAGCAGGGAGATTTTGGCAAGAGCCTGTTCTTATAAATACTTGAAAAAACACCAAGTAAAAAAAAACCAAAAAACCACAATATGTTAGCTATCTTCTATCTATCATCTGTCTTCTCTCTATCTGCATACATATCCAAAATTTTTTAGATTAAAGAATAAAACTGATTTCTGTTTATACTCTAACCATGTGCTACTTTTTTAATTGTAAAAAGTTTTAAAAACTAGAGAACAGTGCAGAAAAGAACACAATACAGTACCAACCATCCTAAATTAACAATTGTTCATATATAGTTAATTTAACTGAGCTAATTTTAAAGATTTTTTTAAATTGATTTCAGAGAGAAGAAGGGAGAAGGAGAGAAAGAGAACCATCAACGATGAGAGAAAATCATCGATCGGCTGCCTCCTGCATGCCCCCTACTGGGGATTGAGCAACCCGGGCATGTGCCCTGACTGGAAATTAAACCATGACCTCCTGGTTCATGGGTCAACGCTCAACCACTGAGCCACACCACTGGGCAACTTAAAAAAAAAAGTACAAAAAAATCCCTTTATTTTGAAATCTCCTTTATTTTTTGCCTTGTCCTATTTGTCCCTCTATTTAATTTCATGGGAACCCTTACAGTATATGGTTTTATACTTCTATTTTATATACATATATTCCAAAACAATGCTGAATATGGTCTTGTATGTTTTCTAATACATACATAAGTGCTCTCAATACAACACTTATGATACAACTTTATTTTTTGCATTCAGTGTTACCCTTTTGAGCCTATCTATTGTGATAGCTGTAGACCCAGGTCATTATTAATGGTGCCATCACATTCCATTCTATGAACACACTACAATTTATCTTTTAGTCAGCTGATAAAACCTTCAGGTGTTTTCCATTTTTCACAACTACAAGCAGTACTGCAAAGAATAATCTTGTCCATGTTTCCTGAGGCTACAGTGGAAGAGATTTTCTTGGGACTATATCAAGGTCAAAACTGCTGGGTTATAACCTCTGCACATTTTCATCCATGCTAAATGTCATCGAAATGCTCTCCCATGAGGTGATAGCAATTAATATCCCAATCAGCAGCATCAACAATTTCTGTTTTCCCTTATTCTTGCCAAAGCTCCAACTACGTCATTCATAAGGACTCACCCAAGGGTCCCTGATAAACAACCAGGATGACTTTTCTGCCCACACTTTGAAAGAGACTGCAGTGGACATCTCTCACCTCTGCCCCCCAGCATCCCTTGTTTCTAGACACAGAGCTGCTCTTTTCTATGAAGAACTGCCGTCCCACCCAGTGCGTTGGTTGGTAGTCACATAGTCATGAAGGAGCTTCTCCCTAGGTAGAGTGAGCCATCTAGGAGTGGAGATCAGAATATTGGCAATCAGAATTTTTCTTCAGGGGTTAATATGGGCAATGGGAAAGAAAATCTCTCCCTTTCTTATATAAGGTGAGGAGTAAGGAACAAGCTTTCTTTGCCTGCCAGAGGAAGAAGCCATGGAGACTACAGAGGAATAAAGACTGGGCACAGAGATTCCGCTCAAAAATTGGAAACAGGGACTTGAACGGATATTTGTACACCAATGTTTGTTGCAGCATTATTCACAATAGCACAAAGATGGAAACAACCCAAATGCCCATCATCAGATGAATGGATAAACAAAAAGTGGTGTATACACATGATGAAATATTCTTCAGCCATAAAAATAAAATACTGATATCTGCTGACATGGATGAACCTTGAAAACGTTACTAAGTGAAATAAGCCAAACACAGAAGGACAAATACTGTATGGTTCCACATACACAAAATATCCGGAATAGGCAAATTCATAAATACACTTAGTAGATTAGAAGTTACCAGAGCTGGAAGGGAAGCGGGATGAGGAGCTACTGCTTAATGATTACAAAGACTCTCTTTAGGGTGATGAAAAAGACTTGGAAAAAATAGTGGTGATACTGCACAGCACTTTAGTGTAATTAATTCCTCTGAATTATACACTTCAAATGATTAAAATGTTATATTTTATGTTATATATACTTCATCACAACAAATTTTTTATACCGCAAGACCATTGAGAATAAAAAAAGAAAATAAGATTAGACAGAAAGATGCATACATATATGACCTAACAACATCATTTGACTCCCTGAATCCTACCATGCCTAAAGTCAGCCCTAATTCTTTATCTCTTAGCTACATACATCAAGATATTCTGTTGTTTGTTTGTTTGTTATCTAGTATGAATTGGTTTTCTGTCACTAGGAATTAAAATAATCCTAGATTAGTCATAACAGAGTACAGTCAGGAAGAAAAAAATATGATCTTAATATCCATTTAGGTTCTAAACATTTTATTTAAACCTCTGCCGTTTGCAGGCAATCAATCAAATTTTATTCTAAGTGTGTGTGTGTGTGTGTGTGTGTGTGTGTGTGTGTTATTAGGAGCTAATAATCGTCTGAATGCTTGATGCAAGGTCTATCCCAACCACATTTTTTCCAGATACAGCTGTCCTCTGGTTAATGTCCTAAGAATAACTGAGTGACATGCCAAAGAAGATAAAAAGGAAAGAGTCCACAACAATGAGAAGATGGACATTAAAAGTGATTCTTTTGCTCTACTACCAAACAGAAAAAGAAATGACACCAAGGCAAAATAATTCTCACATTTTAAGTATTTATATTGTCCTGGAACATGGATGCTCCCTTTCAGAGAGTCACCATCCCTCCTTGAAGGAAGCAGGAGTCCCCTCCTGGTTCATAAAGGCAACTAATGATTCTTGCATTGATTTCATCTACTCCTTAGTAAGAAATTGACAAAAAACCTCAATGGCAAAGAAGAGGAGGGGCAGGAGGAAGAGAACTCTTTTCCCTTGGTTTTTCTCTTCATTTAATTTGATGTTTCAATCTTCACAAAATTTTAGCCACAGACAACATAAATAGAGCTAGATGAAAATAACTGAAGTTTTGCAAAACAAGATAGGTAATTTTTGCCCTTAATGATTCATGAATCCCACAGTTTCTCATTTCTCAGAAATTACACATACAGGAAACCTGGCTAATTTGCCAGTACTCTTTTCATATGATTTAGAATGAAGCAAATAAAATAAAATAAAATAAAATAAGTCCATTTGCAAAGAAACAAACTGTAGAATTAAGAGTATTATTTATTGTAGAATTTCCTCAAGGACTTAACTATGAGTGGTGGACAACAGAATTATGAAAGGTCCCAAAATATTTAATAAGTGTGACAAAAACCCTAAAAATGCAACAGTGTTTAGGACTAGCAAGAACGAGAGAAGGAATTTGCTTGTGTGGAGTAGGGAAAGGGAAGGAATGTCCAACTACTGATTGCCATAGGCAAAATCTAAATATTAGTAATAGATTAGATGGCTTTTATTAGTGTTTTTATGGTGGCCAAGCAACAAAAAAGCAATTTGAGGCAGCATGGGGGGATCTGGAGATTATTATGCTAGGTGAAATAAGCCAGTCAGAGAAAGAGAAGTATCACATGATCTCACGTATACATGGAATCTAATGAACAAAATAAACTGATGAATAAAATAGAATCAGAAACATGGAGCAGACTGATGAATCTCAGAGGGAAGGCAGAAGGGGTTGGGGGAAGATTAACCAAAGAACTTATATGCATATATGCATTGCCCATGGACTCAGACAATAGGGTGGTGAAGGCCTGGGGTGAGGCTGGAACAGGATGGAGGGGTATGGTTGGGGGCGGGGAAGGGAGAACATCTGTAACACTCTCAACAATAAAAATAAAAAAGGGAATTAGGCAAAATACAATAAAAATGAATTATTTGTTCAACATGAAAAGTAAAACAAAGAGAAGATAGGAAAGAAATGCTGCAACATTATGAAAGTTGAAACATCATTTTCTCCTATTTTTTCTTTTTGGCTCTGAAATAGCTCCATAAGAACTGGGAGGAGGGAGAGCAAAGGAACCAGGGAATCTCCTTTGGAAAAACAAAACAGCATTTCCAAAATTCATTTATGCTTCTCTTCATCCAGCTTAGTGTGCTTCTTCGCCCTCTAAATGATTCTGTGGATGCCTTTTCTGCCTGGTATTCATAAGCAAGACATTTTTGAAATATGTAGTTTCATACCAGGAATGGGGTGGGGTGGGACACCATACAAAGGAGCTTTCGTTTCAAATATTAACACAAAGAACTGTTTCTTTGAAATATGTAACATTTCCAGCTCTGGGAAGGCACATCTGGATCCACGTGTCAGTGGTACATCAGACCTTCCAAAAGGATGCAGCATGGATGAGCTACCATGTCCAGCCCATAGCTCATTGTAACACAATAAAAAATATGAGCCATTTTCACTTCTGACACCATGTGAGTTTTCAATCGGTCTCACATTCATGAGGGTTTGGTTGAATGAATAATGCCATAGTTAGAAGGGGTAAATTATTTGGCAGAGAGGAGGGATAGGAGGGGATAGGAAAAATAATTGACATGGAAAGTCATTTGATATTACCAGTTAAGCTCCAGAATTGGGGTTTTGAGGATAATTCCAAACAAAATCCCGGACATTGGTTTGGAAACTGTTTCTCTAATCTGTGTTCTGCTTTTGTGGCTTTCCAATGAATGCTATCCCAAAATTATAAATGTTTTCTTCAAACCGAATTTCCTGTGAATTGGCAACAATTAGTTTAATTGGATTGAAGAAAATATGATTAATGTTGAGAAGAATATATTAGCTCTGAATCTTCTAGAGAAAAGTCTATCTGTTTTGGTAAAAGTATGAACCAAAGTTATAAATAATTCATTATACGATGCAGTTCTATGACAAATTTGAGGGCTTGCTTAAATACTGACATTTCTTTGTAATAATAGGCTATAATAATTAAATGTATTACAGGGAGTTAGATTCTTTATTAAACATCCATGTTAATTCAAGGCCCAAGTCTTAATTTCCTTTACACAATTTCTCATCTACTCATTTATGCAGATATTTCATTGCAGCATCCATCAGCTCACTCTTTAGAAGCAGAGAGTTATAAAATTGTTGCATGCATATATGAAAACTACCACTTATTAAACAATAACTCTAGCTACTTTATATATGACCTAGTTTAATCCTTAAGACGTTTTCATCTCTATTTAAGAGATGAGAAAGCAACTCTGTGAAGTATTGGATAACTTGACAGAGGATACATTTAAACCCAGACCTAACCCCAGAGCCTGTGCAGTTTTCTCTACACTATGCTCTCTCCAACTGCAAGAAGCTGGCAATATCTTCATAAAGGGGGCTGTGTGAAAAGACCACTTAAATATTTATAGAAGGTGAAGAGAACAAACTATATGACAGAAAAGACCGTTTCTAAAATATTAGTTACAAGAGCATTAAAAATGTTCTAAAACTACATCCCTGCAATCCTAAGTCATTAATATTACTCAATTATTTACATATATATTAGAAATTTAATGTTTATATTTTAGATCTTAATGAAGTGTTTGATAGCAATTTCATAAATGCAGCATTTACGACTTAATAATTGCGAGTACTGGTTTCCCCCCTCTCCAAAGGGAGAGCGGCCCTGCGACACTTGGTGAGCTGAACCGGTGGGCGCGAAGGGCATGCACCCCCGCCCAGAGTGCGCATCCGCTCCACGCGCTTCCATGCAAGCCCCAGCTTTACGCAAACGGAAGGTTCTCAGTGACACGCTTGCATCGGCTTTGAGGCCTACTGCCCGCGAGGCACTGGCTCCACTGTCCTCACCATGCGTGTCTTCCTCGCCACTACTGAGAAGACTTGGCAATTTGTCAGAGGGCGCATTTAAGAAGGAAAGCAGGAGAAAGCGCAACGTTCAGCCCGAGAGGACGGCACACTCCCGCCACCACCGCGCAGCAGCGCACTGAGACCCGGGGAGCGGCAGCGAGTTACCTACCGGGGGCTGCATTTTGTCACCAACGTGTAAATGCTGGATTAGCTACCTCACCCCTCTTCCTGGGATTTCAGAGAAGTGAAAAGTGAAAATGACATGGACCAGTCCTGGGAGAAGAGGGGATTGTCCACCAATTTAAGAATCTGACAAAAATCTATTTTTATTGAAAGGGAGATGTGAAAAATATGTATAAATAAATGTTTTCTTATAAGACAGAAACATGAACTGTCATTGGAATAAAATGAGGTGTCTTTTACCAGGTAGTAACACATATTTGAAACAAGTTTTTCAAATGCTATGCTGACTTATATAATTTTAAGAATGAAGGTTTGTTATGGGTTCCATCATGTATGTTTCCTACCAAAGCAGCCCCAAAGATAATTTGTAGCAATACATAGAGCTTACAGTTGACAAAATAAATGGAATAAAGTCCAAGCACTTTTTAAATGTAGATTCAAATCCATCCCTCTGTGTGTGACTTAAATCATTTCAACAGATCTTAAAATATAAAATAAGGCAATGCACGATCATTGTAGGAAATCATAAAATACTATGCTATATAAATAAAAATAATAATATTCTAACTCTTCCCAAATCCCACAGTTTTGTTAGCAATTTGGTATATAGCTTTCTTAGGCTCATTGTAATATATACCTATTTCTTTTTAACTTTTTTCAAAAATAGGATTATATAACTCCACAACTTATTCAACTGTTCCCATTTTAAAAAGCATCTTGGCTATTTCTAGTAATTTGTTTCTAGAAGTAATGCTACAATAAACACCCCTCTACATATATATTTATGTATTGGTGGTTTTATTTCTGTAGAATCAACTCTACAAATTGGGAATTTTGAGTAAAAATAGGTGTTCCTTTAAAATTGAATAGATACTGCCAGAAAACAACTTTTCATGTTTAGCTTAATGTAGGCACAAATGTTCACACACAGAAATATTTATAAGTATGTGCATATACATAGCTTAATTTACAAACATATTCTTGCTCTGCCAATTGAGAGGGCCTAGTAGCAACAAGCCGACTTAGCACCCAGAACTTGGTTTTCTAATACCATTCTCCAGGAAAAGGAACCAGGGAGCTTTGGAGAAACGGCTAAATCTAGGGCTAGGGCAGAAAATACACAAAATAAGCCTGGAACAATTTGAGCAAGAAAATAAATAAAGCAGTTTGGATTATAACCCTAAGTTTAAAATAATTATCCATGAGTCATTATGGCAAAAATAAATAATTGAATAAATAAATGGGAAGACTAGACATATCTTCTGTGCAGAAGAATTCTAAATAATTCATGTAGATAATCTGCCCTCAGGGAGGTGTAAGATAATTCCTTATTCCTTGAACATGATCTGTGCATAGTGACTTCTTTCCAAAGAATGTAGTATGAAAAGGGGGAAAAACAATAACTTTACAGTGGGGAAAACTGACAAACACTACCTCAGCTGGTGATCAAGGTCAACATCAACAGTGGTAAGTCATGCTGCTAGTATGTACTGTTGATATAATGTGATAAGAATGGGGCCTTACCTCTGTGGTCTTCCATTACCTCACAAGCCCAGTCTAATTATGAGAAAAAAAATTAGACAAATTCCAATAGAGGGGCATCCTACAAGATATATGCCCAGAACTCTAATACTGTCAAAGTTATCAAAAACAAGGAATGTCTGAGAAACTGTCATAGCCAAGAGGATGCTAAATAGACATGACTAAATGCAATGTTTTCTGGACAACATCCTAGGACAGAAAAAGGGCATTAGGAAATAACTTTAAAAATCTGAACTAACAATGGACTTTAGTTAATAATGTATCAATAATGGTTCATTAGTTTTGACAAATGCACCATACTAATGTAAGATGTTAATAATAGGGGAAACTGGGTGTGAAGTACATAGGGACTCTCTGTACTATATTCGTAACTTTTCTGTAAAATGTAAAATTATCCTAAGATAACAGTTTTATTATTTTTAAAACAATAGCTTTTAAAATATCAATCGAACTGGAAATGGAAAGAAAATCATAATAGCAAGAAAGACTACAAAATACTTTAAAATATATTTTTACAAGAAGGTACAGAACCTACATAAAGAAAACTACAAAACTATATTAAAAGAATTAAAACAAGATCTTCTAAAGGGAGAGAAATACCAGCCAGGTTCCTTTTCTGGAAGACTTAAGGTAATAGAAAGGTTTAATCCTATTTCTATAAGAATCCGACCAAAGTTTATTTGGATTGTGGGACTTTTTTGGGGGGAGTGGGGGTGTTGAATCAGGTGAAAATGTTTGTAGAGTTTGAAAACTGAAAGAAAATTTTGAAATGTAATAATGAAGAAAGGTCTGTTCAACAATGTGTTAAAATTATAATAAAGTCCCTAAAATAAAAGGGTCTGGTATTAACATGAGAAAAGACAAAGAGATCCACGTACACATAAGAATTTAATGTCTGTTAAAGCAGTTACTTCGATTCAAAAGGGAAAGGATAGATGATGCATTTGGGAGGGAGAGAAGGAAGGAGGGGCATGGGGCGCTGCGAGCAGGACTAGAAAACAGAAGCGCGCGGGGCGGTGAAAGGGTTCCACGCGGCTGAGCAGCACCGGGGAGCAGCTGGGCGGGCGGGGCGGGCAGAGGCGGCTCGGGAGAGGCCCAGGCGCCAGGCCGCCTTTCGGCCGGATCCAACAGCGAGCGGACGCTAAGAAAAGGCTCGACTGAGCCTGGGGGCTGGGGCCGGGACGCAGGGAACACTAACATTTACTGAGTTCTGACTGTGCCCAGAGTGTTATTCTCAGAAATTGAAGATCAGCGATTTTCAACCGGTGAGCCACAAGAATATTTAAAACCTGCATTAGCTGACTATTTAGTGAGAGGCACTGCCCTCTTTTCCCTGAGATTGTCAAATGAAAAAATGACAACAGCCAACACAACAATAGCCGTCCAGTGTGAATGAATCAAAATTATACCTATTTTTTGTCAGATCAGCAAAAAATATATTTTTGGTGTGCCACAGAATTTTAGCAATTAGTTTATGTGCCATGAGAGGAAAAGGGTTGGAAATCGCTGGCGTAGATCATTAATCCTCATCACAACTGTATGAGTTTGGTATTTATCAACCAGTAGTTTGCTGTTCCTGTTACCATTCATCTCCTTATTTTATTTTTTATAACAATATTTGTACTGTTATTCTGAAATATTGAAATATTTTCTTTATTTTATAGTATAAAGCAGAGAATTATGCTAATAGTGTTACCAAAAAGATTTTCCATAGGAGAAAATGTTAAGATTATAAAATTAAAGAATTGAGAAACTGGTGTTGTTAATTTGAGTTGGAAATGTTAATATGAACTCTTAAGTTTTAAATACAGAGTGTCCCCAAAACATGTACACACACTTTAACAGCTGATAGCTCAACTGATGTTTCTTTCTTTTCAGCCAGACTAAGCTTTGAACAAAGGAAATTCATCCTAAAATGCTACTGGAAGTTTGAAAACGCATTTAAAGTATAAACACTGCCTTTATAATTATTCAAAGTGTGCTATAAATGTAAAACACACACTGGAGTTTAAAGACTTATTTCAGAACAAAGAATGTGAGATGTCTCAGTTATTTGTATTTTGATGACAAGTTGAAATAATTTTTGATATATTGGGTTAAATAAAATATATTAGAATTCATTTCACCTAGCTTTAATTTTTAATGGGCTACTAGAAAATTTAAAGTTACATATATATATATAATATAGGGTGTCCCCCAAAATGTATATATACTTTAACAGCTGATAACTCACTTAATTTTCACTCATTTTCAGGTTTAACTGATTTGAAATAATGGGTGAAGCCACATCAAGCTTTGAACAAGGAAAATTTATTCACTAGACTTTTTTTTTAATGGGGATACATAAAAGATAAAGTTCACAGTACAAAACTGGCAACAGTTGATGAATTGAGGGCGCACAAATACCAAACAAAAAGATTCTTGATGTTTGCGATTCCATTGTTTCGCGTTATCAGCAGTGCCTGGACCAGAATGGTCATCTGCTTGAAAACAGGCACGACAAAAAAATTTATTCATTTATTTAGATTCTTTTAAATTTTGAAAATGTACTATATGTTAATAAACACTGACTTTATAATCATTCAAAGTGTGTACACATTTTGGGGGGATACCCTATATATCTACTTTCTGGCTCTGTTAACTAAAATGATCAATAGAAATAAATGCCCACACCCCTAGATCTGGCCTGTAATTCCATTCCCCACGGAAAGTTATCAGTTTCTTGGAGAAATGGCCAATTCAAGATCTGGTTCAGTGGCAGGGAAGATATAAGATAAGCATGGGACATTCTGCAGTGCCAGAAATCAAGGAAGATTTCAAAGACAAATAGAGTAATTTCAACAGGACACTGGAACCAACTTAAAGAGGCTCCCACTACTGAAATCTGTGGAAATCTGAGCATCAAACAGTGTAACTGCAGTTGAGTATCCCTATTTTATCACTAACAATTGTAGAAACGCAGTCTGGGAAAAGTTAAGTAATTGTATAAGCATATGCAGCCAGTAGGAAGTAGACTCAATGTTGAACATGAGTTTTCATGACTCCAAAGCAATGCTTCTACCATACACTGTGCTTCTTGATCAAAGCAATGCTTAACCGGAGAGAAAAGTGCTGAAGGAAAGAAAATAAAAAGAGAGCTAGGAAGGTCCAGTAAAAAAACCTGAAATTAATTTTCATTAGAAAAATTTTCTAGTAAGTAGCCTCATCTGACAACACAAAAGGGAGAGTACAGATATCCAAGCAGCGGCTGGATAAGACGGTGTAGCAGAGAAACCATTCAAGTCTCTCTAATACTGATGTCCAGATGTTCCAAGTGCTCCTGCCTCGTGGTGGCAGTTCCCTTTAATGTCCCATAATAGTGGTCAAATCTCCACCCCATGTCACAGTATGCCGTCCAGCCCAGCTATCTCCGATATGGAGAGTCCTAAAGACTTGTTGACTGTTGCTTCAGTTCCCCCTGGTGCCCTTGTGGCTACAGCTAGTCCTGGGATTCAGTGCCTTCCTGTCTTGTAACCTGCCCCAGCAGACTGCATTAATTCTTCTCACATCTTCATCCCCAACAGGGAGCACGACCCTTCTTTTAATTTCAAAAAGCACTGCTAAGACCAGGCTATATAATTTAATAAAATTTTACTGACCACATGAGGCTAAAAGAAGACAACTGTAATGCAAAAGAAAAAATGTAAAACTAGATGCAAAAATATTGTAGGACTGGCTCTGGCTGGCTAGTTCAGTTTGTTAGAGCATCATCCCCATACACCAAGGTTGTGGGTTCCATCTACGGTCAGGGTACATACAAGAATCAACCAATGAATGCATAAATAAGTGGAACAACAAATCAATCTTTCTCTTTCTCTCTCTCTCTCCCCCTTTCTCTTCCTCCCTTCCTTTCTTTCTCCCAAATCAATACAAAGAAAATAGTGTAGCTCCCACTACCCACCATGTTGCAGAGTATAGCCTACCTCCCACTACTCACTCACTCTGGGAGGATTTCTGACCATTGTCTCCCCCATACCCAAACTCTCCTGGGACCTAGAGAGAGGAAACAAGTTTATCCTTGATTACCAGCCTCACATACCCCTCCTGTGAGAGTACAACTCAGCCCTACAATGAAGAATTTTTATGCAGATTGCTTAGAGTTACAGCTTCCCTTTGGCACAACCAAAAGGGTGATTGTGGTCATTTTTCTTCCCCACAACTGAAGAGCAATCATCCTCAAAGGAGAATCAAGCATCCATCTCTAGCAACAAAATTAACCACAGAAACATCAACACTAGGGTGTCTTTTTCTCCCAAGGCTCAAATATCTCAGAACTAATTTTTTCAATTAAGGCCCAGAGTTAAAATTCTGGGACTTCCTTTCATTCAGATTCCGAAATCTCAGTGAAAAGAAAGCTGTCCCCAAGCATATGACCTAGGACAAAAACATAGCCATGATTTCAGGGGAGAAGGGAAAGGGAGGAATCAAACTCGATACTCCTCCCCTTTCCAGAGCAAACACCAAAGTACAGATTACTACTCCCTCACTTGCTCCTACCCATTTTGTGACTCAACTAGACCCCAGAGTTTCATTCTATCCTGTATCTCATCTTGAAAACAAATAAGTTGTACTGATGTATTATGACCTCAGGGTGGTATAGAGTATAGACTTGCAAGGTGGGTCGGTCTCTCCCTCTCCCTCTCTCTCTCTCTCTGTCTCTCTCTCTCTCTCTCTCTCTCACCTAATCTGCCTACTGATCACTGCAGGTTTGTACCCCATCCGGAACCCAGTGGGGGAAGAGAGGATTTGCACACTCCACTCTTATAGGCCACCTCTGTGTCCCTGGAGGCTGACCTATATGGACAGCATGAATCAGGTCCCCAGTGGAGAGTCCTGGTATAATACCAGAGAAAGTGAGAAGAGTGAATTTGAAGAATTCTCCCAGGGCGCTGCTGCAGGCTCATGTCAGCCAGGCTCTGTTTGTTGGCCAAAGGTCACAGCCCAGCTAGCAGGTCTTCTAGACTGAGCTCCCCTTATCTCTGGGTTTCTGGAAACTGACCTCTCCCCTCCACCCTTCAGGCTGGGTTTGTTCCCATCATCCATTCTTACTAGCCCCAGGGTACTGTACCTTTCCTTGTGGCTTCCATACCTTTGGAAATAGACCCTTCACTAAAATCTTTGCAAATTACTCAATATGAATGTGCCATTGGTTTCCTGCTCGTATCCTGATGCATACAAGTGGTTACAAAAGTTCTAATTTAACTCATACCTTGTGAGATGGATTATGCTCTCTGGGGTGTCTGCTTCTTGAGGCACGTACCCATGTTCTCGGGAGATACCTGTGACATGACATGGCCTTTCCTCTGACTCACTGTCCCCAGTCCTTTCTTAGCTTCTTTCCCCAGCACTACACACACTTGCGTCCTAATGCTGAGATACCCTTCCTTGCCTGTGTGATGGGCATTGAGGTGTGCTATCCGGATCCCCCTTCAATGAAATGCTTGCTGCCCCAACTTCTGGGAGCGCACTGCGAGCAGAAAGCCTACAGCTTGCAACTTAGCAGCAGAGGACTGTCAAAGCCAAGGTCATATCCTTTACAGGGCCTACATCCAATGATAGTTGGTCAAAGCAAAGGTATAAAATACTTGCCATTTGGTGCAAGGAGGAACCGTTATGATGGGCCATTTTATGCCAGAGCTACCCACAGGGATGGCCAAGGCTGACTCGGCCTGCATTATGTGGGTCCCCTAGATGATCCTCTCACTAGGACAGGGGTTAGGGGTTAAAGGACCTCAGCACTGATCATTGGGGGTAAAGAATGGTGAGACTTCCAGTGCCACTTCCTCCAAGGACACCCCCTCACAAACTCCTCTTAATTCTCTATCCTCTTGACTTTTATCTTCCATGTCAGTGAGTCCTCAGGTTTTCTACTTAGAATTACTGTCCTGGGGGTATCTTGGAATGTGGTGTCCACTGTCTTCATGCCCCAGTCAAAACTGACCCTGGAAAGGGCTCCATTTCAACATGTTACACTGTGGAAATGCTAGAACATGGCAAGAGTATCTTTTGGAAGAACTCTAGCAGTGGTCTTCTTTAAGGAGGGAAATAGGTGGGCAGGGGGGACAGGATTGAAACATACTTTTCATTTTTTGTATGTTATACCTACTAGATTGAACCTTATCAATTACCAACATTTGACCACTTTTGATCTACAATTTTCTTATTATCTTGTCCATCCTCAGCATGATCAATTGTAGGAAACCAGAGGTGAATTCATGTTTCTCCCACCATCAGGTTGTAATAACTGTAAGTGGCCTAAGATGTGCCTTATTTATTCCTCTCAAATGTTGACCCTGATGTATAATTTCCCAACTTACATCTTCTGCACTCTAACTTTGCTTCTCGAAGTAGAACAGAAATTATACAGAACCTAAGGAAGACAGTCAGTAATATTCCTACTCTGTCCCCACTCCATGTCCAACACTCTCCCCAAGTCCCCAGATAAATACCCCTCTTTCAAGACTCTGCGATGACACTACCTTCTCCCTCTAGTGTTTTCTGAATTTCTTCTTGCTGCTTCCGGCACATGGAGAAGAGGTTGGCCATTGTGCTGTGCAGATGCCAATCAAAGGATATATCACAGTACTGGCCTCATTGTAGACATATCTGGCTTCTTCATTATACTAGTCATTTTTTAAGAAAAAAGTTTACATCTTTACATCCCAAATTAGACAGTGCCAGGATCAGACCGGTAGGTTCTGATAGAACAGGACCCATGAACGATTGCTAGATGAACAACCTCGGCATTATTTCATAGCAAAAATGGACTCAGCACATGCTGTACACTCCTTATACTGGTTTGAGCGCAATATTCTGTCTAAATGTGCAATGGGATACAACTGTGAATCATTAGCTTATGCGGACTCAATTACTCAACGGTCCGTATATGATAGATGTCTTGGATACACAGTCCTAGCACACAGAAATGCACTCTTTCTAAAAACATACCTTGACAAAGAAGTGTAGCCAGTAAGATCCTGGCTCCTACAGACGATAATTCCGTTATGCTTCATAGCCTCCAAATTTCTATCTTGCTTCTAAATGATGAGGAATTTCTAGTCTCCAAGGAGGACGAATAACATGAGAAAACTTTGTCAGGAAACTACAGGCTCCAGGGCCAGAGTTTAGAAAACACTTATGCAGGTGAGACTGTTTTCAAGAAGTTTTGACTATATAAATTCCTCTTTGTCAGAGTTACCGTGTATTAGTCTAAGACAGTTATTATATTTTCTTATTATAAGCATGTACTGTGCTTTGCATCTGGAGCATTTGCCAAATTGTAGATTTATTCCTCTTTCTATACATCTGTGAAAAGAATGTGTGTTCTGCTTCATCAGGGAGTTTCTTGAAGTCACAGGTTGCTAATTCCAAATGAATAGAAACAGTGATTAATCTGGGAGATATGAGCTCCCCACTATTCATGTAACAGATGTCCATTATGATGAGTTACACATTTGTTCCATGTTTACACTAGAATACAAAAAAAGAGAACTCGACTAGTTTGTAAAACAGACACACACAAAAGAAAGAAAGAAAAGAAAAGGGGGATGTGGGAAGGTAGGGGATTAGAAAATACTTGAAGATGTTTATTCAGGTGCCAGGTTAGATGCGACAGAGACATGTGGTATGTCTGCAGGACGGCAGGTAAAGAGTGGAGGGGAGGGAGAGGGTCGGGGGAGAGAGGACCAAGCCGGGGTAAATGTTTCTGGCTTCCTTTCAGGGTGTGGATATGAACTCAGCTCATCTCACTTGGCTGAAAGGCGCACCGATGCCAAAACCGGCAATTCCATCAGCATCGGCTACACAGAAGATGGGGTTTCAGAGGGAGGCCTGAGAAGAGGGAGGAGGGTGTATGTCATTTTATTCAAGTAATTAAAAACAAAGTTGGCAGTCTATCTTGCTGTCAAGAAGAATAAACATCAGACTATAGAGCTGGAAGGGGAAGTGCAAGAGGCTTCCTGCTGCTCCCACTCTGGTCCAATGGAACTCTATAGTTCTCTCCACAAAACAAATGATCCTCTGATGTGTTTTTTCAGTTACCCTGAGCAGAGCTAACACAGGAAGCAGACATAAGCCAAAAGTGAGCGCGGAGGAGGGTGCCTGACTGGGCCACACTACAGCTCTTAGCTCCAAGCTATGAATTCGGGGTCCCTAAAATAAGATGAGTGAAAGAAATCTTTCCAGAACTTTCCTTTCTCTCAATATTTGCCCGTCCTCATATGCCCAGGAACTACAGCAGGATCCACTATATGGCAGAACTAAGTAAACAGATAAACAAAGACATTTTTAAATGAATTGAACAAACGTGCTGATCTTAAATGACATGTGTACATGGATGGATATTTCTCAATGCATTCGTTACCTTATGCACTTGCAGGCTCACTGGATGATAGCAGATGCAATAATATACCAACCAAAAGCTAATGAATCCTCTCTGAATGTCATAACACGGCTGACACTTGTCCTAAATTATACCTTTCCCGAGTTTCTTTTTAATAGCAACACTTTTTAGAGGAGAGGGCAAATCCCATTGTGTTACTTAATAAAAAAGATTAGCATGGCCAATTGAGAAAAAAATAATAATTCAAACAGACTCACTGAGGGTTTGGCTTCCAAAGCATTTTAATCACTATTACTCTGTATTTCTGCCCTTCAATTGCTTTTAAAATGCTGAATTTAGATGTGAAATGCTCCACTTTTACATCTAAACCTTTCTTTTTATTCTTTGAAGAGTATGAGAGAAGTGAGAAATCCTTGCATCTGCAACACTCCCAGGCAGTTAGAGAGCAGAACTATTCTCCTGAAAGTCCTCGTGTTGAGTGGACTCCTGGGAACCGTGCAGGCAACAGCGGCGTGCTTGTCTACACTTTATGACACGTTGCCAGGCCAGTTAGAAGTGCTGGTAAGTGGGTACTTTGAGCCAGTTAAAAGGTTATTTCAGGCATCCTAAATCTCTTTGCCAAATAATTAATATTCTTATTTAGTCTAATCCCACCAAGTGAGCCAAGTTGATGATGACAGAGAAAGCTTCAATTTTTGAAAGAAGTAGGAATTAGGGGGTTAGCGAACTTTTTCTGTAAAAAAACAAATAGCAAATCTTTTCTGGTTTTGAGTGCCATATGGTTTCTGTTGCAAATAGTCAACTCTGTCATTATGCTGAAAGCAGTCATAGGCTATATGTAAACAAGTGGGCACAGCTGTGTTCCAATAAAACTTTATTTGTAAAAGTAAGCGACAGGCTGGATTTGGCCCACAGGCCATAGTTTGCTGATTCCTGGGATAACTTGCAAGTGGCTCCCCAAACAGGCTGAAGCCCAAGGAAAGATGCAGTTCTCAAGGTCACACTGAAAATTACAGTGCTTTCTAACTTGCCTGTATTTTAAAGTGTGCTTAGCAGCACGTCCTCTTCCTGTGTGGATCTTATGGTGTTAGACTTCCAGTAGCATTTCCTTAAGTGAATCATTGAGATGCACATCTTTCCATCCAATTACCTTTATAAGTCAGACAAGAAAATAGTTTTTCTGCCTGGCCGGTGTGGCTCAGAAGTTGGGCGTCATCCCATGCACCAAGAGGTCACCGGTTTGATTTCAAGTCGGGGGCGCGCAGGAGGCAGCCAATCGATGTTGATGTTTCTCTCTCATTGATGTTTCTCCCTCTCCCTTCCTCTCTCTCTAAAAGTCAATAAAAACATGTTTAAAAAAAGAAAATAAAGTTATTCTAAATATTCCAGGAAGTCAAGAAAGTCACTACGAAAGACCAGGGAGGCAGGCACTGAATCTCTCAGCCTGGCATAGCAACGTGGGTGGTTAACAAAAGCTGTACAAAAACCTACTCTGAGTTGCAGGAATCTCTGAGAGACTTCTCACCAACTGTCTCAGTCTGCACCAGCAAAGCAGCCGGTTCTCAATCACTCTTTGAAAAGCCACTGAGTCACCTGCCTGCCCAACATCCAACTGCAACCACCCCTGAGCATAATAGTTTCTGCATCTCTTTCACCCAGAAAAAACAAAAAACTTGTTGGTTACTCTCTTTGGCAAACCTCAACTCAGGACCATGTGCGGAAGAGGATTTTAAGTGCCCAACTTCTCTGCAATGCAAACAGATCTTAGGATGGGTGGTAGAGATACCTACTTGACAATGAATAATCTACCACATTCCACCCCTTTGTTGATGCAGCATCCATATACTCTCCTTTTGAACTTCCAAAGAAACAACATAATGCTTCTGTCCTGCTTGATGTAACTATTCTCCATACATCCAAAACTCACTCATACTTTTCCTAAAAGTGCAGTCACAAAGTCCTATTTGTTATTTTATCCATAAATGGTTGATAGTAATTTGTCTTCTGGTTCAGTCATGATAGCTCTCCATTATTCTGCAATTTAAATATTGAAATATAGTTTAAACTCACCCTTTATAATATATAATAGGCAGAGGGGAAAGGGACAGATTTTATGAATATGTACAGATATATCTATATCAAAACTAGAAGAAAATATGTATGCATATTACAATCCTCATTTCTACGACTGGTCACATGACCATTGTTAGTTTTTATAGTTTTCTTCTCCTAATACTCATGGGGATCACAGACACCCAGCACATTCAAGAAGACTTCATCCATCCTCAACACCACACTGGGATCTGCCACCTTCTAGTCATCGTCAGCTGATCCCCTCTGTGCAGTAGTCCAGCCCAGGTCTCTCCAACTGCTGGGACCCTTAACAGAGCCCTGCTCTAGTCACCTACTTTGTGGAGCTGCCTGGCTCAAGCGAGGGAAACAGGTTAGAACCAGGAGAACCAAGGAGGGAAGCAGAGTCCACCAATGCTACCATGTTCCCATATCCACACACTCCTCCCACCTCCATCCCACGTTTTAATCTTTAAATCTGGTCCTTGGTCCTCTTGATCAGTACAAATTTTAACTTTGCCTTCAATTAATGTAATATCTCCCCCTTTCCCTCATTCTTTCAAATCCGATAGATTGGAGAGAGAATATCTTCATTCAAATTACACCTAAAAGGCATTTATTAGCTCTCTTTGATCTAAGCTGGGTAACTGAGTTGATTACAGACTGAGGTTCATGGATTTAGATTCTGCATGAACACATTTTGCTTTGTACCAAGGAAAAGCCTATTTAAGAACTTCAAAGTCTAACTCCCCTAACTAGCCAGTTCTCAAATGTGTGCTGGTGGTCAAGGGAAAAGATAATATGTGTGATGGTTCAGTGCAAGCCCTACCCCCAATTTCTAAGAAACCAATAGAGAAGACTTCTCCTTTAATGAGAGATATTTTAATGGGCAAGGGATAATGAGATTTTTTTATAAAAAGGAAAAAATGGTCAAAATGTCAATATTGTCTGAATAAACTATGTCAATAAAAGCCCCCCAAATATCTAGGTTAAAAAACCAGTTCCCAAATCTCTCTCTCTTTCTCTCTCTCCCCCCCCTCTCTCTCACACACACACACACACACACACACACACACAAATCAAAGAATTTCACAGGACAAAATGGATTTCAACAAGTACAAGAGAGTGGGCTGAAGTGTCAGAATGATGCTAGTTCCAGTTTTGGTCTGCCCTTATTGTGACTCCCTTATCATATCATTTAATATCTCTAAGCATCAAGTTCCTCAGTGGTAAATGTGGATAATTACAATTTTGTTAAGAAAATTATTTCAAATTTTGAATGAGGTGAAATGGGCTGTGGCATGACATTTCAAAATCTTCCTGGGGCACTAACCTACCTACCGAAGAATTATTTAATTATTTAGGGAATGCACTTGTGTTTGACTTTCTATTTTTTATTTGATTAGAATTTAGATGCTTGATCGTCACTCCCTGAACCTGGAGGTGATGGTTTGATTCCCAGTCAGGGCACATGCCCGGGTTGCAGGCTTGGTCCCCAGTAGGGAGTGTGCAGGAGGCAGCCGATCAATGATTCTCTCTCATTGTTGATGTTTCTATCTCTCCTTCTCCCTTCCTCTCTCTGAAATCAATAAAAACATATTTTTGGGGGGAAAAAGAAAAAAAGAAAAAAAATGGGGAAAAGATCTGAATAGATACTTCTCCAAAGAGGACACACAAATCGCCAAGAGATTTGTATTTTTAGCTATTTAAAAATTATACTTTGAAGTACCTATGTAATAAAGTTGTTAATGAGAATTAAATAAAATAATGAAAATAAATTAATAAAGCTGACATATATTGAGCACTTAATAAATGTTAGCTATTGTTGTTGCTATTATTCTTTTGTTATTGATTTTTTAGACAGAGGAAGAGAGAGGGAAAAACATCGATGTGAGAGAGAAACATCGATTGGTTGCATGTGCCCTGACTGGGGATTGAATCCACAACTTAGGTATATGCCCGGGTTGGGAATCGAACCCTCCACCTTTTAGTGTACAGGACAATGCTCCAACCAACTGAGCCACACCAGCCAGGGCTTATTGTTGCTATTATTAATCACAATTTGATCCACAGGAAACACAAAATGTTCCATACTCCAAACTTCACCCAGAGATATCCATGAAGTTAAAACAAAAGAAATAAAATAAATAGACTATTCATTTAATACTGAACTCCAGCTTGATTTCCCTTGGGAATTTGACTCCTCTAGAATCTAGACCTGTGAATTAAGCTTTTAATTAAGAGCTATTTTCATGTATGATATACAATCTTATAATTGTTTGGATCTATAACTGTACACAGAATAAGTATCCTGTCCCATTAGAAAAAAAGAAATGCAAAAAAAAGAAAAGGAAAAAAGAAATGCAATTTTCCCACCTCACATGGCCACTAATAGATAATAAAATTAAAATTGAGATTAAAGTAAAAATCAATATTTTTCCTCTTCGTCCTGCTTTGACATACCCAATGTTATGCTTCATTTTATTTCCTTCAATTTTAGTGGACAATTATCTGATTTTTCAAAAGTTTTAAATAGCTATGTCCTTAATATCTTCCTTTGTCTCATTTCATTAACTACTAAGCATAATGGTGCTTTCCCACAAAAAAAGTTGTCCCCTAAAAGAAACTAAAGGACAATAAAGGGGAAAGCATGACAAATTTCTTTAATTTCACTATGATTTTCGTTGCCATTTGTGCTCAAACAACTTTCTCAGATTAAAAATCCTCAAAAAGAACTCAGTCAATTTTAAGTTTTTTCCTTCCTTCCTTCCTTCCTTCCTTCCTTCCTTCCTTCCTTCCTTCCTTCCTTCCTTCCTTCCTTCCTTCCTTCCTTCTCTTCCTTTCTTCCTTTCTTCCTTTCTTCCTTTCTTCCTTTTCTTTCTTTTTCGGTTTTGGTTTCTTCTTTCTTTCTCTTTCTTTCTTCTTCTTTTTTTCTTCTTCTTCTCCCCCCCCCCCCCTTTCTTTCCTTGGTTTGTTTTGCTTGTTTTTTTAGAACCTGGCTTAGGAGTTACATCAGCTTTGGCTCAGACGAGCCAGATGAATTGGATAAATGTTGGAACAACACTTCAGAAGTAATTCATAACCTTTCCAAACTGATGTCTAAAGAAGAATGAAAAAGCATCTATAGAAAGAACCACAAATACTGGGACACAAAATTCCATCTACAACTACAAGGAAACCAAATAGAACTGGGATTTACTTACACTGTATGCAAAACCACAGAGAGACCGAGCCATCAAATACTTTTAAGTACCTTCAGACATTGAAACACAATGCAAGGGCCTAGGACGTGCATTTAAAAAAGCAAACATATGAATATGGAGACTGAAATCAAGGTTAAACAGCCAGCTGTTGTTTAGTTCCAGTGAACCAAAGAAGAGTAAGGTGAACTGAAAATAAAGTGAAGACAACAAGTAACACAGGTAGCACTGAAGTGTTCTTTATATTTGCAAAGCTTACCGATGTGCCTAGACAAGTTCTGACATATACATTCAGATACATATGTATGCACATATATGCATGTACGCATACCTATGTACTTTATATATAGTTATATGAACACTAATTTCCTAGCCTTTGAAGTGGGAGAATACCACTAATTCAAGTTTACTCTAGTCCCTTGCTACTCAAAGGGACTAGAGTAATCTGGACCAGCACCATTAGCATTACCTGGGAGCTTGTTAGAAATGCAGACTCTTAGGCTCCACCCCAGACCTAGATTTGAACCAAATTGCCCAGTGATTTGTATGCCCAAGTTAAAGTCTGAGATGCACCAACCTAGGTCTGGGCTATACATTAACAAAGCTATTAGCCACAAATGTCTACTCAGCAATTGAAATGCGATTAGTGAGAGAGAGAAACTGCATTTTTTCCTACCCCAGGAAGTGCTTTTTTAACAAGCAGTCTGGATGACACTCATGGACTCCAGGTGAGCACAGTTTGAGAACCACTCCTAGAAACACAGGGATGTGAATGGTTTCCGGTGATGCTCTTTCTGGATTAACCAACTCTGCCCTAGGCAAACAGCCACGCCCATTCACATACCTATTGCCTAAGGCTGCTTTCTGCTAGGTCTGAGACAGTGGCTCACAAAGCCCAAATACTTACTCCCCAGTCCTCTACAAAAAAAGCGCCTAGACTCCTGGATTACACCAACATATGATTGTTTCTTGTACCCATAAGTTAATTCCATAGCTTGGTATTCTTGCCACTTCACCAATGAGGCAATGGAGGTTCTGAGAAGTGACTCCCACACTCAGAGCCTGGAGAACTAGAGCTTTCTAGGCCACCCCACCACAAGGCCTAGGGCTTTTCTCTTAGAGGATGGAATTGTGTGTAGATGTGGCTCTCCCATGAGGCCTTAGTGAGTCTGCTGTCTCCAGTTATACCTTATCAGCATTTGCTTACAGCTATTTTCGGCCTGAGTTTCTGGAAGTTTTATTTTGTTTCAGTTTATGTTTTGCACCAGGGCATGCATTTTTAGTGATTAGGATGGACATAGCAAGCAGATCACTTGCATTAAGGGCACCTTGCAAATAATTACGTGGACCTTAATGGGTTGCCAGGAATAATTTCAGACTGTTAGTCCCAAATGCAACTGTTGGTCCTTTTCATTATTAGACTGTATGTTTCCTTTTCTTTTCAGCATCCACTATTGGATTCATGGTGCTTTCCTTATTGTATTGATTCCAACTCAGGCTCCTTTTTTATAGAGGCATTTGTCAATAGAAAACAGTTCATAGATCCGCTTTGAATTAGCAGAGACATTACCCAATTTATTTACACAAGAATCCAGAGTACCTTCATTAGGCCTATGGTAGAATTTAAGGAAGCAAGACTGCAATTGGGATTAATTTTACTGCTGGCTAACAGGTCTCTTACTATGACTTGGCGTCTTGATCTCCCTGTCCATACAGACAAATTATTTGCATGTAGATTCATGATGCTTAGCCTGTCCAGCAGCAGTTCCTCTGAGGAACATTCTCTCTCCCCTTGCATCTGGTCCCAGGGGGACTATCAGTTACAACACCCCAGCCCTGCAAATTGTATTGCTGCATTCTACCTCCAGATACAGTAATTGAGCCAAGGGAAAGTGTGTGACCCCCACAGGAGCTAACTCCCCAGAATGTTAAAAAAATTTGGAGAGAGGCCATCACACAAAGGGACACGGGGCTGAGAGAGAGGCGCAGCCCCAGATACAGCCATTCCTTATGCCCTACCCACCCCCAGACTTCCTGGGAATGTGAACCAATAAATTCCTTTCTCTGTTTAATGAATTCAAGTTGGGCTTTTCACTCAAAGCCCCAAATGTCTTCACTAATATAACATACTTTCAGATTTTCTGAGTGTCCTCAGAAGCATGCATCAGCAACTTCTAGAAGGCACAGGCTTAGGGTATTGGGATCCATGAGTCCTCGTCGTAGCTACAATCTTAGAACTCCCAGGCCATCCTATGCCAGGTTGAAGGGCTTTAGAAATGGAGAGCCTAGGGGACATGGAATGCAACACAATTTCTTGGATATATTCATGCCTTCTGTAATACACACAAATACATTCTGTGCTTGCTTTCTTAAGTTCCACATCTCCCTGTCCTTTGGAGCCAAAGCAGGACCAAATCCTTGTGCTGTTGACACTTGGATGGACTCAATCTTGGAGAAGACAAGAAGACCAAGGAGGATAAGTGTCTGGACCCCCAACACTGATAATGCTTGATGTCATGGGCTGGCCAAAAAGTCTGGTCCCAGGGTTGGACTCCAACCCTACCAGTGGTCCCAAGCTCTACAGAGGTAATCAGGAAAGAGAAACAGACCACAGCATGCCACCCAGTGGCTGTAAAATTATCCCTTTGGTCAAGACACATTTTTTTTCTCCTTCGTTTTCTAAAAGATACCTTTCTAAACCTGTCTAAACTCTGACTCACTAGATTCTTGAACTGTCACCTGAAGTGTTAGCTGTGACTCACAGTATCGTTAAGATAAACTCTACAACCTCCCTCCTCTCCCCAGGAAACTTTCTCCCGGAAAGTTCCTGATTGAGGCCCAACCACACTAGCCAAAACTCTGATCCAAGTGGCTGAGAAATGCCTTAATGATGTTAGAACCATGCACTTACATGTGTTCGCAGGTAATGATCAATAGTTACCCTTCTTTGTTGTTTCATTTCTTTGCAGTTTAACTTGATTCCCTCTGTTTCAGACTGATGGGAACTGAAGTCAATTCTTAAAATGCTCAAGGAAGGAAAGCTCTTTGTGTTAAAGGCAGTCCCCCAAGGTGCTAATTCTATATTTGGTAGGTTTTCCCCAGGACTGTGTTCCTCATCCAGAAATTTGCCTGAGCTTGGTGGTTTGCATGTACAAATTCCAGTTGAATAAATAAACCAGCTAAAGTGCTAGGTTGCCTCAGGGACTAACAGAGCAATTTCTGAACTTCCATTGCCCCCCAGTGGCAGTTTTGCTGGGGATTTTCTTACTCCAAAAAATTTGGGTTATGATTCTTCCCTCCAAAGCTGTTTAAAATTAAAAAACAAAACAAATAATTCTAACATTGCAGATTATGATATATTTGTGTGGAGGTGTGTTAATAATGTAGAGTTAATAGCTTCTAGGTCACAGAGTCATCAATTCCTGTACTTGACAAGAATCATGCAATTGACAGATCTTACCAATCAGGGTGCCCTTTGCAATAAATGCCTATCAATCATAGCCGCAATGTCCAGTATCAAAGTAATTACCCCAAATCAGTTGTTTTTTCATTTAGAGGATCTAGATTTGGGTTTCCATTTTTCTGGCCCAATTAAACCACTGTCATTAACTATGATTTTTTTTAACTCATGCTATCCCTTTTCAAATTTTTTCATCATAAGATGTTTTATAACATTGTCCAAAGAAGTGAGAAAACATTTAAAGCCCCCCAAATATGAAGGCTTATAAACCATGTATGTACAACTTTGCAAAAGCCAACATCAAACCCACACAAAGTAAGTAGAAATATCACTGTTGAGTTGTCACAATTTCAGATTATCCATGAAGTGGCAGAATCAAATGAATAAAAGTTTTAGTGATTTCAAACTTCAGCCAGATAAAACTCAGAAATAGGTGGCCAAGTTGCCCTAATGCCTCAGATATGGATAGTTTAATAACACTGAATAGTTTCAATGGTCAGTAGGGACTGATGTACAACATTTAATCCATCCCCCCACCCACCCACCCACCCACTACCCCATCCCCTCATCCACTTGTCCATCCACCCATCAGTCTATCGTCCCACTCATCCATTTTGACAGGTTTAGAAAGGTGTCCTGTGGGGGGAAAAAGGAGGAAAAAGTGTTTCTTCACTGCAGGAATAATCTTGCAGCCACTGGGTAGTGTGCTGTGGACTTTCCTCTCCATCCCGATTACCTCCACCCATCCATCTGTACATTAGGCATGTGCTGGCCATTGCGGGAGGTACCACGGAGAGATGAATAAAATGTAATGCCCACTTTCATCGTTCTCAAAGCAAAAGGGACTTTTTAGATTTTTCAACCTGCTCTCTATTCTGAGGCTCCAGTCTCAGAAGAGCAGGGACATCAAGATGGCCTGGAGACCTGGTGGGCCTTGTTGCAGAGAACAGGGATGAGAACTTACGCAGCCACAGCCACTGGATGTTTCCTCTGAAGAACAAAATGTGGGCTGCGTGGGCTGCAAAAATACAAACTATTTTGAGGGAGAGGGCATGTATACATATGAAATAGCCGAGGAACCCCTTTATAGCACAATAAGCTCATGAATTCACGTTAAATACAGTCAGTGCCTTTTGGTGGCTGGCATAAAGTATACACCTTGTTTTCCGGAAAAGGAAGAAGGGGAATTTAGGAACTCCAGCCCAGAGTGAAGAGCCTTATCTTCAACTAAAAAAGGGAAGGTTCTTGCCCGCCCCCCAGAATGGAGTCAGCACTCTGGCTTCTTTTTCAGATCACAGTAAATTCCTTTGGTTCCCCACCTGCTATACCCCAACCCCCGCGCCTGTTAAATTAGAGACCAGGCTCCTGTTTCTTTAAATAACACTAACCCGGTGCTAACCTCGCACATGCCAGGCATTCCTGCCGCTCCCACATCCTAAGGGGAAGTGTACATCCTTCCGCTTCCTGTCCTCAGATCCTGTCTCCTTTCTGGACAGAATGTTCTCTGACCACCGTTCTCCCCTGGCCTTTGGAGGATCAACTTCATCAAATCTCTTTTGTTCAAGATCCTCCACCCCAGTGGCCTGGGGGCCTCACTCATTCTTAGTGCCAAAGCACATCTTTTCTCTCTTTTTCATGTCCAGTATAATGTCTTGCACATAGCAGGTGCTCAATAATTTGTTACAAGCAAGGGAAGGTGGAACAGAGGGGAGAGAAGGATAGGAGGAAGGACAGAAGGATAGAAGGGAGCAAAGCAGAAGAGAGAACAATAAAGAAAGGCAGAGAAAAGGATTCTTTTACAAGGACCCGATGTTCTCTTTAATAAACACCACCCAACAATTAAATGCTCACTTGTCCTCCTTAAGGAACATCCCAACCATGCTTCTGAAGTTAGTTTTTAGTGATGGAACTTTTGTGAAATGAATGTAAAATCTACTGGAGTTAAAGGGTGAAAGTGGCGGTTTTCACACTGCTTTCCTGTGGTTCTTCGGACCCAATTTTCAGGAAGTCTAAAGATTAACAGACACAATGTTCTTACTTTTAACCCTTCTTCCACCACACAGTTCTCAGATATGTCGTCAAGGGCTAACAAAGAACAAAGGATATAAGCACACAACCACCACCAAAAAGAAAGTGCCCAGAAACTAGAATTTCTTTTAGATATTGAACTGCTAGTATAATCTGCAATCAATTGTTTCTATTTCAGCTGATACAATAAAACATACACTTCATGATGTTTCACAAGGAGTCCTGCTGCATGTTCATTTCACCAGTCACTTTTCAGCGTTAGAATTTGCAGCATCACAGCAGACTCACCCGAGGATGAATGCACTGGGGAAGGGGAACCCTCGTAGGTGATCCTCAAAGCACATGGGTGTAGCGCCTCAGGAGGCTCAGTGCTCAGCACTACAGCACTGCAAAACACTGCAAAATAAAGTGTAAGGACAATTTAAATAAAGTTAGGGGCTGACTATACTATTATTGTAAATACTATTATAGTCATACTCATCTCTTCAGTTCACTAAATCTACTATAAAGCTGAATTCACCTGGGGTAACTGAGAACATTAGGTAAATGCTCTTGCTTCCACATAAGAGGAGGTAAGCAATCTTCTCTCACCATGAGGTACTTTAATTTAGGGCTTCTTGAACTATCTAGTGAACGACTAGATTTTTTAAATTTGTGATCAATCAGACTATTTTTTTAGAAAACAACAAAAACTACTAATAAAATAAAGAAAAAACAAACAAAATGTAAGCCAAATTTCTTTATCATCAGATTCATCAGATATAAAAATCACTCTTTTAAACTGCTACAAAAGTTTCTAAATGCTTACTCTTGACCTCCGTACTTTTTTTCCATGAACAACACCTAAGGTACTCTAAAGCCTTGTCATCCGAAGTGTGGACCTTGGCCCTAGCTAGCTTGGCTCAGTGGTTAAAGCATCAGCCCATGGACAAACCAGGTTCAATTCGGGTCAAGGGCAGGTACCTTGGTTACAGGCTTGATCCCCAGCCCCAGACAGGGCACGTGTGAGGGGCAACCAACTGATGTGCCTCTCTCACATCGATGTTTCTCTCCCTCTGTCTCTCCCCCTCCCTTCCACTCTCTCTAAAAAAAAAAAAAAAAAATCAATGAAAAAAAATATCCTCAGGTGAGGATTAACAACAACAACAAAACAACAACTAATAATAACAACAAAGTGTGGACCTTGGGCCGGCAGCACTGGCATCACCTGGAGATCTCATATGTAAATACATTTTCTTTATACTCCCACGGTAACTTTATAAATTAACCACAATAAATGAAATCATCTGAAGGTATGCCTGTCTCACTACCAAGAGTATTGGTGAGGCAGTGGGGAATGTGTTCTCCCATCCATGGCATTCAAAACTGGCTCCATATCTAGCACATGGCAGGAGCTCAGGAAACGCTTGCCTGACTGCCTGCCCTACTGATTTCAGACTCAAAACTGCAATGTCAACTTCTGCTGAGTTTCCAGCCTGCTGGCCTGCCCTTCAGATTTCAGATTTGGCAGCCCTCTCAACTGTGCGGAACAATTCCTTAAAATAAATCTCCTGATAGACGATGATAGATGATGATAGATAGATGATGATAGATAGATGATAGATGATAGATAGATAGACAGATGATAGATAGATGATAGATAGATAGATAGATAGATAGATAGATAGATAGATAGATAGATAGATGATAGATAGATGATAGATACATTTCTTATTGGTTCTATTTCTTTGGAGAGCACTGATTGATAAATTTAGTAAGATAGACGTTTGGAGACAAAAGAGCACTCCTCAGACAAGCTCATGCATTAGGCTTCCTACTAACATGGCTGCCTCTGCTTCTGATGTAACATCAAGGGAGGTAAAACTGAAGAGGAACCGTGAGCAAATTAGTTGAGAGCCCCCAGAGCAAAGGAGCAAGAAAGAGTAACATATTTTAGCATTTATGCTAATTCTTTATAATTCACAATTTATTTCTTTGAATGTAAAGCCTTATATTGCCATTGCTAGTGTGTGTGTGTGGGCGGGGGAATCCAAACCTTTGCTACAGTCTGATTATATCTTTTAAATATTTGTACCAATAACTCTGCATTTAGAGCCTGTATATCTTTGGGTTTTATTTCATAAGGAGACCATATAAAAAATATCACAAACATCTGTACCTACTAGGATTCAAGAGTTAAAATACAAATTTTAATATCTCCAAAGCATATTTCTTAGAAAACTGTGTTTGATGTGGTGGTGGTAGAGAATGGTTTGTCAGCTTGTCTTTTGTGGCTTTAGCTTCAATCCCACTTTAGAATGAGTCTAAACCACTCAAGAGAACCTTCCCCTCCTTGTTCTACAGCCACTCATACCTCACTTTCCTGATTTTTCTTCTACTTTTACTTCTGTTCTTCCCAACTTATTAATTCACAATGATTACAAGAAATAAAACTGTTAAAGAGACAGGAATATATTTAGATTGGCACATTCTCTTCCTAGTAGGAAAACCCAACTAGGAAGAGAATGTTCAGAAGATTCTTTGGTAAACATGGAATGATAGCAAAGAAAAACAAAAGCCTTGAAGGATATCACCATTCATACTTGTGGCTTTAATGTCCAACCATACCTGGTGATTTACGTTTCCTTAGTTGCAACCAGCTCTCACTTTCCTGAATTTCAGTTCTGTGTTCTGAATTGCTTCTTGGATTTCACTGCCTAGATAAACATTGTCATAACCACTGCAGTGTGACCAACACCAAACTCATCTTGCCCCTAAACCTATATATTTCTCAAAATCTGCAGCCTTTTTTATTCGCTGTCTTCTTACCTTCTTCAAACAGTAAGACGGCAATTTCAGACAACTATGGTCTACCGCATCCCCCCCCTTCAGAAGAAAAATCACGTTAGGGGGCCCTTGACTGTAGTTTATACTTGAGAAGTGAAATGCAAATCCAATACCCACCACTAATTATTTCCACAGAGAAGAAAATGGGATTATGGGGAAAACAGAGAATTGTGGGACAGAACAGGGAATTATGGGAGAATCAGAGAATTATGGAAGAGAATGGAGAATTATGGGAGAAGCAGAGAATTGTGGGAGAGAATGGGATTATGAGAGAGAATGGAGAATTGTAGGAGAAGCAGAGACTTATGGGAAAACAACCGTAGGAGAATAGGGAATTTGGGGAAAAGAACTATGGGAGAGAATGCAGAATTGTGGGAGAAGCAGAGACTTGTGGGAGAATACAGAATTCTGGGAGAGAGCATTGTGGGAAATAAGAGAGAATTGTTGGAGAGATGACAGTATTATGGGAGAAGAGATTTGTGCAGATAATGGGGTGTTGGTGGAGACAGTTAAGAATTGTGGGAGATACAGGGAATTATTAGAAAACCAGAGCTGTGTATGTGTGTGTGGAGAATTTGGGGGCAGAACAGATAAAATGTGATAGAAACTGGGGAATTGTGAAAGAGAGTGGGAAATCATGAGAGAGTAGAGACTTTTGAGAGAAAATGAAGAATTGTGGGAGAGAGAAGGAATTATAGGAGAAATGGGAATTATGGGAATGAAAGGAGAATTGTGCAAGAAACTGGGGGATTGTGGGAGCTCTGAGAAACACAAAAGCAGCACTTTATAAACATAAGCAACTGTAGGTTTGGAAAGGAGACTCATTTTACCAGGACCAGTCATGAATTCAGTTTGTAACTCCAAAAGAGCTTCGATTTTGCCTCTGCTAAACCCTCGGGTCTGACAGTAGCAGTTCATATCATATTACCATGGAACGAGAAACACATCAGGGCCTTGATATATGGTCATGTACACACATACATACACACTCACACACACACAAATACACATGCACATATACACATACATACAAATCCATACACACGTTTTTGAAATTCCAAACATGATATTGAAATTAAACCTAATAAAAACATTGAGAATTTTTCAAAACTCCTAAAAAATAAAACAAAATGAAAAAGTGATAGAAAATCAGAGAAAATGAAAGATAATTAGAGTGTCAGCTTAGGAATCCAACATATGAGTAATATAGGGTCCCTAAAAAAGAAAATGAAGAAATGGGGAGGGAAGCAAGTTCTCAAGAAAATTAATAATGCAAGAAAATATCCCAAAGTGAAGGATATATATAGGTTTCCAGAATGAATGATGCCATCAAGTGCCAAGCCAAAGAAAGCAAATAGGCCTATGTCAAAGCACACCTTTTCAGGCCACTGGAAGAAAGGAAAGATATCAAAAATATTGAGAAAGGGGAAAAAAGAAATGACATTTGACTTTTCTCAGCATCAACAATGGAATCCAGAAGACAATGAAGCAATCACTTAACAATTCTGAGAGAAAGGTTTCCAAACCTAGAATTATATATCTAAACCACCGATCAGGTGAGAGGGTAAAACACAGACATTTTCTGAGTTTCAAGACCTCCAAAAACTGATATGGTCCCCAAACAATGCAAACAAGAATACATGGTAACCACTAACCAGAGATCCAACTCAAGGTAGGAAAAGTTTGAAAGGCAATCTCAGGAAGACAACTGGCAGAAGTCATTTCCAAACAGTCTAGAATTGGCAGTGACAGAGGTGAGGTGCTTATCTAAGAGTGAGGTCTCAAGGGGAAAAAAATGAAACATATAGAGTAGTTGATATATTTGAGTGCAGCGAGAGGAGATTTACAATGCTGACAGAAAATTTAAGGCTATTATTAAAACCCAGACAGACAAAAGGGGGGAAAAACAAGGTAAATATTAAAATCCAGTGAAAAAGTTGCACTAGAAATTTATCGTCAGTCATTATAAATATTTTCACAGTCATAATAATGTAAATACTAAACCGTAATTTTTCCCAAAATTGTATAATTTTGGAAGTGTGTGGCTGTGTGTGCATGTTTCTTGGAATATGGATCAACAAACTGGAAGAAACAGTTAAAGAGCAATGTCTGCCTGTGGAAAGGGGAAATTAGGGTTGAAGGCATCCCACCAGTTTTCTTAGGCACCTACACCTCTTTTTTTAACACTCTGAATTAGTAGCTCCATTTCTATAAACATTCTTGTTCCTTACTCTTTCCTTTCTATCCGCTACCTGCGCATCATATTCACAATAGCCACTTCTTCCCTTTGCCCCAAGAGTGCATGAACATATCGAGAAGTAAATCGCATGACTGTCTCTCCCATTACTGAGTGTTTGCTCTTTTTGTGTCATATGCCCCTTTGGAATCTGGTGAAGTTTCTATCTTCTTAGAATAATATTTTTAAATGCATGTGCTTTTTATTAACACTTTAAGTAACAAGATGAAGTTATCTTAATTTCAAAGCAGTGATGAATAGTAATTTGAGACAGAAACAACAGTCACGTGACATCACTTCTCTGTAATTTCCATTAGTGCCACATATAGCTAATACCACTAGGGTTTGTTGCCTGCATCCCTGTTGGGTAAGTGAGAATACAGACCTTCCGGTTCACACCCCGACTTAGGGCCTTGGGTGGGGGAATCTTGTTTGGTTCATCTTAGGATCTCCAGGGTCCGCCACAGTCCTACTGAGGTTTCTTGAGTCATTACTATAATTAAAACCGACGAGATACAACTCAAAAGATAGAAATTTAAAAACTAACCCCTGCAAAGCAACCCCTCTACGCTTAAAGCAGCTGGAGTAGAAAGACTTGCTTTAGGGGTGCCTCTGGCCCAGGCTAAAAACTCCCGCGGGCTCTGCTTGAGAAAGGCGCCGGCCAGGAGGGGCGGGACCAGAGTGTGGCGCTCGCGCTTATAGGCCGAGGCAGGAGGGGGCGGGTACCACGACCCCGTGATTGACGGAAGCTCTTTCTCTTCAGCGAGCACGTCACAGCTCATGCACCCGGAAGTCCCGCCTTCGGAAAAGGAAGTCGCGGCACGCAGGGGTGCCAGCGGTGACCGAGGCGACTGCGGTGACCGAGTGAGGGGAAGGCGGCGGTGGTGGTTCGCTGCCGCTCGGGCCGCAGTTGGAAGTTTGAGGCGGGGCCGGCCGCCCGGAGCAGCTCGGACGGGAGTCAGGTGCGGAGGGGCGGGCTCGCTGAGGCCAGCGGGGTCCGGAGCCGGTGGGACGCGCGGCAACCGTGAGAGGAAGACCTTCTGAACCCTGCCCTCTGCCGTCCTTCCCTTCCTTCCCCAGCTCCCTTTTGTGCGCTGTACTTTTTCCCACACCCACAAAAGCTCACTAAGCCCTGGGCCGGGGGTCTGTTCGTGACTGAGTAACCTCCTCTCTTCCATCGGATCGCCACCAAGGACCCTCTGCCTTGCGGCCTAACCCTCACTGTGACGTGGTTTCTCAGGGACCTCCTCACTTTACCCCCCAAATCCGCACACCGGTAGAAACGTTCCCCCAAAGGCTGGTGTACATATCACGCTAGTATTTCCCAAAGGGGGTAATGTATTAAAGCTGTCGCGCGGAGTGGATACCCTGCCCCATAGGTGTGGAAAAATGAAGAGGAGGAAGAACAATGGTTGTCCAGATTAAGGATTCCGAGGGAGTAGCTGGAACCCAGGCGTCAGCAGTAATGTGTCTCTTTGCTTTGACGCAGGCGAATTTAGAACTGTTGGGATTCCACGCTGCGGTTCCAACCATGGGTTTGTCTGCGTCCACCCCTGCTGTTGCAGTTCAGACCTCAAATGCTTCAGCTAACCAGACTATGTCCCAGCCTTCAGGATGTCCAATGCATGAAGAAAAGATGAAAGGTAATCGATCCTTTCTCTAGAAAATAAAAAGAGAATCTTCAAAAGGATTTTAGGGAAGAGGCAGTACCGCATGCTAGTGAGGCTCCTAGGCCCCAGAGTGAGGCAGCCTGGGCTGGGTCCTTATGTTGCTACTTAAAAGTTAAGTGACTGTAGACAAGTTACTTCAAAACCCATCATCTGTAAGAGGAGGATATAATTCTGCTTCACAGAGTTGTTATGACAATTAATTGAGATAACGCATGACAGTATAGTGTTTGTTCCACACATAACCCCCACCCCCAAAGTTTGCCTGTGCTTACATCAGTGGTTCTCAACTTAGGGGGCAATTCCCTCTCCTCCCAGAGGACATTTGGCAATGTCTGGAGACATTTTTGCTTGTCACAGCTCAGAGGCAATATCTGTACATCTAGTGAATAGAAGCCAGGAGTTCTGCTAAACAGCCTACAGTGCACAAGATAGGGACAGCCCCCTCAACAAAGACTCATCTGGCCCCAGATGTCCAGGGGGTTGTGGTTGAGAAACAGTGGTCTAGATCAGGGGTGGGGAACGTCCAGCCCCTGGGTTGGAAAACATTTGATCTGGCCCTACCAAGGCAACCGCAGGAGGGACTCGAAATTCAACAAATCTAGGAGCTTTTTTCATAGCTAATTTTTAAGTTAAAAATTTTGTATGGCCCACGAATGATGTTATAAATATCCAAATAGCCCTTGGCAGAAGAAAAGGTTCCCCACCCCCAGTCTAGATCTAGCTGTCTTTATTTATCAAGGCAACTTTACTCCTGCCTCCATGGCAGTATTCATCTATGTAAAAATAATTCATCACCTGAAGGACTTACGTTTCATTCTTTAGGTACAAATGGAAAAGCTTGCATTTTGGATTGATCCACATCTGCTTTATGTTGTTTATATAAACCAGGGCCTGAATCAGCCTGATGTGTGCCTTCTTGTTTCAAGACATGAGGGGAGGAGCCCACATGGCATGCTTACTGAGTGCTAAGGTTTCATTCCGTTGGTCAGTGAGCAAGGATTTACTCACTGCCCACTCTGTGCCAGTCTCTGGTGGGTTTCGCTTATTCGTTTTGTGCTGAGAGAACGGCAGTGTAGAAGACAGACAAAAATCCTTTGCCTAATTGAGTTTACATTCTCATGCTCATAATCCCTTGTGGTAGGTTTTCTCCCTAGTTTTTAGTTAAGGAAACTTACAGCTGCAGCAGCTCATAATAGCAAAGCCAGGAAAACTCTGACCTTGGACAAGGACAGATCTAGTTCTCTTCCAGAGTATCTCTAAACGGGAAGAATTGAATGGGAAGAATTGAGAAAGGTTGAGTGTGCTTCTGCTCTGAGCATCGCTGGGGAGATCATAGCCCTGTCTGGTTTCATTTCATTTGCTGTGTATACAGAAGAGCTATCAGTTGGACTTATTTGCATAAGTAAAGAATGTGGATATTTGTAGGAGATTGAAGGGGCCGTGGGTTGTGTAACATGAAAAATGTAAACAGTATTTTTTTCTAATGCCCATCTGGGATCAGTGGCCCAGAAAAGATTGATACTTTGAGTGGTAGAGAGGAAAGGAGGTATAGCAAGTCTGCCTTCACCCCTCAAGTGGACGAAAGCAGGTGAAAGGAAATTTGTCTTTTTTGTGGTGGGGCATCTGGCATTCAGCATATTCCTGGTGTTAAGGCTGCTGCCTAAGTCAAGGATTCCGTTACTCACACTGCTATCTTCCGGGGCTCTCCCGATACTTGCCCCCTCTCTTAAGCCATAGACCAGCTTCTCAGTCCCCACACTTGCTTCCATCAGCACCCTTGATCCTTGGGCATTGACTGCCCTTCCTGCTGCTCCTCTCATAGGTTCAGACCTCTCCTGAGTGGCATCTAGATCCTACAGAGATTGTGGAACATTTTCTATAATGTCTGCCTTCTCTTGCTCAACTCTTACTATGTACTGACGGTGAATGGAACCTCAGCCACATGGTAGTTTTCTGCGCCTTGTTTTAGTCCTAGAGCAAAGCACAAGCGGAGTGCATTAGACTTCTCCGGTAGCCTTTTTGAGGTTCCTCTGCTCATTTTCATCTCCGGTGTCCTTATTGGGGCTGGGCCTTGTCTGGAACTTGGAACTAAAGAGTCAAGGAGATGGGTGAAATGTGGCCCAGCCCCCACTTAGGTACCTCTGCAGCAGCTCACAGCTGTAAGTCCAGGCAGGTACCTTCTAGCCCTTTACTGAAACCACAGCATTCCATTGCAGATGTTGAGATTGGGGGGGGGGGGGGAGGTTTGGGTTTTTTTTGCTAGGGGCATAACACAAGGAGAGAAGGGAAAGTTAATTTATAGAAAACTTCTCCTGGTCTTTAGAATATTAAAGGGTTAACTAGCTTAGATTTTGGCAGCTTTCCACAGTAGACATCTGGCTTTGCCTGTGGTCATTGCTGGTCAGAAATTTAGCTCTTTAGGACGAAGATTGAGAGAGCCAGATGTCCTGCCTTTGTGGCAACACCATTTTCATATTTGATTTATTTCAGGTTGTCCAGTGAGTGCACAGCCATCTGACTCAACCTGTGAGAGCAAAACCAGTTCTGTGCCTGCCCACCAAGACCGTGCCTACGAGTATGTGGAGTGCCCTGTTACGGGTGCTACAACCAAGAATAAGGACCTGGATCCTTCTAATCTGGTAATGTGCACTCGGCTCCTCTTCCTGGAACTTTATATGCAGATGCTCTTATGGAATCCCAGGTCAAACTGCAAACTGCTAGGGTTTATTCTTCTGTTCTTCTAAAACAAAGAAATTCGATAGTCCATCCACAGTGAAAATCTAGAATGGGTTACTAAGTGTAGTTCAGAGAGTGCCTGAGAAAGAAATTAGTGGTCAAAAAGGGCCAGAGGGTGTTAACCGGGAATAAGGCATGCCAAGGGAATATTTCCTTTCGGGAGAGTCGGTGGGACGTCCCAGTAGGAGTGCAACTAGAGTTAGTAAAGGTGTTTCTGGTCTTGGGGAACCTTGTAGGCACACTGCAAGATTGGGGGGCCTTTTCGGGTGCAGCTGGGTGCCAGCCTCCATGTGAGTCACTGGGGTGGCATGGCGTCATGTGGCAGCCAGCAGTGGTATGCCATCGAGAAAGCAAGGACCAGACAAGCATGGCCTCACTTCATTTTGTGATAGTCAGACAACATAGGGAATCGAGGTTTCATGTTTGCAATCACATTTTAATGGAGAGACAGACAGACTTGGGCCTGTCCTTCAGAAGGCACAGGATTATCAAAAGTACTAGAAATCTTCACAAACCAGGTAACATTTGAGGGAGCTAGAAATATTTTGTCTGGAAAAGAAAGAGTGTGGGTGATGTATATAAAACAATACATATTTTAACACAGCATATATAACAGTGCCATAGACTGGGTGGCTTATAAACAACAGATATTTATTTCTCACATTTCTAGAGCCTGGGAAATCCAAGATCAAGGTGCCGGCAGATTCAGTGAATTTGGGGGATGGGGTGTGAACGAATGTCTGTGGCACTCAGTAATGACCCTGCCAAGCTGTAAGGAGACTGCTGTGTTGGGCAGAAGGTGGACGAGACCAGGTTTCTCCCCCTTGCCACTAGTGCCCTTGGAGATGGATGATTCCTTGTGGTGGGGGCTGCTCTGTACACTGTGGGACGTTTAGCAGCATCCCTGGTCACCATGCACTTGGTGCCCATAGGAGCCTCTTTTTCTCAGTCGTAACAACCCAAAGTATCTCCAGGCATTTCTAAAAGCAACCCCGTTGGACCACTGGTCTAGATCATTTCAAATACTCTAGTGGTTCAGAACATGAGCCTTTGGAATCCTGCAGACCTCAACTTTTACCCCGTGGGATTCCTACATGTAGTAACAGCAAACCTTTCTTTTGCTCACATCTTTTGGAGTATGCTGAGCACCACACACTTTCTCCTGTAAGCCTCATAATAACTCTATGTGGCCAGTAGTCTTGGGGTCACCGTTTTAGAGCTGACAACCCTGAGAGAGAGGAAGCAGTGTGCCCCACATCACTCACCTAGGAAGCAGTAGAGCCCAAACAGTCCCCATCTGCCTCTGACCTGGGTTCTTAGAGTCGCCGTGGTGAAACGCAGGTAAGATGCTCAGTGTGGTGCCAGTACTCCCAGCTTTTCTCCTGCCATCTTCCTAACTAGGGCTGTATTGTGACTTAATAATTCACGTGCACCTGCTAGAAATTCCTTCATACTTTGACTACAAAAAGTAGTTCTAGGCCAGTGGTTCTTAACCTAGGGCAATTCTGCCCCCGGGGGACATTGGTTGTCACAACTGGGGAAGAGGGGTACTGTTGGGTAGAGGTCAGGGATGTTGCCAAGTACCCTACAGTGCTCAGAACACAGCCCAGTAACCAAATGTTGTGTTGTCCAGCCCCAAACAGCAGTAGTGCTAAGAGTGAGAATCCCTGGTCGAGGCTGAGTGGTTGCATAACGGTGTTGCTGCCCCTCTGTCTGAGAGGAAGCATCCTTTCCCTCCAGTCTCCCAGTGTGCGGATGTCAGTACTCATCTGTGATGTACTCATTGTAGAAGCAACATGCTAAAAGTAAAGAATTTTTTAACAGGAAGTGGTGCCATATAGTCTATCAGACTTTTCCTCAGAAGAGTGAACAGTCATTTTTGTAAAGCCCGCCATAGAAAGGTTTTTAGAAAAGCCTACAGATCCTGGTATTCGTTTTTACTTCTTAATCCTCAAGGAGAAAGAGACCGAAAATATACCCACAGTGAGAACTTGAGCAAGGAAAATTATGTGAGTGGTCTGAAGATTTGGTGCAGTGGTGGAATAGAGAACCTGGGTCATGTGTGTGAGTGTTGCTTTCCAGAAAGTAGTTAATTACAGTGCTTGTTTCTACTTTCTACCATATTTCCAATATTTAAAAAATATTTTGTTTGTTTTATTCAGATGCCACCACCTAATCAGACACCGGCCCCTGATCAGCCATTTGCACTCTCTACTGTGAGGGAGGAATCATCCATTCCGAGAGCAGATTCAGAAAAAAAGTGGGTGTATCCTTCTGAGCAGATGTTCTGGAACGCGATGTTAAAGAAAGGGTAAGTGAGGGAGCATCCTACTGAGAACATACATTTGCTTGTCACATTCATCTAAGAATAAATGTGAAAGAGGTCTTTGTCCCCCAAACATACATTAAGTTTTTATTTAAAAAGTAAATTTGTTTAGAGTAATTTTCAGACTTCTCAGAAGATAGCGCAAGGCTGGCGCATTAGCCAGGATTCTGCAGAGACAGACCAGCAGGGCGTGTGTGTCTGTGTAGATAGCAGGAGGCTGGTCAGATATAACTGTTGTTTCCCAGGTGGAAGTGGAAGGATGACGACATCAGCCAGAAGGACATGTATAATATCATTAGAATCCACAACCAGAATAATGAGCAGGCCTGGAAGGAGATCTTGAAGTGGGAAGCCCTCCATGCTGCGTGAGTATGTTTGAGATCTTAAAGAAGTCCTTCCAGCATCTTTTTTATTTTATATCCACTTTCTGGAGTTTTAACATTTATTCAGACGTGTCATTTTAATAAATTATTTTAGGTAGCAGGCCTGTTCCAGTGACTGTTGTGTGGCAGACACACACACACACACACACCCGCCATGCAGCTGTGTAAAACAGCAGCCATGTCATTATGCTCTTGGATTTGGCGGGTCCTGGGTGCAGAAAAGGAGGAGTAGGGACAGCACATTTCTGCTCCCCGGTGTCTGGGACCTCACCTGCCAACACTCAGTGGTCAGGGTTGGCTTGACAGTCATGGGCTGGAGTACTCTGATGGCCCCATTTACTTCTCTGGTGAGTGACACCAGCTGTCGGCCACAACACCTACCCACAGCCTCTAAATGCGGCTGCTTTGGCTCCTCACGCTGTGGTGGCTGGGTTCCCTGAGCTGGAGTTCCCAAAAGCTCCCAATGGAAGCCCCATCTGCTTTGATGACCTAGCCTCAGAAGCCCCAGAGCATCACCAGCCTGCCCAGATTCAAGGGGAGGAGTCAGAGACCCCCACCTCTCAACGGGAGGAGTGTGAGTCCATTGAAGCAGAGCATGTGGGACAGGGGACACGGCATTGTTTTCTGGCCCTAGGGAGGTGCTCATTCAACATTTACTGAGTCCCCAGCAGGCCTAACATCTCAAAATGTCTTAGCATATAGGCCTTTTTCTGTGGAGAAGGCTGACCGTGAGCTCTGCCAGTGCAGGGCTTAGAGGGTCTTGCATGATGCTACCACTCCTAACACCCTATGCCTGGGAGTCGGCTGCTGGCACTGAGGATGTCCTTGCCAAGGCTCTGCAGAGAGTGAGTAGATTCTCTAGCCAGAACCTCACTACCCTTCCGCCTATGTGCCGTTACTTCCTTAAGGAGTTCATCTGACGTTAATTACATGAGTTCCTAGGGATTCATCCAGCATTTTCTTTCTTCATGAAGGCCATTTATTGGTTCCAAGCCCAAGAAGAGTATAGGATTTTCTTATGTTCATCTGAAAAAAAACAAAAACGAGCTCTGCTCTATTATGCAAAAGAGAAGTGTGATGCCCAATGCTTCACCCTTCTTTTTTCCGTCAGAATATGCCTGTGTCCTCGCACCAAATGGAAAGGCCCTGCTTCTGGCTTCCCGCAAAGAGCAGTGCAGATATTTGGAAGGAAGTGGAGGGAGGAGAACATACCTGATCCAGAAATAAAGGGCAACATTTTTAACGAATAGGGATATTTCTTTGAATTTGGCAGTTACTTTTCTTTGTAAATGTGATAGTATATAAAATGCATACAGAAAATGTATATTATTGAGAAACTGCAGCGGCATATTTTTCAAAGGAAAGAAAATCTTTTCATGGACTTTTCTTCTTTGGGCTTTCTAGGGAGTGTCCTTGTGGTCCCTCATTGGTCCGGTTTGGAGGGAAAGCCAAAGAGTACTCACCCCGGGCAAGAATCCGCTCCTGGATGGGGTGAGTGAGGCACGGAAAGGTGACTGACACTCCTGTGTCGGGGTCACTCTCCCTGGGCTCCAAAACCAGACAGAGGGGAGCAGGTTAACACTCACCAGAACTGTAGGACTGTCTCCCAAGACTTAGCCAGTGTGCAACTGTAGGTTTCTTCCTCTCCTGGAAGTTTGCCCGGTGGTGGGCAGATTCATTCCAGTTTCCTGGGTTACTTCCTCTGATTATCACAGGATTGAACTGGGCTTTCCTCTTACTCCTCTTTGGGTCCCTGCATTTAGGGCTTCTCCCTTCTGTTCCAGCATAATCAGAGCTCCACTCATCCTGGCTAGCTCTCTGTTCTATATATATAAACATCTGTGTCGGGGGGTGGGGTCTTTATTGATATTTAGGTAGAGAGGAAGGGAAAGGGAGAGGGAGAGGGAAACATCAATGATGAGAGAAAAACATCCATCAGCTGCCTCCTGCACGCCCCCTTACTGGGGATCGAGCCCAGGCATGTGCCCAGACCAGGAATTAAACTGGTGACCTCATGGTGCATGGGATGGTGCTCAATACTGAGCCACACCTGCCAGGCCAGGCTGGCTCTCTTTCCTGTGGACCTTATTCCTTTGTAGACAGACTGGCTGGTGTCTGACCTGGGCTCATCACAGATCTGTAGCACCACCTTCCTTCGGTGTTGTAGGCTGTGATTCTGAGTCTCACTTCCCCAGTTAGAAGTTAGGCTCTGAGAGCAGGCCTTGCCACACGCCACTTCTCCACCTTTCTCACTTCTTTTCCAGGGCTGGGGGTACAGGTCGGGGAGCAGGTTAACACTCATCGGAATGTCTTCATTCCAGGTATGAGCTGCCTTTCGACAGGCACGACTGGATCATCAACCGTTGTGGGACGGAAGTCAGATACATCATTGACTACTATGATGGTGGTGAGGTCAACCAGGAGTACCAGTTCACCATCCTGGACGTCCGGCCTGCTTTCGATTCACTTTCGGCGGTGTGGGACAGGATGAAGGTCGCCTGGTGGCGCTGGACCTCATAACCACTATAACCACTGTTTTGTTAGAGATGGGAAAATATCAACTATTTTTTTTCTGAGGGATACGTTAAACTATTTTCCCCAAATTGAATTGCACTCATGATGTATTGGGAAGGTTAAGCAGGTAATGACCTTAAACTTCACTTAGCGAAGGACAGCCTGTACGTGTTCTTTTCAGCTTTGTTTTCATACTACAGTTGATGGCAGATCATTTTAAGTTTCCTTCCCACTTAGCTTAAGTGGGAAGCAGTCCCTTCGTTTTCCCTTTAACTGCAGTATTGCCTGTGTATTTAATCTAGAAAAGTCTGAACAACCTCTGGAAAACCACTTTTCTTAAAATATGAGGAGAGCCACTGCTTTTCTTTCTGTTTTCTCTTGAAATACTTGACAAGATATAGACCTGCAAACCCATATGGTGCTCAGGAGCTTTGACCTGGTCAAATATTTTCATTAAAGCTCTTCAGTTGTGCTTTTTAAAGAGTCCCCAGCATTTCTAAATTCCCTATGATATAGTAGTGACCCCTGAAGAAAATGTTAAGGTTTACACTGGAAATGCTCTCAGCAAAACTAATATGTGTCTTGGCTCTCCATGCTCTCATGAGTTTTTCAGACTGGACCTTGTTCTAGAATAATTTCAACTCCCCCATGATCTGATGGTGCATGTGCATTAGAATATGTGTTTTAACTTCTTAATTTTCATTTTAATTCCCATTGTTCTGATATGTAACTGCTCCCAACAAGCAGGTCTCATTGTCCCTGGTGTGTGACAAGTTACCCACTTTGGAGTCCTGTTCCTTCGGCCTGAAGCCTTCCCTGAGCCGGCCCAATCTGAACCTTGAAGGTCTGGCTCAAGGTGCAGTGTTAGCGATGGTCGCTCTCTAAAGATGATTCTATTTTGTTGAGTGTTAGAATACACGAGAGTATTTTTCCCAACTGTACAGTGTGTGCATCAACTCCTTTTTTCAGTTCAGATTTTTTTAAGAGAGCTCTAAGTTTGCCATTGAAGTTCTTGGTACCAGTAATCCATAAACTTGTTGTTCCTCTCAGAGCAGCATGTTACAGATGACTGTGGGGTTTGTTTTTTGAGTTGATAATATTAACTCCTTTCACTTCTAAATACTGAGTTGTTAAACTAGTAGATGGAATTAACAGTCTGGGGTGATTAATTTGGTATTAATTTCTTTGTTGTGACAGCTTTGCATGGAGTTTTTTAAATGTAACAAACTTAAGCTCTCCTACATTTAATATTTGTATATTTTAAAATAAAGTTAATAGTTAACAGGTTTTCAAAATTTCTTAAGAGTAACTTTACACTGACAATCATTTCTTCCAACCTTTACAGAAGTATGGCTGCAGTCTCCCTGCTAGAGGCAGCCATCTTCTCATCTGCTAATCATATTTTTGCAGGCACACCTTGGAGATACTGCGGGCTTGGTTCCCAACCATCATAGTAAACAAGTATCACAATAAAGCAAATCGTGATATTTTTGCTGGGAGAGGGTCTTGCCTTCAATTTATAAAAAAAAGCAACACCAGCGGAGCTCAATAAAATAAATTGCAATAAAACAAGGTATGCCTGTACTAAGGAAAATCATTACTGTTGGCATTTTTTTTTATAAGTGCAGGATAAGGCATAGGAAACCGTGTTGTAACTGGAAACTGAAAATTGAGCCATAGGCAGGTACCCCTTTTACAGGGCTATGCTATTTTCTTTTTTTTATCTTCACCCGAGGTTATTTTTCCCATTGCTTTTCAGAGAGAGTGGAAGGGAGAGAGAGAAACATTGATGTGAGAGACACATCGATTGGTTGCCGCCCCTGCTGGGGCTGGGAATCAAGCCTGAAACCGAGGTACGTGCCCTTGGCTGGAATTGAACCCGGGACCCTTCAGTCTGCAGGCCGACACTCTAACCACTGAGCCAAACCGGCTAGGGCTGGGCTATAGTATTTCTTGAGAAAAACAACCTCTAAAGTAAACTGTCAAGCAAACCTGATGACAAGATCAACAGTTTATACACCCACCGCTCCTGGAAAAGACCAGCCTCCTAGCTTTTGGAGTTGTTTGGATCAATACTTCTCTGCCCTGATAGGAGGTATCATTTATAACTTGTAATTCATTTTGAGTATTCTCCAGGGCTTGAAACAGTCTGTTGTCTGTGGAAACAGCACTACTGGGAATCAGAACAAACTACTGTACATTGGGCTAAGTATTAGCAAACGAGGTGGGGGGGTGAACTGGGTTGTAGGTTAACATGGAGAATTCCTAGTAATTACCTAGTTGAAATCCATTCACTGAGTGATCGCGCTCCCTGCATCCTCGTGGGCATGCCGAAAGGCGAAAGGTGCAGCCCTACCTCAGCCCTACAGAGGACAGTCAGTGAATGAAATGGTAGGTACATGCTAGGATTCCTACAGCCTTGTGCTCGTCCAGGGCGGCAAGTGTTTTTGAATATAGTTACCAATTCTGTACTGTCACCAATATGGTTTGTCCTCTACCGGAGTTATTCTTCCCTAGCTAAAGGGAGGAGATGCACATTTCATGCCTCAACTCTGCAGTGACTGTGGGACTTGTACTATGGGTCATTTATGATGACCAAAGCCATGCGTGGTGATCAAGAATGGTTGTCCTTGAAAAGATACCTGCACCCCTGTTCATTGCAGCATTATTCACAATAGCCAAGATATGGCAGCAACTTAAGTGTCCACGGACAGATGAGTGGATAAAGAGAACATGCTGTACAAGGGTGTCCCCAAACATGTACACACTTTAACAGCTGATAGCTCAACTGATGTTTATTTTCAGCCAGACTCAGCTTTGAACAAGAAATTCATCCTAAAATGCTACTGGAAGTTTGAAAATGCAGTTGAAGTACAAACACTGCCTTTATAATTATTCAAAGTGTGTATGCATTGTCTTGGGATACCCTTTATATATCATATCATATCATATCATATCATATATCATATCATATCATACATATATCACATGTACACACAATTGAATATTATTTGGCCATTAAAAAGAAAGATCTCACAATTCACAATATTTATGGACCTTGAGGGCAACATACCATATGATTTCACTTATATGTGGATTCTTAAAAAATGCCCCCCTAAACTTAGCTTTTAGATACAGAGAAGATTGGTGATTGCCAGAGGTGGGGGGTAGGAGGCAAGGGAAATTTGTGAAGACGCTCAAAAGTACCAATCTCTGTAAGACAAATATGTCATAGGGATATAACGTACAGCCTGGTAGTTATAGTTAATACTGTATTGCATATTTGCAAGTTGCTAAGAGTAGATCTTAAGAGTTATCACAAGAAAGAAAAAAATCTGTAGCTGTAAGGTAGTGGATGTTAACTAGACTTACTGTGATCATTTCACAATATATACAAATATCGAATCATTACATCTTACACCTGAAACTAATATACTGTCAGTTATACTTCAACTTTTAAAAAGGAATAAAAGAATGTGTCCTGGAGGCAGATAGCTGGCTGAGAGTCAAGGCCTAGGCTGTCACTTGCTGTGTGATCTTAGTATCTCCGGGCCCCAGCTTTCCTGGCTGTAACTAGAATGATAAAACAGACTTAGTCTGTTCTGGCTGTTACTACAAAATACCGTCAACCGGGTGGCTTATAAACAACAGAAATGCATACCTCACAGTTCTGGAGCCTGGGAGGTCCAAGGCCAAGGTGCTGGCAGCCCGAGCTGCTGGTAAGGAGGGCCAGCTTCCTGGGCCACAGCCCGCCGGCCATCTTTCGGCATCCTGTCAGATGAAGGGAGGGAGCTCTCAGGGGCTTTTTTTTTTTTTTTAGAAGACCAATAATCCCATCATGAGGCTCCACCCCTTGACCTAATCACCCCCCAAAGACCTCACCTCCTAATAGCATCTCACTGAGCACTGAATTTCAAGATAGGACTTTGGGGGGACATGGGCCTTCAGACCACAGCATGACTTACCAGCGTTGTTTTGAGGGTGCTGCAAGATGACGCCTGAAAGCAGTTAGAACAGAGCCCAACCCAACAGGGGAAACGCACAATGAATTTCAGCTGTCACCTCACCATCACCAAGGAAAGGGAGAGTCAAGGGCAAGGCTGGGAATAAAAGCAGCACTGAGGCATAATACAGAGCCTCCCACCGTCTGGCCTAGTCTCCCAAGAACCTCTCTAGAGGGGACCAGCAGGGTCTCCTCCTGATTTTGGTGCCTTGTAAGGATTAGCAGATACTTACTTGGGTGCTTGCTTTAAGCAAGTCATGTTATTTAAAGTCACTAAAGGGAAAGGACAGGCAGCAGTCTTTGACCTTTTTAAAAATATTAACAGGGCAGAGCAACATTTGCTTTAATATACAAGTCCCACTTGACAAAAATAAAGATTATAGTTAGAATCTTGTGCTTCCTAATCTAAAATGTAGCTCATCGTGTCCTCAGGATCACAAAGGTATCCCCCTCTCGAAAACTTATACATCCAGATTCAAAATGGATATTAAAAGTTTATATTTATTGCAAATAAAATGGTACCAAGTTATTTAAAAGTAATATATTCCTCCCAACTTAAGGTAAAATTTTCCAAATTACGTAATTTCTTAGACAGTGTATCTGTTGCAGGCGGCAGGAACAGCCCTGGGTGTTAGTCCCGTGGGGTCGGACTGGACTTGGGTTCAGCAACTTCGGTACTTAAGTTCGGGTTAGGAAAGAACTCAGAGTCAAGACCCAAGCTGTAAGAGAATACTTATTTGGTAAAATTACAGAGGTAGAAGAAGTAATTCCTTGGATAAACAAGCTTAGGAAGCAAGTTACAGAGACAAAGGAAGGGCCCTTGGAGCTTGGGAGTGAGGAAGTTAAAGCTAACCCACCTGGGAGGGGAAGAGAAGAGGGAAGGGGCAGGGGCGGGGGCGGGGGCAAGGGGCGGGGGCAAGGGGCGGGGGCAAGGGAAGGGAAGGGGAGGGGAGGGGAGGGGAGGGGAGGGGAGGGGAGGGGAGGGGAGGGGAGGGGAGGGGAGGGAAGGGAAGGGAAGGGAAGGGAAGGGAAGGGAAGGGAAGGGAAGGGAAGGGAAGGGAAGGGAAGGGAAGGGAAGGGAAGGGAAGGGAAGGGAAGGGAAGGGAAGGGAAGGGAAGGGGTGTGCTCCCAGGAGGGAGAGCATTCTGGGTCCTTTGTCCTAATAGTTTCAAAAGAGGAGATTTTAGGAGAGGTCCCAGGGAAAGATCTTAAAAGAATGTTCAGCAGTTTTCCAGGTGTGTCCTTTCAGGGTCCCGGTCCCCACTGATGGACTGGTCGGCGCCAGGGCGGGGAGAGGCCATCATCCGATGCAGCCGGTCCTGAGGCTGGCTTTGCTGCTTTTCTGGGCCTGGAGCTGAAGTGCAACTGAGGCCTAGATGTTCTCTCTAGGGAGGAGAGGTCAGGGGTCCAAACCACAGGACCAGTGATGTGCTAGGGGAGGAAAGGCCTCCCCGGGGTGGGGGTCCCCCCCTACAGCTGTCTGTCGCTAGGCACCTGGGGCCTTCCGCCCTGATGACCTCCTGGACATTCTTGTCCTTGCTCTGCTCAGGTCTGCCTATCACATATCAAAGCAACGCGTATCAGCTATCTATCCCCCGTAACAGAAATAATACATTTATTGCTGTCATTGAATCGTAAATAAAATTCTATGTCATTTGTATAAATGGTAAAGCACCTGCTTCATGCTGTGTACACTACTCCCTTGGTTTTTTGTGTATTTTTAATTGAATTTATTGGGGTGACATTGGTTAATGAAGCCATACAGATTTCAAGTGTACAATTCGACAATACATCACCTGTAAACTGCACTGTGCACTCACCACCCAGTCAAGTCCCTTTCTGCCACCATTTACTCCCCCCCCCCCCCCGCCCTCTTCCATCTCCCCCAGCCACCCTTCCCTCTGGTAATGACCATGCTGTGGTCTGTGTCGTGTGTTTCTTTTGCTTAATCCCTTCGCCTTTTTCACATAGCCCTCCAACTCCCTCCCCTCTGACAGCTGCCAGTCTCTGCTCTGTGTCTGTGAGTCTGTTTCTATTCCCTTGGTCTGAAAAGTTGACAGCACTTTCTGCCAAGTATTTAACCTGGGGACCTGGGGTCACACATCACATAGGAAGTATGTTGTGTGCCTGCGTGTGTGTGCGCGCGTGTGTGTGATTGCACCAGGTGCTGGAGTGGACGTTAAAGTTCCTAAGACAAGTTTCTTCCTGGGGAGCCTATATCTTCTTAGAGATGAGACATGAACACCTGCCTGTTGTCTTACACTTAGCTTTTACCTAATGCTTGAACATACACAATGCCACATGTGATGGGGGCCACAGAAGCTGTACATATTGAGTGGTGTAACATCAGAATTGTGAGAAGAGAGAGTAACAGTTGAATGGAGTCCTGAAGGACCATCAAATATCACTATTTTGGAGTTCTGTGCAGAATCATCATTTCAACACTATTCCTTCTACATTTAGGATGAGTTTACATGGCTAGTTCCTGTGGTCCTTCCATGGCTGGGCACGGAATATTATCAGGTTGCTTTTGGCTTCAAGTAACAGAATTCTTGCTGGGACTTGTGTCCAAAAGTGCAAGGTTGAGTGTGCACCTGGTCGATTCCACTCTCTGGACACCATTTCCTTCCATGCTCAATTTCAAGTTCAACCTAATGGGGCTGATTCCTTTCATCACCATCAGATGTCTTCTACTTGCTGTCTGAGCTTTCAGATCCTCATTTGTGGCCAGATCTGAAGGGAGGAAGGAGGTTCCCACAACCATGGAAAATAAGATTTTTCTTCAATCTGATTGGGCCAATTTAGCACTAGGCCAGTGTCCTGCCACCCGTCCCTTTTACATTCCCAGGCCAGTGCCTCGTGCTTACATGAACCCAGATGAATCATTTGAAGTAAACTGCAGTACCCACTATAGAATTAGGTCACTATTAATTTTAATATCCCATTCATAGTCATCATTTAACCATGGAATTTTTCCTTCACTTGGGCCCCTTTCTTAGGCTGGAGTTTCAAACCTGGAGATGGTGGCTTAGGGTGCTGGCAGAGGACAGAATTGGGGATCTGTGCTGATTCTCTGCATTAGCCCAGGGAGTTTGGACAATTGCTTTAGGCCTGTAAGCCTTACTTTCCTCAAGTGATCTTAAAGGTGTTTTTCAGACCAAAAATCTGAAGTTTCAGTTGGCCTGTTTCTCTCAGGTTGGGATGGACTGAGTCATGTCATGTTTCAGGCTGAGAAATGTTTTTAAATATTTTTATTTCAGAGACAGAAGGGAGAGAGAGAGACAGAAACATCAATGATGAGAGAGTCACTGATCGGCTGCCTCCTGCACGCCCCCGACTAGGGATCGAGAAGCCTGCAGCCCGGGCATGTGCCCTGACGGGGAATCCAGCCGTGACCTCCAGGTTCATAGGTTGACGCTCAACCACTGAGCAACACCAGCCTGGCTAGGCTGAGAATTTTTTAAGCTAATGGAAAATAATATGGTTTGAAAGCCTACTGCAAACTAGTTTTTACATAAAGAACCAAGTAAAGCGATTTGACTTTAAGATGGCTCTGAACACTGACTCACCTCACTGCTTTCCTGGTGGAGAAAGCATGTTTCTAATTCCTTCTCTAATTCATCTTACCCTTGTGGAGACCGCTGGGAACCCCAGAGCTGGCACAAAAACTATTTTAAGCTGAAGACATTTGAGATTCGACAGATGAAGAAAAAAACCTCTGGGGGCTTCCTTATCTGACTAAAAGCAGCAGCTTCTGGGAAATGAAGCTACCATAGACCCCCTCAGGGGAGTTTTATGGTCCTGAAGGAGACAGAAAAACCAGTCACACCTATATAGACAAACATTATCACACTATCTTATGGCCCATCTGTCCTCCTAAAAACCCATTTGTCTTTCTTCAATAAACCTATTTGTTTTTCTCATAGAAGCTGTTTCTCTTTTCCCTACTAAGTTAGATAGGAAACCTTTAGCTGTATCCATTTAAGGAGCTAGCTATTTCTTTTGTTGGCTTCTATTATGCCTATGAAATAAAACCTTTTCTCCTGTTAAGATGGCATTGTCAGTTTAATTTGCATGCCCCAGGCAATGAATTTAAGAGGGTAAGGGGAAGGTTTTTTCCTCACCTACACCCTCTAAGCAAGTCTTCCCACCTTGTGTACATGGAAACAAGAAACAGCTTTGACCCCACATCAGGGGGCACCAGAAGGTCCTGCCCCCCTTTTCATTCATTTGCTCAACATTTTTTTTTTAAAGGTTTCACCTAACTTTTCTTTTTAATTTATCTTTATTTTTGAAAGTATGACAGGTGTCCCATTCCCCCCACCCAATTACCCCCTCCACCTCATTCCCACCTCCTCCCCAGGCCTTCACCCTGTCACTGTCTGTCCACGGGTTATGTATATATGCATATAACTTCTTTGGCTAATCTCTTCCCACCCTCCACCCCCTTCCTTCTGAAATATGATAGTCTGTTGCCTGCGTCAATGTCTCTGGATCTATTTAGTTTGTCAGATTCTTTTGTTCATTAGCTTCTTCTTAAAGAAGACCCTTCAACATTTCCTGTAGTGCTGGTCTGGTGGTGATGAACCCCTTTAGCTTTTCCTTGTCTGAGAAACTCTTGATCTGACCTTCAGTTCTAAATGATAGCTTTGCTGGGTAGAGTAATCTTGGTTGTAGTTCCATGTTTTTCATCACTTTGAATATTTCTTGCCACTCCCTTCTGGCCTGCAAGGTTTCTGTTGAGAAATCAGCTGACAGTCGTATGGGTGCTCCCTTGTAGGTAATTAACTGCTTTTCTCTTTGCTGCTTTTAAGATTCTCTCTTTGTCTTTAACCTTTGGTATTTTAATTATGATGTGTCTTGCTGTGGGCCTCTTTGGGTTCCTCTTGTTTGGGACCCTCTGTGCTTCCTGGACTTGTAAGTCTATTTCTTTCCCCAGGTAGGGGAAGTTTTCTATAATTATTTTTTCAAATAGGTTTCCAATTTCTTGGTCTCTTTTCTCTCCTTCTGGCACCCTAATAATACGAATGTTGGGCCTCTTGAAGTTGCCCCCGAGGCTCCTTATACTATCTTCATATTTCTGGATTCTCTTTTCTTTTTGCTCTTCTGGTTGGGTGTTTTTTGTTTCCTCATGTTCCAAGTTGCTCATTTGATTCTCAGCGTCCTCTACTCTACTGTTGATTCCCTGTAAATTATTCATTTCAGTTCGTGTAGCATCGACTTTCTCAATTATTTTCATCATACACTTACTAATATCCTTGAGCATCCTTATAACTGTTATTCTGAACTCTCTATCTGTTAGCTTGCTTGGATCTATTTCATTTAGTTCCTTTTCCAGAGATTTCTTCTGTTCTTTCCTTTGTGACATGTTTCTTTGCCTCCACATTTTGGCTGCTTCCTGGTGTTTGTTTCTATGTATTAGGTAGAGCTGCTGTCTCCTGGAATTTGTAGAGTGGCTTTGTGTAGTAGGTGCCCTGTAGGGTCCAGTGGCTCAGCCTCCCCAGTCCCCTGAGCTGGGCCTTCCAGGTGCTCCCCTGTGTGGGCTGTGTGCACTGTCCTGTTGTAGTTGGGCCTTGGTTGCTGTTGGCGTCCCTGGGAGGAACTGACCCCCAGGCCAATCAGCCGTGAGGACCAGCTGCAGCTACAGCCAGAGAGCTGCTGTGCTGGAGACGCCCCCATGGAGCAGGATTTACTTCAGTGGGGCTTTGGTGTTCACCAAGTGCGCCCCTTGAGTGTCACTCGTGGATGTGGCAGGGTTGTAATCCAGCGTGGTCGAGTCTGACCCCCAGGTGCACTGTCCCTGGGGCCTCCCGGGAGGTGCACAGTCAGCCTGTGCCAGTGCCTTGCCCAGGGCCCCCCAGCATGAGCTACTCAGCAAACCGTAGTTGGCTGCTCCTTGTGCTGGGCCTGGAGGAGCCCAGGAGAGGCCCAGCTATGAGCCAGTGCAGCTGCCGCTGGTGCCAGGCCTGGGGCCGCTTATCAAGCCGCATGGGGCAGCTGCTGCTTGTCTGAGAGATTTTAGGAAAGTCCTAAGCATGGGGCTCGAGAGGCCACTTGCACAGAAAAGCCCCTGGAAATAGCCCGGATGAGCTGCAGGCGGGGAGGGGCGGGGCCTCCGGGAATCACGGGGCGGGGCCAAGGGTGAGTCAGGTGCTGGCGACTCAAACATGGCGCCTGCCTGCGGGCTGTGCGGGGAGGACTCACCACAGGAGCCGTGGCCTCCGCCAGCCCTTCTGCCCGGGAGGAAGCCGCCCTCCCCCTGTCGCCCGGATCTCAGGCAGGTCAGTCCCTCCCCGTGTGTCCCAGGTCCTTTCAGGCTGCTCCCGGCGCTGGGCTCAGAGGGAGCGTCCGAGTGAGTCCGCGCCGGGCCCTTGAGAGGAGCTGCTGGGGCTCCCGCGGCCTCCGCGACCCTCAGCCACAGTCCCCGCTGGTTTCACAGCCCGGAGTGTGGGGACGTCTCTTCCCGGCCTGGAGCCCTGGGCTGGGGCCTGCTGTGGGGCTGGGACCCCTGCTCCTCCGGGAAACCCCCGCCGCCGAGATTCCCTCCCGGGTTTCCCCGTGGCCGCGTCTCCGGGATCCAGCCCCGCCCCGCCCGCGTCTCCCCCTCCTCCCGTCTCGGTGCTTCCTCAGCTCCCTGGTTGCGGGGCTTCTGTGCAGCCGGATCTCAAGGCTCTGAGGGACGGTGGTTCTGTGTTTAGTTGTGATTCTGATGTGGTTGCGGGAGGCGGCAGGGCAGCTGTGACCCGCGCCGCCATCTTGTTTTCTGCCCAACGTTTTAAATCTTGGAAGCAGGCAGGAGATCCAGACCCACTAAAGATAACACCAAGAAATGGTGACTTGGAAGTAAGATTAAAAATATAGGAGAAATAGAAACAGAGAAAGAAGGGTCCAGGAGGAAATACGTGGATGTGCAGTAGGTGGTGGTAACAGCGCTGGGCGTTAGTCAGGTGGGGTGGGACGGACCTGGGTTCAGCAACCTAGGTACTTGGGTTCTGGCTGGGACAGACTTCAGAACGAAGGCCCAAGCTGCAAGAGATCATTTATTTCGTTAATCACGGAGGCAGAAAATGTAATTCCTACAAGAAATGAGCGTAGGAAACAAGGTATAGAGGCAAACAAAGGACCCATGGAGCTTAGCAGTGAGGAAGCTAATGCTAATGCCAGTGCCAGTGGGTGTGGGGAAGGGATGGGGGGGTGCGGGGTGTACACCCTCGAGGGAGAGCGCACTGGGTCCTGTCCTAAGGACTTTAAGGGAGGAGATGTTAGGGGAGGTTCCAGGGGAAGATCTTTATAGAATATCAGCAGTTTTCCAGGTGTGTCCTGTCAGGGTCCTGGTCTCCACTGATTGACTGGTTGGTGCCAGGGTGGGGGTCATTATCCAGTGCAGCTGGTCCTGAGGTCAGCTGTGGCTGCCTTTGTTGTTTTTCTGGGCCTGGAGCTGAAACACAACTGAGGCCTAAACATGTCTAGGGAGGAAAGGTCAGAGAGTCATCCGTGATATGCTAGAGGAGGAAAGGACATCCTGGGGGTGAGGTCCCACCTTACAGTTGTCTGTTGCTGTGCACCTGGGGCTTTCTGCCTAGATGACCTTCTTTACCTGGCCCACGGTCCTTGCTCTGCTCATGTCTAACTGCCTACCAAAGATGGATGGATGGAACAGTGGGTGGGTAAATAAAGGGAGGGAAGAAGGGATTCATGTATTGATTCATTTATTCAATGATTTATAGTTTGCCTACCATGTACCAGCTGCTGGGATATTTGCTGCATCAGTTTGTAGCACTTTGCAGCATCTGCTGCCATCCTCTCAGTGCAGGTGACAGGAGTGACCATTTTCTTAACTGAGGAGCCCTCAAAGGCAGATCTGGACTTGTCTTCTCTGTGCTTATAACCTGAGCTCAGCACTGGAGTCCCTGGGAAATACTGGTAACTACTGGTTGGATAGATGAGTGAATAAGTTGGATAGATAGCTTCCTTCATCTAAGGAAGTTAGTGGTGGCTGTTGTATTTGTTTGAAATAAAGGAAAATCTGAAGACAATGCTAGACTATAATTAAGTGCAATTAATGATAATTAATAGATATGTAAATGGTATAATTATTCATTATAACTCAGCTAGGAAAGTTTAATTACTAAATCAGACCCATTTCTCACCCCATGGTTTTGCTATCAAAACTCCCCAGAAATCAGACTTACTCTGGGACTTTATACTTTTAGCTTCTATTGCTCTTTCTCAGTGGGAAGTAGGCAGCAGGCTGGAGCCTCCAAGTGCTCCTGTGAAGCTGTGGTCCTCCCAGAGGCAGGCTCTCTGCTAGTCCGGTCCAGCTGAGACCCTTTCCTTCATGAGAGAGACCAGGCTCCAGGGACCACAGGGCTCTGCTCATTCTGCTGCACATGATCCAGATGGCAGGCTGGCACAGTTGAATGGCCTGCTGCAGAATCCTAGCTCTGCCACCTCCTAGCTGTGCAACCTTGGACTACTCATTTGATGCCACTCTGAGTCCTTTGTGCCCTCTGGAAAATGAGGATAGCCCTGGGGCTCTTGTTAATAAACCCAGGATGTCCCAGGCATACTGGGAGGAGATGGTCTCTCTAGGCTGATGTTGACCGAATTGAATTTAGAGAATCTTCTGACCCTTCCGTGACCCCCTGGGGCCTTCAGTTGGGGTTGGGGCTGCATGTCCCTTGGTGAACTGCAGGCCAAGCCAGGCCAGGGGTCCATACCCCAGAGACCACTGTCTGCAGTTCAACATCTCCACGGCGCCGTCAGCCGCCTTGATTGCGCCGAAGAATTCCAACCTTTAATGGAATTTTCCTTTGGTTTGTGTTTTTTCTCTTGAACATTTGCTGCTGATTTAGTCCTGCTTTAAAATTCTGTCCAGTCAAGATGTTGTCCTGTTTTCATCTCTGTGTGACTCTTCTTTAGTCATTTCCTTTCTTCTCAGTTCGCTTATCAGACGACATACACCACAGGCCTGGACTTTGTTCTGACATCTCCTTCTACTTAATCCCCGCGCTGTTTCTCTGCCAAGCAGATGTGTATTAAAATGTGCATAAGAAAAGAAGCAAGCTGGGCTTATTTAGAAATTTCCTCAATTTGCAAAAACTCCATTGGTATAAGAGTTTTTTCTATAAAAAACCACAACAAACGTATGTTAATAGCTACTTAGATGGATCAAGACAAATTCATACTTGGCCGTTTTTGCCCTCATCATTCTGGCCCCATTGCCAGAGACACAAAGCCGTGGTTGAGGGCGCGTGGATGCAGAGGCAGCCGCAGCACGGCGCAGCTGTCCTCTTGCTGCTCGGACCTCTTTGCTCACAGGAATGAGGGACTTGAACAGCCTATGAAATGGTTTGTCCAACCTGGAAGAGTTGGCGTTTATTTTTTTTTTGTAAAGTATATAACTTACAAGGTGTTAGAAATGAGTTCAGTTTTCATTCAGGTCCTTGGGTCTTGTGTGTATGCTTTCAAACAGCTTATTTTTCATGGGATAAAGGCATCTAAGAAACTAGCTTTCACTTACTAAGCTAAAGATAATGGCCGCCCGGCCGGGCGTGGCTCAGCGGTTGAGCGTCGACCTAGGATCCAGGCGATCCCGGTTCGATTCCCGGTCAGGGCACAGGCCCGGGTTGCGGGCTCGATCCCCAGTGGGGGGCGTGCAGGAGGCAGCCGGTCAATGACTCTCTCATCATTGATGTTTCTATCTCTCGCTCCCTCTGCTTTCCTCTCTTTGAAATCAATAAAGATAATATATATATATATTTTAAAAGATATGGCCATTGGGCTTATCTATACAAAGAGAAAGGGAGAGTAAATATTGTTCATTACACACACACACACATGCACGCACGCAGACACACAATTATTGAAAAAATATTCTGAGCCCTGTTTTCTGGACTGGCTATTTTAGATCTGTCTAGTAACAGATGAATATACCTTTTGTTACCTTTTATGACACAGACATCAACCTCAGTGCCATTTGGTCTCGAGGTTTTAAAAAATAGGACTGTTAGGACAAGAACCTGGTGGGATGAAGGTCCCATATATCATGCGTCCAGTCCAGAATGGAGGGAAAGAATTGACCAGATCATGGTCAAATTCAAAGCCAAGAAAACGCGGGTTCAGCAGGAGTAGGATGAGAGTAGGTGGCACAGGAAAGCAACCTGTGACTCCTAATCAAGCAGTGCTTGCTCTGGGTCTTGTTTACAACTTTTGGCTGCCTGTGGGCAGCCAGGAAGAACAGGAGGCCAGCAGGCAAATTCTTTCCACATCCCAGACAGTGGAGGAAGTGCTGGACCCAATGGCAGAGCCTGAAGATTTCCCAATCATTCCCCCAATAGGAAAATTAGATACTACTTCTAGGCTTCATTATTTTGGCCCTGAAGCAAATTAAGCATCTAAGGCCTATAGGCAGGTGTAATTTACGGGGATTGTGTTGGGAAATACCTGTCCAGAAGGTAAGAAACCTGAGTTCCTGTCCTGTAGCAAACCACTTCCTCACTGACAATTCCGTTTCAGTTTGAGTGACAATCAGCGTTTGCTTGAAACAAATAAAGTTCTAAGTAGATCAGTGTCATTGGGTTGATATCCTCAAGCCATCGTACTTTTTACTAGCTCCTTAGCTGTATATGCATCGTGTTGCCATTTTTTCATTACACTTGGACTTGTGGATAGTGGGGTGTATGTATGGAATGGGATGTGAGTTCATTCATTTAACACCAAAGAACAAAGCCTTCACTTAACTTTTTATTCATCATAGCACAAGATAGAATTTTAAGAAACACCGCTTACTTAAAATGTCATTGCCAACATGAAAATTAAGAATAGCATGTTTTATAAAAAAAAAATTTTCTATGATACACTTTCCCTTATGAAGTGAAAAAAAATCTCATAAAACACTGAAGCGAATCGCCACCTGCTGGTCAAAAATAGTTTTACAGTTGAAAAACTTCAAGACTGAAGTATGGTAGAAACATTTTACAATACACACAATTACAAGAAAACATTTCCTCAGCCTTTGGTACAATGTAAATACAAAGCTGTAGTCTTTTTTCCAATATGATTTACTGTCAAAGCACTTCATATAACTTGGTTAATACTGATTATGGGGCAAAAGAAAAAACCATGTTCTCTAATTTGAATACTCTATTTAGATTCTTAATCACTTTATAGTTGGATTCCAGTTTGTAGTTTTGAAAAATACATAAAAGTTACACATTATAAATATATATTATATGTGGTCTATATAAAATTTAATTCAACCTAAAATGGGACAGCTTCTTAATTATTCTTTTTTTGTTAGGCACGGCCTTTCTCCTGTTTGATTAACTGAATCCTTTCTAAACAGATTCTAAAAATATATTCCATTACATATCAAATTTAATATTCTCCTTAAAACATATTCCATATGAAAAAGCATTCAGTGACTATTTTTTTTGTATCTCACTACTATACAAAAATATGGCTTCTCATATTCTCTTTTGTTTTGTTAGTGTTTTTCTTAGGCATTGAAGGAAGGGCTGTCCCTCTTAAAAAGCCATGGCAAAAGCACAGAAACCCGCTTGTGCATATTCTAGAACATTCTATAGAATCTCCTTGCTTAGTATAAGTGAAGTGATTTAAAAAAAAATCATTTTGTTTTCTGTGAATATATCATATACGATTATCACACATAATCTGTTACAGAATATACAATAGTCAAAACTGAAGACACATAAATACAATTAAGCTACACCAAAGCAAGGGTTTTATCTTAGAGCCAATGTGAGTAGTTTTTATATTGGAGACTGCCATCCCTTTATATTTTTGTACTTTCCTAATGCTGGCTATGCAAGAGTCTTATTATAATGGTGAGGGTACTAGTGCTCTATATCTTTAAGTGAACTGGGCTTCTCGTGTTATTTTTTAAAAGTGGAAAAGAAGAAAAGTAAGTAAGTGTCCAATTGTCCAATGCCAACTCTCACTCCGTAGGGACCTTCCCCTGAGGGTGAAAGAAGGCTGTTGGGACGCGGTGAGGGCTCAAGCTGGGTGTGGGCTCATACCAGTGTTTCCGGGAGGGCATCGGGGTTGTCGGCGGACAAGAGCTCCCAAATTTGCCACCGCTCTCTCTGCCAGTCGAGCCAGTTGGGCTCGCCCACGGCCTTACTGTTCTGGTCGCTGGCGGGACTGGGGCAGGCACTGCTCAGTTTTTGCTGGGCAGCCTGATGTTCTTGCTCGGCTGCTTGGCTTCCCTCTTCCAATGCTGGTCCTGAGCCTTCCTCCGACCTCTGCCGCCTCCACAGCAGCGGCTCCGCTGGCTGGTGGGCCGAGGCTGAAGCTTGCTTCCCTGCGCCTGGGTAAGGAGGGGGCGGCCTGCTGTCATGCCTCGCGCCCTCTCGAGGTCTCTGGTGCAGAGGCCGGGCTCGGCTCTGCAGCCAGGCCACATCCAGCTCGCTCTCGGTGAGGTCTTCTGCGCTGCTCAGAGTCAAATACTGCTCCGACCTTGGCGTGGTCAGCTCCGATCTCCTGCTGCCGCCCTGGATATGGGGCGTGCTGCAGACCCGGGACACGGGAGGGTGGGCCCGGCACTCTGTGATGGTGGCTGTGGTCTGAGTCCTCCGAATGACCTGCATCCCACTGTCCAGTTCTGTGGGGCTGCCCGGCCACCGAGGCCAATTTGAGGACAGGTTCCCTTGAGAAAGGGAACATGGCCCCGGTCGGAGGGAGCTGCTTTCAAAAATGTCTCCATAGGAACCTGGAAGCCGGAGAGAGGGCGAGAAATGGAATTAGTTTACAGAATCTGGGTTGAGACGTCCTGTTATTTCCTTCCCTCTGCCAGCTTTGAAAATTGAAAAAGCACAGGACACTCTGAGGTGCCGCTTCCGAGTGAAAGACATGCCAAACACTTCTTGATTATTGACACAATTCCTGTAGCAGCTCCAAATACGGATGCCCAGATTCTGACAGGTTAGCCAGCAAATGAGACTAAACAGTCCTTGTCACTAATTGATGTTGCAGGGAGGGCCCCCTCGACCTGGCTATGAACACTTCTCTGTTCCGTTCCTGTTCAGTGCAATTTGCAATCCAGAGGAGACACAAATTATGAGGTTTTCATGTTTCCACTGTGTCAATAAAAGCTGTAGGAATAAATGAATTGAATCTGAAGCACTCATTTGGTGCCAGAAGATGATGAAGACAGCAGCCACTGTGTAACGCTACCACCACTGCTGTGGGAAAGCCTGGCTCGGTGATATGAGCCATTTCCAGGCATGGTCTAATTATAAAAACAAATTGTAGTCTTCCTTGCTTGCTCTCTCCCCTCAACTGCTAGCCCAGAATGGAGAGACTCTGGGAGACTCTGAAGCCTCTGAGGATGGAGGAACCACCGGCCATATGGAATCTGAGCCCATGCAGGCTTCAGACATGACCACATGGAGCAGAGCACCCCCACTCCTCCTCACCCTGCATAACACACATTGGACTGTGATGTGAGGGAGAAATCAGCAGATTAAGCCACTGCTGTTTAGGACTGGTTATTACAGCAGTTAGTCTTCTGGAACCGCTTCAACTTGCTTCAGGAAACTGATGGGAGAGCCAAACAGTGTATTTCCCAAGCAAATGAGTTCTTGGGGCCTGTGTCCCCAGGCTGCCTTTTCTCTATGGATCTTCCCTGAGCTCTCATGGCTTAAAAAGGAGGCAGGAAAAAAGCAACAAGATCATTTTAGGGGGAGATGGGTAGATGAACATTTCGACAGGGACAGCTCAGAGTTGAAACAGCAAAAGAAAAATAGAGCAGAACATTTCAGAGGAGTTGATCCTTGGGAGAAAAGGCAGTAAAGAACTTCATAGGATACAATTAGATGTAGCTAGAGAGTGGCTCAGAACTAAAGTCAGCTGCATTAGAAATTATTAAATTAAAAATGCGCTGTGTTTTAAAATGTAATGTGGAGGTGTTATAAAACAATGAGAATGGCACTCTATATATATTTGGAACAATAAAGTAAAACAGTTTACATACTTCATGCTATATATCAACATATACTTCAGATGGATTAAAGAATTAAAGTTAAAAGAATGAAATACTGTGAAAGTGAAAAGCATATAGATGACTATCCGATGCTTAAGTAGAGATTAATAAAAAGAGGTACTGATAGACTTAATTATGTGAAACCTAAAAACATTCCAGATATCCAAAGTGGGGAAAAAAATGCAAGGCATAATATTCGTGGCAAACAATATGGACAAAAGGTTAACATCTTTATTATAGGAAGAGTTCATAAGAATCAATTTTAAAAACATTAGCACACATAAATAGCCAATGACATAAATGATAATTCAATGGGGGGGGGGGATTCAGTTAATTAATAGAAAAACTGAAAAATGCTGATGAGAAAGAAATGAAAATGAAAATAACACAATGGACTACTACTCAGCCATAAGAAGGGTGAAATACTGCCATTTGCAACAACATGAATGGATCCTGAGAGTACCTTGTTGAGCAAAGTAAGTCAGATTGAAAAGGACAAGAACCATATGATCTCACATGTGGGATATAAAACTGAAAGCAACAAATGACCAAACAAACTCATAGACACAGACAACAGTATGGTGGTTACCACAGGGGAAGAGGGGTGGGGGGAGGGCCAAGAGGGTAAAGGGGGTGAAATATATGGCGACAGAGGGACTTTGAGTGGTGAGCACACAATGCAATATACGGGTGATGTGTTATAGAATTATATACTTGAAACTTACATAGTGTTATTAACCAGTGTCACCCCAATACATTTTTTTAAAACAATACAATTTTGTTTGTTAAATTAGCAAAAATGCTGATAAGATTAAAGAGACACAGACAGTGCGGGGAAATACTGCCGCCACCTGCAGCTTACAGAGAACAAGCTCTTGGACCCTACAGGGAACATTAAGTGACTACACCTCTCGAATCTCGGAAAGGTTCATCACTTTTGACCCACTTGCCTAGTCTGGATTTATAACTTGCTTTCCAAAATTCTGTGGCCCTAATAATAATTTAAAATGCAAAAATGTACATAAAAGGGGTTCCTGACAGCATAATTTATTACAACAAAAATGGAAACAACCCAGTTGTCCAAGCATTGGGTGGTAAACGATGAGTGTGTACTCAGAAGTCCAATGTGGCACTGACTAATACTAATGGAGAACAGCTGGAAAATGGACGTAGTTGTGCAGACAGAATGAGTTTAGCCATGTTTAAAAACTCTTGCAAAGGAAATGAAATATAGTCACACATAAACTTATTTTGGTGGAAAGGCTAAGTAAGCATAACTATATCATTTCCCCCCTATTCTCAGCATTTTCCAAATAATTTTGACAAGCATGTAATATATGATAAGGCAAAAATTACATAAAATTAATTTTAAAAGGAAATGCAATGAACACTTTAAAAAATAATAGTTCACCTGTCATTCCTGGGTCTTTAGATCCACTTTTTAAAGTTGAATGCCAGGTTCCCCAGATATTAAAAGGTTCCTCTGATGTATCTAGGAAAAAATGTATTAAAAAGGTATGTAATTCACAATGAAAACTGAGGAGCAAAAATCAATACACAGATATTTTTATAACATCTCTTCTTGCAAAGTACTGTATTTGAGATTGTGATGGATACAAAACAGAATATGAGGCAGACTTTCCTTTCATGAGGCTTATTCCACTTGGGATTTACCAAAAGGCTCTTTCTATATTCTGGTGGTGGTAGACAGAAGGGCCCCCCAAAGAAGAACATGAAAGGATGTTATACTCAGAAGAGACTTTGCAGGTGTGATTACGTTATGGATCTTGAGATGAGGGGATGATCCTGGATTATTTGGGTGGGCCCAATGTCATCACAAGGGTCCTTATAAAAGGGACGCAGGAGAGAAGATGACACGTTGATGATTTTAAAGATGGAGGAAGGGGTCATGAGCCAAAGAATGCAGGCAGCCTTTAGAAGCTAGAAAAGGCAAGGAAACAGATTGTTCTCTAGAGCCTCCAGAAGGAAGACAACCCTATTGATCTATTGTAGGCTTCTGACGTCCAAAAATATAAGATAATAAATTTGTGTATAGTTTTAAACGGTTAAGTTTGTGGTCATTCATTGTAGCAGTGATAGGAAAGGATATAATGGTGAAGAGTGGCAAGAGCTCCAACCACATTAACATAGAGATAGAGGAACAACAGTTATAGTTCCCATATCCAGTACTACCCTCAGGAATACTCCGCTACTGGCATCAACAGATTCATTCCTACATGTATTATTCATACATCCCCTTAGTGTGTCCATAAATATTTACCGAGTAAGGTGCTATTTAGGTGTCCTCACCATCTCATTTAATCCTCACTACAATCCTGTGATCATAATGACTATATCTAGAAGCAAATGGGCTCTTCCCTATGTTCAGCAGTTCATATGTATTCTCTCACTTAATCCCAAGGAGTTGCCCCTGAGTCCATTTCACAGATGAGGCAAGTAGTGAAAGGAGTGGGTAAGAAGTGCACACAGGGTTATGTAGAAGGTATTATTGAGTGGTTATTACATGCCAAGTTCTCTGTTAAGGACTTTACATGGATTAGCTAATTAAGTCCCATGAATTAACACTGCTATCCCTCTTGGTTTCATAGGAAGAGCAAATGGGACTCCAAAAAGCTCTATCACTCACTTAAGGTGCTGCAGGTTGACAGTAGCAGAGATTATCCACTCCAAACCTAGTGCTCTTGTCATTGGATGCCAACACTGTTTGCTTCTAGTTCCCTAGGGGTGAAGTTATTTCCAGGGAGAAAGTTATAGATTAGACGGGGTTTCTCCACCTTGGCACTAGTGACACTGCGGTGGATCATACTTTGTTGTGGCGCTGTCCTGTGCACTGTGGGATACTGAGCAACAACCCAGCCTCTACCCACTAGATGCCAGTATCAACCTCTTCCCAAGTGTGACAATGAAAAATGCCTCCAGACATTATGACAAAATTGAGAACCATGGTGTCAGAGTTTGCCAAGATATTAAATGGATGAAAAGAGATGATACATGCCTAAGTCCATCTGCTAATAAGTTAGATCCCATGTGTATCTTAGCCTACTTGCTAAAAAACTGTGAAGCAAAGACACTGACCCTGGGAGGAAAGAATCAAGGTTTCCTGGTGAGAATTTGTCAAATAATATCACCTTGAATCTGTGTTTAGAAACCCAAATATGCCACGCCTCTCATAACAGCAAAGTTCTCTTCTGATAGCCCTTTGTGTTGTTACTGCAGAGAATATTACATATAGAAGACCTGCCACTAATAAAAAAAGAGCAAAAATTAGAGATCAACCATATACATCAGAGAGGGAATAGTTAAAAATCCATGATACATCTATTTAATGGAAATATATAGGGGCTACAAAAAATGTTAGCCAAATGAAAAATGCTAATAGAGTTTTAAGTAAAATAAGCTTACTTTAAAAGTAGCTGTACTATAAAAACAAATTATGTAAAAATTATGTGTAAAAACTGTTATGTATGCATATGAACAAAAACTAGGAAAATAAAGTTTCACATTTAAAAAATAAATTTAATGCTTGATGGGAGCATGGGTTACTGCTTTCATCAGTTTTTAAAATTATTTTTGACATGAATATTTGTAAAATAAAATAAAGATGCTATGATTTAAAAACACACACACACACACAGTCCTTTCAGAGTGGCTCTTTGGATTAAATTATACATTTAAGATAAAGTAGCAAAAATGTGTACTGTGTCTTCCAATTATTACTTGAAGAGTATCCTGCTGAGTTCTGACCCTGAGGAATTACTCTGTAGAGGGAAAAAACAACCAAGCATCCAGTGGTCAAATAAATGTGGGAAAAGCTGCAAACCACACTCTCCCTCCCACCGCAGAAATTCAATGGTGACCATTAGCACTCTTAAGAGTTTGAGAAATTGTACAATAGACACCATTAACTTGGTTAACCCAGCAGTTCCCAAATGTATTTGACCATGAAACCCTTATTTTGCCTAAAAATGTTAATCTCCCTGGAGACTAACATTATGTTCTTCCTGGAACACGATGTCTTGTTATACAGTAGGTTCAGCCTGTTCTCTTTACAAAAGTAACAGCAGTAATTGGATAACATCTTAGACTTAGCAAATATGCACCCAAACTCTAGGACACACAAAGTTCCTGGGATGCTGGAAGGAAAAGAGTCAGCTGGGAATATGGGTCCCTCTCTGGGCATGAGACCGCTTCCCAGAGCCTCGGAGACAGCGGCTGCGCTCGCCACGCCCTCTTCCCAGGGCCTCAGTAAAGGCCAACTGAGCTCCGGAACGGGAACCGGGAAGGGAGGCAGAGGGTCCTCGGGCGCGCGCCGTCCGCAGTCAGTCCCGGTTACCTTTTCCAAGCCGTGGTCCAGGAGAACTCTCCCTTGACTTCAGTGATGGCAAGTGGCCCCCCAGCGCGTACTGCTCTTGTCCTCGGCACGGCGGCTCGGGGCCCCCCGGGGCCGGGCCGGGCTCTTGCATAGCCAGCAGGGAGCGCTCGGACAGCACGGGGGAGTTGTTGTCGTAAGGGGAGAGGTCTCCGCTGGAGGCCTTGTTGGAATCTGTGGACGAATGCCTTCCTCCCACCGAAAAGGAAACTTCTGACCGCAGCATGTCAGGGCTTCTGGCACAAGGAGACAATTACAAGTGTGTGAGTGTGCTAACAATTAGCGACCGAATTAAAAAATGTGACCGTTACACAAATGACAGGAGGAGAATGCATGAGCACAGGGCTGAAACAAACAAAAAAAGACCTTTAGAGCAGTGTCCCCAAACTTTTAAATCAATATGGTGAAAGCATTTCCATGAAATTGCCAGCAGAGGACAGTAAAACTCAACAGATCCTACTAGAAATGTCAAGGTGAAGGGAGGGGAAGGATGAAGGCGATGGATCCCTGTCTGCTCCAATGGGCCTTGCTGCAATGCCTGGATTAAAGCTTTCATTTCCAAGTTAAAGTCTGAACGCCCATGGAAGGTTGCTAAAAACTATGAAAAGGGTAAAAAAATTTAAAATGTCAGAAAGAAACAAAGCTTTTGTCAAAGAGAAAAGATGATTCTGTTTGGGGCAAGAAGAACAAAATGTACTCATTGGATAATTTTAAAAGGGACTGACATCCTGTTGGAAATATGATTTGAAGAAAGGCTTTACAAAGACAGAAATGTCTGAAAAGAGAACTGAGTCATGGACAAACTGTGCAAAAAGAAAAAAGGTCACCACTGGGCACCGATTATAAAAAAAACCCAAAAGGCTAAAATGTCATTATTTTGATCAACCAACCATATTCATGACTATATGTACGGAAGTGTGTGCTCCAGAATACAGGCAAATCAGAAAATTATGCATATTTGATTAAAATAATAAGCGTGACATTTAGACATAGGCTGAACTTGGCCAAATTATTCAGGACCTTTAAGACATTTAATTTAACAAGAAGTAACTTGGGATTCACATTTGATATCTTTAAAATATAGCATTTCACTTACTAAAAGTACATGTAGCAACCATCAATGATCCTGAATTTAAGAGATCCATTTAATTAAATATTCATATTTTTAAATGAATCTTTTATCTTATTAAAGTAATAGCAACCAATTGATTAAATTGATTGTGGTGAATATTTTGATATTATAGTGATTCTTTCTGGCCAGGGGATACCATTAAGTCAAATGAGATTCTAGTCACTATATCATCCCTGACTGTTGATGGAGAAGTGGCCCAGATCTTAGTTTTAAGGACTTATTGTTTGTGGTATCGACTGAAATATGTACTTACTGTAGGGCTAAAGCCCCTGAGGCTATTTGGAAAAGTTTACCTCAGATTTTACACAATCCAGTATATATGAGCATATGTTTTGTGTGTGTATATATATGTACCTTTGCAGCTGTAAAACAAATAAAGTCTGATGCTCACTATCTCTTAAGTAAGGAAAAATTGGTAGATAACTTTTACTTTCCTCAATATTCTGAATTTAAAATAATACAGATGAAACTATGATTGAAACTTTACGCAAAGTTTATTATGGCTTTATGGACAATTTTTCTTAGTGTAATGATGATGATGATGCTACTGGCAGGAATAGTTTCAAGTATAAAATGGCTGAAAAGATAAATATATGACCATAACTAGTGCCCATTGCATTTAACTACATCTAAAGTGATTCTACAAGGCACTAGTTCTTTTTACAAATTGATATAAAACATACTAATTAGCATATCCATTATGTTTTATATATGCACGAATTATCACAGCAACAAAAATAACGGTGAAAATGTGAATGGAATGGGAGAATGAGAATGTCGGGAGCGTGAAAAGACTGTTCGAAGTCTTACCTGTCAACACCTGTTTTTTCTACCTTCCTCAAAATAGTGGCCCTGACAACATCTTGAAGGGAAATGATGACAGATTAAAAATTCCAGATCCTGCTTCTGTTTTCCCACACACCCCTACTTCTCTTTACTAGCCTTTGCTTGCTTTTGTTTTAATTTTTCAAAACAAATCCTTTGTGACCTTAAAGAAGGTAAACACCTGCCTGAGTAATCCTTTCCTAACCAAATGGTTTTGAGCATGCAACATGGAGGAAGGGTGCTTGCAGGGGATCTTGCTTCTTCTTGGTTTCCAGCAGGGGTTAGTGTGCAGGAGAAAAGCATCTCTGCATGTGACATGTGTTGCTGGTCACTGAGACAGCCAGGGGTTTGAGCACTTTTGCTGAGGGAACATCTTATCCACATGGAATAAATAAGTCCTTTCCTTGCCTCCTCTTTAAACAATTTATGGGAAAGAGCCAGAGGACAGCCATGAAGATGATTTTCCAGAAACTTTAGGCCTCCAATGAATGAAGAAAAACTAAAAGGTACTTACTACTTTTTCTGGAAAGTGGGGAAGCAAACTATTTATCCTCTAAATCTAATCAAAGTGAAAAGCGTCTCCCTAATTCTAGTGGAGAGAACACAAAACAACTGAGCACTTGTGTGTTATCATGGGCTTGGCTCTGGGTAAGGAAACTTGATTATGAAAATGAACAACATTGAATGTGTTAAACTGGTAGCTACATGGAGCTCAGCTCAGAATCAGGGTTCTATGTTCTGACCAGGGCTAGAAATTATATTACTGGACTAATTTCAGTTGTTTTCCTTGTTTAGTTAACATTTTTCTAGTCATTAGTGAAAACATCTTGTCTCCTCAACAAGAATCAGTCATGGTGTTATATCAATAATAGTGGGTACATAAAGCCTTATTTTATGGGATGTTTTAAAGAGTCACGTCAATTCATTAGCCAAAACAAAATAACTATCAGAGCTACAAATACCTTTTTGGCTCCTCACATTGGGAGGAAAGCTTTGGAAATCTCATATTTTAGCTCATGGAGACCCCCCTAGTTCTGTCTCCTGTCTTGCTCATCTGTCTTACAAAATGTACAGAAGAAAATACATTCAACAAAACACTCTTAAGTCGCAGATTCAGGCAACAGTTACGTGCATAAAGAAACATACCCTATGGGAGAAGTTTCTCTGAAGTCTCAGTACTAGGGACATTTGGGTTTCAACCAAGCAAGTAGGCTATTTAACCCTTTGGAACCATGCATCATGTAATAATAATGTCTCTTTCTTTGCAGTGGGTACTAAAAGGCTCCAAGGAATTGGGGCTCCACTCGAGTTGGTGTATTGGAGCTTCCGGTATACCTCTGTGTGTTTCACACCCCAGCTGCATCTCTTCTTCTCATTCTTCCCGTTGTTTTCCTGTCTCCAGTTTCTCAAGTTACTTACCACAATATTGTTCTACTTTACATATTTTTTCAAGCTGTTGAATAAATTGTTTTTGGACTGACATTCAGAAAGGGAAATCACACCTACATTAATTGTTGGGGGGACTGAAAGGGCAGTATGATTCATGAGAACATTTAGTTTGGTTAAAATAAAACAAGAATGATAATAACAATAACAAAAGTAATGGAAACTGCCACACTCTTTCTTCCTCCATTTTCATGGTTATGATGGGATCTTATCAAGCAGGGGTGAGAGAGGAAGAGGTGGAGCCACTGTCACTTTCCTCTGTTCTTTGGGCTGACTCTGCAAAATCTCACTCGGTGGTTCTGCCTCAGCAGCAGCCACCTCACCTGGGAACTTGTTGGAAACGCAAATTCTCAAGCTCCATTCTGGATCTACTGACAGGACTGGCTATAATATATGGGGCCCAGTGAACAATGAACATGCAGGGCCCCAAGTTAAAAAATTAAGAATTTCAAGATGGTGACAGCAGGTCATTAAGCCAAGCGCGGGCTGCTGCTGAGTGTGCGGCCCTGTGCGCCTGCACAGGCTGCAGCCCATGAAGCTGCCTTCGCCTGCTGAAAGGGAATCTCTGGGTACAGGGCTAGCAAACTGCATTCACAAAGCCCTCCAGGCAATTTTGATGCATGGGAAGCATGAGAACCTCTGATACCCAACCTACCTTTCATTCCTCAAGCCACACATGAGACAGTAGGCTACGGATCTAAGTCAAATCAGGAGAGAAACCACAAATAATGGCCCAACTTTCCATACTGGCTTACGGTGGGGGTAAATGTTGTGGCCTAGACCTTGACATGGCTGGGGTCACAGCCGAGCAAAGGAGGGAGCGTGTGCCCATACCAGTGAGCTCCAGTCAGCAAGGTCCAGATGACTGAATGGAGTTTAGTTACTGATCAGAACATGATAAGGTGAGAGGGGGACAGGAAAGGCCAATTTGCCTTTTTCTGCTGTTCTGGTTCATTCTCCTATGTCAAGCCATTAAAGTGACCACAACTGAGGTCAGCAAGGTAGTAGCCAAGTTTGCCTAAGAACCCATAATCCAAGACTTGTCTTTCCACATGAGAGCCCACTAATTAATAACTATTTTATTCACTACTCAGGATTCTCACTACAACATAGGCAGTTCAGAGTTTTAAGAAATTTTAGTGTAATTTCATTGAGTTTTAAAGCACATAGTGGCCCCTTTTTATATGTCTTGGAATTTAATGGATTTGAGGTTGGGAATGTGGTAGGTAGGTTGCCAGTTGACGTGGGTTTGCTTCCATGAATGGATGGATTCCTCGAGACCTGAAAACCCCAGGACCATCCACAGCATGCATGGCTAGTCTCAGCTAATCAAATAAGCATGAGATGGACATGGAGAGTGAATCACTTTCTCACCCTTGGCTGGTCCTTCCATGTCAGGGTCTAAACACGCTGGCAGGGCACTGTGGACAGGCCTGCACTGCAGCCGGAAACACTGTAGGTAAATGGAAAACTCCGGTTCAATCACCGGATGTGGCCAGCCCAGCTCCTTGCTGAGCTACCCCAGTGAGAAACATCCTTGGAGATTTCAAACTTGCATTGGCTTCATTCTTGGCTCAGTGGTTCAACTGATAAAGCTCAGTCTGTTGGAACTCCAAGCACATAACCATCTCAGACACTATTAATTGTACTGGGAAAGGAATCCACTGCCACAGCAGCTCTGGATTTATGGGGGATTTTCACATTAATCATACTCAGTTCTGCAAGTCATCCCTTATGCAGAATCCTAGGGCCAAAGGCATCCTACCAAAGAGAAGCTGACATGGATCCAAACTCCCTCCCAGGACATGAAACTAGCACCCTGGACATTAGAACTTGCCCACTGCTTTGGTGAAATTTCTCCCCTCATTTCTAGCTCATATTAATTCCCTCCTAATAGTCCTGGCATATGGAGGCATTTATGACAGGTGAAGAGAAAACAATGCTAACTTTATCCCTTTTATTTCCAGTATACTTGATAAAGTCTTCCAACTAATATCTTGCTAGTTTACAAAAAAGCTGTGAATCACAGTAAAGGTGCTGGAAGAATGGTGATGTGATAAATGCTCCCTCCATCTTGAATTGTCTTTCTATAGGAGGTACATTTATACTTTTTGGAACTTTTCTTTATGGAATTCTCTGTTCCATATACATTTTTCCTATAATTGTCTGGCTAAAAAATCTCCTTGGAGTGAAGTGTGTGTATGTGGTTAATGTTTCACAGTTTCCAATGAATGAAACAAAATGACAGTTGATGTCACCAGCTACTGCCAGTCAATAGGATTCCTTGCTATTATACGATACTGGTAAAGTCTAATTTCTTATCTCTGAAAATTTCCTGAGAACTGTTTTGATTTTTACAAATCCCGATAAAAGGAAAACAGAAATTATAGTCCATCTTTTAACACCCCATGGTTTTGTGGAAGAAGACTTTCTTAATGACAATCATTGAAAGATTAAAATAAATATTTGATAATTTAAATGTGATGCCTTCAAATTATGAGAAAGCCTAATGTTCCTCCATCAGGAAGAAGATAGAGTTATTATTCAACAGGAGGAACATCCAACTCAACAAAACAATTCTTTTCCAGTTCTGAAATTTTATCCTTTGAGCCAACTATGGGTCTTCATCCATGGTCCTGATTGGCCGGTCACTGGTTTTACTATTTTGGGAGCAATTTCAATAAAAACTTTGTGAAGGCCACTAACAGAATTAAATACAGTGAAATGTAGAAATTAGAGAGATTTGGTTCATCCATAATCAGTCTTCTGCCCAAATGTAGTTCAATTTGTTTTTTTTTTTTTTATTTTGTTTGCATAATACAGTAGGGAAAATGCTCTACTCAGCCCTGTATACCATATAGGTATCTATGGTTTTATTTAATTCTTTAATGATTTATTTTTCCCAGAACATTAAAGCCGTTGAAAAATTGAAAAGTAGGTGTATTACAACTTACAACATTATATTAAGTTTAAAAGCTTTATTTATGCCCAAACAGAATTTTATTATTATTTTAATTTGGTTAACTTAATTAAAAATTGTTTAAGACTGGCGCTTGGCCCAGAAAAATTGTCAAACAGAGCAGTCCTCTCAGTTGAAAATACGATAAACGAAGAAATATATTTGTAGAACATTGATGACTTGCTTTCACTTAAGCCAGGGGCACCTTTTGCTTCAGGCTCCAGTATAGCTTGGCCTGACACTCGTCTTTTAAAATGTTTTGATATTTTGTTCATAATAGATTTTTGGTATTAATTTTGATTTAAAAAATATTATATTTCAATATTGTTTATTTTGATGAGTTTTTTAGCATACCCTTAAATTTTGCACCTAGGTGAGTGCCTGCCTCCCTTTGCTCACCCTGGTCCCAGCGCTGATATGGCACCTTTGTTCTGTTGCAAATACCTGCATTCAATGTACCTTGTCCTCTTTGATTTACCTTCCATTACCATTCCTTATTTCCTTACATCCCTAAATCAAAGGAGAGGGGTTTATTTTAAGTATCTTTGAAGAAAATAGCAAATCATTCTAATAAATATACCAGACAAGCAATTTGAAAACCTAAAGTATTGCATTGTTGGTAATATAAATCTCTTCTTCTCTCCCTTTGGCATTCTGTTTTGGTTAAAGCCAAAAATGTAAGTAAACAAGCAGAAGAAAAAAAAAATAACGAATCCTTTTTCTACTGTTGCATAAAGAAGAGAAAAATTCACACCAAAACAAAACATTAACTTCCCAAGTATCACTAAATGTTTGAACTTTCAAGAAAGAAGTTATAATAAATACATTCTTTTTCTTGGTTCTACACTCTTGAAAAGTTACTTTTCCACGCCAAATAAAACCTTGTGCAGTTTCCATGTGGGGCACAGGAATCTGAGGCCTTTTTTAGGTATATGTGAACTGATGGCAAAGAACAGATGCTTCTGGAAAAACAACAACGAAGGGCCGGGAGAGAACAACGAGGGAGACTGCGCATCACTGCGCTGAGGCCGTCATTTTAGAAGCCGCTGTTGCTTCCCACTGTCGTATTCTCACACATCCTTTCAATTCTTACCTTTTAGAGCTTAGCTCTCCAACTTTTAGCTGAGTTTTTTCTACACAAAGCCTTCGAAACAAGATTCTAACCATTCTCATTATGCCAGGACTTGACCAGGCCCTCTTCCCTCATCACCTGCAAATGTGCAATCACCTCCAGTCCCTTCTGAAATCTACCTGGCCTAGTGTGAGCAGGTTGTGGCCCCACTTCAGTGCCTTTTTACCCTCACCCCTCTCTCTGTTCCAGAGCCAGCACCATCATCCTGATGCCAATTGGATCAGGCGTGTGCAGGCGGGCTGCCTTTACACACTGCGCTACTTAACGTGGATGGAGTCTCTCTTGTGCCATATTACCTGCATAGGTTGCTATCTCCTGGGGAGCAAGGTAAAACTGAGTGATGCTTAAGTCTTTGGTAAGTAGTTGTAAATGAATGTAATGGTGAAATTTGAAGTAACATGATAGTAATCATTAGCATTCATAAAAAAATATATACTATTCTAATAGCACAAATCTATAAAGTTTTTATAGTTTATAGATGAGGAAGCTGAGACAGTGAGAGATGAATTTATTTATCTAAGACCACATAGCTAATAGCAGTAAAACTAAAATTTGAACTCAGGCGATCTGACTCTGGATCCAGAGCTTGTAAACAGCGTGTTACACTGTACAGGGGTGTGCTATTGATCAATAATTGACATACCAATGTAGCAAGCACCATCTGGCAGTTGGAGTACTATAATTTGTCACAACTATAATTTATCATTATCATGGATTTATGGTATAGAACATTGGTTCCCTTCCTTTGTCAACACAAAGACCCCTTTTTAATGTCAAAAATCACCCACTGGGATAATAAATATGTAGTATCTATTGTGGTGGATCTAAGCCTGAGATTCTTACACCTGACTGCTCAGTAGAATCACATGGGGAGCTTTTAAAAATCCTAATGTCCAGACTGTACCCCAAAACAAATGAGTGAGCATATCTAGGGGTGGTGGCCAGGCATAGCTGCTCTTTAAGCTCCCCAGGTGATTCATATTGGGCAGGCAAGTCTGAGAACCGATGCCCTAGCACATATCCTTTCGCACTCTGTGACATCCTTAATCACACACCTCCTATTATTTTTACCCTTGTAGGCCTCCAACAAGTTTGCAAGCTCTTAAAGTCAAGAGTATGTCTTGAGCCCGGCCAGCGTGGCTCAGCAGTTGAGCATCGACCTATGATCCTGGAGATCCTGGTTCAATTCCCCGTCAGGGCACATGCTGCATTACGGGCTCAATCCCCAGTAGGGGCGTGCAGGAGGCAGCGGATCAATGATTCTCATGGTTGATATTTCTGTCTCTCTCTCCCTCTCCCTTCCTCTCTTTGAAATCATATTGTAGATGCACCTTGACTTAAAAAAAAGAAGATGCCTTGATATACGAAGCTTTCACTCCTCAAAGTGTGGATCACAGACCAGAAGCACCACAGCATCATCTGGAGCTTGTGAGAAACGCAGACTCTCAAGTTCCCTCCCCCACACTTACTGATTCAGAAAGAGCATTCTAACGAGATCCCCCTGGTGATCTGTATGCACAATAAAGTTTGAGAAGCACGCATTTAAGGCATGAATAGATTTGAAGGATAGGATTCTCAAGCCTCAAAAGGTCATTAAAAATAAATATCTATTTATTAATTTATGCATATTTTCTTTATGATATTATCAACTTTCTGGGATGCTCCTTGGCCTATACCTAGAGGGGAAAAAACAAACACTCTCTTCTCCTACTTACTAAGTCTTCTTCAAATATTTTCTGTTTGATAATGCTAGTCTCTGACATCCACAGGGCTCCCACGAGCTCACCTCTTTTTCCTTGAGGCCCTGACACTCACTTAAGATCATGGTCTAGGGTAAGCTTGCCTAGACCTTACAATTCTTATTTTCACAGAGATAGTGAAAAGAAGAGGCAAGACAATTGTACAGCTTGGGATGGGCTTAATATGTACACTTTTTCATTTTCCTAAGAGTAAAGAATAAAAGGTTCACTTTCTGGCATTTATATGCAAAGAACATACTTGCAAAACACATACAAATAACTATTATCAACCATTCTTCAAAGTATGGTGCTTATATATTTTCAAATGCCATATAATAACAGAAAATTGGCAAGTCAAAAATAAGTGGTTTTTTAGGTGTGCTTTGTAGCTTTCCTGCAGAGTACCCATGAAATGTTATAAATGCAGCTTAATGAGGGATTCACAAATAGAAATGCCGTCATGTCTGTTTTCTTGCACAGAGGAGGGAAATAAGTGAGTTCATTAAAATTCTGGTGATGCAAGTTACACTGTGAAGAAAAGCCATTTGCTATTTTAAATTAGAACTTCCACCTTGATGACAGTTAAAACTCGAGGAAAATTTTAAGTGAACCTAATTCTCTGATATGAAAAGCAAGACCATGAAATGTCAGCCAATTTTATATAATTTGAGTATACTTTTATTCAGTTGTGGCTCTTGGTGCTTGAATCCAGGCAGAATGTCTTACTTGAACCAGAATTTGGCCTGATAATGATCAGCATAGAGATGGATTTTCAAAAGTGTACTTGAAAGGATGAGCCAATTAAAAATTCTTCCCTGCTCTGCAGGAGATGGTGTGAAGCTGAATTTAGCAGGGCTTTTAACGTAATGACCCAGGAAAGGAGGCCTGAACAATGTAGAATTCCTTTTCACCAAATTTCTCTAAAGAATATATTTTTGTATATGAAATAGTTTTAAATGAAAATTAACACATCAAATTTGGCATCAATGTAAGGGAACAATTTAACATGTGTTAATGTTTCTAAGATATTACTGAATAGGACATACCATTATTTCATATACGATTAAGAAAAAAAAAGCTATGAATTAAACTAGGACATGCCATTGACTACAAGGTGAATCTCATCCTCAGGGATGATAAAACATTGGGAAAATGTGTCTTAGAATTGTTGAAATTCGATATGTTAAAAGCACAACATAAATAATACTTTCATGAGAGGGTAACAACTTTTCCTGTCACAAATGTAAGGGTTGGTGTCATGGTGGCAACATTGCTCTTAGTAACAATGCAATATTATCCCCTTAACTGGATTTGCCAAATGCTCAGTATCCCCCATATACTCAGCTTCTGTAGCAAATGACTGCAATTAACCATAAAATCTGACTAATGCAAAAATGTAGTGCTCCTACTTTGGGGGCAAAAATGGTGGCAAACCATAGCCTACAGCATGGATTGCATTTGACTCATTGCAACCATGGGTGCATGTGGAGACCACCGTGTATTTTTATCGAAAGGATGCTAGCTATGAAGGGCAGGGGGGTCAAGAGGGTGCCTACCTCTAATTTCAAATGGGCACCTAGGCCTTGGCTGAGGCCTGTCTTGTGGTTTGGTAATGCATCATTCATGCTGGTAAATTACACATATACGATTCATGCAGGCTCAGCCTTACGGGCCCCTAAGAGCAGTTATCAGAATTCTGGAAGGAGAATCATTGATGTGCTTCATAGTCAGGCCCTTGAGCTTCTTGCCAGAGATTTGGTGCTTTTTTCCTGATAAACACAATCAAAAGGACCTCCAGGGACTCGAAAAAGGCAAAAATGAAAATGAAGAAATCCTGTAAAGCAGTTTGTAATTCAATAAGTGGACTGGTAAGACTGAAGCAGTTTCTAGCTAGGTGGACTGATCAGCTGTGCCAGTTGCCCAAATTCCACTTCAAGTCACCCTGCATGGAGTTATGTAAACCTTTCTAATTCTTTAGAAATGGAAACAGAAATCTCCAAGCAGCTTTAGAAACTGGCATACTTACGAGGATTGGGAGGCCTTTCTTCTGAGTAAATAGTCCACCACATCAGGATCGGTCTCCAGCAAGCTGATCAGCACTTCATTCTGGAGGTCCGGGGAAACCTGGAGGGGCCAAATGTTAAGGCATAAATAAAACCATTCCAGAAAGAGTCAGACCATGGCCACTGGCAACTTTATTATAGCATAAAACAGAGCCTTAGGAGTCGTCAGAGAACAGAGTGATTGGTTTGTTAAAACGAAACCTATACCACCAACCCATACAGCTAGTTTCATTATTAGGGCAAACTGGGTGATTACCAAATAGTCATATTTAATCCAAATTGTCACCCCTCTTATGACAGGAGGTACAGCCTAATCACTTGGCTGCCTGTGTTGTCCAGACTAGATTTGTCTTGGCTTTGAATAAGCAAAATATCGTAGTTAAGGGAAATGGTGTTCATAATTTATCGTCCAAATGGGGACACTTTCTAGAGTTCATACTTATATTTATGCCAAGACAATAGGCATAAATTACAATGGTCTTGGGCAGTTCTGGAACATACAATCAGTTTATTAAGAGGACAGGTCCTTGAGTCAGACAGCTTGTATTTGAGTTCTAGTTCCACTTACTAGCTGTGGCACCTTCAGCAAGGTACATAACCTTCCTACATCTGTTTCTGCATCTGTAAAATGGAGATAATAGTACACACCACAAGGAGTTGCTGTGGTGATTAAATGACTTATTATTATATGTGGAAAACTTTGAATAGTACCTGGACAATAGTAAACGCTCAAAAAATGCAGACTACTACATCTGCACAGTCATTTTATCATTCAGTGCTTGTCTTCACTCCTTTCTTGCATCCTGATCCATTAACAATTAAATTTCTCACTTCATAATTTGACAAGGCATTTGCTAGAGTTCTATAGATGAGCATCTCATGTTTCTCTAAGCCTAACCCACAGTGCGTTAGAAGATGGTCTTACTATCCTAAATCACTCATGTGGAAATGTTCCACAAGAAAAGACAACTTGGCTCTAAAGGTTTTCTATGCTGTGGATGCTGGTAGCTCAACCAAAGGAAATTCAAACTATTGAGAGAAAAATTTCAGTCTGATTCTCTCACACGGGGGCTTGGAGATAAAGCTCTTGAGAACTGCGGGGACAAGTCTTCTGAGAATAAGTGGTTGGTGGGAGAATTTGCCTGTCTCTTGCAGAACTCAATTCTTCTTGAGCTTTGAGAAGCTGGAAACAATTTTATTAATGAAAACAGGGATGAGAAAGCAACAAAACGCTTTCCTCCTTTCGTAAATTTGTTCCTCCTACTTTATCCTGAATCTTTATTAATGATGTTACCAAACCCTAGTCTCACAAACGCAAAATGTGGGTTGCATTCAGGCTTCTCTGTGTCCTTTCCTCTCCCCATTCAGAGCCAGGAGATCTATTTGATTTTATCTCCATAATGCCTGTTACTTCTTTCCTCTATCTTCCATTCCAACTGCAACGATCCAAGTTAGAGCCCTCTTTATCTCTTTGTAGTGGTCACCTGTTGGCCATTTCCAGCCTCTATTTCCCCCTTCTTGTAAGAGTTATACTTCAAGTTCCCTCTGGAGAACCAACTGTTCCCCAACCCTAAGCTCAAGGTTAAGTGTAACCTAGTTTAAGTCAGTGATCATTCCATTCCCAGATTACCATGGATGCCTGAGCAATGGACATGTGGCTCCATTAGAGACAATGAAAAGCCATGAAAGTTTCTCTGAGACTTATGAGAGAGAGGATACAGGGCCTGTAGCCATATGGGGCCTGAGGATTGTGTTGACAATTGAAAAAAACAATACCAAAAAATGGAGAGAAAGAAAAGGGGTCTCTTGACATTATTTGGTTCCTAGGTAAAGCTATGCCTAAAGACATATTTGCTTTTGTATTGTGAGCCCCCAAATTCCTTAAGCTAGTTTTATGATTTAATGGGAAAAAAGACACATCCATGATGGGTCTTTGGTACAACAACTTGCTAACCTGGGTACTATTTCCTACAACACATGCAACAAATTTTTTCTCTGTATGGTTGTTGGAATGCTCTGATCAAGTCACTCACTTGCTCAAAAACCCTTTATCCCTATAGCTGAAGTCCTCCAACTTGCTTGCTCATCTCAATCTGTATTTCCTATTTTCTCCAGTAGCAGTCATCCTCATACACCCTCTACTTTAGCACCACTGTGCTTCCCACTCTGGCCTTTTCCCATTCTTTCCTTTAATTCAATACGTCAATGTTTGGTGAATGCTTACTGAATGTCCAGCACTGGAAGCTGGGATTCAGCTACAAACCAAACAGACAAGAATCTTTATCTCCTAGAAGCTGACAACAATAAGGGAAGCCTGGCATTAAACAAACAAACAAACAAACCACAACCTGGATCACATGGAAAAAAACAAAGCTAAGAAAGGCCAATGGAGAATGCTGGGGAAGGGGTGCAATTTAAATAGTAGAGTCAGACCACAGAGAAACTGACATTTTAGCATAGAACTGAAGTTGATGAAGGAATTGCAGAAAATCATTCTAAGCAGAAGGAAGAAAAAATAAGATCTTTAGTCAGGAGCAGCAAGGAGGCTAGTGAGGTTGTGACAGTGAGAGTAAGGAGGCAAGGCCAGATGTTGTAGAGTCTTATGGATCTGATAAGGACTCCTGCTCTCAATCTAAGTGGGTGGAGAGCCACTGGAGGTTTCGGGCAGAGGGCTAACATGAACTGTCGTCATCGAGCCTGCTCAGTTGACAGTAGGTGGCGGGGAAGCAGGAGGGGAAGCAGATAGGGGCTGTTGATACATCTAGAAGAGAGATCCAGAGTGTTGCACTAGGACGGGGAGCTGATGAGACATGTTTGGATCCTGGAGAGAGTAAAGATAGAGATGACAGCATTAGCTAATTTGTGGGTGGAGAGAGAAAAAGAGGAAGAAGGAGCAGGAGAAGGAAAAGAAGAAAGAACGACTTGAACGCTTGGAGGGTAGGCACCTGCAAGGGTGGGGTGGCCATTGACTGGTGTAGAGACTTGGAGGAGGAAGCGGCTGGGGGCAAGACAGGAGTGTGGCTTTGTATGGTAAGGGGGAGAGGGGGAGAGGCCTGTAAGACACCCGAATGAAGGAGAGACCTAGTAAGCAACTGAGAATAAGGATCTGGGGTTTAGGGGAAGGGATGGGCTAGACATAGAAATTTGGGAGACACACATAGATGGCATTTAAAGTTCTGCGACCAAATGCAATGGCCTGGAGATGAGAATGAAAGAAGAAAAGGGACAGGACTTTTAGGTCAAGGCTGAGAGTCTCTTCTCTTACTTTATGGAATAAATTAAATAAAAAAGACTGATAATTTTTACTGTAAATTTTTCAAATAACATGACCCAACAAATATGCATGATTATATCAATTTTTCAAAAAGTAATACCTAAATGATGAAAATAAGAAGAGAGAGTACTCATTTTTTGAAAAAATGAACAACAAAGCAAAAAATAATAGAGGCCAAAAATATATATCCTGAACTCTCTTTAAAAGAAAATAACATGAGCAAATTATAAAAAAAAATGTGCATTTTTATCCAGTTAATTTAATTTTAAAATTTCTATGCTTAGACATGTAATAAAAATGTTTGCTCCAAGCACCAATCCATTCCCACCAAAAAATAAACAATTAGTATGCATGTCCTGAGTGGTAGTATCACAATATTCATTCTTTGAGAGTATATGGTGTGTGTAATAATTAACTTGGATACATAATAAGAATAGGTACAAGAAGTATCATTATTTAGAAAATAACTTTCCATAAACTTTGTTCTCTAATTCACAATTTTCACACATTCAACTAGGCCTGATTCCCAACCAATTATAATTAATGAGATCTGTTTTATGTAGTATACATGACTTTTACTTGGTAACTAATACAAATAGGGTCAGTGCTATACATCTATCTGTAGTTTGTTTTTAAAAGACCCATGATACCATTTTGGCTTAGAGACACTCTTTACAAATAAATAAAAAAAGACATAGTTAAAAAATGTAAACCCATGTACTGCAGGAAGGGTAGGTAATATTTTCCTATTATTATGTAAGACTGATTACAGTGAACATAATCCATTTTAAAATTAATTTATTTATATCTCACATTGTTACAAAATGATTTAAAGCAGCTTCAAAAATTAATCTGGCCCTGGCCACGTGGCTCAGTCGGCTGGAGCATCATCCTGTACACCAAAAGGTTGTGGGTTTGATCTCTAGTCAGGGAGCATGTGGGAGGCAACCGATCAGTGTTTCTTACATTGATGTTTCTCTCTCTCTCCCTGCCTCTCTCTCTAAAATCAATAAAAAATTGTTCAATAAAGGAATGGTTCAGAAAATTGGGGCCAGTGGGAGAATGAGGATAGAGAATTTGAAATGATACCTGGAGCTGACTTAGCATTCATACAACAGTATCCAATGCTGTTTTCCCCATGCCTCCTCTAATATTTGTACATAATTGCACATTTCATTTCCTCTTATTTAATAAAGATTTCAAATTAATGGCTCAGTTAAATTGGATGAGCATTCATTTTCTATTAATTTAGATACTTAATAGAGAAACAAAAGTCAAGGGAATGAATTGTTAGGAAACAGGAGCTTACAGTAAGTAAGAAATATCCAAGCAGATTGTTCCCATTTGCGTTCCTTTTCGGGAATTAAGGTGTTGATGAAAAAGTATCTGACTAAGAGTTGATAGCCCCTGAGGTCCAATTTGGCTCCGTTGCTTATAATTAATGTAAACTTGGACACATGACCCCTCTTCTGTGGGATTCTGTTTCAGCACCTGAAAATCCAGACATATCTTACCTATCCTTTATGGAGGTGTTACGGGGATGAAAAGGGCTAACAGATTTGCAAGTACCTTACCAACTGCAAAGAGGTTTAGAGTAAAATATTTCATTAGGAATAGACAAAATAATAAATTAAGCAAAAGAAAAAATAAAAGCAGATAACATGCAGATGGCCAGCATTTGTTTTGTGAATTTTTTCTTGACTAAGCCATTCATTGCTGCCTCCTGGCCTGTATGCTTGCAGAGAAGCACCACTCTCTTCTCTTTTGCTTAACACTTCTGGTTGGTAACTAGGTTACAGGAGTTCCTCTTCATATGTCCCTGTTCCTGACTTCCCCCTGAATTTCTAGAATTACAGTTTGTGACCTCTTGGCCCCTCAGCTGCAATGGTCTTAAAGCCAGACTCTATGTAGCTTCTCCCCTCTGGTTCCTTCTTTTCCATCAGACCTCAAGTATTTGGGTTGATCACAACATTGGAAGGTAAATTTCCTGAAGGCTGGTATTATCTGACTTGTCTACCTGGAACTGGCACAGGCTCTTAAGGTTGTAGTTTACTGTCAGCTAGCCTCCTTTGCAGCTAGGGCAAGATTATGTGTGCCAATCCTGATCAAAGTACCCCAAGGGGGATCTCTGAGATTCTGGAAAAGGTTCTCCTCCATATTGCAAAGAGATGCAAGAGAGGAAATATCAAGAGATGCTGGAAGTAACGGCAGTACCTTGCAGCTGAAGATGAAAGAGCAGAGAGAATAGGAGTATGAGTGTGCTGCTAAAACTGTGTTTCCCTAGGCTTCTGATTATGCAAAATAATAAAGCCTGATGTTTCCAGTCACCTGAAGTTGATTTTTCTCCTCCGCGCAGTTAAGTGCTTCCTAAATAATGCATCTTCTTTCCCCTCTTTGCCTCTCTACTCTTTTCTCTCCTCAAGTTCCTTCCTGCATGTTCATGACCCTTCACCCACTTACTTAATCAATATTATGCTCTTTCAGAACAGGCAATGGTGGTATTTTCTACCCAATGGATGCTTAATAAATGTTGTGGAAATGGCTATAAATAATAATAAAAAATAACTCAGGATTATTGTTCTTCATGGTGTACACTGCTTCTGTTACCTTTGCCTACATGCTTCTTTTTGCTTATAAGTAGTACCAATGTCATGCTCTAGCAAAATGTCCTTGCTATCAGTCTCTAGAGTAGGAAAATATATTTCCTTTCCCAACTGAGGATCATCAGAAAATTTTTATAGGTTCTTAAACTATTATTTCCATCAATACAAAAACTCTAAAAATGAAAAGTGTGACTCAGATTTTTTTTTTTCCTTCTGGGATTTTGTATATAGCAAAATGAAAACTAAGGAGTGGGATTGTGAAAAACACATTACTCCTTTTAAATAAACTAATTCTGCATGTTCGAATGGAAAAACAAAACCTAGCCTGCTTCAAAACAAGATCTCTACTGGGTTTTAGTCAACCATTGAGTAACTTTAGATAATTTCTAATGGTACCATTTATGGCTGTGTTTATCTGGAGACTCAACAACTTAGATTTTCATGTGTTCCTTCAAAGCTTAATGCTATTTCAAAAGTCAAAAGAACTTTGGACTCTCCTGCTTCAGAGAAAAAATGTAAACACTGTACATATGAAGGAATAAAACCGTCACAATTAAAATCCACCCTATCACATTAGAAATGAAACCTTGAATGACTGCCTAGGGTATAACTGCTATGATGTAGTTTATTCCATAAACCACAGAGAGGGAAAAACCATTCGAGCTTTCTCCATTTGCTAAGTCACTATAACAAACCATTAAGGGCATCTCTGAGAGCAATTCTCAGGACCCAGCCCTACTATACTTGCCACTGGATGCTCCATGCCAATCCAGTACTTTGTTCTGGACCAAGAAGGATGCTTTGGCATTTAAAACTTTAACACTCCCCTGAAAAAGTAAATATCACTGGAAGTCATGATGTCATTTTTTTAGTTAAAAAACTTAAACTTTCTTTAAAGTGAAAGAAATCAGTTCGGCTGTTTATGGGAGCAAAAGCTGAAACATGGGCAGGCCCAGCCTGGAAGCTTTTGTGTGGCTCTGTTGTGGAGGATGGCTTAATATTCCGTATGGTGTCTGGATGCATCTGGAGGGTCAGAATTCATTAAGTTTAACACATTTTCCTCAAGTGCCTGGTAGATGCCAGGCAGTGTATGGCAGCTGAGACACACTAGTGAACAAAACTAACCGAAGAGCCCAGGACTCACGGAGCTGTGTTGGGAGATGACTCAAGGAAGGAAGAAGAAAGATTCGCAGCCTTTGCTCCACGGCAATAGGTTAAAGGAAGTAGACACATCTCTGGTACAATATGCGTCTGCTTCTCTCCACCTGTGCGTGCTGCCTGTCACTGCAGACTGCGACAAGGTGAGCAGGCTCTTGCAGGAACATGTACTGCCCCTTGCAGCCATGTGCTGGCCTGAACATCAGGCAGGTCAGTGTTATGAACAGTCCAGGGGGATTAATACCATGAGATGTCTCCTTTGCTCCCACCTTTCAAGCTGGTTAAAATATTCTTTTTCTTCCCTGCAGATGAACTCTGTATCTGAGGTGCCACATTGAAGTACCTGTCTTCTTTGTGGGGAGCAACATGCTGTAGAGATCATTCACTTAGTTGCTACATCACTCGGGCAAAAGATGTTGGCTTACTCTTCCTGAGATGGTGGTGAAATTTAGATAAGCTGGTGATGTACATAAGGAGTAGCCAATCCCTAGCACATAAACAGTGATTATTTAAAAAACAGTGGTTATATAAAACAGGACATGGAAATCCTATTTCATTATCTGGATATGTTGAGGGGGGTGGTTTCTTGTTTGATGACCTGGATTACTGCCTGCTCCTTTGACTTGGCATGCAAACAAGGTTTTAAGAAAATGCAATTTGCATTGGGGAATGAAGACAACACAAAGCAAAGCTTGGCTTTGGAGCCTGGAATCCTCGTCTTGGCCTCTGACCCTTTTTCCCAGTAGTTCTCATTTGAAATTTCCCACGTGCGCTGTGCTTGTCCCCGACTCAGGCTGATGAAGCAGGAGGGTGGGAATTCACTGGCGTTCCCACGTCTCCACTGCACTCGGGACTTTTCATCAGCCCACAGGGGTGGTGCCTTCTCGTTTCCCTCTCTCCAAAAAAGAAGCCCTAGTAGGAATTGTATGGTATCAACCCTTGGAATGAGCTGACAGTTTTCTCCACTCTGCTCTGAAGCTCCTATTAATTCCAAGAGCAATGATGAGTTTTCTCTGGGATTCCCAGTATCAGTTACAGAAGCAACAACTTCCAGACCAATTAATGTATTAATGATGGGGTCAGTGAATGCTTTTCTGTCTTATGATGATACCAGTGGCCACTTCTAGATATGCATGCATAATCCTTCTCTTTTATTCCCAGTGTTCCCAGAGAGGATCATTTTATGTTATCCAGTTTTTAAATTGTTGTTGATATTAGAAATGGAGGGTCTGGATTTAAAGGTAAAGGAATCTAAGGAGTATAGACACTGAATCAAAAACAAACAAACAACAAAATGTAGGTCACACTGTTATACAGAGCGGTCAGGGTGTGCTTCCTTGCAAAGGAGACACTGTAACTTCATTTCTTCAATATGACCTTTGCTTCTTTCTTTCCTTTTGATTCAAACTGGCCTCTTCCAGCCCCTGACTCACCTGTTGTCTTCTCCCTTGCATGTCTACTCCCTTAATCATTGAGCGCTCAGGACAATGAGGTCCTGGTCGGCATCAAATACTCTTAGGAACAAAGCCTCAGGTCTGTTGACCCCAAAGACAGGGTTTCAGTCAAACTAGAGATAACATCTAGGCCTCAGTTGTGTTTCAGCTCCAGGCCCAGAAAAGCAGCAAAACCAGACCAAGCGGCACCATGGCTGACATCAAGACCAGATGCACTGATCAACTATCTTAGCACCGACCAATCAGTAGAGACCATGACCCTGATCATGACCCAACTCCCTTAGTGACCAAGATTAAGGATTTCCCCCTATAGAACCCATCCCCTGGAAGCCATCAGGAAGCCAGGTCTTTGAACATTAGCTACCTGTGACTCTGGGCGTGGATCACTTCCTAATATTAAACCCCTACTTTCTTTGCTGCAAGCTCCTGTCTGTATCTTATTGGGCTCTGATGCGCACAGGGAAATGGACTCCTTTAGTCTGGTAACAACACCTGCTTTGACAGGGCAGACATCTTATCAATGTAATACAGCAATAGCAGCGACCTTCTTTTTTGAGTGCCTAGTATATGTCAATTCTTGTCCAAAGTGCCTTAAAATGTCATTTCTAATTCTCAAAATAATACAATAAAGTAGGTTAACTCCATCTCTCTCTTTTTACAACAGGAAAATGAAGGCGTAGGAAAGTTAAGCATGGAGCCATGATCACATAGCAAATATATGGCTGAGCAGGGACTTGAATTCTAGTAGCTCACTCCAAAGCTCAGTTTTCCCACCGTTGTGGGTGTTTCCCAAGATATGGTTTCCCAAGGCGTGGTGACAAAAGTACCAGAATGCCCTGGAGGCATTCATGAGGAAGTGCAGGTTCCTGGGCCTCACCGCAGTGCTATTCAATCTGATTCTCTGGAGTTTGGTCCAGGAATCTGAATGTCTGACAAATTTCCTTGTGATTCTGCTGTATGCTCAAGTTTGAGAACCACTATTACAATCTACTGCTTTGGTAGTTGCTATTCAATAGAGTGCTCAAGATGGCTGTTATCATGATTAGCTCTAGGGTTTCCAACACAGTGCCTGAAAAGCAAACAATTGGTGCAAAAGACTGTCCTGGTCAGGCTTTTGAACAGTGTGTCAGCCTCTGAATCTAGGCACCTCTTCTGTATTATGGGACAGTCAGGTTCTTTTCTGCCATTTCCAATTAACTTAGATACTGGACCCTTGGGAGAGGCATCAGGAAATGAAGGACATTATTAACACTAAGAACAAACTTTGGATCTCTGCCAGACCTCTGTGGGTTTTTATATCCCTTCCATCAGTTCTGTGGAATTGCTGCCTCCAGGGTGCATTCTGCCTTCAAGGACAAACTCACAACCACCTTTTTAATAAATCTTCCTTTCTAATGCCAGTGGGAAGCAATGCCTCTCTTTCTGATCTCATAAACCCTTCCAAGGACTGTGAAACTGCACACTGCTAACTACCTTTAACTATCAGGTTCTGTCTAGCTTTATTCTTCCTTGTTTGGAATCACTATACTAATTCTGAAAGTTTCTTAAAAACAAAACAAAATGAAACAGCTCTATATATCATTAAATTTTTGTCCACCCACACTAGCCATCAGCTTTGGTATAACCAACTGGATTCTGAAATACCAAATATGCCAAGAAAATCTACCAAGTGATGAGCTTAATTTTCTTGTGTGCTTTATGGAAATAAAAGAGGTGAAGTCAGTGCTAGGGCACAGAATCATGCAGATTCTAGAACTAAACGAGATCTTGGTTAATCATTTATTCTAACCCAGTCCTCTGATAACTAAAGAAACAGAAATCTGAGAAGACGAGGTCACAAAGGTAATGTAGAGCAAAGACAAGACTATAGCAAATTTTTCTGGTTCCAGAGTCAGTTTTCTTTTTACTGACCCCCGCTTGGTATCTTTGTTCCATCACCCCTGCCACCCCACTGTCATTTTTCTCAATATGTAATTCCCATAATCTGTCTAAGGAGGTCAAGAATGCTTATGTTAATGGTTAATTTATTCTGAGAAAGCTATTCTTAATTCCTACCTGCTCAAAGCTTTTCATATGTATAAGGAGTAAAGTTTAGTAATATGAAAATCATATGTCACAAAACTACCATTGAGTCACTTATTAATTCAAGTAATATTTCTCTTTTCTACCAGATGCCAGGCACAGATGTGATGCAGTAAAGAAAGCAGATGGAAAATAACAAAAAGTCATCCTGTCATGAAGTTTACATTTCAGTGGCAAACACTCAACAAACAAGATAAATTAGTAAAACCCTGTATTAGTGGTGGTGAGTGCTAAGGAGTAAAAGCATGGAAAAGAAATAGGAAGTGAGGAAGTGTGCAGTTGGTGGGTGGGGCTGTATTTTAGAAAAGGTGGTCAGAAAAAGGCCTCGCTGAGAAGTAAAGACCACAACTGGGGAACCAGAATAGGAGCTTTTACCCAGGAGAGTCTTGACATCAATTTCTATCAAGAGGGGAAAAGATCAGATTTGGAAAATGTTGGAAGAGGTGGAAAACTGATGTTTTTCTTCTGTTTTCAGTAGCCCAGGCGGCAGGAAATGGGAAGGGGAGGAATAGCACAATTAAAATGGTGGCAACTATTTTTTTTAGTATCTGAGGTGAAGAAATGCCTGGTGATTAGTGCTTTCATATAGAGAACTTTTCTCAGAATACATAATTTAGAGAATAGAATTAAGATTGATGAATTAAGGTATTAAGATTGAATAGAATTAAGGTATTATTTTGTTTAAAAAAATCCAGGGAGTATGAAGTAATACCAAGACTACTTGGCAAAAAGACATGTGACTTGAAACTTGATGAAAATGTTGATAAGTTCAGTCATTTGATTCATCCAAATATGTACTTAATTATGAGGATTTTGGCTTACGTGTGAAATTTATATAGAATCAATGACAAATTCCACATTTTTTGAGAGCTTACTGTGTGAAACATAGGAACAGTGTTTCAGAGACTCAAAGAGGAGAAAGACACTCTTCTTCCTCAGTGAATTTTTCGCTGTGATAAATCCATTTTCTGTGCCTCCTGGACATCTAGCAGGAATACACTTCCCAGCCTCCCTTGCAGTTAAATATGGCTTATGGCTGAGTTCTGGCCAATGAGATTTGAGTGGGTGTGATGGACGGCCCTTCTAGGTTTGGCCCATAAATCTCAGAGGACTGCAGTGTCTCAAGATGCAAGGAGCTTGGTGTCTAAATCACCACCTGTAAGGCTGTCAACCAAACATCTGATTAAACTATGTCAACAAAATATGTATGTCTGTTGTATACTGAGATTTGAGCCAGCTCGTGTTGCCCAACTAATATAATTATTAATTAACAGTTGCATAGAATTTTATAGTTTGCAGAATACTTTCACAAATCAAATGATTTTGAGAACTACCCTGGGAAATAGGTCATATTTTTATTTTTCCCATTTCATAAAACTGAAATTGATGCTTATTAAGTATTGAATTACTTGGTCACAATCACATAGGTAAGACACAGAGAGCAAAGATTTTAAATCACTGGCTCTCAAATTTACAAAAAATAATTGGTATAGGAAAAAGCATGAAAATAAATCTAATGCAAGGCATTTGAAAAATATAGAGAAAACACTGAGGAGATTGAAAGGAGGAGACTAGCACACTTGTTTGAAGAGACACAAAAGGCTCTAGTGGAATAGGTAAGATTTATGGTGTTTGCACATTGACAAGAAAAATGGGAGAAGAAACAGAGAAAATTTCTGTAACATTTGATAAGCAATATGAGTGGCAAACAGAAATAGAAGAGAGTTGGCATTTGTTCTAATGTTTCAAGGGAAGTTGGAGCAAGCAATGCAGTTTTTTGAAGGAAAACAGGAACTGGTAATTCAATACAAATCAAAAAAATATTTATTGAGTGCCTGCCAGATGAAGGGCCTTCCAAAAGTGTACAGAGGATACGGAGAGGAGATAAGAAGGGCACAGCCTGTGTGTTAAATGTGTTTATAATCTACTCAGGAAAATAGTAAAAAATTACTGTAGCACAATGTTAAGATAAACATCAATAAGAAGAGTAATGGGGTTCAAGGGACAGAGAAATGACATGGGTAAGTGGCATGAGAAGGTCACAGAAAAGATAGGTGAAGCTTCATGGAGGAGGTAAAATGTCAATATTGACCTTGGAAGAGATGCCTGTTGTATCTGATGGTTATGACTATATAAATTCATGAAGGCCATATATAATTCCAAAGAGAATGATTTTATCAATATTTTGAGCAAGGATACTGCTATATGCATAATTAAATAACTCCAAAATGTGACCATTGTTCAGGGTACAACAAAATGAAATTTATAATTTGAATGTTTGTTTAAACATGGAATCACACGCTTACAATAATATCATAGGTTGTAAATTTCTATTCCTACTGAAACTGCATGCCTTTCTATGAATTCAATGACCAGCACTATAGACCAGAAGGTGGGGTGAGTTTCATTGCGCCACCAAGACACAATCAATAGGCAGTTTACTAGGATGCCCTGCCAAAAAGGGCCACCTACCATGAACAGGGCCTCATAATTTTCAATCATTTTCTGCACCACAGCAATGATGGCTGTGCTTTCTTCAGCTCGGGCCGAACTCTGGACCGAGAATTCTTTGTCTGATGATTTCTGCTTGTGCAGCAGGTTGGGTCCAAATATGGTGGCCAAGTTTAGAGATGTCATTTTGTTCCCAGTAACCTATAGGAACAGGAAATACAAGAACTGTTGTTATTTTTGCTTTTCAAAATGCTGAGTGGTTCAATCATCAATGGAACCTTTTCCTTTAGTTTTTTTTCTGCAAGGACTACATCATCTCTGGCAGAATCCATGAGAGGTACCATCATTTTCCTTTTGTTTCATATCTTGAATTGAAGCTCACAGCACAGTGACTATTTCATTGCATATTGAGTAAAATTTTGCAACTCTAAGTTATTTATTGTGAAACTGATATTATATGAAATTTCTATCCTGTCTGCTCTTTAAAAATATTGATACCCATCCATCCATTTATCTAATCCATCCAACCATCCATCCACCCATCCATCCTTCTATCTGTCCCTTCATCCAACAATCTATCATCTCTCCATTAATCCATCCACTCAGTACCTACCATAGGCTAGGCATTTTTCATGAATTCTAATTAAAAAAATTTCCAACAATGATCACAACACAGTCCTTATTTTAAAAGTCCACATTCTAGAGGGAAAAGAGACTTACAAATGATAAGTAGTGAGTACAAAGTATGAAGCTATCAATTGTGGAGGCCCCAGGGACACTCCAAAGAGGTGACACTATTTGCACAGAACCTTGAGAGAATAGAGTTTGCTAGGCTGAAAAGTGGAGGAGCTGGGACAGAAGGCAATTTCACAGTGGTCAGAACACCATATGCAAGACAGGAACATGTAAAATACCTCAAGGCACCCCAGAAAGCTCAACGAGGCAGAGGGTTCTGAAAGAAAGGCAGGCAAGGGCCAGGTAAGAGTCACTGCCACATGTCCTTTGTGGGGCAAAATTGCCCTTGGTTGACAACCACTGGCCTAGGAAATTTTTTATTTCTCTTATTGATACTGAAAATGCAGTAATTCTTGGATGAGTACAGGAAATGTGGCTGCTTGGTGGGGATCTGCATGGTTTCTGAGAGGCACCTGGGCGTGCAGTGTAGAATTCAGGAGTCCTGGCTCACAGCCAAGACAAAGCCTCCCAAGTCCCAGTCTCCTCCTGTGGAGCCTTGAAGTGGTGGCCACAGGCCCTGCAATCCCAGGGTGGAACATGAGGGGCATTATTTTTAGAAAGAGAGGCTGTTTTCATGTTGGCCGCCAAGTAAAATGATTTCATGTAGTAAATACTGGGCATTTTTAAGAAAGTGCCCCTTACATATGACTGTTCAGTTATTTTTTTTCTTTGTTTTACTTCATTGATATAAAACTTTACAAGTTTTCATTTTGTTTTTCATTTCCCTTCCTGCAAATTCATGGCTAAGGATAGAATTAAATATGTGCCATTTTCCAATTCATCCCTCTAGAACTTTCCTTTCCCTGTTAAAGTAATATCAGAGCTTTCGAGTTTTTAAAATATTAACAAATAAAAGATTTTGAGTTTTTTCTTTTGGCTTAAACCACATAAACTTATTTCTCGTAGTTCTGGAGGCCGGGAAGTCTATCGGGGGCCAGGCGATCCCGTGTCTGGTGAGAGCCTTGTCCTGTGCAGTGGCTGTCTTCTAGTTGTCTCTCAGATTTTGTTTTCTTTAAAAGAATGTTTAGTACAAGGACAGTCCAGAACTCTGTTTCCGCTCTCTCCTTCTCCTGTTGCTATTCTGGGAAAGCAACACAGTCTGTCTGTAAAATTGCACATAGATTCCAGCTGCAGACCATGCTGCTGTGGTTTGTTAACACTGTTTTGTTTTGTTTTGTTTTTATTTTACTGTGTTTTTAATTGGAGACTTGTTCATGACAGCTTCCACCCTTGCTCCCCATGTCTCAGCATGTATACTGTTTATATAATGTGCACTTGGGTTCAGTTCATTATTTCATTATTAGCCAGCCAATTCAAGGAAAAATTTTATCTCAACTAAATAAGTATCCTAGGTCACTTCTAATCCTAATACGAAGAGATTACCCTTACAAAAAGTTTAGCATGTACAGTCACTGGGCTGGGGGCTTTCCACAGGCTTTTTCAATCTTCTCACTAGAAGCTCGTGAAGCAGCTGCTGCTTCTGCCCTTTTTCAGACGGGGATGTGACACCGGGAGCCCGCAGCCAGGAGATGGTGGAGCCTGGAAGCGAAGCTGGTGGCTTGGCTCCAGGAAGCCCCATGCTCTTCATCACCACCCTAACCTCCCACTGCTCACACTTGAGTGGCCGACCCTGTCACAGCACGGGGAAATGAAACAGTGGCCTCAAAGCAGGGCTGGGCTGGGGTGAGAAGAGCACGGCACTGATCCTGCTACAGTTCCAAAGCCAGCCTCCCATTTCCTGGAGGCATGTACCTCCTCAAAGGTCAGCAATCCTGGCTCTACTTTGGCAGTTAGTAACTTCTCTATTTGCCTCATAGACTCTTTGAAAACTAAAGGCCAGCTTCAAACTCTCTCACCAAAAAAGTGTATATTCACACCACATTTTCCATGCAATGCCAGAGGGTTCTTGGACAACCTGGAAAACCACTGCTCAAGAGGTTTCAATTATGTTCCTGCAATATTCTTTCTAGAAGAAATTAAATCTTTCATACTTTGGGAATTTATTTTTTCCCCTAAGGAGCAAAGCAAATAGCAAACTAGACAAAATGGAATAAAACAAACAAACACAAGATAGAAAAACAATGCTATTTGATAAAATACCACTATTTTACCCAAGAAAAGCACTGACTAACTAGTCAACAATTTTTCTCATGCCCTTCTTTTAGACATCTTTAAGATCCTATTAGTTAATGGTGCATTGAATTTTAAGCACCCATTAGAAAGGAAATATTATGTTCATTTTATAAAGGAGGAAGCTCAGGCCTCCCCCCAACCCAACTCTGTTTCCCCTCCTCTTCCTCTACCCTATAAATACAAGGTCCTGTAGCAAGGTGCTGGCGGAGCCCGTGTGAGCCACCAAGCTTTTTGACTCTCTGGTTCAGTTTTCTACGTTCCAATCCGTAACAACTACCCAGTAAATAGATAACACAAATTAATAAACAGGTAAGACAAAAAGCTGAAAACGGCTTTGTTTCTTGACCATATTTCACAATTTAATTTTTGCCTCACTCCACTCTGCTCTTTCTGTATTCTCTACCAGCTGCTGTCAAAACAACTGAAAAAATAATAAACAAAGGAACTCTCTCTTGTTCCTCTCCCTCTACTCTTAACTTCTACCAGAAGGGGTTTTTAGCTAACTCCCATCTCTATGCAGTGCTTACGTGGTCTGTTTATTCAATCCCTACACACCCTTTACTCAGTTCCTACATACCCTTTGAAGTGTAGTTTAAATTCACTCTCCTCCATGAAGCCATTCCTAACTTTTCTGGCCCATGTTCATCACTTTTTCTCTGGACTTCTGCAGTGACTGTACTGCATTCCCTGATTCTATATTTGCCTCATGTCCTCATGGCCTCCACCTCCTAGATGCCACAGCATCTCAGGAACAGTAATTAGAAAATTTCTGAACAACACTCAGTGGTTTAGAGGAACTCAGGGTAGGTGCCCAGGATGTATGTGGTTCAAATACCAAGGCCATTCTTACATGGAAACATTCATAATGCAAATTGCTGTTTTCTGTATTGCTGTTCATACAAAAGCTTCTTAACTCACTCTGTCCCTGCTTCTAACCAATCTACAACAAGGATTATAACACCTAAGTGGAATCCAAAGATTCTGTCAGGTCTTAAAAGAATCAATTACCTCCCTCCTTACAAAGGTATTCACTACTCTATGAACATAGCCCAATTCCCCCTTATACCTCATCAGTACTTTCCCACACTGTAGCCTTACTCCAATCCAAGATGACTGTGTGGGCTACCTGCTTTCCTGTAACTCATAACCATTTCACAGAAGCAATGCTTTCCTCATATTTTCCCTGAAGCTTTAATTTTTGGTTACTAATCTTTCATTTTGATTCAAGGTTTAGGTCAAGACTGTCTAGAGACCCTTGGAATCTCCCACTTCCCTGTACAACTTTGCTGTTACCAGCATATTTTCATATTCCTTATAATAATTAGTCTTATGAACTATTGTGCAGTGTCAGTTGAAGAATTGTATTCCCAAAGTTCAGATAAGACAACTCAGGCTTAGGAAGGTTAATAGATTTCTCCAAGAATATGTGGTCAGTGAGTTATAAAGCTACCAAGTGCTCTCAACCAGGGTGATTTTGCCCCCTCTCCCACCCCACAGGATATTTGGCAATGTCTAGAGACACTTTTGGTTGTGTCAGCTAGGATGGGGATGGGAAGTTGCTGCTACTTGCATCAGGTGAGTAGAGGCCAGGGATACTGCTAAGCATACCACAATGCACAGGGCAGCTTCCACTACAAACAGTTATGTAGTCCCAAATGTCAATCATATGGAGGCTGTGAGATTCTGAACTAAACCCTGAACTAGACTAGTAGGTCCGTTCTACTTCCTATTCTATATTTCTGTTCTTAGTAAGTTATATTGGTTTGGGTTTGAGGCACAGCTGGGACTTTACTAATTATGGGGCCGACCCAACCACTATCCAACATGACAACTTTGTGTGAATTAGAAAAAGGAATCTCTTCCTCAAGATATTTTGCTGCCTTCTGCTGGCACATTGTCCTAATAATTCTGCAAATCTACAGTGACTCTGAGGTACATGGCACCTCCCCAGAGTTGTGAAATGCACACATGCACAACTTGTATAACCATAAGTGGATGCTCCTTGTGGGACACTGGGAAAGGTACTTAATGCCTCTAACCCACAGTTTCTACCTCTAAACACAGGGGCAAGGATTTCTCCCTTGTGTAATGGAGGATTAACTATAATAAAGGCCCCTAGTACATAGCTAGCACATGGTAGGAGACACATAATTGGTAGCTAGTATTTCAGCATGCTAACTTTCATTTGTACCTATCCAAGAATATTTCCTTCTCTTTGGCATAGGCAATGAACTAAGTGTCTGAAATGATTCTAAAAAAGCAAGAGTGAGTTCAATTGGACTTTTTGCTTTCCTCAATTCCTTCTTAATCACCTGAGACCCAACTTTCTCCTTCTTACATAGTACTTAAGAAACATCAGAGAAGCACTGACACACCTAGGAACATAGACAGTACTCTGCCTTTACCCAGTGATTAGGCAGATGATTCTACAGCTTCTGTTATATCTATAGTCAATAAAGGATGACACCCAGATGGGTAATATAACTACTCAACAATTATGGGAATTATAGTGTATCCATCAAAGAGCTGCGTCTGCTGAAACAAGGTGTCAGTACCATATTATGAAACCTGAAGCCAGCAGAGGTTTTGCTAATTATAACTACTATACAGATAAATGGCCAACTCAGGAAAGTTCCATTCTTATACCTAAAGGGAGCATGAGGATAAGACATGCAGAATTGCCTTTCTGGATTAAAGTGAAAAAATTTATATATGACCATGACTTTTGAGAAAGAAATTTGCCAAACATAGAACTGAATTCACAATACAGCTGAGTTCTGTGGTGAAGTGTCAATGCCTTTGGCCCATTCTTGTTGATTTATAACCCATGTTAGCATATTGAAGGGTCTGAGATATCCTGGGGAATCCAAGGGCAAGGAGAAGTATGACTGCATAGTATCAAAAACAGAAACAGGTCTCTTGTTAAGGTGAAGATTAAATAGGCTGGTTGCGAAAAGGTCACCTAAAATTATGGCAAGTATCTCCTTTATCCAAGGCTCAAACCTAAAAACACCTTGAAGCATATGAGTGTGACCAAAGTGAACCGGAGCCCAAAAGCTCAGATGGGAGAGGCCTGAGTGGGGATCAGGTCCAACAAGAACATCCCAAAAGGGTCCATGGGACCTTGCAGAACCTGTCTTCAGCAGCTGACACCATGTGACATCACGATGCATGGCAATGGTCAGCAGATCATACCTTCTAGTTCCTTCTACATCTGGTTTAGAAGCAGGAAAACTGACATTCCATTGCATTGGGCCAGTCCCTGTTTTGGGGAGGGTTTAAGGAGAGAAAGGACCTCTCCAAAAGGAAGATACTATACTTCTAACTATAGGGCAGATGGGAACTCCAGGAACAAACTGGAAGAATAAAGAGGTGACATCACATTTCAGCTCCAAGTTAAAGCAGATCAAATTAATTACAAGGACAGCAATCTCCCCTCATCTCCATTACTCCATTTTCTCATGATTGTAAGCACCTCTGTAGCTAATTGTTTGTCTGCTTCACACAAGTGGAAATTTGAGGTCTTCAGGTAAAGCATCATCATGAAAAATGACTGCCTCATTAAGAAGCATCCTTGAAACATAGGAGGTTAATGGCCTATGCACTCTTAGGAACTATTCCTCCAGAGAAAACCCTGCATTAGTCCTTCCTACATAGATGGGTCAGGAAAGGGGGAGGTGGTGTCATTTCCTCCAGGTGAAATATTTAACCAAATTGATGGCTTGCCCTTTTAAAACAAGAAAAGGGAAGAGTCACAGTATCTATGGAACAGAGGGGTACATACCTCTTGGCCATCCTTGCTGACGTTGTCATTGGCATGCCTGGCCACAATGGAGAGGAACTGTAGGAGGCGGTGGAGCGTGTCACAGTTGCAGGGAGGTAGAAGGTAAATGAGGAGCTGCAAGGTGCCCAGCTGTTCCTCCGGTTCCAACACTAAGCAAGGCAAAAAGAGGTGCTCTAAGTAAGTAAAATGGGGGTACTCACACTATTTAGGCTCAGAGGAGAGGCCCCCTCTCAACTTCCTTCAGAAAGGGATTATCAAGTCACATTTCATTCCTTCACCCACTCTCCCACTGATTTAGCAATTTAGCAGCAAGGTTCTATAAAGGATACAAAGATAAATTAGACCAGGGGAAATGTTACATCTAGAGCGAGCATTATAATCTAGGTTAGAAAGGTAACTTAATTTCTCTTTCTTCTCCCTCCTTTTCCTGGCATTACTCATCATTTACTTTATGGATTACCATCTTTCATTTTTCATAAATATTTACTAACAATGACTGAGAATTGGTAAACATTTTAAAATTTGAGTTTATAACATATTTGAGGCCCTTTTCTGTTGAGCAATACTCAAGGGATAGACTTTTTGTTGGCAATAACCAAGATACAGAACGACAGTGTCTTCTCTCTCTTTGGGGATCCTATTTGAATTGCAGCATTGGAGGAAGAAAGATATGGAGGCTGCCACAACTCTGGCCTATTCCTACTCCCTCTCGCCCTCCTTTCTTGTCCATGGGATCTGTGCATATGGCCCAGAAGCGGCCACACAGAAAGCCCTGGCACTCGGCTATGCCATCCTGCTTCCCTGGGGTGTTGCCTGCCCCCCTTTCTCACGCTGGGTCCCTTTTTCACCCCTTCCTCATACAAGAAATGTGAACTCATTTTTAGGCACAGACACAATGTGAACTCTTGCTCTTACTTCAAAGCATCACTATATAGCGCATTCTACTGTTGTGGGGTTATCTGAAAGCATCCCAGATTCATCTTGGCTATATCCACTGGTTCTACTGCAACTTTCGTCTTGCAAATTCTCCCCAGGGTAAATCTCAGAAAATTGCCCAAATAGCCTACTCATTAGAGACCAATAAATAAGGACAGAAAAGTTATTGGGAAACACATGCACAAGGTTTGGATGAGTGAGTGGGACATCTCAGTAATCCAGGAACACATTCCTGCTAATGGCTGTACTACGCACAGAGAGTGTTGATGAAAGCTGTGTACAGCTCCCTGGTGAGAAGGGGGTCCGGCATGTCCCTCAGGAACTCCTTCAGCAAGGCAGCCACATCATGAACGCTGTGCTCTTCTTCCAGAGAGACATCCACCCCACGGTCAAATTCCTCGCGTAACTGGAAAAATAACAGTTCAAGTGGCAGTCTTGTAACACTATACCTTTATGTTCAGTGCCCAGCAATAGATGTGCTGTGACCTACAGCATTTGGTATTAAGTTTATGCACACCCAGGGAGGAGATGCAAACAAGATGTTGTCCTGATCTAAGAGTCTATGCAACCCAGCCATGAATATATATATTAAACGCATTATTAAATAAAAGTATCTGTGGATTTACTGTTAATGATGCAAGCAGAAGGGTTTGATAATGACATCCAGAGGTTGGGAGGAAGAGCTAAGAGGTTAGGTCAACTATAAATGTGGGAGGGAGGAATTAATCTATTATAGAGCAGTTTTGCATATCAGCAATCCTACCATGTTGGAATTTTGATTTTACAGAAATACTCGACAGGAAAGCAAAAAATGAAATTTAAAACTGCAAACAATGAAATTTAAATCTGCAAACAATGAAATTTAAAATCCTGATGAGCTGTTCGTGACTAAGTCTTAAAAGATGACAATAACTAAATAAAAGCTGCCTTTTGTTTGTCAAAGTAACCTTATTAACAGTTCCCAGAAGGATTCCTGCCTTAAATCAATATACCAGGTTTATTAGCATTTACAGCAGCAGGAGGACACAATAGCAAGAAGAAGGGAGTCATAACTCTGTACCCTACTTTCATCTCTGACAGCCCAACTTCTCTTATGTCTTGTTCTCTGCTGAACAAGTAATTATGTGAGTTCATGAATCTATTCTACGCAATAAACTTCTGTAAGAGTTCATGCGGTCAAGCATTCATTCAAGAAAGATGTACTGCACACTCCATGTGTACGAGGCCCTCAGGTGAATGAAGAGGCAGTCTTTACCCTTCCATAGCTCTCGGGCTGATAGAGAAACAGGTAATAACCTGGTAATCTGACGAATGATTGATTAACTGTTAATATTGTGACAATTGACCTGAAGAAAAAGTGTAGGATGCTAAGAAGAAATATAACAAGATAAAATGGTGAATTAGAGAATTTTTCATTCTTGAAATCTAAGTCTAAATAACCATTAATTATATTTTTATTGGATAATCTCTATGCAAAGGTTTTCTTTTGCTGGACCCAGATATAACTGAGGAGTGATTCCTGACACCACCTCTCCACCTAATGAAAATGCCCATTACTGTCCTGAATTACTGTCCAGGCAACTTCTCAATAGTGTGAATCAGGTGGCCAGAGAGAAGGCTTCTACTGGTGCCATTCCTACTTGTGATCATTCAAACACAACATGTTTCTATTCTGATCACACACACATGCACAAACAATGGACCACGGGAAGAGCTTGGTCTAAATTGTGTGATCTTGACTCAAGTTTCTTAATCTCTCTAATCCTTAAAAGAAGTGTTTGAAAGGGGTTACTCTAAGAGCTGGTGAGTGGATTCAATGAGATGTTTGTGAAAATATTCTGCAATTCTGCATAGGCCTAAGAAATGTAACTACGCTATCTTCCTTCCTGCAAGCCCTGTTGTGAAATGGAATTTCACATAGTCTCTTGTGTGACTATGAAAAATAAAAACCAACTGACAAACCAAACAGAAAACACACTTATTTGAAAGCTCCTCTTATCTTGAAAAAAAAAAAGATGACGAGGTATTTCAGTTAGTTTCAAAATAATATGAATAAATATTTCTTCAGAATCATCCAACTAAAAATTATTTTGATTTGGCTTCATTTTTAAGTTGTTGAGTTCCTTATTCCTTTCTGTTGAAACCAACAGAGGGAAAATAACATTTTAATTGTCTTTAAGCCAACAGATACATTTTTTCTCAAAGGATGGCATGCCTTTTATGAAGCCATCACGTACACAGGTACCTGCCTGATCACAGGAACCTATTCCTGAAGCTTTAATATCAAACTTCTGTTGCAAGAATGCTGCACAGTGGGTGCTAAAGGAAATCAAGGGAACAGTCCCTACATGAAAAATAAATTGGGAGTCAGTGGTTCCATAGAAACTTTATAAGAATTATTTATTTTTGAGAAAGTACAGCTATAAACATAGCATTATATGAATATTAATGGCATTATTCATATTGCATTTTAGTAAAAACAGGTGCTATAAAAATTTTTCTATTTCTTATCACTTACTGATTAGGTACTCTCTGAATCTCCCGCTTTTACAGTTTCAATATGATATCTATAAATTAGTTTTGTTTGGCTGCACACGCCATGCACAAGTCTGGACGTTTTGCTTTCAAGTATTTGATCCTTACACATTCACAACCTTTCTGAGCTTTTGAGTTGTTGCCTTTCACCCCGTGGGACTCAATTATACTATAATTGGAAGGAAGGTCCAGAAAAGATTTTCAGAAATGAATTTGCATAAGCTTGAACTCGGCAGGAGGTAATTCAATTGAAAGTCAAATAAAACATACAATATAATCTTTACTTTTTACTTACTTGTCTCACTCTCTTTTTTGAGCTTCCAACTCGGAATATCCCCACTGTCTGGAGGCCTGAAAGTAAACAAACAAAATCAACAGTCTTGTTTTATGGCTTGAAACTCTGGAGGAAATCAAAATAGAAATAGAACAGAAGGCGAGCACTGGGCTGCAACACACAGAGCAATAGCAACTTGACTGTGCATGAATGCTCATTTATCTCCGCTACATTCTCCAGGTACTACAGGTTAGCACAGTAAGCACTAGGACAATTTTATGTTAAACGTTTCTGATAAAAAACATTTTCATGTGATATTATGTACTTCCATACCTCCATATGAGAAAAATGTCACAATTTCTCATATTATTCAGAATAATTACTTAATCATGAATTTTATATGAATTTTAGCTCTTTATCAATATTTAAAATACATAGTTCTGTTTTACTGGTCATAAATAAAACACGTACTTATTGAAGAAAATCTATAAGATACAGAAAAATGTAAAAAATAATATACTTTAAAAAAATACCTGACACAGAAATAATTGCTCTTAATATTTTGGTTTATTTCTATCCAGACATTTCTTCATATATACAGGGGTGAGAAAAAGTAGGCTTACAGTTGTAATACAAATAAATAATACAATAATTAATAAATAATAATACAAGAATAAACTGCTTTGCATACTCACAACTGTAAGCTTACTTTTGCCATTCCCTGTATATATGGAGAGAGAAGGAATGAGAGAGAGAATGCTACTGCTTTCACTCAATATTATGCTATAAGAATTTTTATGCCACTAAAAATTCTTTGTAAATGTCATTTAAAATGCATGCAAATACTTTATAGTATGAATGTGCCACAATTCACTTCATAGTCCCCTCTGAATGGCACGTAGGTCCCCCAACATACATGCACTTGTTTTGTATTATAAATGGCCCTATTATGAACCATTTGTACATAGGTCTTAGTTCACATTTCTAATCATCTTAGGATCATGTCCTAGAAGTGGGATTATAGGGTCAATGCATAAAAAAGAGTTATCTGGCCCAAAATGTCAGTAGTGCAGAGGTTGAGAGACCCTGCTGTAAAATAAAGTAGTTCTCTTAAAAACAAATGAGTGTTATCACTATCACACATTAGAAATTTCAACAATAGTTTCTTAATGTCATTAAATTTACAGTCAACATTCACATCAAGTTCACAAGCTGTGATAGGTCAATGTGCCTTTTAGTCTCTTAATGTCTGTGTTCCCCTCTCTGTATGTGTTTCTGCCTCGTAATTGGTTGCATGAAGAAACAGCATTGATTTCCTGTTGTAGTTTTCCCAATCATCTGGACTTGGACACTTGTAGTGTCATTTGTATGTTCCTCTTTCCCTTTTATTTCCTCTGAAGACATAGTTAGAGCCAGAGCTTTCTTCAATTCCTGTTTGATTTTGATTAAGAGGTATTATGTACTTCCTTCAGGGACGCAGAATGTCTGAAGAGCTTCCCTTACTGCACAAGCCATTGTTTATGGCCACTGATGCTCATCATCTACATTTCTTCTTCCATCAGTGCCTCATTCTGTCTCCATTTGGGATAATCATTTAGGAGGTGATGCCAAAGTGGAGCTCTCAGTGGCCATTTCCTAGCTACATGAAGAGAGCCGGTCTGAGAGTAAAGCCAGGGAACAGACTCATGTGCTCAAGGCATCACTTGAGTCCTGAATCCAGCTGTGCCTGAACCTACATATAATACTCAGACTTCCACTATGTAAATAGGAATTTTGGAGGGTACTTTACTTAATCTAATTTTATGTAGGTTCCTCTCTCTTGCCACTGAAAAAGTTCTGACTGATACAACCTTTTTGTATATTTAATTTATGGTCTTGCCAATTATGTATTAAGTACAAGACTTTTTAGTTCATTTTCCAAGGATTGTTAGTTAGAAATGATAACATCTATAAATACCCCATTTATCACTTCTATAGCTTATAAATGGTACCCAGAGTAATTTGAGAGAATCATGGTGAGAGAGAGGCTAATTATCTTGGAGCTTTGCTCCTATGTGGGATTTTGCTTTGCATCTATTTTCAAAAGACTTCTGTACCCTCTTGTTGCTGTCATCAATGTGCCTCCCTCACAAATGAGTCCAACCCCAGCCTAATTTATTGCTTCTACCTCTCTAGGAGCTTGAAAATGGGATAAGTAAGCTATTAGAATCAAATCCAGAATTATATTTCTTTTTTAAAAAAGGATTTCTCATTGATTTTTAGAGAGAGAGGAAAGGAGAAGGAGAGAAAGAAAGATCAATGTGAGAGTGAAGCATAGATCGGCTGCCTCCTGCTCGCCCCCTAAGGAGATTGAGCCCGTAACCCGGGCATGTGCCCTGACCGGGAATCAAACTGGCCACCTTTTGGTGCAAGGAACGACACCCAACCAACTGAGCCACACCAGCCAGGGCCAGAATTAGATTTCTTCATCTATGAAATGAGCATAATATGTATCCACCTCAAAAGTTATAGTGATGCAATTAATTAATGCATAAAATCTACTTAGAATCATACCTGTCCTCAACTATTTTGTAAAGAGAAATATGCCCTCAGTGAACTGAGTTAGTCTTCTTTGTACAAAATGTAAAATTTTAATACAATAGTAGGTCCCAGCAATTGTACTTTTGGCCACATTTATTTTATTTTCTGATGGTTTTCCGATAGTTGAAGTTTCTACATAAATGAGATAATACATAAGGACATATTCTATACAGGTGAGATTCTTAATTTGGCTGAATTCCTCCAGGCTATTTAGAAATGTCTATTTCCAGGATATGATTTTCTCAATTACAGTACTTTTCCACTGGTAAAAATGACTCTAATTTATAAAATAACTACTTAGTTATCAATTGTTATAATTCCAATACATCTCAATTGATTATGATCTATTTTAAGTTTAAAAAATTATTTGCTTACTCTTTTTAGATATAGCAAATTACAGCATTCAGACAGCCAATGCTGTTTTCTGACATAAGCCTCACAGTGATTTTCCTCAAAGAGAAGATACAGTCTAGGCATTCAGTAACCTTGCTTTAAGACAGTCACTATAGAAAACAAATTTAGATTACGGGAATGGCCATTTGATGAGCAAAGTCTAAATTTCAGTAAAATTTGTAAAGAACTGTACAGTATTTTTAAGTCAACATATTGTCTGGAACTGAGTTGCCAAAAGGGTCATTGTGAAGAAATTTTAAGTGGACATCCTTCCACAAAAATGAAATAGCAATATAGAAACTTGCTGTCAAAAAACTATGTATTTTCTATTCACTTAAGGAATGGTTTTCAAATCTTTTTTTAAGAAGCTGAACTCTTATTTTTAAAAGGAAGCCTTTTGAGTAAGTTCAATGTATAAAAAAATATAAATGTGGCTCTGCTCTGTTTGAAGGGGGCTCTGAGGACAGACCTAGTCCAACAGATCTTGCCCTCCCCCAAATTGCTTGGCCTCAAGGGTAACTTCTGAAGACTCTTGGGGTCTGGGCAGTCTGAAGGCCATCAAGTAGATTTTCCCCTAAAATCTTGGTTAGCCCAGTAATCTCTTAAGCAAACACACCCATAACCTATCTTCACAAAGGAAACTTGGGCCCAGAGTTTGATAAAATGAACCCAGAATTAAAATGGATGCTTAAATAAATGATGTTTGAATCAATAAAAGTCTTTAGTACTTGCTCACTGATAGAGAAGTCTTCTTACCATGTTTTTCTAGATGTTGACAGCAGCTGTCCACCAGCCTGGGAACTTGTCTGTAAATAGGATTCAGACTGAGTTTCTTATCTCTTGCTTTTTCTTTTTTATTTTGAGCCTCAGCAGGCAAGGAGAGTTGTAAAGCTTCTAGCAGTCGAGATTGATTATCATCAAGATCTGTGATAGAGTCCACTGACATTGCACCCTGCAAATCACACATAGATATGAACAAAGAGTGCAGACAGAGAAAATAAAAACAGCTTCCCCCAGATGCCATCCAGAAATACTTTCACCTATAATTATTTATCATACTTGAAATAATACTGCTTGATTTAATTGTGCTGTTTGTATATTGAAAGGGAAAAGACAAACAAACATCTTTTGAAAAAGTTAGAAAATGTCCATGACATAGGGTAAGGTAATGGCAGTTACAATTTTAACAATAGACATTTTCTAAATGAAAGACAAGAGATGGCAAAATATAATTAAAACATTTTAACCCAACCACTTCATTCCTTAAAACACAAAAACCTCACATACTCAATGAATGAGGTAGTTAGAGAAGTCTTGCGAATAAAAAAAACTCAACTATGACTCTAGAAAGCAGATTTTTTTAAATAGGAGGATTCCATTAAACAGTCTTAGTTTGTTTACTCCCAGAGACAGCACAAAGTACTTCATTAGGGAAGTGGTCCCAGGAGACACCTGCAGAGGAGTGGGGAAATAAGAAAGGGAAGGAAAAGCAGCTATTGACGAACCAAGCCTGTGACCACTCTGGGCAGCTGGAGTCCAATTGCATGGGGACCTCTGGGAGACAGTGTGGATCAAACATCTCTGAGCCAGCCTTGCTAAGGTGTGAGGGAGCTGAGGTATTTATACTCCAAATCTCAAGAATCATTGATTAAGTGTAGCTTCTGGTAGGGGCAGGAAGGTGATGTTAATGCCTCAGTACTCGCAGCCTGTCATCTGCATGGGAGGTTCCTCTGGCCATTACAGAAAGCCCTCAGCAAAGAGATGAGGTGCTGGCAGGTAGAAAGAGGGCAAGCAGGCTAGGAATGGTAAAGGCTGAGGGGAAGGGAACAGAGCACTAACCATGTTTGTATAGCCACGCATCCTTTGATGAAGTGTAGAGGAAGAAGTTGGCTGATGGTGTCTTGGGAAGGCCTGAACTGAGGAGAGGGCATTTGAGAGGCCAATTGTGTGGCCTTAGATTCTCAGAAAACTCTAATGTAGAGTTTTGTTGTTACTGCCATATATGAGTTTATATAGATAGTCTGAGGGACAATGACAGGATTGGAAGAACAATTTCATCATGCAAATTCAAATGTTCCATAATATTGTCATTTCTTCATTTTTACACATAACCAAAGTCTTGAAAAATAACAGTGGCTCAAGTACTCTTCTATCTTAGAGAGGTCCTGAATGTTGGGGGCTGATTGAGAAATAAGGATTTCAAGTGAGAAGTCTGGGGTTTTAACTAGGGCCGTAGTCAATGGCTGGAGGTGACAAAGTTCTGGGGCCTCCAGGTGAGAGAAAAATAAGAGATCTCCCAATAACCTATGAAGTTTTAGAAATGCTTCTCTACTGACTCAGCCAATCACCCATCAGTTATCTTGAAAACTCACATTTCACATTACCTTACTTGAAATGTGAAATTTGAAATGCCAAATAATAGCACAGTGCCTAGACATAGTACTCACTTAATAAATGGTGCCATAACAGTATTGATTTTATATATATCCTTCTATGGTTATGTTTGAGAAAAAGTTCCATTGATAAGGAAAAATCTCATTGTTTATGAAGACTGGCAGCAATTCACTGGGCCAGGCATGGTTCTCAGATGGAGATGAGATTAACAAAAACATCTAGCCCTGCCTTCAAGACTCACAGCCTCATGGGAGAGTCACCTAATACAACAGAAGATTGCAATAGACCAGGATCAATGGTGATGTTGTAGAATGTTCAGGCTATCACGGGGCATATGGGTAAACAAGGAGGGGTACCCAAGGGCTTTGAGAGGGATCAGGGAAAGGCTTTGAGGGTGTGCCAGGTAGCCAGTGTAAATTCTCCTTGAGTGGAGTTGTTAACATACATGGACAATAATGACATTTCCAGTGTTCTCATGAGCAAAGGCTCAAAAAAATAACCTTATACATCTTTGGTTGTCCTAGTATTGGCACCAGAGAAAATACTGGCCAACTCACCCTCCTTCTGACCCGAGGAGCTGGTTCTGGGGTGTTCGGGGAAGTCAACTCATTTGGTGTTTCCGAGGTGGAGCTGAGAGATGAGTTACTGCTTGACAGTTCTTTGTTTTGTTTTTTATTTCCAAATGGGAGGAGAGAAGCAACAAAATCAGATGTGTCTTTCTGCTCTTCCCTCTGTGAGTCCTGCTTGAGTTTATAGGCCCGGTCATTTGCAATGACTTGGGATAAGGGCATTCCAAATGCCTGCGGGATGAATTCTGGAATAAAAAAACAAATGTTCATTTTCAGAGAAAGACTGGGCAAGTGAAGACTCTCACTCATGTTTTAGACCTCAGGGCAGACAGATTCAAATAACTGTTTTCAGAAGAATTGATTGCTCAATCAAAATACGAAGATGAACTGTGTTTATCAGAGTGGTCAAAGATTCTATTTCAATAAAGAAAGTTAGTATGTATGAAGAATATAGGCTTTAGACATCTCAGCCTCTAGTTTTTCTCCACATATCCCAAGCATGTTTTAAAGGAAATAACTGTATAGAGAAATGTGATGTGTTTGATAGAATGTACATGAGTACACGGTTTTACAAACGGTTAGTCTTCAATCTATACGTCTCAAGAATCCCTGTAGTTTACACGGCATGGCAAGACTCTGCATTTACATATTCATTCAACAGGCACTTCTTGAATATCTATTATGTGCCAAGTCAAATTACACAACGGGGAGTACAAAGTTTAGGAAAGGTAGGTCCAGCCCTTGCTCTTGAACGATTCCAAGAGTGGGGTGGGGGAGTGCAGAGTCAGATATGGAAATAAATGTAATAGTGTCTATCATGTGCTAGAATAGAGATATGCGTGAAGCAAAGACAAATTCAATGAAGTAGATGTACTTTGAGGTTCCTAGTAAAAGAGCCAGCACATGAAATGGTAATCAGAGAGACGGAGGAGCAAACTGGGAAGAAGCGTGCTCTTTTTACATTGCGTTGCTTGTCCCACATGCTGCCTCCAGTTGGCCAGGTTGGGGCTGTCACTCTCATGATCTGTACTCAAGCCATTCTGCTGGCCACAGGAAGAAATGGACTCTCACCATTAAATATCTGGTGAAGGGCCCAGGATACAATTTGTTAAAACCTCTAGTAAGGGCAATTTTGGGGAAGAGCAGAATGCAGAAATCTATGGCTTTATTTGGAGATGTACATGGGGTTGCTTTCTGGATCTCTGTAGTAATTTGTATACACATACATTGTAAGCATGCCAATCTTTAGGGACAGGCATTTTATTGGCAACATTTTAGAGTCATGCTGAAAAGAATTGATGATTAAATTATTTCTTTTAGATTCAAAATTAGGTCTCCTAGCAGCAGCAAATTGGAGTCTAGCCTCTCTATTATTTTTATAACCCCTATGAATAAAACTAGAGTGATCAAGAGAAAACATTTCTAAAGTTGTTTGCTCTTTGAAGGAAAAAGCTAACATTAAATCAGGTGGAAAGAAGCTTTAAAAGGTTTACTTTTTTGATCCATGGCAACATTTTTAACATCACTGAGCTAATGGCCAAGTCTACATTAAAAGCAGAAATAGCACTTGAAAAGTCTGCACCTCTGGTTCTATCAAAACATGCAATTTGTTTAGAAGTGGAAAATTAAAACTTAGCATTTGTGGATTTTCACAGGATGCTTACCATTCTCCATCAACAAACTAGGTGGCATATAATAACACAAAAAATAATTAAGGGATTTGTTTTGAGTGATCAATATGGACAGTGTAGCAAGATCCAATACTCACTACTGATAAAAGGCCACTTCCACTACTAGCAAATAGAAACCAAGGGGGACCATATTGGATCACATGCTGTGCACCTCAGGATTTATTATGCAAATCAGTACTCTCTTGTCTATGGGAATAATCAAATAGTGTGACTTCAAAAAGGTTAGGGAAAGTCTAGAAACAAGTGGATGGCTACGCTGACAGCTACATGGAATATATAAAAACTGTTAAGGGATAATAACAGCAAAAAATGCTGATAAATATATCAAGTGACGTGTCTGCTCATGCAGGGATGCTCATAGAAGACTTTAATATGAGATGGGGACTATTGATTTCTCTCCTAGCCCCATTTCCTATACAAGGAAAACCAATCAGTCTCATTTAGAGATTTCTAATATCCCTGGAGGAAAAAATAAGAAAAATGGGTTTCCTATGGAATCTGTAATTTTTAATATCTGAAAGTCTGTCACTCTAATTGTAAATTAGAATAGTTGAGTACAAATGAAACAGATGAAATATGTGAAGTCATTCTCCCCAAATTTTTATTTCTCTTTTATGCCCATTCAAGAGCTATAGCCACCTCTAACAGTTTTATTTCTAATGGGTTTTCTTTCCTAGCTGAGTTTATTCTTCTAGTAATAGGGTTCCTATTAGTCTCTTTAGTTTCTTGTTGCTTTCTCCTGAGGGCTCCTATAGCTTCAGAAAGGAGACCTCTCTATGCCTCTAAACTTGTGTTGCAGTGTTTAGTTTCTGTAAAATTCTAGATAGGATTCCTTAAATTTCAAAATATGGCTATTGTGAAATTGAGAATTTATCACAGTATATTGAGCAAAACCCTCCTTTAAGTGTAAAGAAAGTATTGGGACCTCATGCTTATCTGTGGGTTCAAAGCTCTTCCATTAGTGGATAAAAAGGAACCTAGAGACTCTGTGATGATAGTGGCTAATAAAGCTGATAATAGGTTTTTAAAACCATAAGGACATTACCCAACACTCACTGTTCCGGGGCCAGGGACAATGTGTATCGTGTTCTTATCGATAGTATGCGTTCACTAAGGAGAATACTTCCCCTGCTGTTTTCACTAATAGCAACTGTGTACTCTCCCTCCCCAAGAACTCAGGCATGCCACCCGCTTTGCTCCCTACTACAACTTCCAGATCATCACCGTCCCACTGTGTGGCAGAACTGGCTAGTGCCAGGTTCCCCTTGTCTCCCGCTCATTGCCATCTTCTATTATTACTGACTTTGATTCATGGTTATGACCCCCCCAATCTACCATCATCCTGGGTGACTTGGATGTCTACTTAAGTGACCCATCTGATTCTCTGTCCTCACATCTCCTTCTCCTTCTCCTCTCCTCTCATTTTTTCAGGCATGCCACCTTTTTCATCTAGTCCCTCCATCCTACCCTAGACTCTGTCCTCAGCAGAAGTGATTCCACCTCTGAAATCAGGCTTCATCTCTCTAGTCTTGTCTCATCCCACTCTGAGTTTATGTTTACACTGCAGTGTGGAAATGTTTAAACACACCATTAAGCCACCACCTTCTCACTCTATTTTCATGGTGTCTCAATACTCTCAACATATAGACCAAAAGCAGTGCTGTTGCCCACAAAGTCCTGTGGTGGTAGGCCCTTCCTACTGTTCCCTGGAATCACACTCACCCTAATTCTCTCATCTCCAGTAACAGCACTCAGCGACAATATTCAATACATTTTCTTTTAGAATTCCTGCATAGTGATAACTGATACTTAATTTTTCTACTGCTATTTAATATGATGCAAAATAAAGTTATATCAACTATTCCTATATAGTGCTACTTCACAGCTCACATATAGTAACCTACTTCAAGAGTCAGGAACAATAAAACATGGCATGTATGATTTCAGCACAAAGAAAGGTACCAGACCTGAAAAATCTCCAGATTTTATGTCAATGAATATATGGCACGATCTGAAAACATCCTGTGGAGAGGGGATCTATCTCCCAGACTTATGCCACAATAAAACCCATGTCCCTGGTGCTCTGATTAGGAACCACATTAAATGGAACAAAGTAGTTATTTTTAAACATTTACCCCCAATGTGATTTCTTTTTGATACAAGCAAGAAATTTTTTAAAGTTTTAAAAGTTTAAAAAATACTTCTTTGTTGCTAAGTAATTTAAGAGAAATTAAGGGCTTGGAACTATTCTGTATGAAAAGACATTTTCTGAACCAGCATCAATCCTGAATTAGTTTCATATGGAAATCAAAAGTCATATGGGCACTGCTTAAGTGGCAGGAGTGATGCAGGAGTGTCACATGATCTGCTGTATATTAAGTCAAGCAATTAACTAAAGTACAGGACATGATTCATTCTGATTGAATCAATTAGTATAGTGGCGTACCAAACATTTAATGAATCACTCTTTATTGAAAAAGCAATTTGATTCTAATAAGCTGCTCCTATTTATTTTTAGATGATCTAACCCAAGAGGTCATTTAGAGTTTCCTGTTTTCCTTATTTTACTCTTGGACTCAAGTGATTATCCTTTTTCACATGTGCAGCTGTTGTGAACCCAACTGCTAATATTCAAATGGAAGAAAATGATGTGAACCAATTACAACTGTGCAAGACCTGCATGCTTCCCCCCTCGCACGCTGGTTCCCAGGACATCCATGCAATGGATGCGCTGACATAGATAGGACTTTATGTTTGGAAAAGTTGCCTTGTAATTAAGCTACATTTAAGCCTAGGACATCTTCTTTTTAAATATCATAGTTACTTTAAAAAAGAAAGAAAGAACATTTTTTTGCCATGAAGCTTGACATTTCTCTCCTTACTTGGATGGGTGATGTGTCTTTTCTTTGGAAGAATCGGGACCTGTTTTCCCCAGCCCTACCCCCACCCCCAGCCAGCATCCTGAGCAGCCTTATAGAACACTGCCAAGTTTTCACTGAGCCTATGTAATATATAAATATGATTTGGCCTGGAAAATGCCCAATGGCCCAGTGCATATCGGTCAGTTACTTCCCCTGGCCGTTCCCGGCTCACTTGCATTTTTGCTTCCTGCTGTTTTGTGATCTAAGCAAGCATGCATACATCTCCCTCTGTTGAGAGAGCTTGAACATCTCCCACAAAAATGGCTCATTCTGCTTAGTCGAGCCCGAATGGACACTTTAGAAGAATCACCTAAAATCTACATTATGAGCATTCAAATCCCAGTATCAATATCATCATCATAGAATAAACCAACTTTAAAGATGCCACATTACTAATAGCAGCCTGAATGATACCTTTAATGTACTCCCTAAACACTGACAACTACCCTCATCTAGCAAGGTAAAGGTGGTTTATGCAAGGAAGAGAATGAGTAAGAACTAGCTTACAAAAGTTACCCTGGCTACTCATATTCATTTTAAAAATCAGGGCAAGAACATAGGAACCAATTAAATAGAATACAATCTATCAGACAATGATAGGTAGCTGGACAAGAGTTAGCACCCTTTGCCTTCATTATTCCTACAACAAATTCTACTGTGATAGGACATGCTCTTTAGGTTTACTGGTGAATATGGAGCAGAGTTCTCATCTTAGAAGTTGCATATTGGTTGTTTGTAAAATTAGTTTTGCCCAGTACCCTTATGGACCAATGAAATCAGACTTTTTTGGGCATGGGATTAGACACTGAAAATATTAAAGGTTCCACTCTACTGTGCAGTCAGGGGTAGGGACTCACAGACACGTTCACTGCCTTTTTGCCAGTTTGAGGTAAACATTTGAATTGCCTGTAGGTATTTTGGTTGGGGGAGGTGCTATTGGCATATATCTAGTGGGTAGAGGCCAGGGATGCCACTAAACACCTCTCATGATGTACAGGACAGCCTCCACAACAAAAAAATTATCCAGTCTAAAATGTCAATAATTCCAAGGTTGAGAAATCATGCTCTATGGGAAGTAAAACATTGCTTTTCTATTCTTTAGAATTCTTTATCTCCTTTTATTCCAAAGAACCAACTGTCAGGACCCTTTAGGATGGTTTGAGATATGAGTGTAGAATCTAGGATCAATGATGTGGACTAGATTTTGTCCAATACTAATCACAATGCATTTATTTTTTAGACCTTCAGTTTTATTTCCTTCCATTACTTTTCAAGTGGAAATTCGATAGTTATATAAAAGAACTCCGAGGTGAGGCATATGGCTCTCCTTACTCAACATTCACTTATTATGTCACATAAAATGAAAATATATTCATATGAGCACACCATTCAGCAGTCATTTCATATGGGACCATAGAAACAGACCACAAAATGTACTGTGCTAATGGGGGCCAGGTGCCCATTGTGTGGGCTCAATTAATTATTTGAAATGACCACAAATGCCTTTGAAAGAGTGGCTAAAGTGTCAATTCCCTAAATAGACATAAAAGGGTATACAAAACAGTATGAAGAGAGTCAACAATTCCATAAAACATATAGGGCAAAGAATAAGCATGCTATGATCTAATGTAAAAATGCTGAGAATGGCTCATTATTAGTATCCCATGATGAGACTGTTTCTTTCCAGTAGTCATGGTAGGCAAATCCAAACTCTTTCTCATTCAACTTGCCCTGCCTAAATATCTGGATTTGCCAGACAGCTGGTTAACGTTAGAGATGCTATCCATGGCTACTCAACCCAGGTTCTCTCTATGCATAGCTGATTGGCCAGAATCATAATTGGAACCATAAACTTGGCTGAAGTCACACTTTGTTCAAACCAGATGAACTCATCAATTCAGTACAGGGCCACTCAAACACAAAGGAGTAGACCAAAACAGTTCTTAATGACATTCCATCTTAGAAATCCAGTTTACATAATAGAGTTGAACCATGTAAATCTATGCAATTAAAAAACCCACCAAATTCAACCATTATGCTCCATGGAAGATGTATTCATTCTAGTTCATTCTGTCCCTTACCTCTGTCTTTGTTTTTCTCCTTCCCTAGTGAATCCAGTTTCTTTCTCAAAGATTTCTTCCTCTTTTGTCCATCTGTAAATATTAAAAGGATAAAAAGTTGTAAAATTAAACATATGAGTGATATTTTAAATTATCAATAACTATGTTTGAGCAAAAGCAAGATTTCTCACTTAATTCAGTCATAATTTGACATTTTAAACAGATCAGTGGCTCTGAAAATACAAGAACATCCCTGACTTGGATTGCACACATCACTAGAATCTTGGTGTATGCTCTTGAAACTTGTGTCAATCATGGAACGCACAGGAAAGTTACCTCCTTTGGAAGTAATTTAGTTTTGACATTTTAGATATGTTTGTTTTCACTATCAGATGAGCCTCTTCCTATTCTTCATATTTATGTGATCTAATATCATCCTTTTAACATTTTTATTGAATTTATTGGGGTGGCATTGGTTAATAAAATTATATAGGTTTCAGTTGTACAACTCTATAATACATCATCTGTATATTGCATTGTGTGTTCACCACCCCAAGTCAAGTCTCCTTCCATCACCATTTATCCCCCCTTTACTCTCTTCTACTTCCCTCACCCCTATTTCCCTCTGGTGATCACCATGCTGTTGTCTGTATCTATGAGTTGTATTATGCTAAGTGAAACAAGTCAGAGAAAGACAAATACCATATGATTTCACTTATATGTGGAATTTAATGAACAAAATAAGTAAGCTAACAAACAAAATAGAAACAGATTTATAGAGACAGAGAACAGACTGACAACTGTTAGAGGGGAGGGGGGTTGGGGGCTGGCTGAAAAAAAATGAAGGAACTAAGCAAAAAAAAAAACAACACAAAAAACAAACAAACCAATGTCATCTCGAATCAAGTCTCCTTAAAAAGAACATATGGCTTTGACATTCATGAACTACTAGAGTCTAAATGGATAAGGAAATGAATTTGGGTGTTATAGAACTCACATCTAATTACCGCTATACCATTTTCTAACTGTGTAACTTTGGACAAGTCTCAGTGTCCTCAGCTATAGAGTGGAAATTTCATAAGGTTGCTGGGAGAATTAAATGAAATGATGCATATAAAGTGCTTAATAGGGACCCTGACACATAAAATTCAGATGTATTTTTTTGGGGGGATTGCACAGTATTCCATAGTATAGCTATATACTATATACTATATACTATATACTATATACTATATACTATATACTATATACTATATAGCTGTATACTGTATACTATTAACTATTCCCTCACTAATGCACATTTGGGTTGTTTCTAATTTTTCACTATATTAAGTAAGGCATATATTCTTTTAGCATTTTGTACTTGCAACAAATACACTTAATACCTCTGGTTAACTCACCAAATAATAAAGATACCATTCATATCAGTAGGCAGCTGCAATTGAATTCCTGGGATGTCATCATAAAATACTGGCAGTCATTGCAAGAATGCGTTTCAGGATTATGCAGCTGTCAACTTAACATGTGGGAGATGCAAATCGGGAATCCACACTATGATCAAATAGGGGAAACACAGCCCATGCCACAAGGAAATTTATGTTTAAAGGGGGGATTAAGAACTGTTTTTCATGGGATAAACTAAAAAGTGTAGTAAAGAAAGAGACTCAGCCCAATAAAATGTAAAAGCAAGACTATGATATCAAGAAAAGACTAAATATGCATTCTTAAACCGAAAGGAGCATTCCTGGGATCCTCACGGGGCTGCGGAGGTTTCCAACTCCTCCTCTCTGAATTTTTGGACGCAAAAGATATCACAATATAATCAACATTCAATCCCTCCTTCCTTTCAAAAAGCAAAAACAAATATTTCAAAGATGATTCTCCTTCCATAAAATGGAAATAGTTCATAAGAGTCTTCACTCTTGCATTTGTGAGATTGGTATAGGGGAAAGTTAGGCAAATCAGTTGCAACTGCGGCTAAGAGCCCTCAGTTTCTTTCATCATGTATGTGTTATCTTCAGTTTCTAAAAGATGATCTAACTATAGGGACCACCATGACTTATTATATACATACAGTCAATATACATACTAACTGCACAAGATTCTAATCTGTTCTCCAAATAGGACTGACAGGTCTTCTACTTTGTAACACTTTGTCCATCACTAGTTCATATCACCAAATGTACTTAACTGTAACAAGAGTACCTTTCTTTAAAAAATCCTATCATTCCTTTATTTTAATAGTTGACCCAGAAGAATAACTAAATGATACATGAAAGCATAAAAGATTTATTTTTCATAACCATTGGGCAGATCCTACAATTCAAACAAGTGTCAAAGAACCAGAATAAATATAGGATAGGGGACATTTTCTTTTAAGATAAAATGATTTTTTAAAACTTCTTAGTTAGGGGATCGATCATATATGCAGATGTGTATAAATATAAACATACAGTTTAAATAATAATTAGGAGGCAAACTCCCACATAACCAACAGTCAAGTTCACATGGAGACTACTGCTAGTACCAAGAAGCCCCCTGTATGCTTCCCCCCCCTTCACTCCAGCTCATCACTGGTGTTATTTTTGCAATAATCAATTTTCTGTTTTTCTTCACAGTTTTACCATGGATGTATGCATTTATAAAGAGTATAGTTTTCTTTTTCTTACTTTTGAATTCGCATAGATGGAATCACCCTGTAGGCATTCTTTCTTGCCTCATTTATTTCATTCATTAATCACTTCCTGAAATTCATCCTGTTGAGGCAGGTAGCTGGAGTTCACTCATTTTGATTGCTATAGTGTTTTCTTTTATGAATATATCACAGTTAATTTACCCATTGAACTGTTGATGGAAATTTGAGTTCTTTCTAGTTTGGTACTATTAGGAAAAATGTCTCTGAAAAATTTTGTTCATATCTTCTTGTGTACATGTACAAGAATCTCTCTAAGACAGTGGTTCTTAAAATGTGGTTCTAGGGCCAAGAGCATCAGTATTACTTGGGAACTTGCTCGAGACGCAAATTTTATGGTCCCATCCCAGACCTACTGAGTCAGGAATTCTGGGGTGGGGCCCAGCAGTGTCTGTTTTACCAAGCCCCAGGGGATTCTGGTTCACACTAAAGTCTGAGAACCACAATTCTAGGGGATACGTGTAGAAGTTGCATTGCCAGGTTGGCGTGTATGCAATCTTAGGCTTTAGTAGGTAACACTGAACTGTTTTCCAAGTTGTTTTGCTAATTTATAGTCCTACCAGCCTATGTAATCTCACAAGGATAGCACAGACTTCAAACCCTAAAACTCCAAACAACTTCTTGAAGCCTCCTTATAAGAAAAATGTGATCTTTGTGAATACTGGCCTGGACTTTTTTTAAAAAAGCTTAACTATTTACAACAAATGTTATCTTTTTCATTTAATTAGACAGAGGTGAATGTTATTAAAAAGAACTAAATGAAACGATGGGTGGTGTACAATAATGTGAAATGATGCATTGCTTTAGAATGACATTTTCTCATTTAAAATACTCAGGGGAATGACCAGAGCTGTGAAACAAAACTGTTCACTTCTTCTCTTTTCCCTTGTGATCAATCAATAGTTTGCTCATTGAGCCTCCAGTTTTTGAAGAGTGTCTTTTATTCCCATAGATCATAGAAAACCTGCCCAAGAGACTGCTGTATTACATACAACCATACAGAACAGTTTATGTTCAACCAGTTCCTTGGATGGCAATAAATGCAATAAGTACCATTCCATATTTTACAGAAGTTTAAGCTTCCTAATTAGCAGTACTGCACAGAAATGTTTTATGGTACAAATGTGTACCTGCTTGCTCACTGCTCCCAGATGTGCATTGTCTTACAGACTACAATGACCTGAAGAGAGAACTTGGGTCACATGTCCTGATCAAAGTCATCTTGGAACAAGCACTTGGGGATTGGAATTTATGCACCCTCCTTTTAGGAGACCTTATTCCATAGACATACATGACACAATAGTAGATGGTAAGACAGCAAGCCCTCCACATACTAGTGACTCCAAAGCAAAGGAACCATCAGTATGGAGTATGACTGTGTGATTAATCTGGGTGTCCTCTTGGGGGAGGCCAATACCAGGGTCTTCAGGTGGGTTGAGAACAAGAAAATAAGAGATTTCTCCTCTAGGACAGGCTTTGCACGAACTCATTCATGCACTGTCAGGTGGAGTTCTATTTTAAGGCTTGTTTCTCTAGCTCGACTAGAAGCTCTCTAAGGGCAGAACCATGTCTCCTAGGCTTTTGTCTCCCTCCAAGTGAGTAGCACAGGGTGAGGCACAGCATGAGGACTCGCCAGCACTGTCTATGGCCAGAAGTCAGATGGAGGTTTTGGGTTGGTTTCAAGAGAACTCAGGACCAATAAAGTACACACCTCCTATTTTTAAGGTAATCAAATTCAGAGAATGTGGGTTATAAACAGTATTTTCCATATTAAATTGATTCATTTGTGAAGGTCATTCAGACTCTGCCCCCCCAGAAGTGTGTGTGACAGAAAAGACGGTAAGTCTCATTCGTTTGTGAGGCAGTCACAGAGAACGGGTGCAGTCAGCCTAACTTCACAGGCGCCCCTGGTACGGGACAGGGCACCGCCATTTAAGACCCTCACTCTGCAGAGCGATTACATTACAGGAAGGAAGAAACTGCCTGTGCTGAGACAGGAAATAAAGAAAAAGACTGACGAGGAAACAAGATGGCGGGTAGGTCACAGCTGCCCTGCCGCCTCCCGAAACCACATCAAAATCACAACTAAAACCCAGAACCACCATCCCTCAGAGCCTCCTGATCCGGCTGCACAGAAGCCCCGCAACCAGGGAGCTGAGGAAGCACCGAGACGGGAGGAGGGGGAGACGCGGGCGGGGCGGGGCTGAATCCCAGAGACGCGGCCGGGCCCACACCCGGTGCCGCGGGGAAACCCGGGAGGGAATCTCGGCGGCGGGGGTTTCCCGGAGGAGCAGGGGTCCCAGCCCCACAGCAGGCCCCAGCCCAGGGCTCTAGGCCGGGAAGAGACGTCCCCACAACTCCGGGCTGTGAAACCAGCGGGGACTGCCCCTGAGGGTCGCGGAGGCCGCGGGAGCCCCAGCAGCTCCTCTCAAGGGCCCGGCGCGGACTCACTCGGACGCTCCCTCTGAGCCCAGCGCCGGGAGCAGCCTGAAAGGACCCGGGACACTCGGGGAGGGACTAACCTGCCTGAGATCCGGGCGACAGGGGGAGGGCAGCTTCCTCCCGGGCAGAAGGGCTGGCGGAGGCCATGGCTCCTGTGGCGAGTCCTCCCCGCACAGCCGGCGGGCAGGCGCCATGTTTGAGTCGCCAGCACCTGACTCACGCCTTTGGTCCCGCCCCGTGATTCCCGGAGGCCCCGCCCTCCCCGCCTGCAGCTCATCCCGGCCATTTCCAGGGGCTTTTCTGTGCACGTGGCCTCTCGAGCCTCATGCTTAGGACTTTCCTAAAATCTCTCAGACAAGCAGCAGCTGCCCCATGCGGCTTGATAAGTGGCCCCAGGCCTGGCACTAGCGGCAGCTGCACTGGCTCATAGCTGGGCCTCTCCTGGGCACCTCCAAGCCCAGCACAAGGAGCAGCCAACTACGGTTTGCTGTGTAGCTCATGCTGGGTGGCCCTGGGCAAGGCACTGGCACAAACTGACTGTGCACCTCCCGGGAGGCCCCAGAGACAGTGCACCCGGTGGTCAGACTCGACCACGCTGGATTACAACCCTACCACAGCCACGAGTGACACTCAAGGGGCGCCCTTGGTGAACACCAAAGCCCCACTGAAGTAAATGCTGCTCCATGGGGGCGTCTCCAGCACAGCAGCTCTCTGGCTGTAGCTGCAGCTGGTCCTCAGGGCTGATTAGCCTGGGGGTCAGTTCCTCCCAGGGACACCAACAGCAACCAAGGCTCAACGACAACAGGACAGTGCACACAGCCCACACAGGGGAGCACCTGGAAGGGGCCTGGGGAGGCGGAGCCACTGCACCCTACAGGACACCTACTACACAAAGCCACTCTACAAATTCCAGGAGACAGCAGCTCTACCTAATACATAGAAACAAACACCTGGAAGCAGCCAAAATGGGGAGGCAAAGAAACATGTCACAAAGGAAAGAACAGAAGAAATCTCTAGAAAAGGAACTAAATGAAATAGATCCAAGCAAGCTAACAGATACAGAGTTCAGAATTTTGTTTATAAGGATGCTCAAGCATATTAGTAAGAGTTTTACGAAAGTAACTGAGAAAATCAATGACATAATAAAGTACCAATTTGAAATGAAGGCCACACAGACTGAAATGAAGAATAATTTACAGGGAATTAACAGTAGAGTAGAGGATGCTGAGAATCAAATCAGCAATTTGGAACATAAGGAAACAAAAAACACCCAACCAGAAGAGCAAAAAGAAAAAAGAATCCAGAAATATGAAGATAGTATAAGGAGCCTCGGGGACAACTTCAAGACGCCCAACATTCGTATTATTGGGGTGCCAAAAAGAGAGGAAAGAGACCAAGAAATTGAAAGCCTATTTGAAAACATAATGACAGAAAACTTCCCCTACCTGGGGAAAAAAATAGACTTACAAGTCCAGAAGCACAGAGGATCCCAAACAAGAGGAACCCAAAGAGGCCCACAGCAAGACACATCATCATTAAAATGCCAAAGGTTAAAGACAAAGAGAGAATCTTAAAAGCAGCAAGAGAAAAACAGTTAGTTCCCTACAAGGGAGCACCCATACGACTGTCAGCTGATTTCTCAACAGAAACTTTGCAGGCCAGAAGGGAGTGGCAAGAAATATTGAAAGTGATGAAAAACATGGAACTACAACCAAGATTACTCTACCCAGCAAAGCTATCATTTACAATTGAAGGTCAGATCAAGAGCTTCTCAGACAAGGAAAAGCTAAAGGTGTTCATCACCACCAGACCAGCACTACAGGAAATGTTGAAGGGTCTTCTTTAACAAGAAGCTAATGAACAAAAGAATCTGACAAACTACATAGATCCAGAGACATTGACGCATGCAACAGACGATCAGATTTCAGAGGGGAGAGGGAAGGGGGTGGAGGGTGGGAAGAGATTAACCAAAGAAGTTATATGCATATATGCACAACCCATAGACACAGACAATGATGGGGTGAAGGCCTGGGGAGGGGGTGGGAGTGAGGTGGAGGGGGTCAATTGGGGGAAAAATGGGACACCTGTAATACTTTCAACATAAAGATTAAAAAAAAAAAAAAAAGACTTGCTAAATGTCTTCTAAGGACAAAGCCCTCTTCTAATGTTTCTACAGACACAAGCAAAGAACTAGCCTGGTGTGTGCAAAATAACCATATCCATTCCCTTGTTGTTTGGGTGGCGTTTAGCCCACAGAGTGATTTATAAAAACTTGAGCTGTAATCCAAAATCTTGGTAAGTTCACATACATATCTGGATTTTTACCCTCTTAAGGAAGATGGGAAAGCTGGAGGCAGTGGGTCTCACATTCTTCACACTCACCCCAGGTCAGGCCAACCTAAGCCTGTGCCACTCTACACTTGGTAAGCCTTAGAGTTTGCAACTCCATCCTAACATAAAAGGAAGGTTCTAGAATGTTTCAAACCTTCAAAAAATTCCTGCTGAGAAAAGTTTGAAGGAATGCCTTTTGGCACTACCTCCCCTGCTTTTCCCAACCACAGCTGTCTCATTATTTATTTGGATCAGAAAAACAGACTCTCAGAGAATGCAAACCAAAGGAATTCATAGTCACTGAGGGGAGCTTAGTTAAAATGTGAGGAAAAAGAGAGACCTGGGTGGTAGAAGGGGAAGTAGCCCTTTAGAAACTGCATATAATCTATGCCAGGGTTTCTCAGCCTTGGCACTAGTGACATTTGGGTAACCCTTTGTTGTGAGGAACTGTCCTGTGCATGGTAGGATATTTAGCAGTATCCCTGGCTTCAATTTACTAGATATCAGAGCACCCACCCATTCCCTGTTGTGACAACAAATTATGTCTCTGGACATTGCCAAATTTCCCACAGGGACAAAATCACTCTGGTTGAGAACCACTGGTCTATGCATAACTCTCTCTAGAGAGCAGCTGTGTGCTCAAACCATGTGACATCCAAACTACAAAATATTCCCATTTTCCCACTTGTCACAATGCTCAGTTTATACCCAATCTCAATTTCTGTTTTAAACAGAACAACATAAAAATGTTTACAAATTATTGAGCCTTTATATACCAGGTTGAATTTTGAGCACAATAACAATTTCCTTTAATTTGTGAAGAAATGTGAGTCTGGCTATAGCTATCTTTCTAGCAAATTCCTAACTACAGGTAGTAAAACAAAGCAAGTTCCTTGAGTAAAATGCCTTCTATTTTCTTTACAAAGTGTTTTTTCTCGTTTAGGGGGGCCAGATTAGGTGTGCCAAACATCTGATGGTGAACAGTTTTATGAATGGATGCATGGAGGGAGTGTCTTTAGCCTGCAGGGAAGAATCAGGGGACACCGTAGTTCTTTTTCTTTTCCTTTTTTAGAGGACTAAACATTGTGGATAAAGAGACTTACTGGTCAACCTTCCATTGGACAGAACAAAAATTCAGAAGGAAATTATAGAAAGACAGTTCTGTCAGCAAATGGAACTATTCAGCAATAGAATAAACTGCCTCAAAAAAAAAAAAAAAAGCACTGTCCACTGTGGCTTCCATCTTGGTCCCTCTCTGTCTTGCATTCCTCTCTAGGGGAAGCCATGTTGTGAGAAACCCTACGCAAAGGGCTATGTAATAAGAAACTGGAGTGTGTAGCCTGTAGCCACATGAGTGCGCCTGGACACTGATATTCCAGTCCCAGTCGAGCCTTCAGATGACTGCAGTCCCGGCTGAGCTTGATGGCAACCTCATGAGCCAGAACACCAAGGCTAAGACATTCCCAAACACTCTTAGGTCAAGATATTCCCCAAAATTGTGTGAGATAAAAAATGTTTGTTATTATTTTTTTAAAAGAAAAAGATGGCTAGCTAAATGCACAGGGTACACTGGATGGGACCCTGGAACAGAAGATATTAGTGGGGACACTGGTAAAATCTGAACAAAGTATTTAGTTTGGTTGATAGTAATGTACAAATGTTGGTTTCTTACTTGTGATAGGTTATATTACATATTATCATTAGGGGAAGCTAGGGGAAGTGTATAAGGGAACTCCATATCATCTTTATAACTTTTCTGTAAAACTAAAATTATTCCAAAATAAAAATTAATTTTAAAAAAGCTCTTTCTCCCAGGCACTGGATGTATTCAAGCAAAGGTTGAAAACTCAGCTGTCAAGCATGTGAGAAAGTGGAAGCTTACACTGCTCACGGAAGGACTTCTGAAACACAGGTTTCAGAGCTCAACTTTATGGCAAGAAGGTAACTCACAAGCCAGAGTTTCTCACTTCACTGAAACTATTGAAATAATCTTCCCGTGCACATGTCCCTGATGTGAAAGAAAACGTGTCTAGGCCAATATAAAGCATCCACTATGTCTGCCGTTCTGGTGCAGCATGATTTCTGCAAAGGGAGTGGACAGATGAGAGGCTTGAATAGATTTGCTTTTATGGCCCTGTTTGCTTTTATGGCGATGTTTTCATACATGGCCGATTAGACTGTCTCAAGATACCTCTTTTTTCAAAGGTTTTCTAAATTCCTTTTCTGCTTAAGTTATTCAGACTTGGTACTTGTCATGTGCACCCAAGAACACTGATTAGTACCTAAATCTGTTTACTATTCAAGTTCCCATGCCTATCCTGCTAAACAAAAATATAGTCCTTAAATTATATGTATGAATGTGGATTAGGTGAGTTATACAATCTGTGGATGTTTTACAAAGTGTTTACTAAAAATATATTTTATCCTTAACTAAAACTAAAATTCATCCTTTAGTCTCATCTACTTCCCCTTTTGCAGGCTCTCAAGCCACAAACTACCTCAAAATAAGGCAAGAAAAAGACTAAACCAGATATTTTATTTCCAGTTTGGAAAAGGTTTGCCAAAGAAGTAATAATATTATTAATGGTCCAGGGCACTTGAAGGCCATTCATTGTGCCCACACTCCGCCTCTAGTGTTTTCCAACGACTAATCTCCTCAATGTAGGTTAATTTGGCTCAATATGTCAACATTGGAACAGATAGGGACTGATGAGAGTTGGGCAACCAAAAGCCCAGTCAAAATCATATTTCAGGAAAAGTTGGGATGGACATTGGAGCCACTTACTGCCATCACCATTCTCGGTGGAGTGAATTCAACATTTCTTCTGCTAGTTTGAGTTGTCTTGTCTGCTCCATATTCAAGAAAGGGAAGAGAGAACAGTCCTGACAGAAAGGGGGAAGTAATTACCAGGAAAATGGCCACCTCGGCTTCTTGGCAGGAAAAGTGGCAGCAAGCCCAGGCGAGTGGAACCATCTGACTAGTGCAATACTCTGATGCAGGAGCTGAACTGGGATTCACCCCAGAGATTTAGGAGAGGAGCCAAAGCAGGGATCTCTTCCCTGCTCTAAAAGTGTCCAGGGGTGCCCTTGGCTTGAGAATATTATTTACATTATAATAGTTATCTGTTTACATGGCATCTTCCCCTAGAAAATGGGCTCATCCCCCATACATTGATCCATCCCTCCCTCCATCCAACATTAATTAAGCACATGTTTAAGGTGAGACAGAACTGGGTTCTATGATCCCAGATGAATGGACACTATCTCTGCCTTTGAGAAACTTGTTTTTGTGCTAAAGACAGATACATGTAAACTTCATTAAAGAAAAATGAAGAAATGCTTCAGTGGAGACATTTACTAGGTGGTGGGGCAGAAGTGAGAAGACTGTCCTCAACTCTGCTTGGGAAGGCTAATGTTTGAGTTCACTTGTAAAGGACAAAGTGTTACCCTTCTTGGGACCTTTGAATTTTGATAAGAGTTTTCCCCAAAATAGCACATGGTGACTGCTTAGTCTAGAAAAGCCTTTCTTATCCTAAGCCTTTTAATATATTATTCCCAGTAAACCAACCCTTCATTGAGCAAGCATTCTATTGATTTAAAAAAAGATGAGAAAATTGCAAATTTGGGAGTGGATTGAGTTTATTTAGTGGGCACTAGGTCTCAAGAGAGTGACAAGTAAGAATTCTGGAAAAAAACAACCTACATGGAAAAAGTGGAAAACAATGTATTCAAACCCAAACTGGCCTTACCATTCAGTCAACTTTGGAGAATATATATATATATATATATATATATATATATATATATATATATATTCCAATCTTTAAAGAAATATTCCATGCTATAGACTGTTGGTTATTTAATCAAATCCATAGGTCAAAATTTTCATTTACACATCGCCTTATCTTTAGCAATTCTTCTATTAACCTTGATTAAGATAGAAGGCAGGTCGAAATATGGTTATTGAGTAATTTCTCTTGGTGTAAATCCCAATGAATTAAACACTGTTTCTTTATCCTGCTTGCACCTTGTGGGTTAGATTTTTTTCAAAATTTGTTTCCAAAGTGTCTATGTTTCTCAGGGAAGAAAATATTCATGGCATTCTTAAGCAATACAGATGTCTTTCCTTCGAGCCGAGGCTCCCCAAAGTACTTGTGAAATGTACTAATCCCCACAGTTTACATGTTGAAGTGGTGGTGAAATTATCAAAGCTGTGGTCAGAAACTAAGAACATTTTGTGAGTCTCTTACTGTTGCAAAGGGAGTCAGTTCTTGGAGGTCACCATGTTTCCAGCTAAATTAAACACTAAGAAACTTTTTCTGTTTTGTATAAATTACTTTGGCAAGGTAATTAGTTCTGACATGTTTCCTCAAGAGAGAAACTCTGTAGAATCTTGAACCTCAAAGCAAGTATTTTTCTATTACAGAAAATCATTGAGATATTTGAGTTGCTGAACATGTCTCATTATTCTATCAAAACATGAGGTAGGGAAGCTGATCACATGGCCTGGATGCCATGGGCTTAAAAGCTCAACTATGGTTTTTCCATACCAGGCGTTCTTTGTAATCACTGCTTGCTGTAATAACTGGTCATGATCAAATTATGCCCTAGAAGGATCTTTTACTTGCTGTCATTTTTTCCACACTCAAGTGCTATGAGTAAGAAAAAAAACTATAACTATAAGCTCATATTCTAGTGGGGCAAAGCTGCTGTTTTCTTTTCCTAAGCGAGAAGCTAGTCCATCCCTCCAGGCTCCTGAATTAGCATCTCTTACTGCACATTCCTTAAATTGAAAATGGTATTTTTAACTTAGTCTAGGTAGGCATTGTATTTGCAGAGACAAAAGTTTCCAAATATCAGAGCAAGAATAATGGTTTTTGGCCAATCATTTCCTTAAGCTATATTTATTTCCTGGAATAGAAAGGAAAAAAAGCAGGTAGGAGAACAAAAAGACAGAAATCACTTATCCCCAAAGAAATACCCTGGACCGTTAGCTCAAGGAAATTCAACCCCAAATTATGGGAATTTCATCATTATTCATTTTAAAGCCAAAGCTTGTAGTTCAAGTTGAAAAGATAGAGTTAGACAAGGGTGTGTACACATGCTGTGATTTTTGACCTAGGTAAGGAGCTAATGCTACCTACTTTCTTTTGACACATATTGTTTTATACTGAACAAGTAAGAAGGTAATCAAATAATTTAAATCATAGATTTTAAGCCTTGGGAACGCCTCAAAATTTCTGCCAGCTGCTAACATAGAAAGAGCTCTCACCAATTCAGTAACTGAATAGATGATGCAATTAGATGAAAACTATTAAGCTCCTCATTCTTTCCTTTTCCATTCTTGTTTCTGATTATTCTTTGAGCTATGAGTGAATGTGCTATGATTGAATTTTCAGTTCATTCCATTCCATTTCTCAAATATTTCCTGAGCAGCAAATTCAAAACACTATACTAGACAGTAAATCAAAAAAATATGATATAAAAATAATTCCTTCCCTATTGCTTGTTTGCAATGGCAGAAGATGATGCTGCTACTATGTACACCAATAGTTCCCAATCTAAATCCATCTTGATCCTACTACGCCCGCCTCCTGCCCAATTTTTTCTTTCCCTATTTTGTCACACCAGGCTCAGGAAAGGAATCTTAGGTCAAGCCAATTCCAGTGATTTCTTTCTGCTTGCCAGTATTGATTTGGGCACTGGCAGGAAGGGAGGGAACTCTACTGGGAGGCAGCAGTGAAAATCCTCTATTACTAAAAAGATACTTGCTAAAGAGTCACTGCCTTTCTTTGCCTCTTAATGCTGCCACAGGGACAGCGATTCCAGAGGCTGCTGGAGCCATTTGATGACAATGAAGGAAGCCAACGAAAGAACAAAGTGGCTCACTGATGATGGCAGAGAAGAAAGATGGAAGGCCACTGAATTAATGAGTTCTGGATGAGTCCAGCAACGGGCTGCCTGTAAGATAATATAATCAATTTCTTTATTATTTAAGTCACTTTTGGTTTCCATAATTTGCAGCCAAAACATCTTAACAGTAGGTAGTCCAAAACTCTGTTGTGGGATGTGGTTTTTCTGCTCATATTTGCACCAGCCTTATCATATAATGCCAGGTATCCCTAAGAAAGACATCCCTAGGAGTTTCGAATTTGTGTGTGTTGGGTGGGTTCTAAAATAAGGAGGGTGAGAGGAGGGGGATCAGATTCCAAAGAACTATAAATCTGCAAGTAAGTCCTTAAAGACAAATATTGCTAAATTCTCAGTTGTCAAAAGAGAAAGTGATAATAAAGCTAATAATCACCCCATACTGGAGATTGACTTATTATTGAAGTCACCCATTTAATGTATATCTTACATTCCTATAAGCTGTATGGTAGCACCAGTTGTTTAAGCAACTCATAAAAAATATTAACTTTTCTTACTTGTTTAGTGTCACCAAGGGACTTAATTATCCACTTCGAAAATTTATTTGGTCAGATATAAACGAGCACTAAAACATCGGAGAGTTATGAAGTCTAATCATTAAAAAACACCCAATTATTGCAAAATAAAATTAAGATAGGAAAGAAATTGAAATTACTAGAATGGTATAGTTGATCAATTATGCAAATAATAACTACAAATTACTATATCAAATTAATAGTAATCTTTTAAATCAGAGGTCAGCAAGCTTTTTCTATAAAGATCCAGAAAGTAAATATTTTCGGCTCTGTGGGTGATATGGTCTGTGTCAAAACTACTCCACTCAGCTGTTGTAGCAAGAAGATGACACAGAAACAAATGAGAAATGGGTGTGGCTGTGTTTTAATAAAACTTTATTTACAAAAACAGGCAGTGGGTTGGATTTGGCTTTTGGGCTGTAGTTTGCCCACTTCTATCTTAAGCGAAGACCCCCTTAAACTACTTTTCCAGAGCTTCTTCATTTGTAAAAATTTTTAAACACCCACAAATTGAATTTTTCATAATTTTTAGGGCTCATTTTCGAATTATCTAAAAAGCCTGATTTAAAAAAACACACACAAAACCACTTGGTATTTAATTTCAATTAATACTTATTTGCCTTTGTTTCACCCATGGGAAAACAGAGCAAAGAGCAAAAATGAAAGCCCCTGTTCATATTTCATATTCCAAGGATGGAACATTCTTTGTAATTATCAAGTTTACTTTTGGGCCATAATCCCAACAGAGAGAATGGTGTAGTGTTGGAATTCCTGAAAGGTGCCAGAATATTTCAGAAACTGCAGTGACAAAAGTTTTGTTCAAGATGCCAGAGCTTTGTGCAACACTAGTTGCTGCTCCAATGCAGATGTATAAATATGCGTAAATGTGACCAGTAGAGACAAGACCTTTGCTAGGAAACTATATGTCTGAGAACATGTAAGGAGCTATTTGTGAATACGGAGGCACGAAGCACATGGCTTGAAGAACCACATCCTACCATACTGGCCTCCTGCTTGGCACCAGAACAGAATCACACAGCAGCACACTCTTGAGAACTTGAAAGCCCTGGGGTACAGAGGAGAGCATCCAAGGAGAAAATTACAAAAGGACCTGTAGGGAAACCTCTCTGTCATTCCTGGCTTTTACTGGAATAAGTAGATGAGGCAGTTTCCTCTATCTATAAGGTAACCAAAAGTAACTTAGATAGATGAAATCTGCAGCTCTTTTAATATAACTGATGTATTTGTGTTTTCTCTATTGACCGACTGGAACTCCTTGAGGGTGAGGACTACTTTTGACATGACACTGAAGCCTCCATTAGAGGCTTCTACTACTCTAGAACCTAAAGCCCTACATATGTCCCTCCTCTGGGCTGCACACCCAACTTGGTAATAGGAGAGACAGCAGTGAAGCAGCGCAGGAAGCCCCTTGGGTAGCATTTTACAGTTGGTCTTTAGATAGAGAAGGCACAAGATGCTTAGGCAGAGGGTCAGGCCTAGGTTCATTCCTGTAGCTCTAGAAAAACAATGCCCCATCCACCTCACCAAGGCCCTATGAGCCACAGCAAACATCAACTGAACATTTTCCATACTGGCATTTCCCCCCCTTTTCTTCTTGATTGCCTCTTCTCCATCCCATCTGCCTTCCAAGACTGTTAGTCAAACTGTGGGTCATTGAAGTGTATTTTGGAAAATGATACAGAATCAAATAGAAGATGGTAGGAGACAAATTACAGAAAATATCAAAGTGCATCTCTGATAAAGATAAGCACCACTTAGTTCATGTATTTCCTGGGCTGAGATGTAAAATGTATTTCTTACTGCAGATTGCGGACAAAGAGTTTGAACCCTACAACCTTAAGATAAATAAATCTGTGATGCATTCTCAGAGCAAGCCTCAAACAAAATGGATTTCTTCTTTTACGTGGAATCCTATTGTAAGTGGCCTTGATAGTGACATCTGTAAACAACAGAGGGCCTCGAGAGTTTTTAGTTTCTTGGCATTTTTCCAGCAAAGGAGCAGATTGTGTGGTTAAAGATTACTCTGCTGGTTTTGGGTGTGGGGCACAGAGTGAGGGTGAACCCGTGAATTGAGCAAAGCAGGTGAAGGTCTATGGCTACAGTTAAGGTGGGACATAACGATGAAGTGTCTAGCTTTGAGAGAAGATATGAGACAAAGTGATATGGTGCTGGTACTGGTGATAATATTAGTGATAATGGTGATGTATAACTTTTATCGAGAGTATATAAGATGTAGGGAGATGTTTTAAGCTCATCATGGTTATTGGCTTATTTAAGCCTCACATCAACTCTATGAGACCATCGATCAAAGTTGGAAACTGGGCATGGGGTAAAGCACCAGGGAAGCACTGAGATTATTTCAAAATCATTACAGGGGGTATTGGGGAAAATGACTGAAAGGTGATTGATGATCTTTAGAGAGACAGGGAAGAGTGATGGCAGAAACATGGTTTTGAAGGAGAATATGCATGCATGCATGCACGCATTCATTCACTTTCTCAGTGATTTGCTGAAGGTCAGTGGCTTACTGGGCAGTTTACCTGGTGTTCCAGATTCAAAGACAAATAAGATACAGCCTTACCCCATGGGAAATCACAATCCTCTTGGAAGATCACAGGAAGGTAATTGTGGACGCATAGAAGATACAACTAGCTCTGCAGGTCAAACAATATTTGTTGAGGGCCTCTAAGCCCAGTGGTCTAACATTTTTTGATCACCCTATTTGGTGGTGTTTGATTCCTACCAGCATTTTACCTACAGTGAAGTTGTGGATTTTAACCTAGGTTTTAACTTCATTTTTATTTATACATAAAAGCTTTAGCAAACAGTTGTAGCACATCACCTCTTCAACTGAACAGTCCCAGCAAGAATAGCGTAGAAATAAGATAGTTCTATTTTCTCTCTAGGGTTGCTACACAAACACCCAAACTCAATTTCCTTGCCTACCAGGTTGCCCTTATTTTTAAAATCAACATTTAAATCACAAACCAAAGACAGCTGCAGTGTTAGCCTACCAAGAATATCATTTTCTTGATTTCACTGAGTTGTTTACTTGGGTTTTACATTGCCTAAGGGACAATGGTGAGGGACCACTTTATAAGGAAGCCATATAATTGAGCAATTTTGAGGCGTCAGGGCACTCTTTTATTAGAATATTGTCCACATTTTCTTAAACCGTCAGCTATTCCTCATTCCATGATACTGTTTTCAAAATACATAAACAAAACCTTTCTCAATTGTAATATCAGAAATTAACTGAAGCGAGAGAGAAAAAAGAGCACTAAAAAACATGAGTATGCATTTCCCTCCTATGGAACCACCGGGCTTTAAATACTTAGTTTACCATATGGTGATATTAAGCCACATTGCCTACCCTAACCTGCTTTACTGATGTAGGAGAAATTAGTCACTTTCTTTCATTTTACTTTAGACCAGAGGTCAGCAAATTTTTCCTGTAAAGGGTCAGATAATAAACATTTGGGACTCTGTGAGAAATGGGCTGTCACAACTCCTAGATTCTGCCATTGTCACGTGAAAGCAACCATAGACAATATGTAAATGAATGAGCATGGCTGTATTTCAATAAGACTTTATTTACAAAAACAGATGGTGAGCTGGGTTTGGCCAGCAGGCCAGTTTGTTAACCCCTGCCTTAGACCATTTGTATTAAAATGCTATCAAAATGATACTTATTGAGCTTAACATACTACCTGATACATAAATAGTACTGTGTTCATGTGTTCATTTTTTAAAAACTATATCTCTGTTGATTTCGGAGAGAGGGAGGGAGAGGGAGAGAGAGAAACATCAATGATGAGAGTCACTGACCGGCTGCCTCCTGCACGGCCCCTGCTGGGGATCGAGCCCGCACCCTGGGCCTGTGCCCTGACGGGGAACCGAACCGCAGTCTTCTGGATCCTACGTCGATGCTCAACCGCTGAGCCATGCCCAGCCGGGCTGTTCATATGTTTTGATTAAATGAAAAGGTCCTACAGGACATTAGGTGGTGCTTAATTTCTTGACCATGCTCTCTACATGTTTCTTGGTTCCACTGCTCAGGATCAGGCAATTTACAGACTAGAAAGTCTGGTCCAAGCGCCTACGCCAAGAGCAGCCTTTGCCCAGGCAGAAGCACTGCATGGTTGCCTCTGGGGGGCCATCTCAGACGCACAGGGAACTCTATTGATGGATATGATCCTTCCCACCAAAATGCCTCCTGATTTCTACCACTAAAAATTTATCTCAATTCTCTGTAGCATCTTCAAAAGTCCCTTTTCAAAATATCTTAAGTTGAGCAGGGATAACAGTTCAACCTCATCCGTCATCTTATAAGATTTATAGAAATGTTGTTAGTTTTCAGTTTGTGTGTCTCCTGGCTGAATGTATACAAAGAGGCAGGAGCGACAGGATGTGAGAAGCCTAGGTTGCTGAGTAACTGCATGGGGCAGAGTCCACTTTCGTGAACCCCATGGCTAACCTGTTCTGGATGGAGCCTGTGTAAGACAGATGTTTATAATGTTAAGGCACAAAGCGGCTAGCCTACCCCAACTAATATGAATATGTAGCTGTGAGATACATTCTTAGTAGCAGAATTATTGGGCCATTTAAAAATGATAAGTTGCTGCCACAATTAGACTGCTACCAACAGTATATGCGTGTCTGTTATCCTATAAAGTATTTATCCAACTTTTGAAGCCATCCTAATATAAAAGAAAAAATTTCCCTTGTTGTTTAGCTTGCATTTCTTTAATGAATATGAGGATGTGCATCTTTTTAAATATTCATAAATCATTTTTATATCTTTTCCTGTGACCTACCTGTAATTTGTTTATATTTTAATTATTTTTCTCATATTAATTTGTAACAAAGCTTTCTATAGTAGAGAAGTTAGCCTTTAGTTTGTCACATGTGCTGTAAATTTCTATTTATTGATTTATTTGTTGGCAACACAAATGATTCTTTTTAAAAAAATGTAGCTAAATGTATCATTCTCTTTATGTTTTCTGGATAGTGACTTTCCGAATGTAAAAATATTTAAATATCCAGCTGTGTTTGTTTTGGTGCATTTATAGTTTTATTTTTTTAACCTTCAAATCTTTCTTCCATATCAACTTATTTAGATGTACAGAGTAAGGTCAGAATCCAGCTTTTTCTACTCACTTTGTTGTCTCATTGTTGCAAAAACAATAATAATCCATCATTTTCCCCCTGACAAGAAAGGTAATATTTATTATGTCCTAGTTCTCATATTTATTTTAGTTCATTTCTAAACTCTGTTGTCTCCAATTGATCTGCCTCTTATAAAGCAGTACAATACTTTTTTTAAATAAAATATGTCTTTATTGATTCCAGAGAGAGGAAGGGAGAGGGAGAGAGAGAGAGAGAAACATCAATGCTGAGAGTCACTGATCGGCTGCCTCCTGCACCCCCCGACTGGGGATCGAGCCCGCAACCCGGGCCTGTGCCCTGACCGGGAATCGTACCCCAATCGCCTGGATCCTAGGCCGATGCACAATCGCTGAGCCACGCCGGGCCGGGCTACCATACTCTTTTAATTGCTTTAGTTTTATGACATTTTAATAGATGAGTAGAGATCATTTTCATTCGATCTTTTTCATATTTTTCCCTTCCTACTCTCACATAATTATTTGCCCAGATGATGTTTAGATCAAGTTAGTGATATTACAAATACAAATTCTGTTGGTATGTGTTTTGGAATCAACTCAGTTTACAGATTATTAATGACCTAATTGACATATTTATTTTATAGATTCTTTTTATTCAAGAACAATATAAGTCTTTTACATTTATTCCTAACTTCTGTTCTTTATCCAACTTAGATTCCATGGTCTGGGATTACAATCATTCACTTGCACATTGTATTAGTTTCCTATCACTGCTGTAACAAATGACCACAAATTTAGTGGCATAAACAACTCAAATTTATTATCTGACATTTGTGGATGGCAGAAGTTTGAAATGGGTCTCACTGGGCTAAAATAAGGTGTGATTAGGGTTGCAGTCCTTTCTAGAAGCTCTAGGGAGAATCGGTTCCCTTCCCTTTTCCAGCTTCTAGAGGCTACTTTCATTTTTTGTCTTGTGGCCAATTTCTCCATCTTCAAAGCTAGTAACATTGGATTGAGTCACATCTCTCTCTGACTATAGCTTGGAAAGTTTCTCTTCTTCTTTTTTTTTAAAAAATATATCTTTATTGATTTCAGAGAGAGGAAGGGAGGGAGAGAGAGAGAGAAACATCAGTGATGAGAGAGTCGTTGATCGGCCGCCTCCCGCATGCCCCTCACTGGGGATGGAGCCCCCAACCCGGGCATGTGCCCTGACCAGGAATTGAACCCTAATCTCCTGGATCCTAGGTCGATGCTCCACCGCTGAGCCACACCCACTGGACAAGTTTCTCTTCTTTTAAGTACCCATGTGATTAGTTTGGACCCTCCCAGATAATCCAGGATAGTCTTACTATCTCAGGGACTTTAACTGGTCATATCTGCAAAGTTCCTTCTGTCATGTGAGGTAACATTCACAGGTTTCAGGGACAAGGACATGGCCATCTTTGGGGGGACATTATTCTGCCTACAACAGATAAATGCTCCACTGCCATGTCCCTCTCTACTATCATTGAACTCAACTGGAAAATCCTAACTCTAATGAGAGGAAGTTTGGATTAAACAGGTCTGGGGAATTTAAAGTGCTAAGTGGTGTATTTTGCTTTAGCAGTGTTTAGCTGCCAGGATGTTTATTTTGCAATTTAAATTCCCAGACACTAACCTCGAATGGACCTTTTGGATGGCCCTGCAACCCTGCAACACTGCTGGTCCATCAGATCCTCTCTCTTCCACTCCTCTCCTCTTTCCTCACACCTCCAGGATCTCCTGTCCATCCTTGCTCCTAGCATATGAAATTGCTTCTTATTTCGGCGAGAGTGGAGAGGCAATCTGGAGTGAAATTATACATGCTTTCCCATCATCTTCTAATGTACTTGCATCTGTATCCATATAACCAGTGTGCGCCAATTACTATAGCTCAAGAGGAAGTCAAAGTCTCTACTTGTGCTCTGGATCCCATCCCTTCTGCCCATGCTAGGAAATCACCCCAGTAATTTTCCAACCCCCTAACCTCCTATTCTCTCCTCTCTATGGTGAATCCCAGCAGCTGGCTATATGTTATGTTATCATTCATCAGAGCCCTGGAAGCACCAGTCTCACCAAGGGAGAGGGTTCTCCAAACAGGTACCCCAAAATAAATCCCTATAATCATCCTAAGGTGACAAAGTGCTGAAATGTCAACTTAAGGATGTTTCCATGTTCATTCATTGTCTCATTAGACTTAGTATCATTTCTTTAGGTTCTAGGCCCACTGTATTTATTTTCCTGAGTAAATAATTCACATAGTGAATTTGACCCTACTTAGAACCTCCACTTAGGGGTTTGCATGGAACCAAGTGGCCACCCTCAGACCAAAGCTGCCATCATAGCACTCAGCACTGGCCATGCATTTGAAGTATCTTGGTAAATATTTAATGTCTATAATCATCTGTGCAAAACAATAGTTTCAGTACTCTTGGGTGAAGTCTGTTCACTTCCATCCTGCCTCACAATGCCTTTTCTCCTCCATAAGTAAAAATCTGTTTATAAAACACTAGTTCCCATTTTGATAGAAAATATCAAAATAACTCCTGTAGCAAGAACATCTTTGAATACCTTGATAGAGTGAATCTTTTCCTGAATGTGAAGTACATAGTCTCAGAAATAAGCAATGCAGACGGAACTTCCAGGAGACAAGTTTTATAAAACTGTCTGTTTGGTAAAGGTTACTTATTTAGTGGACTCCTTAAAAGCAGGGACAAAACGAAACACCAAATTAACTGGGTTTAAAAACAAAGCTACAAATAATATTTGTTCCCTGATATCTTATCTGATGTGCATCCAGTGTAGGTTTCACATAATTTTTTAGACTCTACAAATTGGGTTTGCCAGCAACATTTTCTCTTTTTAGGAACTGAAAGAACATCTGTGCTTGTGAAAGGGAGCTAGGACCCTGAGGCCCGACCTGGGCCCCCTTGCGAGTCAATGGGGAGGGGAAGGCAGCCTCATTTCCACCCTGCAACCAAACCAAGACCAGGCGAGGCAGCAACTGCCCTGACAGTGATTAGCACTCACTTCCACCAGCTGCCAAGGTGGTTTTCTTTGTAACCGAGCCAAGGGTTTCTCCGTATTAGGCCATGGAAAGATAGAACAGGGGCAGGGAGTCCTCGTGGAAGGAGCTGGCTGCGGTCGCGGCGGGAAGCGCCTGCTGAGGAAGCCAAGGGCCGGGCGGAGGCGGTGAGATGTGCCTGCCCTGGGCCCTGCCCTCAGCTGCTGCTCCCTTCTCCTGAGCTCTCAGACCTCCAGCAGAGTCCCAGACTCCAGCTTAAAGAATAAAAGTGGCCCTAAGTGTCACCATCCAATGAAAACTGTGTGGTCAGCGTTTCTGTGCCACTCTTTCTAGTCAACGAAACAGCTTTTTACTGCAGAGGCGAACCGACCACGCTCACACTTAGGGAGGGTAAGGGGCCAACCCTCAAATCCTGGTCTCAGACACCTAAGCCAATGTCCTTTTCATGAGCCACAGATGAGCCAGGAAGACCACACTGCCGGCACGCTTGGTGACAGGCTGTCAGTATGTCCGCGGGTATAGCAAGGGTGCTCAGCCGCTGCACTGGGCACTGGGGCCTGACAGTGCTTGTTGTAGGGGACTGTCCTGTGCACTGTAGGATGCTTAGCGGCATCCTGGCTTCTACCCAGTAGATGTCCGCTGCATCCTTCCCAAGCTGGACAACTAAAAGCATTGCCAGAAACTGCCAGATTTCACATAGAGATGGGGGGCACAACCGTCCCTGGTTGAAAACCACCTATCTGTGTGTGTGTGTGTGTGTGAGAGAGAGAGAGAGAGAGAGAGAGAGAGAGAGAGAGAGAGAGAGAGAGAGATGGATTACTTTTTAAATATTCATGATACATCCCCTCAAAGCAAATGGTAGAAGTTCTACAGACACTGAGATCCTCTAAAGCAATCTTCCAGCTTTTAGACGCTTGTCATCCTTCCTGCCTCCCTTCACATTTCAGGCGCACCAGCCAGCGTCGCTTGTTATGGTGGGTTTACTTCACTTGGATACCACCATAGCTTTTCATTCAGCTCAGGTGACCCTTCTGCTACACTAACAGAAATTGTAAAGCACCCTTACAGAAGATAGTAGACATTCACAAACAGACTTTTACAGGTTAGAGAACTTCAAACGCATGCTTTTCTTCTTTACCAGAGTCAAGATCTGTGTTTGTAAAAACACCAGACAACCAGGCCTGACCTGGCCCCAGTGTCGTGGTGTTGGACCCCGACAGACACGTCAGGCGAAGGACTAGATGATAATGAATTAACACTGGGATAGTCCCTGATTCAGGGGTCGCATGAGGCCCAAGGACAAGTTTAATAGATTGTTACAACATTCTTTTCAAGTGGTTATTTTGAAATCATGTTGAGACAGACAGGGTTTTTCTTCTAACCCTGTAAGTTGACCTTTTTGGAACCTCTAATTGGTTGTTCCGATACTGTGTAGGCAGCTTTCCTTTCTAATGCCCCACGTTGACCTTCCCTCTAAGTCAGCATATTAGTTGACATGTAAATTGCCTCTCTTGAACATGTCTTTTAAAATGGGCACTAATGCCAGTCAAGGATTGAGAAGTTGTAGTTTCCTTCCTGTGTAATGGCAGGTGTGAGAGGCCTTTGCGCCTCAGGGTTTTGGCCAAGCAGATGTCTGGCTTGCAGAGATCCCTGATGGAGTAACAGACAGGGCCTTACCTTTGGGAATGGTGATCTGACAGCTCAGGTCACAGTCCTGCTGCAACTGATAAAAAGCCACTTCCTGCAGCCGGGCTCGCTCCAGCTCTGAGAGACTCTGGATGGGAACCGACCTCAGCCGCACGCTGCGGCCCGACATGCTGTTCCAGGTGAAATCGCCCTGCAGGCCCAGGGAAAAACAGCAAGGGTTACACAGTCCATCTGCATCTCACAAACCTCAGCCGCTCTCTTAGTAATAAAGTTGAGCAACTTTCACCCTTTTGTTCCAAAATTGGCTCTCAGTCCCTAAAATCAAGTCTACGCTTAGTTAACCATGGATTTTCTCAGTCAGTTGCAAACATCAAAATCCCAAGCACCTGCTGGGTCACCTGGTTCCATATAATGATGCATACAAAGGCCAAAGAAAACTATGTGGAAAGATGTTTCAAGGGTAATATTTCCTCTCTTTTATGGGAACACATGGAAACTCTCTGGTTTTCTATCTCAGTAACAGGAAACCTGATGGTAATTGCCATCATGTGCACTAAAATATAGGAGAGCGAATGTGTACTGATAACCTACTATGCACCTGTGACTGTGCCAAGGGATTTTTAGTTATTCCCTCCAACAACTTTATGAAGTGGGTACTGCTTTTGACCATAATATAATATTTAATAATATAATAGCATTAAATAATAATATCTGGTATATTTATAATATATTATATATACTTATGGTACATTATAATAAATACAGATGTTCCTCAACTTACAATGGGGTTACATCCCAATAAACCCATTGTAAATTGAAAATGTCTTAAGCTAAAGATACATTTAATACACCTAACCCACTGAACATCATAGCTTTGCCTAGCCCACCTTAAACATGCTCAGAATGCAATGTCCATAAAATGCTGGCAACACAGTACACTGTAGGGTTTTGGTTGTTTACCCTCCTGACTGTGTGGCTGATTGGGAGCTGTGGCTGCCAGTGCGCAGCATCACAAAAGAGTATTGTACTGCATACCACTAGCCCAGGAAAAGATCAAAATTCAAAATTTGAAGTATGGTTTCTATTTAACAGCATCATAAAGTCGAAAAATCTTAAGTTGAACCATTGTTAAGTCAGGCACTGTTTATACTTATGTTACATTATATTAATATTATAGAAATATATAGTATATATAAATATTATAATATATAATATAATATAATATAATATAATATAATATAATATAATTAATGTAATATAGATGAAATTGAGGCTTGGGGATATTAAATAATTTCCTCCAAATCATAAAACTTACAAGGTTTGGAACCAGCCAGGACTCAAGCTAAAAAAACTTATGCCTTTAATATCTATGCTAAATTGTAACCTCTGAGTTTCTGTTTACAGCACTCTAATGAGATACTTTGATCACAGTAAGTCCAGAGATATGATCAATAAGAACTGCATATATTTTTAGAGACATGAGACATTGATGATAAAATACTCCACATCAAAGAATCAAAGAAGTTCCGGTCAAGATGGTGGCACAGAGTCAACATTTTGGATGTTCTGGTAGAATAACAACAAAAACAAAAACCCAGAATGAAATAAAAACCAATTTTAACATTAAAAAAAAAATCAAAGCAAAGATTCCCTTCCCACAATCCTGACTACATTTGTGTGCACACGTACACACCTCTGATGCCCACTGGGAGGGCATGGCTCTACCCTTGATGCGGACAGTGAGAAAGCGACAGCTTACAGATCAGTACATTACAATCCTCTGAAACCGCACGTCCCCCTGCTGAAGATGACTTCCTGGGAACTACAGATGTCAACCAGCACACGAGAGCTTTGAAGAGGTACCTAGTGTTTCATCAAAAATCAAGAAAAGTTCCAGAAGAAAGGAACAGTGCTGGCCCCCACAGGCACTGCCAAGGATTTGTTGTGGATGTGTGGAACATTTCAGGAATCCCTTAAGACTTCACCATCCCCATCATTCACCTTAAAAAAGGTGAGACAGAAAGACTGACACAAGCAACTATTAAATTGCCTTTGTTCCATACTGGCAGCAAATTCCTGCCTAGAATGTTCATTCCAAAGAGTGAATGACACTATGGTAAAGCTCTGATAGTTTCCCTCTTTGTTTGGGATTTCATTTATTTACTTATTCATTTATTTAAAAAATGGAGATACTATACTATAGGAGGGGCAGAAAATAGACAAGGTAAGTAAAGGGTATGGTCCAGTGTGTTAAAGAATGATAACTGCTAGGAGGGAACACGAGGCCAGGAAGGGGCTGCCAACGCGAATAGCGGACAGGGGCGCACAGCTTAGGGTAGGGCGGCCAGGGAAGCTCTCACAGAGAAGGCCATTCTGAGCAGGAGGTAAAGGAAGTGAGGGCTTTTTGTTTGTTTGTCTTCACAAGTATGAATTTGCATCAGAGGATAACGATGAAGCTCAGGAGGGGCTCAGGGAGCAGGATGTGGGACCGAGCCTGGGGAGGGGAGTAAGTGAGCAAGCCTTGGCAAAGTGGGTAGGCTGCAGCCACATTTGGTGAACTGAAGAAAATTGTTCAAGGTCCAATGTATTGGGGATTTTTTTTTTTTTTTTTGGTATAACTGAACTAAGCACAAGTTTAGACAGTTAGGAGTTAGGAATCAGGCTTTGGGTTTACCCCTCACTCACACCCTTTAAGCTTACGGCATCACGAGGTACAATATCAGTGAACCCCCCAATGGGAAGTCCCAAATGAATCTGTGACTTTTAACTATGAAGTTTAGGTATCTAAGACAGCCAACTGCTATTTAAAGTATCAAAATGAAATTACATACCTATTTTTAAAAAGCATTTAAAAATGTAAGCTCCAATGGGCTCGATTATCTCTATTTAGCAAGGGTTAGCTACCTCTTCCTATAAAAGGCCAGATAGTAAGTATTTCAGGCTTTATAGGCCATGTGGTCCCTGTCAAAACTACTCAATTTTGCTTTTGTGGCATGAAAATAGCCATAGACAATTCATAAATGAATGAGTGTGGCAGTGTTCCAACAAGACTTCACTTATAAAAAAAGGTGGAAAGCTGGATTTGGCCAGTGGGCTGTAGTTTGCAACCTCTCAAACATAGCTTATGACTGAAATAAAGCAAGCCCTAGAAAATACATTTTATTTTTATTTACTATGTCCTCCTGGTTAAGTAATTCAAACAAAATTTAATAAGCACCTAATACAGGCTAAGAACAGTACTAGGCTTGGGATTATCAAAATGACAACATAGTCCTTTTCTTAAGGAGTTAAACTTTGGAAAAAGAACACATACAATCCATAACATATAGAGATTGTGACACTAGAAGTAAGAACCACATGCAATGGGGTACCTGAGGGAAAAGGCTTTGACATCTGTCTGGGATCAAGAAAGGCTTAATAGAGAAGGCAGTGTTTCAATGGGGACTTGAGAGTTGAATAAGAGGGGCAAGGCTTTGCCCAGTGGAAATGCAACAGTGGAAAAACAGTGGTTGCCAAGGCAAATGCATTTGAAAGAACAGGCTTGTTTGGGGAAATTACAAGGCTGAAAGGAGGAAAAAAGCAGGAGGCAAAGCCATGTAGAAGCCAGGGCCAGATCCTGGAGGGCTTTCTCTGCAGCACTGCAAAGTAGATTGGATTTTACTCAGTAGGTGATGGCTAGCCATCGAGGAACCTCCAGTAAGAGAGAAACATGCTCAGATTTATGCATAAGAAAGAAGATTACAAACAAATTTGAATATGTTTCAATTGGGAGGGACCAAGTTGTAGAAATCAGAAAAGGTGCTGGGCTAGTAAGATGATGATTCAGATTTGAACAGACAGGGAGACACTCAGAACCACACAGATGCTTGGGGACAAACTGGATGCAGTGGTGGGATGGGAAAGAAGTAATGCAGGATGACTCTTAAGTTTCTCTCTTGAGCAACTGGGAGGATGGTACACTAATCACCAAGATAAGAAAGAGCAGAAGGGAATCAGGTTTTATGGGGGCAGAAAAAAAAATGTTCAAGCTTTGACATTCGTAAAATGATAATCCTATTTTTTTTAAATAAATAAATAAATAAGTAAAACACATTCCCAAATGTGGCAAAACAGAACGTGGCCAGTTTACATGTTTCTTGAGCCTTCATTTTCTTCTCCCAACTAAAACAGTTCCAAATGCAATCAAGTAATACATAGTTTTGAAACTTCACAAATGACTACATACTTAGCATAATAAAAGGTGAAGTGTGGTGCTTTTAATTTCTCTTAGTCCATTATATATCACAGCCTGTGATTCTCAACTTCTTAGATTTTTAACTTCTTTAGTAAATTTGGAGTTATTAGCCAAAAGAGAGAAAATTCTTGGTCTATTTGTAAGGACTTGAATGCATGGAGTTGCTTTCTCCTAAGACTAGTTTGTGTAGCAGCTGATGGCTCAGTACAAGGCTACAGTCAGAAAGAGAAATGAGAAAGAGAACCCCAGAAAGAGAAATGAGTGTGGTGCTTTCTCGAAAGCAAGGCAGCTGCATTAGTCAGGCCTTGGAAGTGTCATGTCAAAAAGAAGGTGATGCTGTATCCAGAGCCAGCTGGTTCTTAAACCCATCCCTTAGGCCATGGCTGAAAAAAACAATTTTCCTAGGAGAGAAGGTTACCAAATAATAAAGAAAGAGGGACTTCACAGGTGTCTGCAAAGATACTTATTATCAAATGGGCAGCATATTAAATAACAATGATATCATTCAGCTACAGTTTTGATTATAAGTAATGGACCAAGTTGTCTCCTAATCCATTATACACCACAAACTTGAATAACAACCCTAAAGAATTAGTACAGGCCTGGAAGACTGTATGGGCTGCTCCAGTTCAGCACCCTCCCACCCCTCAGCCCTCCACCATCTTATTGTCTTTTGCTATCTGCCATTCAGCAGTAACGAATACATCAAATATTCCACATCTTCCTCTATGTCCCTGTCTCTCATTGCTCCCAATCTGTATTTCCACCATTATGAATTTTAATAATTGCTTTTTGTGTGTTTTTTTTCAAATTAAGTACTTGCAAGTTCAAGAGGTTTCTTAAAGCCAGAATATGTTAGGTCCATTATTGGGAAATTATAGAAATTAACACATAGGCTAAAACCATATTCATTCAGAACCAAGCACAGTGTCACGTAAACTCCACAACACAGTGTGGCAAGGAAACACTGCAAACATTATGTCTTAAAACTACATTTGTGTTACTTTTAAAACACGTGATGATTTAGTGCTGGTTCACAATGATTTACTTGGTCTAATGCATTTGCCTTCCTAATTTCAATCCACATCATCTTTTAAAATTTATTTGTTTAAAGAGCCTTTCCTCAAAACATTCACTCAATGTCTATCCAAATTATCCTAGGGTTTGATCAGGATGTTCACAATCAAGAACACACTCAAGCCTGTTCCTCTCTCTGCCTCGTCCCCTGTTTGTGTTACTGCAGCTGGGGATGTGGTCCCCAGACGTGGCTCCCATGCAAACTGCACAGATGGGTGTTGGGAGGGTTGTTGAGCAAACCCATGAAGCTTCACACCTCCTCAGTTGCCTCTTCCAAGAGTTCCCATGTTTATGGGCTTCAAATACATTTGTCTTAAATATGAAAATTGTCAAATATATGCAAAGAGATTAGACCAATAATCCAGAGGTTCTAATTCAGTTTTCAGGCATCCATATAGTTTAGTCGGGCATCCATATAGTTTAGTCTCCCAATTGTCCCCTGCAGCCAGGATTGAGAACCAGAGCTCAAGGGTTGATCAGATTCAGGTTTGAGTTTGCACCCCATTGTTCAGTTTGGTTGTAGTAAGTCTGCTGTTCTTAAAAAAACTTTCAAGGAGTTCTCCACCACAAAGGACAGATGCAAATCTACCACAAGAAATAAGGTTATTTCTATGATAGTCATAATGGTCAAGATGCTACTTTTTCGAAAAAAAATGCTAGCTTTAAGGTAGCCAGGAGTAAGCATGTCCTGCTTTCTTTTATTGAACAAGTGTAGCGATGACATAACCCTTGTCATTCACTTAACAACAAAAAGGACTTGAGCCTGACAGTCAGGATGTAAAGCCTGTCCTCTTGGCCACCGCAGTATCCCGGCTGCGCTGCAAGGTGCACAGGTGCCCTTCAGCCTGCACGCTGCTTTGCAGAGGTAGAAAGCAGCACAGCATGAATGCCCCGGAGAGAAGACCTGGCAGGTAGAATAATACCCCCTGCCCCCCAAATGGCCAAGTCCGTATCCCCACAACCTACAAATGTGTTACCTTACCTAGCAAAAGGAGCTTTACAGGTGTGATTAAGTTAAGGCATCCTGAGACGGGAAGATTATTCTGGATTATGCAGATGAGCCCAAGCTAATCACAGGAGCCTTACAAGAGGAAGGCAGGAGTGGCAGAGTCAGAGAAGAAAATGTGACAGCCCAAGCAGAGGGGTGAGTGTGTGTGTGTGTGTGTGTGTGTGTGTGTGTGTGTGTGTGTGTGAGAGAGAGAGAGAGAGAGATGGATTGATTTGAAGATGTTAGGCTGATAGGTTTAAATATGGAGGAAGGAGCCATGAGCCAAGAAATGCAGGCAGCTTCTAAAAGCTGGAAAAGACAAGGCGTAGATTCTCCCCCAGAGCCTCCAGAAGGAACACAGCCTTTGATTTCACCCCAGTAAGACCCATGCCAGACTTCTGACCTCCAGAACTGTAAGATATTCAATTTGTGATGTTTTAAATTTGTGGTAACTTGTTGCATCAACAATAGGAACTTAATACAGAAAGAGCAGGAGGGAGCACTAGAAAAGGAGGTTGTGGGGTGAAAAGGATTGAGTTCAGATGAGGGTATGCTCTCAGACACTTCAAAAAGTATGCCTTGACTTCCTATCAGACTTTTATCTCCCTACTTCCCTGCTTCACAATACAGGAACCATTTGAGCTAGACAGGTTCCAAGATTGGAATTCTGGAAGCACTTTCTCACAAAATAAAATCACAGACAGTTATATATAGTAAATCTTTTAGGCTTGGGGGTCTCTGTAGGAACTACTCAGCTTTGCCAATGAAGCACAAAAGCAGCCAGAAATCATATGCAAACAAAAGTTCCAATAAAACTTTACCCTTGGACACTAAAATTCAAATTTCACATAATTTTCATGTCACAAGTATTGTTATTCTTTTAATTTTTTTCAACCATTTAAAAATGTAAAAACCATTCTTAGCTTGCAGGTCAAACAAAAAGAGGCAATGGGTTGGATTTGGCCCGCTGGCTCTAGTTTTGTTGACTCCTGATATAGAGATTAGGGTAATTTAGTATCCTACACATGTTTATTTAGCATCTACTATCATGTGCCAGAAACCCAGTCCTAGGACCCTGCATCATGACCTATATACATCAGCTAGATTCATGAGGGCAAGAACCTTGTCTGGTTTATTTACCTTGGTGTTCCCAGTATCTAAGATAGTATCTGGTACTTAATTGTCACTGAATAAATATTTATCTATCAAGGGACTAAATGAATCAGGTACATCATGAGTTCAATAAGAAGTTGGAAACTAACCAAGCCATGTAATGTTGCATCTACATGGGAGAATGTCTTCTGGATTTGAATAAAATGCTAAGAAACAATCTTTTGAAACAGAGACTGTGACAAGACAAAAAATGTCTGTATTTGAGGGCAGAAAATAAGTGTAATAATGTAAGACTTGAGAAATAAAGAGTCCATGGCACCCACACTCACCCATCAGACCTCGTATTAATAGGAAGGCATGAACACAGAGGTCAATGTTGCCTTGTCACCCTCATGGCATGGGCCACAAAGTAATAAAGAAGCACCCAGAAAGTGCCAAAGCCCACCAGCACAACCTACAATGTGTTTCTGGCTGTTTCTCAACTCTCAAATGCGTGCTCCAGGTCAGCATTCTTCTTTGGTGACTGTTTATCTCATAAATGGATGACTCATTTTAAGGCTTTCTGGATCCAGTCTTTTGGGTGGTCATCATAGGATTTTTTTTTTAAAGACTGAAAGTGGATGATTTCAAATTTGTTTCAATTTCATAAGTGTAAGTGAAGTTGAAACTGACCTGGTGTTTCTAGATAGACTAAAGGCCCTCACAGTTGTAAAAATATCCTTTTATTCTGGAGTACTATGAAACATTAATAAAGGGTAGCAATATGATATCAAAGGATAGAACACAGTGGTTCTTGGGGGTGATTTTGCCCCCTCAGGGAACATCTGGCAATGTCTGGAAACATTTTTGACTGTCATGACACTGGGAAGGGTGCTACTGGCATCTAGTGAGTAGAGGTTATGGTTCTGTTCAACATCCTACAACACACAGGACAGCCCCCCACAATAAAGAGCTATCTGTCTCCAAATTTCCATAGTGGAAAGGTTGAGAAACCCTGGTCCAAATTACATAGAGTCACTTAAAATGATGGTGTCAGAAGATATTAACCATCATTTGTGAATTTTGTTTACCATCAAAGGCATGCACTATATATTCTTATGTATATTATGCATTATTATGTATGTTATATATGTGTTATCCTGTATATAATATAAATAAAAAATCACAAAAGTTATTTAAAACTAGCATTAAGAAGCACAAATACTGCAAACCAATTTAAAGAAACAAATAAAAAGTCTCAATATAATAGAATCTAGATTAACTGAAAAACAACTCACCAAAAGCATTGACTAAAGAGGTTTTCTTCCCACCAGAAGTATATATCTCCATATTTAGAAAAAATAAGCAAAAGGCAAGCTAAAAAATCAACAACCTAATATCTGTGATTTATTCAGAAAGATCATTCTTTTGAGCTGAATTGCATCTTTCCAAATAGACTTGATTTTCCCATGAACTAAAATTGATTGAAATAATTTTGGTTTTGGTCTCTCCCACATTGTTTTCTTATGTCCCTGAGACTAGTCTCTAATTGCAGCATCTCTTTAACCTCAACCAACTGTAAACTTTCCAAGGCCAAGGGAGCCAGCAAGGAGTGATGCAGGGCTGCTCAAAATACGGCCTGTGGACCGAGGGCAGTAGAATTCCCTAGGTAGATGATTCTTCTTAAATATGCAGGTTTCTAGTCTCTAAGGCAGATTTACAAAATCAGGATCATAACGAACAGAGCCCAGACACCTTCATAAAAACCCAGCATTGCTAGATGATTCTTATTTTTGCACAATGAAGGTTGAGGCTCACTTGTATGATGGTAAGGACTTGGGTTCAAATAGATGTGAGCTCTTTGGAAAGATTCCGAATATCTCTGAGCCTCAGTTTCCTCATCAACATGATGGAGCAAAGAACAAGACAACTTTCAGGTCTGTAGTGATCATATGAGGCGATGCAAGTGAATTTCTTGTAGAGTGCCTATTAGCTCCCAGCAAGCTCTGAATACATGGCAATTTCCGTTATAATTAATATTAATTATCATTATTCTAAATTTGCATCTCCTTTTTAAACCTGGCAGTTTTAGTGACACCAAAAACACTTCAGGAATTTGTGTTGAATTATTCATCCTTAAATGGCTCCACTATATGTCAGATGTCTTTTCTAGGTATTTACAAGCCAGCTGCTAAATTGTGGTTTCATATGGGTGAGAAGCAGAAGAACAGAGCAGATCAGTAACTTAAGGCCTGAAAATGGATGCCATTTAGATAGACCATGCCAGGGGCTGAGTTTCTTTCAACTGTTTCCTACTGTGGCCAGCTGTCATTTATGGATAATTAGTACAACCAAGGTTCCCAGATAATCACAATGTGTTGCCGAAGCATGACATAAGTTTCAATACTAGGCTCGCAACCAACATTTCTGAAGGGTTGCCCAGTTCTTTATGGTTCCAAAATAAACACATCACCAATAACAAGGAACTCCCCTCTTCCTGAGGTTCTGGGCAAAGCCAAGGGTATTTGCATAGCTGTCACACCCCTGTTTGAATTCTTAAAAGAGGTTATTCCTTCATGAACTCAACAGAATAACATTGCTAATTCTTCCTTTCTTGATTCTTCAGCCACTCCTTCTCAACATATCTTTAAGAAGATTTAATACATCTATATCCTACATAACTTTTATGTTTTATTTATCTATTCTGGTCTGTTTTTTAAAGCAGTAATTTTAGAAAATCCTGAACAGTTGGTAGGTATGGCAGTCCATTTTTACCTTTTGCCTTGGTATTTAGCTATTTATTGCTACATAGAGAGTGTCAGAATATGTCACAGTCGCATGATGTAAAGGCATGCCTCATTCATTCAACAAATACTTAATGAGCACCTTCTGTAGGCCAGTCACTGTTCTAGGTCCTGGGGGATTCATTGGTGAACAAAACAAAGATCCCTGGCTCTGGCTGGTGTGGCTCAGTTGGTTGAGTACTGTCCCGTGAACCAAAAGGTTGCTGGTTTGATTCCTGGTCAGGGCACACGCCCAGGCTTGTGGGCTTGATTACCAGACATTTCCATCTCTCTCTCTCTTTCCCTTTTTCTCTCTATAAAAATCAACAAATTTTTTTAAAAAACACACACACAAAAAAACAAACCAAACAAACCAAAGAGCCCTGCCCTTATAGAGCTTTCAGGCTGGTGGAGGAAAGTGACAAGAGACAACACACTAATGAGTAAATTAAGCAGCAAGTGCAAGCTGAGGGCCCTCGAGAGAGGGAAGAGGCGGGCAGAGTGAGGGCGTCAGGGGTGCGGGCGGGCTGCTGGGCACCCTTCCTGAGAACATGACATTTGAGCCAACCCGCAGGGAAGTGAGGGAATGAGCCAGGCAGATTGCAGGAGATGAGCGTCCGGGGCAGAGACGTGTTAACTCAAGGGCAGCTGGGGAGGAGTGGCTCAAAGCAACAGTTGGCAAGCTAGGCTGCCTGCTGATTGTTTTTATGCATAAAGTTTTATTGCAACACAGCCACATTCATTTAGTTATTGACTGCTTTCATGCTACAGTAGCAAAGTTGAATTTGGCAGAGACTTTCTGGCCTTCAAAACTGAAAATATTTACTATTTTGTCTTTTACAGAAAAAGTTTGCTGATCCTTAGACTAGACTAAAGTAAAGGCACATCTATGATCGGGATCTGTCTTGTGAGATCAACACTTTCCTCCTCTCCTAAGATTCTGTTTCTCTGGGCAACATCCCAATAAGCTTGTAAAAAAATCGTACAACATAGTAAGAATTGGGGATATTGGAAAGTATGTTAAAGCTTGGGTAAAATAAAAGTGGCTGGATTATTGATAAATCAAAGAAGTAGAAATGAACATTGTCAAACCCAATGCTGTGCTAACACCATTAAAAAAACAAACAAATGTCACTCACATCTTATTTCCAGTGGAAAGAATCTTTCCAATGATTCGCATAGAGGGGACACAACCAGAGAGTGGAAGTCCCCGAAGGCAAAAGCATCAGAACAAAAGGCCAATTTCATTTCTGTGTATCCCTAGTTGAATTGTGGACTTGTGTACCAGCCATCAATTTAATTCTGAATGTTAAGCTTCACTTGAATCTTGGATAGAGAAGAGGTAAACAGCCTGCACAGATCCAAGGGGTGTGGAAAACAGAAACACTTGCAAGAATTAGAAACTTCTCAGTGACAGACAAACTGATGGTTTTACTTGTGTTTCTATGAAATTTAGTTCACTGAAATTAGAATGACAGTCCTCCAGAAATGGATTAGACCTTGAAGATACTGCTAACATTTATAGATGGCCCACTCCCTATTAGCTACTGCTCTACGCCCTTTATTTGTATTAATTCATTTACTTCTTACAAGAACTCTAAGGAATATGTTATCATTATTATCCCCATATTTTGGGTGAGAAAACCTAGGCATAGGTCTTAAATAATTTGTTAAGATCACACACCTAGTAAGTGGTAGAGTTGGGATTTGCAGGCTGCAGAATCCAGACCCATAACCATTATTTGTATTCATCACTTCTTATGACAGATCAATACAAACCCCTACCTTTACGAAGGAGCAAAGCAAGGTCTAAAGAAGTTAGGTGACTCCTACAGTAGCAGAGTGGGATCTGGGACATAAGGGTCACATTCTGCTTCTTTCCACCACCGAATCTTTTTATTATGAGACATACTCTTAAAATTAAGTAAGCCAGACAATGTTTTAGAGTCCAGAGGCTTAAGGTTTTCCTCTTTCGTAAAATATAGCACACTAGATTTGTTATTAGCCTTACCTGATATGATATCTGAGTTGTTCTCCAAAGCGCATATTTATCATCGCTACAGCAACTGAAATGTTGCACCGAGTTCAGTAAGTCCAGAGGGTAAGATAAGCCGATTCACCCTTTCAGACCTGGAACAGCCAGTGCCGAATCTTTGGCAAAAATCAGCCCAATTATGCCATCCCATGTTGCCATGGCCTGCTCCTTCCTGCTCCAGTTTGCTCATTTCAAGCTGTTTCAACCTTACCAATCAATTTAAAAAGAAAGCCCTCCTAAGTCTCCATTGGCACAGCCAGGGCTTAGTTGTCACACATCTCAGACACTGATCAATCCACATTTCTTCAAAATCACCAGATAGATGTGGAAGAATCACAACACTTTATCACAATAATCTTCTTGGAAAGAAATATAAGTATAGATATTTATATTGCCTACCCATGAATTATATTCAGCCGTGTCTTTGCTGTCCTCTCTAATTTATCTGAACTAGACTTGGAGTAGGAACTAAAACATTTTTTTTGGTGAAAACTGCAACTTGAAATGGCAGATTACGTCGAGTGTCTGAGAAATGGCCCAGCTGGCAAAGCTGTGACTCCCACGGTACCTTTTGCTGCCAGAGACCTCCTTTAGGATGAATCTTGGGACCCAAAAATGTGAGCTGTCATTGGCCCATTCAAAAGTTCTTGTCCCTTCAGGACGGAGGCAGGCTATGCCCTGAGTGAGTGTGACTGTGTGTGTGTGTGTGTAAGAAAGAGTGTTGGGGGGACAAAAAGAAGGCAGAGAAATTGAAACTAGACTTCCTGCTTTTTATTTGAATAGGAATATTTGTAAGAGATATTCTGGAGTTAGGAAAGGATTCTTCTAAAAAAAAAAAAAAAATGTTCCCCTTTCCACAGGGATCTGCAAATGGTAATTGGATTGTAACTGTGCAAACTGTCCTTATTAGGAATCAACCAAAGAATGTTGGGAACCTCGGGTAAAACCCCTGAGAGCATGACAGAGCACACAGGGTGCTTTCTTTGTTAAGGACAAATTCTTGATTCTTAAATTATATTTTAAAACCACTGACTTCTTCATTTTTCTAACACTAGTAAAAAACATTAGAAAAAACAAAAAGGTTTCATTCTATTTTATACTGAAGCACAATACATGCTCTGAATTTTATGCTCTCTGTGAAACAATAGCCCTTGAGAAGCTGTTCACTTCCTGGAGGTGTGGAGGTCGGAGTGGACATGACCACGTGGCCATGTTAAAAATGTGCGGGTGGGGTGGGGGTGGGGTGGAGGTGAGGGGAGAGATCCATGAAGAGCAGAGAGAAAAGGAAGGATTAAAAACATATCCTGATCACCAATTACCTTGATCTCCATGTATTCCACATGGCACTGAACCAAAAACAACTCAAAACATCTTTGTTTCCCAGTCAATATGAAGTTATAGTTCTCTTGTGGTCTCAAGTGAATTCCAGCAAAAGAACCTCTGTAGTTATAATCGACAAACTGAGAAACAATTTCATGGAAGGTCTTACTGACTCAAAATTTGGGGACTCTGTATGTTTTTACTCAGATTCTGTAAGGTTAATCATAATTTGATGTAAGCCACACACAGCCTCTGTTGCTGCCAGTATTTATTTAGCAAGAGGAAGGAATTTAAACACAATAAAATACATCAGATGATTTTCTTACTAGAATAATTACACTTAAAGAGAAATTAAGAGTAAAAATTTACCATTACTGCATATACCTCCATTTCCACTACTGTCAAAATTTGGATGTTGAAAATAGTCATGATTCCAGCACATAGTGAATATGGTTCATGTAATATGCATACTCATTAATGAAATATAGATTCTCATTTACAGTAATTTAATATAATATTTCACATGAAGTTGATAAGTATGCAATTCATTTATCATTGTTAGTCAAGTAATCTTTTAGTGGATGAATAGATGAAATCAATATATAGTGTTCATTGAGTGCTTATTAAGTGCCAGACATTGTTCTAAGCATTTTATGGGCATTGATTCATTTAACCACTAAAAAAAGTTATAAAAAGTAGGTTACATTACTATCTCCATCATTACAGATGAGGAAACAGAAGCTCAGAGAGGTTAAGTAACTTGCCCAAAGATTCACAGCTTGTAAGTAATGCAGCCATAATCCCAACAACCATGAGGCTTACAAATTAACTGGAAGACAAAGCCACAGCCCAAAGTCAGCACTAGTTGGAGCCATGTCATAAGTGTGCAATGGGAAACAGACACGGTGATTTAATAAGAACAATTACTTAAGACTGGTAAATCAATTATGTGATGGAGACATACACTGTCAGGTCAATTAATGTTTCATAAGAAGTTGATTATTTCTTGTATTAGTTCCACGTGTATAGCCTAGTGGTTAAAAATCATATACTTTACAGAGTGTTCCCTTCTATATTTCCAGTACTCACCTGGCACCATTGACAGTTATTAGACTATGTTTCCTATGCTGTACTTAGCATCACAATGATTATTTTGTAGCTACCAATCTGTACTTCTCAATCCAGAAGGTGACTATTTCTTTAAGTGAATCATCTTAAATAACCTCAATGGACAATATCTTGCGAAACTCTTAGTCAGTTTTAAGAGTGGAAAGAAGTCAGGCCTCATGAGGAAATGCAGAAATAATAAAGACATTGTGTATCTTTGGGATTTTTTGAAAAAATGCATTCAAGCCAGAAAAACAAAGAGTATAGATAAGGAATCTTCTTTAAAATTCAAATATCAACTCTTTAAGTAAAATCCATAAAAGGTCAAAAAGTCACCCAAACAGCCTTAGAAATAGCTATTAGAAAGCAATGAAAAGGTCCAATTTGCGGAAGAATTTGGCTAACCAGAAAAAAAGCCAAGAACACCACAGTCATTTTTCACCCATTTAACTCTTCATTAGCCAAGGATACCAAGCAACAATTTACAGCCTCAGGACCTGTGACATTAATCATTCATTGTACACTTTTCTTGATTCCTATTCTGTATTATTACTGTTTATATCATTGGAGCACAGCTGTCCCACCAATCATGACAATATGAGTAAGGAATAAATTTCTATGGTGAGATTTGGGGATGTACATGATGTAGCAGCTAACCTCACTTTCCCTAACTTATTTTGTGCACACAGATAACAAATCTAAACAGTCTGAACCTGGATTCCTAGCCCCTGGAGCCTCTCCTGCACTTCCCCCCACCGAACCACAAGAAAATACCTCACCAACTGGGCGGCGAAATCAAAACGACTCTTTATAACCCACTTTGCAGAAAGGGTAGAAAGTCTTTTACAAACAAGAAGATAAATGCATGTCCAATGACATCTTTCAGGTCATATTTAGAAACAGGTGGTGCTTTTATGTTTCAGAATTATGACTTAGTCTGAAATTTCATTTAGATCAAATTCACTACTGATATGCCTTTTGTTGGTCCAATTAACCTCTTTTGACCAGTCGGTCCCATAGAATTGACACTTAAGGTCTTAATATTTTTCCTGACTGTATATAAAAAATACAAATTGTAAAGGATGCTTTAACCCTTCTGCTACCCTAAAGAGCACAGTGACAATGTGGTATGTTTTTGTTTCATCACCAGACTCTACCTTTGGATTGCAAGCACAGAAGGAAGATTCTGCATTCCCTTGTTGCTGTCATTTGCTTTCTTTACAATAATTCTCTGTCCTCTCCGCACCCTAGCACTTGACCTTGGTCTAATTTTTAGCATCCTCCTGATGTTACTGTAACCCATTTGCAGGGAGAGTAACTTTTAGATTATTCAGATTTAAAAATCTACCATCAAAGCAAAGTATTAGGTAATTGAAAAGTTACTTAATGCCACAAATCTGAAATAGTCAAAGACACAATAAACAACATGTAACATTTAGTTAGTGCTTATTGCCTCCATGGATAGTTGCTATACTCGAGGAGGCGGGTACTAGGATTATCCTCATTTTTCAGACAAGAAAACATAGACAAAGGCAGCTTAAATAATTTGCCCGAAGTCACACAACTAGGGAGTAAGAAGTTCAACCCCCAGCGGCCTGTTTCCAAAGGCAGAGGGTCTAATCCTCAGGCTACATCACAGCATGCCAGCGGCCTTGCTTCAGTAAGTCCTTTGGAAGACGCGTGTGCAAAGTAAGCATGACACAGAGCACCCAACAGAGACCAGAGGCCTCTCTGCAATTGGAAGAAATCAGGCGAATGTACGGAAGGCAGCTGAGTGTCCCGAGCCTTTATGGAAAAAAGGCACAAATGTGCACGAACAGCGGCAGGAGAGCAGGAGGAAACAGAACAGAAAGCAATTACCTCTGAGGGGAAGGGGAGGGACGGGCGTTTGTTTTCAGGAAAGAGGAACAGGCGCTTTAGAAAAGCTCCCGAATGTTGTACCCTTTACAAGTAGGAATATGCACCCTAAGTTTTCCAGCAGAGGTGTAACACAATGAAAGGGATGATTTAGGAAAGATGAATGCAGCAGAGTGGTGTAGAAGAGACAGAGGAAACAAACACTGAGGCCTACAGTGTGGCTGGTAAAGGGAGGCCCCCAGCATGACATCAGCTGACAAAAATGGACTTTCAGCAGCAATAAAACAAGCAGCCCTTACACATGCTTTTTAAAATCAGAGTCCCTCCATTTTTTAATAAATCTGGATCACGAAAGAGTCAGGTCTAATATTATACCTGGAGAAATAATTTCACGGGTAGAGTGGGAAATTCACATCTCATTTTACATGTTGGGGAGGGTAGACCTAGAAAAGATAATTCTCCTCTGGTTCTCATAGAGATACATGGAAATGCCCTCACTGGTTCTAACACACTGCAGAGAAGGGCATTTCTTTTGTAGGCTGATCCTTCTACCCACATCCTGAGGAAAGCTGAGTTGTAAGGATGGCTGCTGCAGGTTTCATCCAACAAGAACACTCAGATAAGAGGACACTTGTTATGGCTAAGATGCCATGTGGACTCTCTGCAGAGTAAGTCATTTATTCAGACATGGGCAGATTCAATGCTCACTAAACAAGGTTATCTAAAAGATATAGCAGGGATGCTGAAGAAATGTGATCCCAGACTGGAGAACTCAATCTCAAATGAGATATTTACAAGTGAGCAATATAAAGCAAGCCTTAAGGATAGACGAATATCATATTCAGGAGATGGAAAACTCGATACTGAAAACTAACAGGCAGCTTTCCGATCCGCCATCTGCGGTGGAGTCGCCGCCAAGATGCAGATTTTCGTGAAAATCCTTCCGGGGAAGACCATCCCTCTCGACGTTGAACCCTTGGATACAACAGAAAATGTAAAGGCCAAGATCCAGGCTACGGGAGGAGTTCCTCCTGATCAGCAGAGGCTGGTCTTTGCTGGCGAGCAACTGGAAGATGGACCTACTTTGTCTGACTACAGCATTCAGAAGGAGCCCACTCTTCATCTTGCGCTGAGGCTCCGTGGTGTGCTGAGGAAAGGAAGGGGCCCCGCAGCACCCCGAGGGGAGCGAGCCTGGGAGAAAGGAGCTCAGGCTGCCGTCCCGAAGCCTGCACAGTGGCCGAGGGCGGCGGGGTCAGTGCCCTTCTGAGGAGTGTGGGGCTGGAGTGTCTATGGCCAGCCACTTGGACAGGCATTCTTGTGGCAAATGTCTAACCTATTGCTTCAACAAACCAGAAGACAAGTAATTGTATATGGGTTAATAAAAGACATGAACTAACAACAACAGAAAAGGAAAAAAGAAAAGAAAACTAATAGGCAAAACAAAGTAGGCAGCACCAACAAAAAATGCCAAAGTGAATTCCACTTTCTCATTTCAATAGTACATTTGACAACATTTTGTTTCATCAATTGCACTTAACACTCTACAAAAATCTCCTCTCAACAGGAATTACTCAGTGACATTTCCAAAAATACTCATGACCATCCCCCTCCAGACCAGAGAGGTCCAACAGACCTTTGTATGATGATGGAAATTTTTGTTACCTGTACTGTCTGATGTGGTGGCCACTAGTCATTCATGGTTAATGAGCACTTGAGATGTGGCTAGTGAAACAGAATCATTGAATTTTTAATTTTATTTACTCTTCATTGATTTAAATGTAAGTCGCCACAGCAGCTAGTGGCTACTGTATTGGGCAGCACAGGTACAGATCAAATCAGTTAGACTGTAGGCTTGGGGCCCAGGCACTAGTAGATTTCCTAAACTCTCCGGGGGTTCTAATGTGTAATCCAGCATGAAGATCATCGTCACAGCCTGGGATTAAGGAAACCATCAGGGTGGGAAATTCCTTGCACGTTTTCCATAAGGCATTGCTTTTCTCCAAATGCCATAAAACACTTGCCATGCACCTTTGCCTCTCTCCCTCCTACCTGCACTTCTCCCTTCTTGCAATCCCTCCACATTCCCAAGTGATAGGTGCACTATCTATTTATTCCTCCAGTCACCGGCCCTGCCAGGTTTCTCCAATACCAAGGGCTGCTTTTTATGCTTTTCCCTTCTGTTTCACTGACAGCAGAAATAAAACCTAATAATGCTACTGAGATTAAGAATCAAACCCCCAAACCTGTGCATTTGTCATTTAAAACGGTTTTTCACTTTCACAGGTTTGATCCAGATTCCACTTTCTACAGTTTCTGCCATAGACGTGTAGGGAACATTTCTAACGGTAGCAGTTGGCAGACTGGTAGCTACAGTCTTTGGGACACGGTGATAAGCAGGCCTCTTCTGCTCCGTGGCCGCTGTTTCCTTCTAACGGATGCAATGTTAAAACACAGTGCTTGTAGGGAGGGCTCTGAATTCCAGCTCAGCCCACAGCTAGCCATGTGAGTATCTGACCATTCTAAATCTCAGTTACCTGCTCTGTAAAGTAGGCATAAAAATATTTCGATGGGGAGAGGGCGTGGCAGTTGGGAGCCAGTGAGGCAGAGCCATGATGTTCCCTACAGAGGGCCTTGCACTGAAGCTGGACTCCAAGGAGATGAAACGGAAGATGCATGAGGATGTGATCTCCTCCATCCAGAACTTCCTCATCTATGTTGCCCTGCTGCAAGCCGCCCCTTTTACCTTAAAGAAATTGGAGAGCATATAAAGACTGGACATCACATGTGAATGCATGATATGAAAAAGCTGGTTACAGTTCTGACTCTACAAATGAATCTGCAAACGAACAGGCCCAGAAAGATGGAAGAGACTCTGGCTGAATGGACATAAAACTTGTACTTGTCATGAACAAGTCTGGCTGTGGTAACTGAGCTTCATAGCTAAAACAGAAAACTATTTGGGAAGTACGAAAAGAGTTTTCTTATGACTATGATATTCGGCTTCCATGAATGTTGGTGTAATTGTAAATAATGTTGAACTGCATTTTCTAGCAAGTATTAATTGCATAAGGGAATTATGCTTACAGTGGCCCTGTCTTGTCAGTCATTTCTGTTGACCTTTTTACTTCTGTCTGGAGTATATTTGTTGAAGATCTCTTTATGATTAGTTAAGTTTTATGGAAGGCAGCACACAACCACAACATTTAAGCTCAGGACCATTTAGTCTATATTTTTAATAAATGTACCAATTAAAAAAAATAGTTCTATGAGGAGGATGGATTGATGCATGTAATATGCATGATGAATGAGACATGTTCTCCACACACTCTCCTAGACCCAGATTTTGATTCCTCGCACCCTCATACACAATTTTGTGGTGAGTAAAGCAAATAAACAGGGCAAACTTTTCAGGGGGAAGTCATGGAATTCATAAAATCATGTTCCAAGCAAATGATTAATTCACATGGCATTATGAACCATTGGAAAAATAAATAGTACGCTAATGTGATTTTTAAAAATATTGAACTTATTTATTTTAATGAGTCTACATTTTTACTGACTTCCATACCACCAGTTAATATTAATGGAACAAGGAAGTGTGCTAATAAACATAGATAAACATCACTTGATTCATAAAAATGGTAAGACTCAGGATTCCAGAGTTCAGTGATATCAACATAAAGAGCATACTGGCTAATTTTCAGGCACATAATCACTTTGTAGACCTTTTGGTAATCTCAACTGCTGCAGCCTAACAATATGCTCCACTGTTGTTTTCACTCACAGGCCCTACTGACTTATGTTCATATTTTCTACTCTGAGTTTTGCTGCCTTCTTACTTGCTAAATATCCATCTATGGGTAGAACATTTTTTTAATATAAGAAAATGTAACGTTACAATCCATTAGCACCATGAGAGTTTGCAGTCAACACAACTATTAATGGTAAGGATTATTCATCAGTGACTCACAGCACAGATAAGCTGGGAGCTATGCTCCATCCCCAGGGGATTTCGATATGTGAGGAAAACTAACATTTCTTGCAGATGTAAATATCTACCCATTATTATTCCTAGCCCTGATTATGTACTCCCTGCTTTAATCATTAAACAGTTTTATGAGGTAAGGTCTATTAGTATGTACCCATTTCATAGATGAAGAAATCAAGCATGGGAGGTTAAGTAACTTGTCCAAGGAAACAGACTGCAAGTGACAGACCTGGGACTCAAACTCACGAGCCTTAACCCCAGACTTTGGAGTCTTAACCACACCTTATGCTGCCTCCCTGTGAGTGATGGAGCCTTCTCTCAAGGTATGGCACCGTATGACTCAGGCTAGCACACCGGACTGACTGTGAATGTAAGGTGGTTCTAGGTTCACCTCAAACCGTCTCTCATTTAGTTTCTTACAAAGTAAAATTCTGAAGTTTGTAAATGACGTATTACCAGTAATAAATTACATCTAACACATTGGTTAAAGCATGACTTGACCTTGAGGTGACAACTGTTGATCTGGAGCAGGGGTGGACAAACTACAGCTCCAGCCATATCCAGCTTCCTGCCTGTTTTTGTAAACTAGAGGCCAGTCAGGCCCAGCCCAGGGCTGCATCCTGGTGTAACGGCGGAGTTGAGAGGTTGCAGGAGAGATGTATGACACCCAATGCCTATAATATTTATCGCCTGGCCCTTCTCCAAAAAAGTTTGCTGACTGTGTTCTGGACCCACTGAAAAGAAATCACCAGACATGTAGCACAGGAAATGACAGTTTCATGGGGCATTTCACAATTTCAAACAGCAAAGGAAGCTCATCTTTTCTATTATTACAACATGTATGTATGTATGAGCTCAACAGCTTATTTTTCCTTTATGCCTCTTTTAAGGTCCCAAATGGCCTAGACACTTGAGATGTGTAAGAATCACTTGTGATATCTCATCGAGGAAGGTTAGAGGAAGATTGGGAATGTTTAAATGTCAATTATTTTCCGAGAAAACTCTAACTTCGTATGATAGCTCCCTCCTGTAGCATCATACTCACCTCCCCACCCATCATATTTCAGCTATTTTCTTGATTCTTATTTCAACATTGGAAATCTACTTCATTCCCTACATCTGTGCCTTTTCTCCCTGGCTAGACTGTACATTCTGGAAGAATAGACACAGCACTTAGAAGAAGTAGCCCTTGAATATTTGTTGGTTGAAAGAAAGCTTTGGGGAGAGTATACTCTACATCTATACAGAAAATGATTTTTATCTACTAGCATGGAAACAAGACCAGTGGGTAATATTTATATTTAGGACACTTGTTCTAAAGTAGCTAAAATCACTTCCAGTAAAAATGAAAAAAAAATATCTCGCTTCCCGGCTTTTACTATTAAGTGTCAAAACATGTAAAAGGGGCAATTGAACAGACAGAAACAAATCTGTAGACTGGCACAAAATTCCAGGTATGACATAAAAACAAACCATCTGTACTTACTGGCACAGACCTGATTTTTTTAGTTTCCATGTTTCAGAGGGTTTTTTTCCATAAATGTTTTCTCCTCCATATGCTACTTTAAAAATGATAAATTAAAAAGTGTTTCAGGGACTCAAGCTAAATACTTTTGCTTTGATATAAGGCAAACAATGCTTCCTCTGAGCAATGACACACACAAACCGAAGTTTTAAAAATAAATTATAGTAAAATATTACAGGGGCTTAGAGAGTTATAACTAATGGGTGAATTTTTAATAGGCTTTATTTTTTAGAGCAGTTTCAATTTTACAACAAACTTGAGTAGAAGGTACAGAGATCTTCCATAAAACCCCTGCCCTGACACATGCACAGCCTCCTCCATATCAACATCCCCCACCAGAGTGGTGAATTTGTTACAGATGATGAACCTACATTGATTGACATCTAAGTCACAGTCACCCTAAGTTCATAGTTTACATTAGGGTTCATGCTTGGTTTTGTATGTTCAGCTGGTCTGGACAAATGTATACTGACCTGTATTCACAATTACAGTATGATACAGAGTACTTTCACTGCCCTAAAAATCCTCCATGAACTACATCTTAATCCCTCCCTCCCCGTAACTCCTGGAGACCACTGATCTTTTTATTGTATCCATAGTTTTTATTTTCCAAAATGTCATAGAGTTGGAATCATACAGTATGTATATAGTTTTCAGATTGGCTTCTTTCACCTAGCAATATGCATTTAAGATTCCTCCATGTCTTTTCACAGCTTGATAGCTTATTTCTTTTTAGCATTAAATAATATTCCATTGTCTGGATGGACTACAGTTTATTTATCCATTCAGGTAGACAGAAGGACATTCTTGGTTGCTTCCAAGTTTTGGCAATTATAAATAAACATCCACATGCAGGTTGTTGTATGGACATAAGTTTTTAACTCCTTTGAGTAAATACCAATAAGTGTGTTTACTGGATCTTATTGTAAGAGTATATGTAGTTTTGTAGAAACTGCCAAAGGGGCTGTACCATTTTGAATTCTCACCAGCAGTGTATGAGAGTTCCTGTTGCTCCACACCCTCACAAGCATTTGGTGTTGTCACTATTCTGGATTTGGGCCATTATAATAGGAGTATCTCATTGTTACTTTTAACTTGCATTTTCCCGATCACATATTATGTGAAATATCTTTCAATATGCTTATTTGCCATTTGTATATCTTCTTTGGTGAGATGTCTCTTGAGGTATTTGGCCCATATTACATCAGATTATTTGTTTTCTTATTGTTGAGTTTTAAAAGTTCTTTGTATATTTTGGAAACAGTCCTTAATCACATGTGTCTTTTGCAAATATTTTCTCCCAGTCTGTGACTTGTCTTTTCATTCACTTGACATTGTCTTTCACTGAGCTGAAGTTTTTAATTTTAGTGACGTTCAGTTTATTGATTATTTCTTTCACGGATCATGCCTTTGGTGTTGTACCTAGAAAGTCATCACCATACCCAATGTCACCTGGATTTTCTCGCATTATTTTCTAGGAATTTAATAGTTTTTCACTTTACATTTAGGTCTGTGATCCATTTTGAGTTAATTTTTATGAAAGGTATAAGGTCTATTTCTAGACTCATTTTTTGGGTATGTGGATGTCCAGCTTGTTCCAGCACCATTTATTGAAAAGACTATCTTTGTTCCAAGGTATTGCCTTTGCTTCTTTGGCAAAGATCATTGACTATATTTATATGAGTCTATTTCTGGACTCTCTATTCTGTTCCATTGATCTATTTGTGTATTTTCTTGTTAATATCACAATGTCTTGATGACTGTCATTCTTTAAATTTCTTTTTCTTTTTTTTTAATTGAATTTATTGGGGTAATATTGGTTAATAAAATTATATAGGTTTCAGGTGTATAATTCTATTACACATCATCTGTATATTGTACTGTGTGTTCACCACTCCAAGTCAGGTCTCCTTCCATCACCATTTATCCCCCCTAAACCCTCTTTTACCTCCCCCACCTCCCCTTTCCCTCTGATAATCACCATACTGTTGTCTGTGTCTATGTCTATGAGGTGGGGTTTTTTTGCTGAATTGCTTCACCTTTTTCACCCTGCCTCTTCACCCCTTCCCCTATGACAGCTGTCAATCTGTTCTTTATGAGTCGGTTTCTATTTTGTTTGTTACTTTATTTTGTTCATGAGATTCCATATATGAGTGAAATAATATGGTACTTGTCTTTCTCTGACTGGCTTATTTCACTTAGCATAATGCTCTCCAGGTCCATCCATGGTGTCAACAAGGGTAAGATTTCCTTCTTTTTAATGGCCAAGTAGTATTCCATTGTATAAATGTACCACAGCTTTTTTATCCACTCATCTAATGATGGGCACATGGGCTGCTTCCAAATCTTGGATATTGTAAATAGCACTGCAATGAACATAGAAGTGCATATATTCTTTCAAATTAGTGTTTTGGGTTTCTTTGAATATATTCCAGAAGTGGAATCACTGGGTCATGAGGCAATTTTCTCTGTATTCACTTATCAGTCTTTTTAATTTTTGGAGGCAGCAGTTTTCCCGGTAAACTCACTTCACCTATGAATTTAAGAAGAGTTGTTGATTTTTCAGTTTTTTCAGACTTGTACTTGTTAGATGGAGTAGCAGCTTCCAAGCTTCTTACATGCCAGAACAATACCTGATGTTCTGACATAATATTTTTGGAGATAAAATTTATATTCCCTAACATTTACCATTTTAAAGTAAATAATTTAGCTTTTTTTAGTATATTCACAGATATATGCAACCATTACCTTTATCTAAATCTAGAATATTTTCATTACCCTTAAAAGAAACCCTACACCCATTAGCAATCACTCTTCATTATAATACCACTTCAGGCCCTGACCACCACTAATCTATCCATGTCTCTATGGATTTATTTTTTACTTTTAATATAAGTGAAATTATGCAATATATTGCCTTGTGTTTCTAGTTTCTTTCTCTTAGCATGTTTTCATTGTTCGCCATGCTGTAGCATGCATAAGTACTTCATTCCTCCTTATGGCCAAATAATCATCATTGTATGGATATGCCAAATTTTGTTTAACCATTCGTCAGTTGATGGACATTTGGGTTGTTTCTACTTTATGGTCATTATAAATAAAGCTGCTGTAGATATTCATGTACAAGTGAACATATGTTTTCAATTTTCTTAAGCATAGGCCTAGGAGTGAAATTGCTGGATCATATGATAATTCTATAAATATCCAAGTGAAAACAACATGAATCCAACAAAGATTAAAAAATATTTTTACTGCAAAATTCATTTTCTACCTCATTCCTGTCATGTGAGATAAAATATCAACAACTAAGAGTAATCCCATATAGTGTTTCTACTTAATATAGGTCGGTGATTAGAGTTTTCACCAAGCAGTGACAAGGAACACAATCCTTCAGTTTCTTTCCTTTCACAAGCTGATGATCATGAGTAGCTTGAAAAATTTAAAGGTCTGTAGTGTTCACTGTTTTTAGAAATTGAGCCAGGTAATAGCTATATCACAAAGAGCAAACAAACTCTTTTAATTCCTTTATGTTCATATTTTATTTCAAAAGACTAATTGTTGATACCCAACCTGGCAATTTTACATGTTAAAATAAAGTACAGTTTAGAACAGTTCAGTAGCCTTGTTTTAATTACCCCTGCACTCTTTGATTTTATTGCTCTGTGAGTGAGGTTTCAAGATAATTGTTCAATACTACAAGAGTTGATCAGAAGCAACTAAGTAAGAAAGAGAATCACATGAGCTTCTTTCTGGTTCTGCAGAATATATCACACCCTCCAGTGCTGAGAAATAGAAAAGCCACTGGGACAGATAGTGTGGATGGTGGAATAATAGACTACCGATGATGTTCACACTCCAATCCCTGGAACCTCAAAATATTTTTTCTTACATGGCAAAAAGGACCTGACTGATACAATTAAATTAATAATTTCAAGATGGAAAATCTCCTGTATTATCCAGGTAGGCCCAATGTAAACACATGAGCTTTTAAAATAGAATCTTTTCCAGCAGAGTTCACAGTGAGAGGGAGATGTGACTATTGAAAGGTGGTCAGAGATGCAACATTTATGGCTTTGTAGATGGAGATAGAGTGCCATGAGCCAAGGAATGTGGGTGTCTTATAAAAGCTAGAAAAGGCAAAGAACTGGATTCTCCCAGAGAGCCTCCAGAAAGAATGGAGCCTGGATTTTAGTCCAGTGAGGCCTGTGTCAGATTTCTAACCTACAGAGGTGTAAGTTAGTGTGTATATTTTTTAGCCAGTAAATTTGTGGTAATTTGTCACAGCAGTGATAGAGAATGAGTACAGAAGGAATCAGGAAATTTCTATATGCACAAGAGACTCATAAATTATTTAATGCAGGATCTCCCAAACTGTTCCACGATCAAATAAGTTTGAGAAAGTTGTCCATGCTTGCTCCATCTTAAAGAAACACAATAAACAATAGCTAAGGAAAAACTGAGAAGTCCTGCAGAGGGAAAATTATAACCCAGTGTATTTTCTAAACACATTTGCAATAATCTCACTTCCTTTTTTTATTTTTCTTTTTTCTTTTCAGAACTTCTCTTCACATCCCTCAGAGTCCTCAGAACATATTTGGGAAATGCTGACCTAATCTCACCTCCTCAGTTGAGAACCTGAGACCCTAAAGGAAGTGACTTGCCAGGATGGCACTCGGGCAACACAAAGACACAACCCTGGCCTCACACTCCTCATCTGGAACCACATCCAGGATGCTGCTCTGTCCTGCTGACAAGAAGACACCGTTTCTTGGCATCAGAGTCTAAGTTTTACCTCTGGTGGGAGAAGAGGACATCAGGGGAGAATCATCCAAACAAAGCTCATTACAGATAAGCTTCTCTACTCAATAATATCAAAAACTGGATAGCTGCTTTAGCACTGAACATATTATTTAAAATAAAAGTGTTCAATAAACTATTAAACATTTACTAATTTCATATTAACAAGAAGAAAGCAATAAAATATTTCCCCACAGTGATTTAGCATGTTCCTAAAAGCTCCTAATTCTGCTGCCAAAGTCCATTTTCCACAAATTCTGGTATCCATAAATGCTAATTTGAGAAGGAAGAAAGGTACAATCAAATGCTGTTGTTTTCTTTTGTAGTACTTAAATAATGCTTTCTCACATTTCCCACTGCCTATTCCAAGAGCTGTGAACCCACTGTCCTTTGATGTTTTTCAGATACACATTATTCACATTTTCTTCCAGAAAGTGAATAGTTTTTCCCACCACCTCAGCTTTAAAAATAATAATAATGATTATAATTATAGTAATTATGACTAATAAAGCTAACAACTTTGAATACTAACTTTGTGCCAAAGACTGCTACCTGTTTCACATGAAGAATCTCATTTAATCTTTATAATAACAAATTAAAGTATTACTATTAACATCTGTATTTTACAGATGAGCCAACTGAGGCACAGCAAATTTAGGTACTTTGCCCAAGGTCACACAGTAAGAAGTGGTGGAGCCAGAAGCTGAACATAATTTGATTTAGAGCTAGGGTTCTCTGTAAGCAGTAGCCCGGTGGTCCTCAATTGGGGATGGTTCTACCTCCAGGGGGACACTTGGTAATGCCTGGAGACATTTTTGGTTGTTAGAACTGAGGAGTGGAGTGCTACTGGTATCTGGTGGTGGAGACCAGGGATGCTGCTACAGAGCCTACAGTGCACAGGACAGACTCCCTCCCCACAAACATGCACAAAGAATGATCCTACCCTAAATATCAAGAGCTCCAAGGTTAGAAAACTGTGCCCTAGCCTTATGCTCCCAATGACAGGCATTTTGAATGGGCCAATTGTTGGTAAGATATATGATTGCCATTCCTAGGTTAGAAACCCCTAAACCTGGGAGTGGAGGGCACTTAGAGCCATGGGGTCCATTTGGTGCATTTTCTCATAGCATTAATTTATTCAGTTTCTGCTGGCCATTTCACACTACACCCTGGCATCCTGGGACACTAGGTCATTTTAATTTTTGTCCTTCAGTGGACACATGAGAGAGGAACTAGCCCACTAGGAAGTTTCTGAAAAGGGCCAGAAAGAAGATTCTGGTTTTCATTAGCTTTGCCTTGTAATCCAGAAGACACAGGAGCAGCATATGTGTCTCAGATAATGGAAACAGCAAAGGGATGCAGGAACAATGGGTTGCTTGGTGGTGCAGATCGAGCTGAAAAGTCAAAATATTTTCAGAGAACAGTTCTGCCATATCTACTGGAAATGTAATCATGCATACCACTTGACCCAGCATTTCTTCTTCTAAAAATGTATTTTCTAGAAATATCACAAAAGGTACAAGATATAGTTACAAAGATATTCATGTCAACACCATCTCTGATGGCAAAAAATAAAAACATCGAGAATAAAAATAATAGAAACATATGCATATGTTCACCAAAAATGTGCGCTAGAATGTTCATAGCAGCATTATTCGTAACAAACAAAACCTGTTAACTGCCCAAATGCCTATCAAATTGTGGTATGTCCACACAATGGAATACTACATAGCAATGAGGATAAGTAAACGCCAACCACTTACAGCAATACGGAGGAATCCCACAGACATCATGTCGCACAAAAGAGGTTTGATGTAGAAGAGAACACACTTTATAAAACCATTAATGCAAAGTATACAAATAGGCAAAACCAATCTGGGCTTTGAAAAGACAGATTAAAAGTAACTCTTGGGGAGAAGTGACTGGAAGGAAGTCCAACGGGACCTCCGGGTCCTGGTCATGTTGTTTCCTTGACCAGGAAATAGCTATTGCTTGTGGATGGGACTCTTAGGGCCTTTGACATTCTGCCTAATGCATTTCTATATTGTTTGAATATATTTACAAACACATATTATGTTTGTACTCAGAAGAAAATACATACAGAAAATTAAGACGGACAAAATATGCCTTCAGTTTGACATTGTTATTATTTCACCATTCAGGAAGATGAGGATTTTTGATGGATGAAGGAAATGATAATAGAATATACCTAGCACCTTGCCTGCAGGGTTGCTAACTGAACCTAGTGGTGGAGGTCATTTTGGTTTGTTGCTGGCAATCTTAACAATTGATTCAAATTAGCACTTGTTTGCTGGGCTACTCCCCATTCAGATCTAGTTGTGGTGTGGCCACCGCAAACAGGATTCTTGGCCACACAAAGAATGTGTCTACAGAAGAGCAAAACAAATGGATTTGTTTGATTAAATGAACAAAACCATATATTCAGAGGAAGGAAAAATCAAAACAGCTACACCCAAAGTAACCCACTGAGATGGGTGGTTCATGAAATGCACCCGTTCATTGAATCAACATTTTAGCAGCTTCACGCAGACTCTGTGAAATAGTCAGTTTGAAATGAAGTACACGTGGATACACCAAGAGGCCATGAAAACACTTTTTTGCCCATCATCAGCTCATGTTTCCTGAGTGCCCACCGTGGGTCTGCCATCATGCTGAGTCTGTGGGTCTGATACTACTATTTTATAAGCAATTGCAAATGTCATTGTGTTGAGTATTCTTAACTTGACCTGTGGCACTGAACAGAAGTTCAGTTAAAGTGAAAAAAAAAACACACCCACTGATTTGGGTAGAGTTGATAAACTACAACTTTTTATATACAGGAAAGGTCTTCAAGACAAATATAACAACTAATGCATAAAATGAAATATATTGTGCCCCATGAATCTCAACCTGGCTGCACATTACTATATTCAACTGAAACAGAATTTCTGAAGGTGGCACCTGGCCATCAATATTTTTAAAAGCTCTCCAGGTGATTAAAAAATACAATAAGAGTTGGAGTCATTGCTCACGCCACTTAAGTCAGAAGCTGCGTGAAATCGGACCCAGACATGAGTATTATTTAAAAGCTACACAAGTGGTTCTAAAGTGTAGTCTGAGCTGAGACCATCTAGAAGATCAAACTTCTTCTAAATTTATATTATAAAAAAGCCACAGGTGGCCTTCCAAGAATCATTTCATAAAAAAACCCAATACTACTTGGCCTCAGCTTGTGCAGTTTCACTAGAAAATGACCACAAGGTAATATAATTATATATATATATATAAATAAATGGATGAGCTCCCAGTCTGTTAAGTGCTTACTCTGGCTAGATGCTGCTCCATGCGCTGGCTTTAGGTCATTTCACGTGATCCCACAACAATGCTATAAAGAACTGAGCGGGAACAGGTATTTCCAGTGAACCACCAGAGTTTTTTTCCGGAAGTACCGCTCTCACTCAATTTTGTAGCCAACCTGTTAGACCCAGCCTCCTCCAGATGCTCTACCTATCCCACATCCTAACTGAGGGGGTAGGGAAATAGGTTAAGGGGAAAGTCTTACAAATATGCACACTTAAAATCTCAGAAACATCCTTAAGACATGTTTTGTTAAAATAAAGTCAGCATGAATTTAATGCAGTCAGTAACATCCTTAATAAAAACAAGAGCTAAAAGCAACATTCTGCAACTGCTGTAGTCCATGAGAAATAAGACTATGTTTTGTATTTACAGTGAAGCCACCGTGTACCAGCAGCCTATTTATAAACACAGTTTGAGTTTACTAACTTCAGTCTGATAGCACTGCCATACACAGGGCATCAGTCCTAGATGATCCAAGTTCCACAGACTAAGGCAGTTTGAAAAATCCACTTCCTTAAATTGCGAGCAGGAAACATGCCAGTTTCCCACTCTGGGCAGGACAGGAGTTAAGAGCTAGAACAGACCACAGACACCATCTCCTTCAACCCGTTCATTTATATGGGTTAGTGGGGAGGATGAGGGCCCCCTCCACTCAAGCATTTCTGAGCAGAAAGGAGGTCACACTTAAAAATTTACTTTCTGAAATTTATGTATCTCTAAAGCCCACACACTTCCTCTCTTTCTTCCATTCCTTAGACTAAGTGAGATTGGTAGGATATGATTAAACTGTGATTGCTCGCTTGATTTTGTTAGCCACTGTATAAATCAAATCTCATGCTTCTTTTTGCTGGTTAAGGGGTGTTTATAGCCTGTAGGATAATTTTAAAGCTGAGTTAAGCAAAACCCTTTGGGGACCATTAATACACTTTTACAGTTGTGGCATAGAACATTCCAAATCTCAATTTATATACTTTCTGAATTATTGGCATAATGGTTCTAAGCCTTTATAAAAAAAGTAAGACCACTGCCATATACCATTTTATTTTCAAATAACAATTTCAAGCTTTTTTAGTGACCTGAAAAGTGGGTGATTTTTCCCACTGGATATTTTTTTACCAATAATTCCACCCCTTATTCATCTCTTTATTATTTTTAAAAATAAATAACATATTTTAGAATTCAGGCTTCAATATTTAGACCTTCAAAGACCTTCAAGGTCTTTCTACCACTGCATGCTGGCTCCAGGTACCTACCCACTGCCTACAATTTTACACCCAGTTCAATTCTTAGGTGACTATGGATCCGTGGTTCTCAACTGGGACCAATTTTGTTCTCCCTTGTTCTCAGGGAACATGTGGCCATGTCTGGAGGCATTTTTGGTTGTCACAACTAGGGGAGGAGATGCTGCTGGTGTCTAGAGGGTAGAGGCAAGGGGTGCTGCTGAACATCGTACAGTGTACAGGACACGCCCTCCGCAGAGAATTCTCCAGCCCAAAATGCCACCACTGAGGAACTCTGCTGTAGAGGTTCTCGGAGATGCATTTTCCAACCACATTTCCATCACCCCCCTACAAAGCCCAAATCTATTAGCAGCCACTCCTTATTCCTCTTTTCCCCAGCCCATGGTAACCATTAATCTATTTCTGTCCCTGGATTTGTCTATTCTAGGAATTTCCTATAAATAAAATCATACAATATATGGTCTTTTGTGCCTGGCTTTTCACTGAACATAATGTTTTCAAGGCTCATCCATGTTGTAGCATGTATCAGTACGTCATTCCTTTTTAATGGCTGAATAATATTCCATTGTATGAATATCATGCCATATATTTGTTTCCTATGCCTTGGATATTACAGATACTCAATAAATATTTTATCCTAATGATTTAAAAATTCTGGAGGTGCACAGATTGCTACTGGAAATAGACATAGCACATGACTATGATTCTCCTAAGAGCACAATGATAGTGAAGATGATGCACTAGGTAAGATTTTTAAAACTGGTGGCTCTATGATTCTAAAGCTATGTTAGCACTATCCTGGGGAAAATGTCATCTACAATTGGAACAAAGATTCATTCATTCCACAGAATTCTATGACAGATTATTGTATCTGTTTAGTTTTATTTCAAGTAAAAATTGCCTATAATAAAATATGTGAGCAAAATTAAATTAACTTCTGGCCTTCTTCCTGATTTATTTCATTCCTCAGAATTATATCAGCTTCAGATCTAGTAAATACTCCAAGCAGACAAACCATTCATGATGTGATTTTTTTAAACAGGTTTAGAATTAATTCTTAACAATTATTGCTGAATTTTGTATAATTTAGGGATGTGATAAAGAAGATACTAACTGAAAGGCTGTTCAGGGCTCTGTGCACATTCAAGGGGCCATTAGCTAAAACAATAACTGGAATGGGTACCAGGAATGACAATACCGCCAGAACTGGTAACATTGCTGGTACTTAGGTCCCACCACATATATCTGGTTCCCTGTAGAATTAGTAGATCAGATGAAAATATTATTTTTACATTTTACATTTATGTCCCTGTGGGCATTTCTGTGAGAGATGAAGATGAAAGGGATGCTACTAAACTGTAACAATATAAGCATTTTCTGCTCAAGAATGAAAGAAAATCTCTGTACATCAACTATGTGAGAATGCTAGTTTCCAAACTTTTAGGTGGCAAACTATTTCCTTTGCTCCTTTAAATATGCATATTTCTTATTTGAGCAATTACTAAAACCGTCATTCTTAATATTGGAAATCATGTTTAACAAGAGTCAAAGGTATACTGAGTGGCATTACTAGCTTCCCCTTACTAATATCTCTCCATTTTCCAGGTAGTAAGGTAAGTGCACAAAAGAGTCAAGAACACTGACTAAGATCCAGCATCTTGGGTCAGCGGCCCAACCAGTTCTGACCTAGGCTGACCTGCGAAAGACAAGTACCCTCCCCCACAGCATATTGCTTTTGCTTGGAAACCACCCATCTGTGTATGTTGAATCCCTGTAGAAAAGTGCAAGTTACTTTTGGTATATTTTGCCTAATAAGCAGAAATTTTAAAAACTTGGTTTTACAGTACTGTGTTACCTCCATTAACACACAGATGTAACATTTTCACTCCTGACAGTTAGTGGTTAATTATAACCCAAGCAACACACTATCCATCTGTATATAATTTCCCTTATCGAAAATTGCCCCACCAGATATTTAGCAAATGCCTACAGATCTTTTAAATTACAAGCTTACAAACTCTTTCTGTGAATGCTTATATTATTACGATATTTTCTACTAGTGATGTAGTAGGAAAGGGACCCTATCACTTTAAATAAATATATATTATTTGGGGTTTTTATTTTATGTTCAGCTTTTTCCCCCCTTGAGAATGAGCATTCAAGAAACGCAGGGCTACAGGGGATCTAGTGCTATCATTATTCGTCACTTTTGCTGAACACAAGAGAACTATTATACCCCAAACTCCTTGTATTTGTTCCATTCACAGATTACTGTGAAAACATAAAACGTTGGCTTCCCAGAGACTTTCAAGAATACGCCCCTTAGACAACAACTGTTAATATTTCGGTGACTATCTTCCCAATGAAGAAAAAGGAGTGGGGGGGGGGGGGGGGGGAAGGGACGGAGGAGATCATTTTAGAGAAAGCGGACTTTAAAATTCTCTTTTCCACTTAACTATGTGTCACAAACATCTTTGTCAGCAGACGCAGGCCGACACCGTCATTTGGAACGCCGTGTGTGCCCTGTGACCCGAAGAGCCCCCTGTCCGCAGGCACTGTCTCACATGTCAGTCCCTGGGCGCCGCTGTGCCCTCACTGTCCTCAGCAGCAGGCCCTGGCTGCAGTGGCACCGGGGCCAGCCGCTCAGGGGGCAGGAAGGGGAGCGCTTCAGGCTGGAGGCCGAGGGGCCTGTTCCAGTCGCACGCCCCTTTCGACCCAGCCGGGGAGCCGCTGGCGCACTCCCACCGTGCGCGATGCCCTGCCCACGACGGCCCTCCTTGCCGGCCCGCGCTCGTGCCCAGCGCAGCGCAGCCGCGGGGGCGCAGCTCGGGAGCCGACTGCCCTGCCAGCCTCGCTTTCCAGCACCAGCAACTGCGCGAGGCACCTGCCAAGGGCTCAGCAATGGCTGTTATGTCACAAGTTTGGCTTTTGAAGGATATACTGAGGGCTTGTGACCCTCTTGCTTCAGTAATGTTTCCCCTGTTCTTTTCAGGACACTCAGGGCTTGCTGACAGTCACCAGGACCGAACATGATCACAGTGCAGTTCCTTTTTCCTATATGCGCCTTTCTTTTTGATGGTTCCTTATCTTTGTTTTTGCTTTTATTTTTCTAATATATCTTTATTGATTTCAGAGAGAGGAAGGGAGAGGGAGAGAGAGAAACATCAATGATGAGAGAGTCACTGATCGGCTGCCTCCTGCACGCCCCTGACTGGGGATCGAGCCCGCAACCCGGGCCTGTGACCTGACCGGGAATCGAACCCCAACCTCCTGGATCCTAGGTCGACACTCAACTGCTGAGCCACACCGGCCAGGCTGTTTTTGCTTTTCTTATGCATCTTATTTCAAATCTACTTATTAAATGTCGTCAGACTGTAGAAGATCCCACCTTTTTATGTAGATTCAAACAACCAGCCATATAACATAGTTAATTTCAATGTATTCTGAAAATAGGAGTTGATGATTTGCAATCAATAAAGTATGTGAATGTGGGTGAGAGAGGGTTTTTGTTTTTTTTTATGTTATTCTTTCAAGTTACTCCTTGGGTTGAAGGATTCTAGAAGCCTAAGAATCTAATAATAATAATAATAATAATAATAATAATAATAATAATAATGCAGTTTTATAGTAAACAAATAAACTCAGCCACAAATAAGAAAAAAACAAGTATATACATCATAATATATTTGCATATAGTATATTACAATTTGAACTAATAGGTCAGAGCCATATATAATAAGGATGTTAAGATAATGGCTTATAAACCTGTTAGAACATCTCCCTTTTTAGGTCCTTATCAGAGGCTATTTGCATGAAGCTCATAGGAACAGTTGACAGCAATGCTGGGTTACCTGTCTTAGCAGTTTAAAAGGGCCATCTAAACGACTGCACGAGTTCTTTGTCTGTGGAGAATCCACATAAATCAAGGACATTTTTTATATTTTCATAATGTCATGGATAATGTCTCTACATTTTTTTCAATTAATCAACACATTCATCTAGCACCTACTTTGTAAAAGAGACTTTTCTAGGTACCAAAGAGCTGCTGAGAAAGTAGAAGGCACAATATCTAACTTCCAAGGGTTGCAAAGGGAAGTCAGTGTGTTTTTCAGAATTAGTTAGTGGTGGTGGTTCTGAGTTCTAAAGAGGGTATGACTCCATTCCAGCAAAAAAACAGCCTGGAGAATGATATTTTCTTGTAAGTAAATGTCTATAAAATAAATGTGTAAAAGTTGACTTTGGCTTCCGTTATTTAAGAATACTCACTCTTTAAATTGTTCCAGAATATTGGACAGTCCTGGACCTGCTTTAAAAGATCATTCAAGAGTAGAGCCCCTGTAGATAAGAAAGGCTTCTGGAACTCTTAACACCTGACTTATCCAAAGATCGCCCATATGCATTGACTGCCGCTACAAGCCAGCAAGTTAAGCAAAGGGGGCAAACCCCAACACAAAATGAAGCGTCCTCCCAGCAGTCAAAGATCAATGCCACAGGACTGAAATTTTCGAGCTTCTCTCATAAGTGAGTCTCCAGGGCCAACTTCGCTTAGAGCATCGCTCTACTTGCAGTTCACACCTACTTCTAACAAGCTTGGGCACATAAGTTTCCAGCACACTGTAAATTAAGCAGCAAATTAGAAGGGGAGAAGTTGCTACATAAGCAACTTGGGAACAGGAAAATGTGATGAGCTGCAAGTCAAGAAAAATTATAACCACTACAAAAATGGGCAAAAAAACTTTTTAAAAAATTATAAAGCAACACACACAAACATGTATAATTTGTTGTTGTTTCTGAGCGCCTACTATGTCTGAGGTCAGGCATCATAGACAGTGAAGACATTTTAGACATGCTTGCTCTCAGAGCTCAAGGCTGCTTGGGCTCTTGACTACCATGGGTTCTCCTTATTAAAAGTATTTGATTGGGCTAAAGTGAGGAGGTATAATGACAGATTCATGCTGCCTGAGATTCACCCATCTCCGACCACTAGCAGACAGCAAAAATGTGGTTCAAGATTTGTGCCAAAAAGGGTAGAAAGCTTCCCAGCCTTGGGTCCTTCCACATGAATTGCATGTTTGCAGCCCTGCTTGATCCTACAAGACCTCAGGAGGGACTTAGAGTAGGTGTTTCTGGGCCAAAGGATCCCTGAATGTGATATTTTTATAATCCTTTCTTGAACCTTCTTAGCAAGAATGGTAACCTGTAATTGATAAGGGCATTTGTTCACTCATCATTTTGGAGAAAAGCTTCTAGAAAGTAGTAAATACATGCATGTATTTGTCCCCTATAGTAACACAAATGGTCTCAGGTTCATAGGTATTCAACATATACATTTGGAACAAATGCTTAAGTGAATGAAGGCACATTCTAGGGTCATATTGTCACAGTTATTCCAGAGTTATTGCCATACAAGAAAATATCTTATGCTTATGATCCATTTTAAAAATAGTGATTATTTTGAAGAGAAAAAAATGATGTCAAAGAGCTAGAAAAACAAGAGCATATTTTGGAAATGTTATACTCTTTATATAACAAAATAAATAGTCTAGTAAATTATATTTTCTTTCATAGTCATCTTATTCATATATAAAATAATTGCTTACAGAAAAAAAATTTCAATTAAAATTTTGTGTTTTTTCCCCCAAAACACTGAGCAACTTTTAAACTGCATATGTGGGACCTAAATTTGTAAAAGAGATTTCAAGCAGAGAGATCCATACTTTAATACCCTATAACTCAGGATATGCAGTGGGGGGAAATAAATAGAACCAAATCATTTCTATAGTATTTGCCATCAAAGTCTGAACAATTGTGGGCAGTGAATTGGCAATAGCTCAATATGCAGTGGACCAGAGCAATTAATGCCACAATAAGGGATCCTTGTGGACCTTTGTGGCAACAAGGTCCCTCTCATTCTTGAAAGATGAGACAAAATAATGAGATAAATTTTGTGAAACTGCAAGACACTCTCATTCTTGAAAGATGTGACAAAGTAATGAGATAAATTTTGTAAAATGACAAGACACTCTCATTCTTGAAAGATGACACAAAGTAATGAGATACATTTTGTAAAACTACAAGACCACTAGTAAGTAGTTCACCAATGACTTAATCAGTAGAGATTAGCTATAATTTTGTAGGAAAAATATGTCCTGAATATTTTTCAGACACTCTGATATATATAATTAAATAAACTGGGGGAAAAGATTGAAAAAGAATTTAATATGATATATGTTTTTCTTCCTCTCTCTCCTTTTCTCCTTTAGCACCTTGCTGCTCAGCCTCCACTTCCTCCCTTTCCAAGTAACCTGATGCCAATTCTCCTAAAGTCCATTTTGCAATTTCCTTCTTAACTCTGCTATACAACTTAGCAATAAATATATTCATATATAAATGCAAAGCCTGGACACAAAGTTGCTTTGTGTTAAAGTTTGTACATGTGCACAGGTTGGCTTTTAGAACCCTATTCAATGTTCACTTTCATTTATATATTTTGCCTGTTATAATCTTCCACTTCCTTCTTTGCAATCTCTCCCTCCTTCCCCCCCCCCCCCCAAGGTCTACCTTTCTTCATGAGGGTTACTCATTTCCTACTAATTCATTCCCAAAGATCACCTTATAATCTTATTAGCATTTTTAAAAACATTTACTGTATGCCAAGTGATGGGGTTGGGGAGGGTGATAAGTTTCTCTTGCCTCCAGAGATGTCTCTCATTTTGTTTTCACAGTGATATTCTTAGGTAGGTTCTATAATTATCTTCATTTTACTAATGAGGAAACTGAGACTCAGAGAGGCTAAGTATCTTGTCAATGGTCCCTCAACCCTTGGTGAAGTTGGGGTCAGGACCCATGTACGTCTAAGCTCTAGCTCTTAATAATATGCATTGCCTTTCATGGATATTTTCTCCTTGAGTTTAAATCAGCCAATGTGGAGCACCTATATAAAAACATGTGCACAAACTTTAAAAATATTATTTAAAGAGTCAAAGAAATCTGGATATACTGTCAATATTATCTCTGTATATAATCAGTATTTCTTTTATTGATCTACTATTGATAGACAACCTATCAGCTGCCTCTTATCACTAGTTACAAATTTCCTTTTTAATTGATCCAATTCTAGAATAAAAGAAAAAAACCCATATACTTTACTAAAGTAGAAGAGTAAAGGACATGAATTGAATAGCTAGATCAGAGATCTTAGAGAGAGAAGGGCTTTGTTTATTGTTGTTTAGGCAAAGGAAAGGCTGATGAGAATGTGGGGACAACGCAACTAAAGGGGCAGTTAAGAGGCTCTAAAAAAGAGAGAGGAATTTGGATTTGCTTATAAGAGAAAGAGGAACTGGACCAGAAGGATGTAGGCAAAGAAGGGCCACCATACTGAGAAAGGCTGAGTTGTTATGTGGGATGGGGGAGCCAAGGGAATGTTCCCTCTGATACACATTTGCAAGGATCAAAATACATTTTTAAGTGTGAGGTCTGGTATGTGATATGTTTCTTGTTTTTTAGATCACCAGTAAATGCTTGCTACTGTGATAATGTCAAGTTCATGGTTGCTTGGATGGCAGATGGGCTGCAGGATGGGGCCAAGGAGAAGAGATTTTGTCCCCTCTTTTGGTGGACACCAGGATGGTGTTAAAGGAATGGCCACAGGGAACAGAGAAAATACCTTCAATGACAATAGAAAACAGAGCAGTAGTGATCCCCCAATTATAATCCCTAAGAGAAATATTGGGGAGAGCTTTGGGATTTTACCAGAATGGGGGTTTGAATCAATTTATCTTGATCTGAAAGGGACAGGGAACCCTAGGTGATATCTTGATTACACTATAGAAACTCAACCATCTAACACTTTTTTTTATAAAGAACAATGTTAGGTTTGCTAGAACCAGGGAACAGACAATGACATAGCTGCTTGTTAAAAGTAAATTTGAATATATCAGCATGTGCAGTCAACTTATTTGCTTACTTAAAAACAGTATGATGAAATTTTTTGCCTGTTAAACCTCTTATTGCCCATAATGAAAGACTCTATATGCACTAATCACAACATACAGCCTTATGTTTGATCATAGCTTCTAAAAATTCATGATACAGGGATTTTAAGCTATACTCAACACATTTTTCCTTCAGAAACCTGATTGGTTGTTCTAGATGCCGTGAATGGTATAAATTGAGCTCTCAGTTGGAGGGAATCTATAGGATCAAGCATCCCTGAGTTTCAGAGAGATACTTACTCTGAATACATATATTCAAAGGTATGTGGATTTCATTCATTATTTGCTCTTTCTATTGTGCTTATTTCTTTTTCTACATTTCATGTTCAAAAGCTACAATGTATTCTGCATTTCTAATACTTTATGCTGTTAATATTCAGTTACTTCTTCAGTTGGACCATCATTAAATTAGACTCTGATCACTAAATGAATTATGCTACTTTCTAATACAGCAAAGTATATTTCTTTAAATTTTAGTTCCAAAATCCTAAAGTACTTTTGAGGGCCCAATTTCAAAAAAATATATTTATTTTAATTACTTAGCAAGTAAGATAAAAACAATTTTCCACACTCTAAAATCTACTACATTTTATTTAATGATATCAAATAGAATTGTCAACTAAAAGTTTTTTGTCATTAATTTAAACTTTAAAAAACATATTTAGGAGGTAGAAAATGCCAGTGTACTTTCCATAGCCAGCATTACTGCACGCAATATTCACTTCCTATGCAAAATTTAAGGTCTTTCTTCTGAAAGTTTTTAAAAGTTAGTCAATAATTTGCACCACAAAGCAAAGTGCATATTTTAGGATAGTCTGTTGAGCTTCATGTCTCAAGGATTTTATTTGTGGAATAACTGCAGTGTAGTGTCAAACTAAAGGAAGATTCCATTAACTAAATATGGAATCTTTTAAGTAGATGTCATTCAAAATTCATGGAATAATCACAGAACATTATTGCCATCCCCTGCCTTCCATTCAACCACATCTTTTGCTACACATCTGGAGCTCAGAGATGTTACCTGAGGGTTTTGCCTGAAGCCCTACTGGTGGGAACAGCTGGAACTAAACTCCACTCCTTTCTTATTCTATTTTGGCAAATTACTTAATGTCTTTTCTCAATGATTAGGCTTTGTTTTTTAAGAGTATTAGTGCTCAGGTAGACTGTACAAAAAAAAATTCTCTGCTTCCTGGTTCTAAAAATATCAAATACTGTGCACCTTGATGCTTAATTTTAGAACCAACTGTATTTTTTTAACCATTAATTATAAGCTACGTTTAGCTTTTATGGCTCTACAAGCTGTATAGGCATAGGAAAATGGCATGCAAAATACTAAATGATAGATTATTCATGTCCCTACAACTTGTTCAGCTCTCAACCTAAAGGAAATGCATCTTTATCACTATTGTGACTCGAGAAACAACAAAATGGGCTGAGAACTGGAAATCACATATGAATGAAGTAACCTCACAAAGAACAGTCCCATTCTTTTTACTATAAACAGACCAATATGGATTATGTGGGTTTTATGAAGCTTTAATTATGTCCATATTTGAGAAGAGATAAGAAAAGTGTGTGTTGACATGTTTCAGGGCCATCACGAGATGGGGACCTGGATTCTGTTTGCCTGCCTCCTGGGAGCAGCCTTTGCTATGCCCGTGAGTAAAACACCCCCTGCATACATCAATGTCCAATTTCACAAGCTTGGAAATAAAACCGCCCCATAGTTGGTAAACTTTGGGATTTAAAACAGTATTAAGATAAGATGGCCTCAAACATTTTTGTGTTTAAGAAACACTTTGAAGAGTTTTTTATTTAAAAAAAAAAATAGATTCTCAGATGCCTCCACCAAAGACTGATTTCGTACAGCTGGGGTGGGGCCCAGGACTCTGCATTTTAATAAGCACCCAGGAGATTGTGTTGAAACAATAAGCTTGTAAACATGATTGCCCATTTCTAGATGGAGGCAACTTTGGGAAAAAACCCTTGAATGGCTTCAGAGAAAGTGCTTGAATCAGCCTTAGGCAAATACTACAAAAATGCCAGTTTTCTCTGAAACCTAATTTCTCCCAAGTGTCCAAATCTCTTCCTGCTCTCCAAACTCCACTGCTATATCCTTCAAAGGGTGTCATTTCTGTGCTAGAAAGTCCCTTCTTGAACCACCTTCCTGTCCCCAGAGGCCTCATTCCTTTGGGTGTCCCGCTAAGCACACGACCTCTGTGTGTTGTCTGGAGTCCCACCCGTGCCCACTCCATATGGTATATTTCCCATTCAGCCGTACGGAGGGCCAGGGAGTCTCACCCATCTCCCTAGACACAGGCACAAAGGCGCAGGGAGCTCTGGACACATGGCGGCAGAGTAGGGCCCATGTGCTTTGCAGGGGCCTAAGGAGCCGTTGATACAACCAGAAGCCAGCGGGCTTGGTAGCTGCCTCCTGTCTTCCTGTGGCAGCCACGGGCCGAGCCTGTGCCCTGCCTTCCCGACGGCCTGCCCTGCGGCAGCTCCTAGGCCCAGGGCCCCTGCCTGACTCCCTCAGCCCGTTCCCCGCCTCGTTCAACGGCCCTACTCTCCGAGGGCCCGCGTCCAGAAGCCATGGAGAGGGCAGTTAGTTGATTAAAATAATTAACACTCGGATGAGAGCGAATTAACCCTCTTACAAAATATGAGCATTTGAAAAAAACACAGCGTTCAATAGCTTCACGTCTGAGGCAGATGTTCTGCCTGATGGTCTCTCCCGTCCCTGTCACCACTGCATGGGCGACCCGGCGGCCTGTCACTTGGTCTGCAGTTTGCGCAGGGCAGGGCGTCCCGGTTTAAATGGTTATTCAGGTTGGTTTTACTTTGAACTTTTCAATGTTTCTGCTACAAAAACACTGAGAGAATAATGAAAACGATGAGCCTCAACTTCATAAATAAGGTCTTAATTCCCCATGGGGAGCTATGCTTGCACCCCAGCGCGCCCACCTGTCCCCGTGGTCCTCAGTCATGCCCAGGTCGCTGTTGCTCTTGTTACTTCCTCGCGCGCGAACGACCCGGCCTCCCTGCGGTACTTACGCGCCTCCGCTCGCTGGTCTGAGGGAAGGCCCGTGACGCAGTCCCCTGCGGGTGCGTCATAATGGCGTAGGGGCAGCGCACCCCTCCCGACGTGGCCTGAGTGCCACCGAGGAGGAAGCCGGCGGGTGGGCCCGAGGAGTGCGCACTGACCGCAGGCCGGTGGCGCCGGAGGCCACGGGGGCTGGGCCCGGCCGCTCCTCCCACGCGACCGCAGGCTCGGGCCTACCCGGCATCACACAGGAGTTCAGCAGCGCCTCAGTCTCCCGGATGTGAACGACTGCGTACTGAATAATCTCTCCCTCTCTCCCTCTCCCCCCTCTCCCCCTTCTCCCCCTCTCCCCCCTCTCCCCCTCTCCCCCTTTCCTTCTCTTCTTCTCCCCTCCCTGTAAAAGCTCCCGCCTCATCCCGGGCACCCTGGTTATATCAACTTCAGCTATGAGGTAATTTTTCTCTTTACTAATTTTGACCATTGTTTGAGTTACCCATGTCCTGGGCTCTGTAAAGAACAGTGTGTTGCCCCCCCGTTCAAGATGCCCCGCAGCCCCGCTTTCAGTGCCCGCAGCCAGCTTCCCGCCTGGCCCCTGCCTCAGTCCCTGCTACTCAGGGGGCTGCACGGCAGGGCGCAGACAACTCTGGCTCCACAGGGCTACTCCAGCCGAGCCCCTAAGATGCGGGGAGCAGGTAAGGCATCGAGGTCCCTTCCAGCGAGAGAACGCCTCCCTCGCCTCCACCGGAAGCGGAGTGACCGAGCCATCTAGGGGACGCTCTCAGAGCAGCAAAAACCTTGGGATTCCTGGAAATCGGGTTTGAGGCCCTCCTCAACCCCACGCGAACCATGCGGCTTTGTGCAAATCATTTTCTTTCTCGGAAACTTTGGTTTCCTTATCTGTGGAAGGGAAATAATTATAATACCCACACTTCAAAATACTGTTTGGGGAACAAAATAGTCAAGCAACATAAAAGGTGCTTTGTCAAGTACAACTTGAGCAAGGTTAATAATTGTTTGTTGTACTGATATCAAATGCTGTAGCACTATATTAAGGAGTCCCTGCACCTGAGGTCACCTACATATACAATGTTCAGAAAAGGAATGAGACTCTTACTTCTTTCATAGGTTCAGATGACAATCTGTGAGTCTGTTTACTGATACAAGCTGAGGAAAAATGTTAATAAGAATTTGAGGCAAGATTTTCTGTAAAAACTTGAAAGGTTGACATATTTGACCAGAAAACCTGTGTTTATAGGATGAGGAACAGTGTTTCTACTTCCTTTAGTTTCTCATGGTGACATCAAATAAAAAATATGATTTTGGTTTGTTCTTGCAAAGAGGAGCAGGAGCTGTGGAAGTAAACAGAATTACTACTTTTGTAACCTCAGTGAAGCTCATGAACCTCTTTAACATTTCATGACCTTGTCTGTAAAAGTGAGGGGGATGATACTTGTCTCAGAGTCTGTGAGACAATATGAAAAATGTGTGTGAGGCTATAACATAGTGTCTAACACAGGAAGCGCCTGACAGATGTTTACCCTATTCTTTCTTCCATACAACTCACATTTTGAGATTATCAATATTGACAGGACTGCATTTTTAAATGTATATTTCGTGTAACTATGTTAAAACAAATGTGTTTTAATGTCTCTTTCTCTTAAGGTGCTTACCCCTCTGAAGTGGTACCAAAACATGATAAGGCAGCCGGTATGTAGATATTTTCTTCTTTATTCTCTTCAAATATTAAGCATGCATTTCAATTCCCTTTTAAGTGAAATAACATATCTATGCCACATACGACACTAATAGGAAGTCTACTCTGTAAAAGGTCCTATCCGTGTACACAGTCAAAAATTCTTGCACAGGAAAAATGAATAAATATTCATACTGTCATAACGACAAAGAAAACATTGCTACTTCTCCAGCTGGAAGTCAATGGAGCCAATGGTAAACCTGACTCTCTGTTTTTCACCAGTACACTTCCTATGGTTACGAACCCATGGGTGGATGGCTGCACCACCAAATCATTCCCGTGCTGTCCCAGCAGAACCCCCCGAGTCACGCCCTACAGCCTCATCACCACATCCCCGTGGTGCCAGCTCAGCAGCCCGTGGTCCCCCAGCAACCAATGATGCCAGTTCCTGGCCAACACTCCATGACTCCAACCCAACACCACCAGCCAAACCTCCTTCCGCCCGCCCAGCAGCCCTTCCAGCCCCAGCCCGTCCAGCCGCAGCCTCACCAGCCCATCCAGCCCCAGCCACCCGTGCACCCCATCCAGCCCCTGCCGCCACAGCCACCTCTGCCTCCGATGTTCCCCATGCAGCCCCTGCCCCCAATGCTTCCTGACCTGCCTCTGGAAGCTTGGCCAGCAACAGACAAGACCAAGCGGGAGGAAGTGGTGAGTATGTCCCGAAGCCAGCACACCACCTGTGAAGATGGGAAAGCAAAGCCGGCCTAGAGCTCTCAGTTCCCTAACAGCCCGGGGGCTTCGGCTCAGCAGCTGCAAGTGCTTGCCTCTATCGGGACAAGCATGTGCTGGAACTTTATATTATCAACACGTTTATCTACGTGGCTTAGTAATCAAGATCCATAGTCTTTATAGGGGGTTAAATTTTTAAATTCCTACCAGAATATATACTACTGAAACCATTAACTTTAAGGACAATAGTATAAAAGAATATCTGTTCTCCTTACCTTTCAAGGGTTAGACTAGCAAGAGTAGGCTAGAAACTGCACTGAAGGTTTTTTTAAAAGGGTCATTTTTGAGAACGAGGGGATGCAAGTATTTGAACAGGTAGGTGGGAAATTTCTTTAAAGACCTACAGGAAGATTACCTGTCTAAAGGGGATTTTAACCTAACTTGGAAGATGCTAAACCAGGCACATTGTCAGATTCCTTTTCAGTGCTGGGGTTCTATAGTTTAAGCCTATAGCAAGAAGTTTCTACAATCAAGCACAAAATCTGCTTCCATTGCAGAAAGCTCTCCCAAATGAGTGGGAAATATAGCGAATAAAATAAATGACCTTTATCCATATTCATAAACCCTTACTTCTGTGTATATGAGATTATATCATTATATTGTATGTATTCAAATATAATTCCAACTTATAAATGCTATCGATGATTTTCTACTGAGAAGCAGTGAGGGGTGAGGTGTAAATGACTTGGACGGGGAGCCAGGATGCCTGGGATCCAGCTTTGGCTTTGCTCCCAAAGAGGAGATGGTATTAAACAAGTTATTTCAAATTTTTTATGGGTGTTTTCCCTTCTTTAAAATGAAAGTAACTAAATCAGATAATTTTCAAGCCTCTATCCAAGTACAAATACCATAGTTTCCCAATAAAAAAATTATAATTTATGCCATATGTGGCTTCACAGTTATGGAGAATATGGGGCAGAATTTTTGAAAACTGATTGTATCACAAATAATCTGGTACCTATAGCTGATTATTCTAGTCTAAGGCACATGTTCCCTCTTCGTATAGAAAATACATTTATTTATCTTTATTAATAATTAAGGCCATGAACTTCATAATGTGTTCACACCCTGCCAAAGCTATTTATAAGAAGGTGACTTCAAATAGGTAGTTTGAACTTTTTAAAACTCCTGTGTAAAAATAGAGTATAAATATTGATAGCTTCATAAAGTTGTTTTATGGAAAATAAAGTGATGAGCTCAGAGCCTGGCATGCAGGAAGTACTCAATAAAAGGTAGCAATTGTTATCTTATTATTAAATAATAGTTTTAAATGCCCTGAAGGCAAGAGCCTCCATCCTGGATACCTCATTTCTAATGTCAATGAAATAACAAAGAAACTTTGAAAATTACACAGTCAAACTTAAATGGCTATATGTTGTTTTGGCAAAACTGAAGCCAGTTATTGTAAATGATACTCACTAAGAATATCTGTAAATTATTATAATTGTTCCTTTTGCTATGTTTTTCAGGATTAAAAGATCAGAAAAAGAGAAGAGAACTGAAGTAAATACTTCAGTTGCTTTTAGAATGACAATGATTTGTGCCTAGCATCACTTTACTTAGCAAATTCTGTAACTAAAAATAAGTACCATTAGCAAACAATAAAAATGTTTTAAAAATTATTCATGTCTTTGTGTTGAATTAAATTTAAAATTTCACATCACTTGAAAGAACAATTTATAATGGCTATTCTTGAATGAGAAGGAACTGCATTTATACCTACTAACTGACCATTCTTCAGGAAACTGAGCACTATGTTTCTTTTAAGAAAAATTTAAAATATAGTATCTCAAATCTTTTTAAAAACAGTTTATATATTAGTTAAAATAGTTGATAAAATGAAAAATATAAACATGTACTGTCACTGAACCAAATGAAGGGAGTTTATATGAAGAATTCTGTACATTGAAAAGGGTAAGCTCTTGAGAAATGCTTATGTTACAAAACTAATTAAGGCTTGGAGCACTGGCTTTATACTTCACACCACATTAGTAAATAAAATTTGGTCTTTTGATCTCATTTTACTGAAAAAGATTTTTAAAATGAAATTATGTGATATGGATAATGATGTATTGAATTTTCAATTATTGAGGTAATTAGTTTTCCTAAGAAAACTTTTATTAAATGGGGAGCTTCAAATAATCACTGTGACTTTATATATAAGTCATTTCTATAAATGCATAATGTTTATGATGATAAATTCTACTGTCCAGTCTTCAAAAGGTTAATAGATGCATAAAATGGGCTCAGTACAAGATCTCTTTCCCACTCATATTTATGTTTGAATCCTTTTTCCTGTTACACCCACAAAGGACTGTAAGTGCTTTTTCAGGGTTTATATTACACAGCACCCACAGTAGCTTTATTCCAGTACTTCTAGGATTAAGGCCTCTTCATCATTTTCTGGAATGAATAAATGTAACTTTAGTGGGAAGGTGTCAATATTCAGACAAATAACTTGATTTTAAAGAATTTAGATTCAATAAAAAAAGTAAGAAAGCCTGCCTGGCCAGCGTGGCTCAGTGGTTGAGAGCTGAATTATGAACCAGGCGGTTGGGGTTCGATTCCCGGTCAGGGCACAGGCCCGGGTTGCGGGCTCGATCCCCAGCAGGGGGCGTGCAGGGGGCAGCCGATCCATGACTCATCACTGATGCTTCTCTCTCTCCCTCTCCCTCCCCCTTCCTCTCTCTCAAATGAATTTGAAAAAAGAGAAAAAAAGAAAAAGTAAAAAAGGCTTTTAATCAATTGGTATGGGGCAATTCTGATCAATTCAGGTAATATTTATTAATCACCCCCTAGGAGAAGCCACTGTCCCGTGCCCTAGTGGAAACAGTAAGCCTCCACCCTCCAGTCATCCGGAGTCTCCCACAGGGGAAGCGAAGCCCTGCACGAGCTCGGGGACCGAGTGGCACTGCCTGCTGATTAGGGCACCGACGGCCAGGACGCCGCAGCCACGCCCAACACGGCGGGGGGAGCTTGGGTGGAATCTGAGCGCGGAATGAGGCCAAGAGGGAAGCCCGCCAGGACACGAGGCCCTTCTGTCAAAGAAGGCCACCCTTCATCACACACACGCACACACGCACGCACACACGCACACACACACACACACGGGGCAAGTGCTGTTCTGCCTTTGGATCTGTATGCTTGAGGATGTGACACCTGGAGCTGTGTCTACCATTTGGGGACAGGGAGGAGCAAGGAGAAAGATGGACAGCCCCCAGGTCCTTGGTAGCATCGTTGCGTCCCTAAATTAGCCAACGCTGGAACCATCTACCTCTAGGTGGATGACACGCTCTATTTCTACGCTACTGCTTGTCAAGCATGGGTCAGAACTGATTCGTGGGGCCATGTGATCACATCAGGACCCCCATCATTTGTGTCATTAGAGCAAACTGTCTCTTCTAACAATGCAAAGCTTACATGGCCAGGGCTAAGGACAATTATTTGAATGTCATTGAAAGTCAATGACTTTCCTGAAAAAAATCTGATAAACGGAGATAAAAAATACATCCTAGCATATTCTTCAAAATATATGCCCCAACACATACTTCGTCTCCCATAGCTCATGAAGATATTGTCATTATATTTATTCCTACTGAGAAAAATGTTAAGGGTGTGAGCGATGTTACTTGGAGACTGTGTGGAACACTGGAAAGTACACAAACTTTGAAGTCAGGCTGGAGTTGCTTTCAATTTTTCTGATAGAAGAGCATTCTCTATTTGGGAACTTACAATAATTCAAACAATATATATGTGTATATACACATATTCAAATCACATTTTGAATTACAGGGAAAAAGTCAGGCTTTGGACTAGTCACGATGAAATGAGATATACTACACAAGGTAATTTTAACAAGAAACTGAAACTTGTGTATTAAATGTCCAAACATGTGTTTTAATATAATCATTCTCATGGTGGTCTTCTATAATCACATTGTTCTACTGCATTAAACAATGTGTATTAACCACACCATGGCATCTCCTTGATGGTCCAGAATGAGACTTATAAACATCATCAGTGAGGTGTCTCGCCTTGGGAATGCACAGGTAATAAAGCTCATATGCTTCTTTTAAATTGTCCCATGTTATTCTCTCATTCTACCTGTTCCATTCTGCTCTTGGTTATCACTTCTTTTTCTCTTTCTATTTTTGGTTAATGTACATTAGCATCTTCTCATATGTAGCTTGTTTTCTATACATATTCTCCCTAACAAAATAAAAAACACTAGTCTCAGGATTGTTATTCTGGAAGGTCCAAAGTCACTCTAAGACTATTTTATTTCTTGATTCCCCAACTGTGGCAGATGGGGAATCAATTCTGACATGTAGATGTCACTACATACTGTAATATAGATGATATAAATTGAATAAAACTGAATGCTTCTAATTCATTAAAACAGGCTTAGTCAGCTGTCCAATGTTGCATATATTTGAATCAAATATGGAAGAAAATTACTAGCTATAATGACCAAGACTCAAAAAGTCCAGGCTGAAATAAATAGCAATACTGGTCATAAATGCATTAATAAACCCAAACTTAAATCTAAAGAATTCTTAAGTGAATAACAAAGCAAAAGTAGATTATTTACAAAGTTGTACTATGTCTTTGAAATTAAGTTAAGGGGACAGATGAAGTTAAAAAAACCACCTCAAGGAAAATCTCATCTCACTATCACCACTTCCATGTCACTAATAAGTTTACAATCTTCTCTGCACTCATTCACTCTTTGTTGGTGAGGGCTTCCATATGCATATTTTTTTCCAGAGTACAAATACATGTCTAGGAATTACCGTAAGAGAGTCATCAAAATGCATGGAAAGATATGTGCAAAGATGTTGATCATAGCATTATCTATATCCGTAAGAAATTGGATCTCACTTAAATTTTACTGTATCTATCTGAAGGAATACTGTGATAAAAGTATGTGTTAGAAGAAAATTTATTAGTGGAGAAAATGTAATAAACTAAAATTTAAGACCAAGACTATATATCATTTGTGAATATTGCACATGAGCATAACATGTAAATAATTGATACGTACACATAAATGTGCATAGAAAAAAACTAGGAAGGAGATGTAGCTGTTTGTATGAAGATCCAGTTTTTCCGCAATAAAAAAATTCCTTCTATAATCAGAAACAAATTTAATTTTTGAAAACTCTGTTCTCCCTTCCTTCTGCTTCAATCCAGACACACTTCCCTCCTTCAGTTCCCTTTGATACGAGTTTTGGCTCTTCGTAGGCCCCTTCAGATAAAGTCCAAGTAGAATTCAGTTTATATGTACTTGACTTTTCAGGGAAATATTTTGACCAAAGAAGGGTGAGGGAAAAGGAAGAACTGGCCTTAGCACAAACAAAAATAAACAATACAATCAAACAACAAAGAAGAGATGAGCATTATAAAGTGAAGGAAGAAGAATTAGAAACAACACAAATAAAACAAAATACAGAAATGACTATCAAGGGCAGCTCCTGCTGAAACTCTGTCCAAGGTTAACTGGGTTCAAAGAGCAGGCGGGTCAAAGGTAAAACACAATGTCTAAGCCCCAAACCCTTAGGGCCCTGGGGGTTATGGTGACTTTTCCCATTAAAGCAGTTTTCTTTTGATCCAAGCAACACCTGAACTACTTGCCGACTTAAAACTCATCGGTTGTGCAATTTTATTTTGGGGCTGCAACTGGCTATGACGTAATTCTTTCTCTCCTATGCTTAATTACATCAGGTCTGAATCATCTGAGGAGCTCAGCCTCAACCAATAACAACTCCAATTAAGCAGAACACACTCACAATTCACTTATTAGAAAGGGCAAAGGAAAATGAAATCTAACAAGCTAATTTCCAGGCTGTACTTTCATAACCACCTATCTCGATACATGCATTGAGGATGGAGGTTCAAAGGATCACTCGGGAGTAATCTTCACTTTGCCAGGCACGTTAGTATAGTAGTTGCCCCGTTTTCCAAATCAAAATTCAGATATGCAGGGTGATAATACAATGGAGACATATGCTAACTGCAAGTCCAGCGACGCCAAGGCTCAAGCCGAAGAGGAAACAAAACCCGATTTGCCGGTTAACACCAAACATTTCAACTATCCGAACAAGCCCTTTCCCAAGCATTCCAGGAATCACGATCCTGTCTCGGAATTTTCTAAGACCTGCAGAAGCACCCCTCTCTTCCTCAGGTTGAGTCACATACACCAAGACGGTTCTCACTCTAGTTTTCATTTAAAACAGAAAAATCCCGAGTTCCACCAAATTAATTTTTTCTGCTTATAAGAGAAACTATTTCAGTTCCAAAGGAATGGCCATTTATTTTCAGACATCCACATTGGAGGTTGAAGACTGGGGTGGCCCTTGACCCAGGGCTTCATTGGGAATAAGCCAAAATCTAAGCTGACAGAAAGATTCAAGTAAGAAAAAACAACCATGAACTTTTATCCCTCTCTGAGGGTGGTTGGCTGCCTGTAAACATCAGAAAATATTTACATTCTTTTCTATTTTGTGGTTCAAATCAACAGCACAACAGAGGATAAACGGGTGCGTGTGCATACACACACACACACACCCGCACACACACACACGTCCCAGTTTACCTGTAGTAAAAGGACAAGGTGGAGACATATACCATTTGAGCAACTTGAAATTTTAAATAAAAATTCTCTCCATTCTAAGCATTTGGAAACTATATGGTTGTCATATCAGTTATCATCACCAAGGCACACTACACTTCTTCCGATACAAAATTCTATCAAGAGAAAAAGAGGTCCCGGCTCATTTTATTTACAAACAACATAGTGTTCACCAACTCTTCTCCCGACTCCACACAAAATGAAAATACTGACTTTTCCTATAAATCTGAAGTTTGCCTCTTAGTAGTAAACAATTGCTGAAAATACTAAGATTGATTTTAAGGCTAAGACTTTAAAAAGAATATAAAATAGTAAACAATTATTAATTTTTTAAAAACACCAAACAGATGTGTGAACAGCTTAACCTGGTAATCACAAGAGAAAAAACCATTTCGACCAATTTCCTATATTTCCAAAACATAATGCCCTTAACAAAACAGTCACCAGCCTATGTTTGTTGTGAAATTCTTGTTAATTGGGGCTTTTATTTTTTTGTTTTGCAATTTGGTTCATAATTTCTTTTGCCTCCATTTAATCTAGAGCCTTATCAGCAAGGGTCATTTGGTGACATTCAGTTATTCAAAAATACTTCCCTGCTGAGAAGAACTCATCCTGGCCTCATCTGCAACACCTGATTCTTCTAGAAGATACGATGAGAAATAAGATTAGGCTGGTAGTGTAAGGAGTAAAGAGGTTAAGGAGAGACTAAAGAAATGGTTAGCTGGGTCCCAAAACATTTGCCCCAATAAATCATTCCTGAATCACCTATCAAATAAATCAAGATCAATTCAGCCTCCTTACAAATAACATTGCCCTACTGTCAACAAAAAATAGCCCAGGGGCCAGCATTTATCTTTTTATTAATCAAAAAATGTTTTAACAACATTAAAGGTCTTCCTCGGAGCTGCCAAATCTTGTTTTCCTCTCCAAAGAATTTTCCATGTTTCCAATTTGTCTGTGGAATGTGGGGGCTCTGGGGTCAGAGAAGTGTCCACACGAGGGCAAAGATACCTTCCCCGTGTGGTGCTGGGGTGCGTAGGTTCCACAACCAGGCTGTCTGGGTTCACCATCATGACCTTTGCATATCTGCTGTGGAAACTTGGACAAGTTTCCTAGCTTCTCTGTGCCTCAGTTTCCTCATCTATAAAATGTATTAATATCCATCTCTGAGTCCTTTCCTGTTAACTACCCCCAAGCTCAATAAATGCTGGCTGTGGTTCTTATATTCAGAAAGGGAGAAATAAGAATGACATAGAATTTGAATGTAACATGGAAATTTTATATGCCAAAAGCTACAAAGCCGAACGCATCTGTCGTTTATCATTGTGCCACACCTGACATATAGCCACGTGAACACCTTTCTTACTGATTGCTACCTTGCATTACCCCTGCCTTATCGCACCCCACATCCCCAGAGCTGCTCTTTACACCCTCGAGGTCACCCTAAGGATAATCCCAGAGTAAATCCTCCAGGAGGATGTCATGAGCTGCACAAGGCTCACCGGAGGCCAGAGCATTAGGCCTCTTCCCTCTGAATGTCTGCCTTTCACCGTGTTTGTAAGGCCTAGTCCCCATTTACAGTGACTTCCAACTCTGACCAGTCCCTGTCCCTCTAGCACTGGTCACAGCTCACCTAATTCCACATTAGAGATTTCTTTATCTAACTGTTTTTCTTTAGAGCAGTGGTTCTCAACTGGGGCAGCTGTGACCCTGGGGGCATCTGGCAATGTTTGTAGTCACAATGGGGGTGGGGTGGAGTGGTTATCTAGATAACTACTGGTTATCTAGTGGGGAGGTACCAAGAATGCTTCTAATCACCCTACAATGCACAAGACATACCCACATTGAAGAATGATCCAGCCTTGAACGTCAACACTGCTGAAGTTGAGAAATTCTACTCTAGAAAATAATGCCAACATTGAACCAGGCTGTGTGCTCGGAACTTAACATATACAAAGAAGGAAACTCTGAACAAATTTAGATGTCTGTGTGCATTTTTAAAGCCAAATTGAGAAAGGAAAACCAAGAGTTCAAATCTTAAAGTTGGTAAACTTGATATAGGACCTCATATAATGGGGTTGTCCCTTCCTCCGCCAACTTCATCAGCAAAATCTAAACAGCCTGGGGAGTGGCCACAATGTTAAAGAAAATTTGCCAGACGAAGAGATGGCTGCTCTAGGAGTAAGCCAGCTGATGTCTCTAAATCAAAACCATTCTTCGGAAATTAAAATAGTTACTTGCTCCTTCAGCAGTCACTAAAAGGTGCGAGTGTTACTTGTTTCATGGAAGGTTACTTAAAAGTGATTGTGTTACCTGAGTAGTGAAGAGAGAAAAAATGCCAGACCATTAGCCATTACTGTAACCACTGAATTAGAGCTCGTTTAGTTTCTCTGGGAAAAGTCCTATTTTGGGATTTGCTTGAATTTGGCAGGATAACTAGAAATAAGTAGTTTTGCCCATAGAGTGGGTAGGGATTTAAGATGCTTGAATTCTCACTATTTTCAGAAGCATCACTCTCCAAAAGTATCATTTGATAAATATAGGAAGGTTTTAGCTACAAAATTATTAGCAAAAACTCCTCTGCCAGCCATGGAGAATAAAAAGCAGTGTGTTATAAGTAGAGGAGATCCACTTTGATTGAGTGCAGACCTTGGGTAACCTCGTTGACAAACCCAGGACATGAGACATCTTATCTGTTCAAATATCAAACTCGAGACACTCCGTGTGTGATTAGCCTGGTCCCCTGCACGTCCCCACGCCTCACACATCAGGGAAACCGCTGTAAACATGCATGAGCTCAGCGCCCCCTTGTCTAGGGACCTTCTCTTACTGGCCCACCCGAGCTGAAGTGATCGCCCCTCGTTGTTTCCCAGGATATTTGAGTGCGCCTCCATTTCAAACAACTACTTATTTCTTCTTTGGTCTCCCCACTAGCTGGCAAGCTCCTTGAGGCTCATTTAGAAAAATACCTGGGAACTGGTTGGCATGCTTAATATCTGCTGGGGGAACCACCATTAGCATTAAAAGGCCATCATGCTGTAATATAAAAGTAATGATTATAATAACATCAAACATTTACTGGGCTCTTATTATGCTCTAGGCATGGTATTTAAGCACCTGGCATATATCCCCCATTCCGTTCTCACAACCTTATAGAGAGAAAGTTGTCTCTGTCCCAAATTGACACATGAGGAGTTGTCTAAACTTAACACTTTAAAAAGAAATGAGGTACTTAAAACACACACACACCCTGTCCTGTTTTTTACAAGTGCCATTTGAATGGTAAACTAATTTGTCATCTGCCTCTAGGGTCCTAACTAAAACAACCTGTATCTATTTTTAACAGCAAATACGAATTCAACTCAATCAAAGTCATGAAACTTGTCTCCTTTTGTCACTTAATTTCTCCAGCCCATTTGACCTCCCAAGGATGTGCTAAGAAGCTAATTGTAAAAAAAAAAAAATTCTCACCCCCCCCCAAGCTAATCACTGCTCTGCAGTTGTGATCACTGCCGCGGACGGGAGGAAACAGGTGCAACACAGGCCAGTATCGCCCCGCGCGGGGGACCCCCGCCCGCCTGAGAGTGCGCCTGGCCAGGAGCAGCCCCGCCCTCCGTGGGTCCAGAAGATGGATTAAAAACAGGTAAGTGCAAGTGCGAGTCCTCACAGGAACGGCAGGGTGTTGTCTTTATCTCATTGACTCAGCCAGAGAAAGCTCAGTGGGAATTAACGACGCCTTGTCAGAAAACGCAAGCCGTGGCCCCCCCTGATCTTCCTTCCCAGGTAGCCCACTGAATGCACATTCAACACAGATGGAAAAGCCATTTAATTGACATTATGAAGTTCACTAGAATGACTAGAATAGAAAGGCTGCTGATATATTCTTAGCACGACATTGAATCAGAATTGGCTGGCATTTGATGTCCAGATTCAAATATATATATAAAGGTTCAAGTATTTCAGTAGCTTCCTGCTTTGTAGCTTCTACAAATGTCAGCTATCAAGGTGGCGGTACAAACCGGCTCTTTGCACAGGTCCTGACTAGGAAAAAAATGTTTGCGAATTTGCACAGCTGCATGCAATAACAAATTCAGGCTCAGAAGGTTTCCAAAATCCCATTTTTGCCCTGTGATGATGAACTTGGGCTCAACCTGGGTTCCGCAGTGATTTTTTAAATTATTAATTTAAAAATAGGCACAACAGAGAAACTTCAAAATTTCAAAAATATTTCTTTTTAAAGACAGTTGTAGATTTCTAAAGTACTAATTGAACATTGCTAAAATGTGCAATTTCTATCAGCAAGATTTACAAAGACAGTTGGAAAAGAAAGGGAGATTTTACTGCCTGTGTGGCTCATTTTTCCACAGTGAGAAAGACACGTTCTTGGTTACCAGTAATAGGTATCCAGGAACCTACTATCACTGCAACCTGAGTTGACTTATTTTATTTAAAAGAATTTTTATTGAATTTGTGACAGCATGGACGGACCTGGTGAGTTAACTTATTTTGTTAGTGTAAATCATCAGAATCACAATGTTAAGTCTTTGACCTCCTTCAAAATGAAATCATTCAACAGATTATAAATGATGGTAATGTAAGAGCAGTAAGCAACTTGGTTTTCAACAAATTAAATAATACATATTTCAATTATTTTACACATATAGTAGTGGCATGTGTCTATGATAAAGAGAGGGAGAAATCTGCAAATGAATTGAAGTGGCCTCTCACACAGTTCAAGGTTACAGATTGATGATCTGTAGGAAAGCTTGTGATTCCAGCTTCTTAAAATTAAAAAATCTTCACCAAATAAACTAATGTTTAACATGATACTGTCTGTTTCTTTAGGAAAGATTCAAAGAAACTTTTACTTGTAGTTATATGAAACCAGCAAGTTATCTAAGCTCTATGAACACTTTGGTAATATTCTAAATGAATAAGAAAAGATTGATTTTGAGGATCTTTCTATGAAATCATAAAAACTTGAATCATAAAAAATAAGGTTTGTACTAGAAGCTGGAAGCAGGAAAACCAAGGCTTTCCGGTTTTCTGAGCCAACCATCTGTCTGCTGCATAGAGTGGTCACAAGGGAAAAGTCAAACCATATTTTGTGGTTTCACATCGGTGCCCATATTGCTTGTAGATGTCATAGAATCTTGACCCTTCATCATGTTGAGGGTAAGGGTAATGATTGCCCTTGTCCCAAATGTCCCTCATTACATAGGACCCAATGATCCAGGCCCAAAGAGAGGCTCAAAAGCAATGATGTTTAGTCTCAGTTCTGTCATGGACTAGCCAGATGACCCTGCCATAACCTGGTCCACTCTCCCCCTCAGTTTCTTTATCTGTGACAGAAAAATATTGCGCTAAAAGGCCACTAAGACCTATGCAACGGTAACATTATAAACCAATATGCAGTGTTAAAGTAAAAATGCACTGATCTAAAAATACTGAGAAAATAGCCAAAAGGAAAGGTACAGGAGAAATGGTGGGTCCTCACTGAGACTTGCTCTAAGCTTTCAACAAAAATATGAGTGTCTTGGCAATGATATGTAACATTTTAGTCAGCCTGGCTTAAAGACTCTGTACCTTCTCCTAAAGCAATAGGCAGAGACATCTTAAGTGTCATTTGAACCATCTGAACTTTGAAGTTGAAAGAGACTCAAGTGCTGAAACAAGTGGAGCGAATTCCTCCAAAGCTATTCCTCCACGTGCTCTTTCCTGCTTGTGTCTACCTTCCCCGGGTGCTGCTCCGGGGCTATTACCCCACGAAGGATTTCACATCCTGCTGCCTTGGGTCCTGCCTTGTTTCAAGCACGAAACAGAGCCTGAAATGCACACGCCACATCTTCTTACCTCTCCGGGGTCCTTACACCTCAGCAGTAGCAGCAGCTCCAGGCAGAACTGACCCCCCATCCTCCCCACGTAGAACCCCTGCCCAGTGTGGGAACGGAGAGTGAGCCTGGAGCCCAGGGCGCTGCTCTGGCAGCCAGAGGAGCCAGGCAGGCAGGCTCCCCAGCTGGGATGCGTGCCTAGAGGCCCTGGGAGGGAGAGGGCCTGGGGTCACTGCGATCCTCTGAGTCAGACACCCTGGGGAGCTCTCAGCTCTAAAAGGCCTGCTTAGGCACACAAGGCTGAGAGGCGCGGCGCAGTTACTGGGGGGAAGTCTGAAAGCTACAAAGTTGATGTAAATGGTTACAGACACTTATGCCAGTTTACAGTAAATGGTAGAGACGCAATACGAATGCTGGATGGAACAAATCGTTTAAATGAAATGCTAACTCACATATCTGATAAGAAACATCTATCAAGAATATATAAAGAACTCTTACAAGTCAATAATAAAAAGACAACCCAATTTAAAAGTGGGCAAACATCCTGAATAGACATTTCTCTGAAGAAAACATTCAAATGGCCAATAAGCACATGAAAAGATGCTTGACATCATTAGCCAAATGCAAGTCAAAACCACAATGAGATACCACATCACACCTAATAAGATGGGAAAAAGAAATGTTGGCGAGGGTGTAGAGAAACTGGAACTCCCACATGTTGCTGGTGAGAATGTAAAACTCTTTGGAAAAACAGATTGTCAGCTTCTCAAAATGTTAAACATAGAGTTCCCAAATGACCCAGCAATTCCATTTCTAGTTATATACTCAAGAGAACTGAAAATATATGTCCACACAAAAACCCATACACAAAACTGTTCACAGGAGCCTTGTTCAACTGATGAATGAGTAAATACAGTGTAACTTATCTATACAAGGGAATATTACTCAGCTATAAAAGGGAATGAAGTAGTGATTCATGCTACAATATGAGTGAACCTTAAAAACATCATGTTAAGTGAAAGAAGCCCAACACAAAAGACCACATACTGTATGATTCCATTTATATGAAATATTCAGGACAGACAAATCCATGGAGACAGAAAGTAGATTAGTGGTTGCCAGGGGCTGGGAGGACTGGGGCAGTAATGCCTAAGAGGGATGGGGTTTCTTTTGGGGGTGATGAACTGTTCTAAAACTGATTGTGGTGATGGTTGCACAACTCCAAATATACCATTAAATTATACACTTTAAATGAGTGAAATGAATGGTATTGAATTATATCTCAATAAAGCTGTTATATTAAAAATAAAATGCTAGCTCTATTCCCTTGCCACAACCCTTCTTCTACTACATGGGGCTCTTCTGAAGTAACCACTACTCCTGTAGATTCACCTATGTGGCCTGGCAGGGGCCATGGTGAGAGAAGGCTTCCATGGAGCATGGAGCTGGCCCCTGGCACATCGGAACCCTTCTCCTCAGCTTCATTTCTAGGCCACTGATGACAAGAATTCTGCTCCAGCTTCATGGTTTAGCCCATTCCTCCCTGACTTCTTTGGTAACTCCCTTCCCAGCACGTCCATAATTCCCATTTTAAACTTACAGTTGTATCCCATGTGGCCACCATCTCCAAATAGATTACATGTGACTTCTCATGGCTGAAATTCAGTAGTTAATTGTTACCTTTCACCTTTTTTGAAGGGAAAAGATCTATTTTTTGTTGAACATTTTAAAAATAAGAGTACTGCTTCTAGGGGCTATTCTGTATTTTCATTATTATAAGTAAAAATAAAATTAGCATGTGATACCAATGAAAGAAGCAATTCAATGAAGAGAATACCACAGTGGCCACTGGGTTAAAAGAATTCAACATTCTTACATAATTTTATATAAAAGAACTATATTAGAGTTACTGACATATTTTAATTATTTTTTAATTTAAATTTTATTTTTCAATTACAGTTTACATTAAATATTATTTTGTATTTGTTTCAGGTATACAACATAGTGGTTAGACAATCATATACTTTACAAACTGTTCCTCTTGATATTTCAGGACTACACATTTTAATTATTAATATTCATTATTATTATGTTTGTTTTCCTATCCTTCATCTTTCCAAACTATGCTTGGGCACAATCGACCAATGCACATGAACATTATTTTCTTAATGATAGCTAGTTCCATCCTACTCCATGCTCAAGATTTTGTTTGAATCAGTATATTCTGCTATTAGGACTAAAGTCTTAAGAGAAAGGTTTGCTAGTGGCCCCAATTAGCTACAATGCACGTGTCTGGCATTTGCCACACTTTGGACCACCATGTAATTTTTGTCCATTCTAGCTTTGTCTTAAAAATTTCAACCTTTAACAGTCCTTAAAATTATTCATTTTTCAAGTTGGTACCGTTGCACTCTGAAGGACATCAGTGGAACTATGAAGGAGTAGGCTTTTCCATTTGAGGATAGGCAAGGAGCAAATGAATATTCCCAAAAGACCCCGCCTGTGTTCATTCTGTGCTGGAATGTCCATACAAGCTTTTTCTCAAACACACTTGAGTGCTGTGGGTAATAGAAGTCAAATAATAAAATGCAGAGGAACACGCTATGCTACTTTTTAAGGGAAAAAAGTGGGGGGAAATCAAAGGGTTTAACAATTTTATTCACTGGCTTACATTCAGCGACTCTGAAAATTTGGCCACTGCTCAGGTTTGTGAATTTCTATGGAAAATGAACTGTGTTTGGCAAGCTCAACCAAATATGAGGCTGATAAAAAATGTTTCATGCTTTCTCAAGACCTTATGCCACCAACTGTGTGGGATTGGAAAAACTGTTCAAATGTCAATTTAAACACTGCAAATAAATGATTTTCTATACCCATATGGATTAATAAAATTCTGTTGACTTCAGACCATAACTTGAACTAAACTTTCTTTGAGTTTTCATTAGAAAGTGTTTCACTGAGAACATGAACTTCAGATTAGGCAAGTTGAGTTAGTAGAGTTCTGTTTCAGAGTCAGAAATGTTAATGCAATACAGAAACGTTAGTGGAGAATTGACTGAAAATTCAATTGACATGAAGGTTGTTAGGGAGCAGGTTTTGAACTAAAAAAAAAAAAGGGTTAAGCCAAAAGAAATAAAACATTATTGTAACAGCCCAGATCATTACATAAAAGAACACTGTGGTGAGTTCTGTTATAAAGTTCATGACTTGTGAATATTATCTCCGAACCAGTCATCTCTGAGTTTTATAGACTTGGCTATCCAACTGCCTTCTTGACCCTTCCATCTGGTATCTCGGGGTCATCTCAAACTTCACTTATCCGCTCTTGAACTCTTGACTTTCACTCCTGGCAAATGTCTTTGTACCTAAGCCTCCTAAATATTAAGAGGTGTTTATAAGCATTTATCTCAGTGTCTGGTATGCACACCTGCTCAATAAATGTTGTTGATGATAATATTGATGATGACTGATGATGATGAAGACAATGATAATTTTCATGCACCCAATTTAGTTGAGCCAGAAGCCAAATAGTTTTGCTTTATTCTTCCCTTCACCTCATGTCCCACATTTAATCCATTCCCAGGTTCTGTCAACTCTGCCTCCAAAATAAATCAGGAATCCAAACCCTCCTCTCCAATTCCACTTTCATCATCCTGAATCTCCAGCCTCTGTCATATTTCTCCTGAACAAATTTAACAGCCTTCTAAACAAACAAACCATATCCACTCTTGCCCTTGCCCAATTAATTGTCCCTGGAGAAAACCAGAATGATCTTATTAAACACCAATTTTCATTACTAAGATGTATATAGTGTGTATCACTTATTTATTAAATACAGGGCATCCCCAAAAATGTATACACACTTTAACAGCTGATTTCTATTACATTTTGAAAATGAAATGTATTTTAATAAACACTGCCTTTATAATTATTCAAAGTATGTATACATTTTGGGGGGACACCCTGTATACTAAACAACCTTATGAGGTAGGTACTGTTATTATTTGCATTTTGCAGGTGAGGAATTGAGCAAAGAGAGATTCAAACATGTTCAATATCATTCTGCCTCTAAGAAGCATATTCAGAACTCATACTTGAGTAGTCTGGCTCCAGAGCTGAGTGTTCAACTGCTATGCAAGGTACCATGACACACGCAGGGTTAAAAAGCAACAACAAACAAGCGAGCAAAGACTGTCAATTCACTTCCATTGCATGTGGAATAAAATCCATCTGCATTGGACTTTCCTGCGCCAAGTCTGGGGCTGCTTCCTCAGCCTCCCTTCTCACGCCTTTCCCTTTCCTCCTGTCCCCCTGACACTCGTGGACAAGGCCAGCTTGGTCCTGCCCAGGGCTTTCTGTCCACGCTGTTCCCAGGGCCCGAACTGCTCTTCCGAGGCACTTTCTCATGGCTGGCTCCTCCTCCTTTATCTTGAATCCCACTCCCTCAGAAAAGCCTTCCCTGACCTTCCCAATCTGAAGTCACTGTTCCCTGGCTTCTTGATCTCAACCACCCTGTTGGCCTTCTTCGCAGCACTTATCTCAACTTGTAATTGCTTCCATATGCTTGTCCACTTGTCTACTGACTATCTCCCACTGTTCTGGAAGGTTCACAATAATAAATGTTGCTTATGATTGTATTTCTACTGTCTTGCCTCATGCCTTTCCTTGTACATAGTAGATGCTGAGAAAATTTGATAAAAGATTGTATGAAGACATGTATGCTTTGGTGGTATGAAACATTTACCTGGACCTTAGACTCTCCAACTGAGACGGCAGGATCAGAATCAGAATGACCCAGGGATGCTATTTATCAAACATAGAATCCCAGGATGCTATACTACTTTAAGCACTTACCTTTGAGGCCTATCACCTAGTTTTCTAAAGAATTTTTATTGATTTTGACATGATTTGATAGTAAGTAACTCAGAGAATTCCTGTGTGGCTGTACTTTTTAAGAAATCATTGTACATTTTCAGGAATACTTGCTAAGAGAGAAAAATGTACATTATAAATTGCTTTTCACATGTGATAGATCATTAACAGTATTCACTGACAAGGAAATTGATACTACTATGTTTTCAGATATATAGGTAAGTATTTACCTTGGGAGCCAATAATTTCCTTTTCAGCTTGCAGACATTTATGTGGGCTCCTAGAAAGTTTGTGGCTCCTGGGGGCTGTAACTTGCATAATGGACAGAATGGGCCAGTTGGGGTACAGTCCCAAACTGACCACAATAAAACTTCTGGGGCCCAGGAATCTGCATTTAAAACCTTGCCAGGAAATTCCTATGCAAATAACATTTGAAAGCTACTTTTTTCTTTCTATCTAGACTTAAGGCTATTGTTTTAGAAAAATATACAACCGATATATAGTGTCCGTTCTTGAAATCTGTGGTTTATTTCTGAGAAATCCAAGATAATGTTTCACATAACGCAACATTCCTTAATTGATGTTAAGCTCACGAAGTCTATAGAAATGCAGAATATCAATAACCTTTTTGGTAAAATAAATCACCTTTGGTAACTACCTTCTGTTAGCCTGCACATACACATGGAAATAAAGGGCCTGCGCCCCTCACTTTGGAGGGGAATGGTGAGCCATGCGGCCAGATGGAAAGATTAGCAAGGCGAGTCCCACAGCTCCGAACTTGACTATGTTTTAGACTATCAGCGGATAATGTTAATTAAAATTGAAGCCTGGAAGAGGCTTCCTGGGTTGCTCAAAAGCAAAGGCAGCTGTTTTTTCTCTTTTAAGGAAAGACACATGACAGAAGAGCTTAAGTTAAAAAGAAAAACAAAACAACAGTCAGCCATATTGGTGTTGTCAAGTAAATAACTGAAGTAATAGACTACAGCCCTGTCCATAAACCCTGCCTTCCAGTTCCTTTCCTCCCAGTCTTTCTTGAACCCACTTCAATTAGGCTTTTGCTCCCATTTATCAACACTGCTCTTACTAAGGTTATCAATGACCTTTACATTGCTAGGTCCTCTGATCAATTCTTAGCCTTCATCTTACTTCACTCACCAGGAGGGTATGTACCCCCCAAATTTATCCAAACCAGAACTCTCTTAAGAGTCAAAGTGGGTGCTATTGATACATATACTAATGGATAATTATGCGTTATCTAGGATTGTACCTGGCAATGAGACTCAGTGTGAGGACTGGTTCTGCAAAACCCTCCCCCAAATAGTTATTTTTTTTCTCACTGAAGATCATTTTCCTTGAGAAAATCTTCAAATTGTCAGTAAGTAACTTCCAGTCATATCTTTTTCTAGAAAGGTATTAATAATGCATATGATCCAGAAACAAATACAGTTGCAGAAGAGCTTCTCCAAATCCCACAGTGAGGACTTGAGTTGCTATGGAGAGTGTGTGCATTCTTCAGTGCTTCACAGGGTACTTAGTGATGCCTGAATTATCCTCTCTTGCTCATGGCAACATAGAACCATTGCACAAAGTGCATTTATTCTTCACGTGGAGAGTGTATAGAGTGGTCATTCCTATGCATTTTGGGACTGAGTGAGCTGATCTTGGTAATACCATCACCCCTGCCCATGACTGATCCTGGAAACCAGACCAAAAGCCATCATTCTTCCTTACAGCCAGAGGCACATGAGGGATTGGTGTCTGGAGGGTTCTGCAAAATGTTTTCTTGAACATAAGCAAGAGACACAGGAAATAACAACAACTTTTCTTCCTGTATGTCAGGGCTTCTCAACCTCAGCACTATGGACATATTGGGTTGAATCCTTCTCTGTTGTGGGGCCGCCCAGGGCACCGTCAGACCTTTAGCAGCAATTCTGGCCTCTCCTCACTAGATGCCAGTAGAATCTCTTCAGTCGTGACAGCCAAAAATGTCTCCAGACATTGCCAGATGTCCCCAAGGGGATGAATAGCCCCAAGTTGGGAGCCACTGGCCTAAACATGGTCAGATTCATCCCCAAACTGCCAGTTTCTCTCAATACCAGCTTAGAGACACTCAGAGAACATACAGTGAAGAGAATTACAGGAAAAAGATCTAGAGTCATTGGATGAAATGCACCATACCTGTGGATTTGTGGTGACTTGAGCCTCTGAAATTTCTAATTATTTAAGTGGTTTAAGTGGATTTTGCTGTTGTTCTCAGCCAGGGGCATCAAAGTGCATTGTTCTATTCTGAGGCTCCCTACAGCTTGGAGTAACGACCCAGGTCCCACCTTAGGGCAGGATTCTAGGGGTTTCCTTTTACGTGTAGAGCAGAAATCAAATGGCTCATCTTTTCATTTGTTACTTGCTGCTCATTCACACTTTTTATGGAATTGTAGAATTTTAAAGCAGGAAGGGATTTTAAGGAGGGAGAATTAAGCTAAAACCAATATCTATGTTTATCTTCAAAGGAAGGCTTTCAAAAGGGGATTAAGCCATGTGCCTCCAAATATCAGGAAAAGAACCGTTATCCACTTCAAAACACTTCCTGAGCATGACAAGTCATCGTGTATCTGGAGTAAAAAACAAAGGGAGACATTTTCTTATTGCCACATACACTTAAATGTTCCCTTTTCCCTAAATGGAAATTCTACATGGTTTTACTGACTAAATCAATTATCTACTTATAGTGGACTTCCTGTCATTTCTGTGGGCAGACTTGTCATTTAATTTTACCGTCCAGCAGTATATATATATTTTTAACGTGAAAACTGATGAACAAATAGAGCTGGTATAATTGGTGGAATTAAATTCAGGGTATAGTGGGGAGGGGGAGAAGATGAAAAATATAATCTATTTTATTATTTTTATAGTATTATTTCCTATTTTCTTTGCTTATTATAAAAGCAATGCAAGCTTATAAGTAAAAATCAGAAGCGCAGAAATAAGCAAAATAAATAACATTAAAATAATCTATAATCCAAGAATCAATGATTCACTATGGCTTAGTGAATATTCTCCCAAATATTTTCTTGCTTATTGAGATTTTCTTCCTAAATAGCATATTATTTTGAAATCTACTATAATGTATTTTAAAGGTCCCTTTTTTCAGATACTTAAGTTGTTTCTAATTCATCCCCCTTGTAAATGGTGTTTCATATGAATTGTTGGCTGAAAATGAGTTATATATGTTCAAAAACAAAAATGTAAGGGGAAAACACAAAAACAATTCTGAAAAAATGGACCAAGGCTCTCATTGGCTTCAGTACTCTTACTGTTTACTTGCAGATTCAACGACAGAGAGAGCCTCAAAGAGGACAAAGGGGAGAGAACAAGCCAGTCTTGCAGCGAAGAAAACGACCTGGGTGACAGACGTAATAGGGACAACACTATATGAACCTAATGGAGAGACGTTCAACAAACCAACTCCAAACAGATGTTTCCATATCTGTATTTATACCCACACCTATATCTGTACCTATAACTGTACCTGTATATCCATCCATCCAACCATCCATCCATCCATCCATCCATCCATCCATCCATCCATCCATCCATCCATCCTTCTATCCATCCTTCCATCCATCCTTCTATCCATCCATCCTTCCATCCTTCCATCCTTCTATCCATCCTTCCATCCTTCTATCCATCCTTCCATCCTTTTATCCATCCATCCTTCCATCCTTCCATCCATCCATCCATCCATCCATCCTTCCATCCTTCCATCCTTCCTTCCATCCTTCCATCCTTCCATCCATCCATCCATCCATCCATCCACCCATCCACCCTTCCCTCCTTCCCTCCTTCCTTCCTTCCTTCCTTCCTTCCTTCCTTCCCTCCTTCCTTCCTTCCTTCCTTCCTTCCTTCCTTCCTTCCTTCCTTCCTTCCTTCCTTCCTTCCTTCCTTCCTTCCTTCCTTCCTTCCTTCCATCCTTCCATCCTTCCATATATCAGTGGTTCTCACACTTGAATGTGCATCAGAATTCCCTGGTGGCCTTGTTAAAAGACAGACTCTTCTACCCCCTCCCCAGAGTTTCTGATTCAGCCCGTCTCTGACATAGTCTAAGAACTGGCATTTCTAATAAATTCCCAGGTGATGCAGATGCTGCTGGTGTGGAGACTGTACTTGGAGGAGTGCTGCCTACACTCCCACCTGCATCTTTATCTCTATCTTGTTACCCATCTACACTTTAGTGAACATACAGTTACCCCCACACACTTTAACTTTAATCACCATCAACTGCTAATATAAGCCACAGTGTTATATTATGGTGCTCTCAAGTTTTCTCCACTTAATAATAAAAATTGTAAGATATAAAAATTATTACCACATATCTTCTTCCTCCCAGGCGAACAGCTCCAGTGTGGCACATTTCTTGCTTTTACTTGGTTTTTCACTGCCTTTGGCTTTTAACTTGATGTATTTACATCTTAACAATTCAGATTTATTTTCCAAACAGTGAGATGAAACAGGGACGACTCAAAGGCAGCTTCATTTTTAAATTGGCCAGGCTTTTGTAAACAAGCTCTTGACTGAGCAATTTATAATTCTCTAAACAGTTGGGGGGAAATATCGCACAGTAAAGCAGATGTTATTATCCTAACTTCTTCTTCTTTTCAGGTTTACAATCATTGTCTACAGCACTGAACCAGCCACATTCCTCCAAGTAAATTTGGGCTTTGCTAGATGTCAACCGTGTTAGCCGTATTCAAGATGTGGTTCAAAGAACAAAGCCTGGCAGAGGCACCCTGCGGCCTGCTTCCTCATGGTCGTTTGACAGCACTTGATTTAAGGGCTCTCTTGGCACATGTTCGCAGCATGCAATGGGAACACAGCTCCCCAGATGCCAACCTTACGCTCAATCAAAGCTGGGCCTGCATCTCCCCAGGGTCAAGTTAAAGAATACGGGCTGTGATGTCTCAGGCCTCAGTGGGTACCAATTAGTGGGAGACAAGACATGTACAAAAGAAAATGGGATTGCTAATTTTAATGGGTAAACAATTGAGAAAAAGAGAAATTGAGAAAGAGAGTCATTTTGCACTGGTGCAGTCGGGAAAAACTTTATATTCCATTTGTTCAAATATTTTAGAAACAGGTTATTTCTTCAGAAAGCAAAATGCAGACATTGAAAAGGAAGGGAAATTTTTACAGATGAGGTCAGAGCAAAGACTGTCTGGAGCAAGGAGTTAATGTGCGACAAGAGAAGGAATAATCCCAGGAATGATGAATCTCACTAATGAAATGATTATAAGTTATGGCCACCTGCAACCTATCACGAATGTCTTTTATGGTGGGAGACAGGGTAGATGGAAGAACAGGGAAAAAAACCATAAAAACAAAAAACTTGCGCCCCAATAGAGGAAAGGAAGATGTGCATTTTGGTGACCAGAAAAAAGTATCTTTCCTCCTTAATATATCTATAGATAGATAGACAGATGAGCATGCATGTACCCAAACATACACACATTCAGACTTTAGGAAACAACTCCAATTTACATATAAGATCCCCTGTTCCCACAAAGCATTCAAAATTACCCTAATTGCAAATACTTCAGCAAATAACTATGGAATGAATGACATCGTCAGCAAACATTAAAATAAAGCTTTCACTTAAAAAACTATGCCACAAAAGAGAGAATTCATGGACTGCAGGAACACAGAAATTTGCATTTTAACATCTTTTTTGTTTGTTTTTTGGTTTTTTTTTGTTTTTTTGATTTAAAGACACGTCCACTATAAAAAGATAAGTTATTACCAATTGCACTATGAAAAGAATTTACTGGAAACAATTGCAATAAGAGAAATGGTGACTGTTTCTAAAAGTTTTTTTATGCAACAACTGGCCTATAGTTCCAATTTGTTTAGAAATGTGTTCTATTAGGCACCAATTTAGTTGCAAAATGACATTTTGCAGTAAAAATTAGTATAAAAGACAGGAAAAGTAAACATTTTCTGAAATTAATATCTTTTCTAAAGAAATGTAATATTTTACCTAGAAGGAAGGGATAAATGCTACTCACTCACAAGTAACTTCTCAATAAAGTGAATGAATGAATACAAAAATTCATTTTAAAAATCAGCTTGTTCTCACATTTTAGCTTGAGAACTTTAACAGATGTAACATACACACTCCTTTTTTAAATTAAATGTAATCCTATTAAAAACAAATATGTGAAAAGAAGTTGTAACTGCTCATCACACCAAAAAATGCACAGTTTAGCTACTGTCATTATAGCAGTTTTCACATTGTTTAAATTCAGATTTTAAGAGTACAAATAAAACACAAAGCAGTTATTCAAAACAAGTTTGCATCAGAAATTCAAAAACATTTGTCAGAGGACTGGAGTCAAACTTTTTACTCCCATCATTAATAAACTGGCCTTAAATATCAAAGCTGCCCGTATCTTAGTGAGAAAGTTTTATGAAGGAATTCTTGAAAATGAGATAAAGAAGCCATTAGGAGATTATCTTTCCTTTGTACTGGGATGGGACATACATGAGTAAAACAGTTGGCCTGCCCACTAAAACACTGATGCCAACTTCAGAGTTGCAAAATATCCCAAGTCTATGAAACATCTCAAGAAATTGTTGGGGAATCAAAAAAATATTTTAGTGAATCATCTATAGTAGAGTTTCCCAGCCTTAGCACTCTTGACAGTTGGGGCCACATCATTCTTTGTGGTGAGGGGCTGTCCTGCGCATTGACGGATGTTTAGCAGCACCCCTGGCCTCTTCCCACTAGATGCCAGTAGCAAACTACCCACACCCAACTGCGACATCGGGAATGTCTCCAGACATTGGCAAAAGTGTCCTGGCGAGCACCATCTTCTCAGAGAAAAGCACCGATAGCACACATTTACACCAACTGGTTTGATCAACTGATGTAGTAAATATGAAACTGTCCAAAATTTTATATTCATGCAGAACTCCTTCTGTGAATTTTCCCAAGTGTTGTATACATATTTTCACATTTAATCACAACAGACTGACAAATCTGAAGTAACTGCTTCTTAGGTATAAACATGTTTAAAATCCACAAATACTTCTGATGATCTTATGAAAACTTCAAGGATTCTCATCCAGAATTTGTGATCTGGGGCTTAAACCAAAATGGGATCACTGTTTTGCATAATGTTCTCTCCACAATGGAAGCACAGATTGTGTTAGCATTGGAAGTTGCATGCAGGAAAACAATCTGTTTCCCCTGTTTAAATAGAAACTCAATAATATTGCTGAGGATGGTATACCTTGAAGTTCTAAAGATTCTGATATTAGTTATTACATATGTTATATAAATAGTGATAGTTTGTATTAATTACTCAGAAATCAGCTGGGGAAAAATCTTCCCTGGGGAGATTATTACAAAAATACTCAATTACAATAACCATTTAAGTGAGATTTTTGCTCTTAAAATTTGTCTTAGTAGAACTTGCTAGAAAAATGAACAACAAAAAAAGTACAGGCAAATTTTCTTGGCTAAGTTTTTTTTAATAATATGTGACTACATTGTTTAATGATAATAAATCTGGAGATCAAAATGCATATCAATAACTGTTATAATTATAATATGTTCACTGACAATGCAGAGAAATTACTCAAGCTTGACAAGAATAATTACTGAGCAAGTCAAGTAGGAACAACATGTCTCCTTCCATAATAAAGAACAAAATATGAAAGCTACCACTTTAATCAATTTTTTTCTAAATTGTCCCTTTCTTATAATTTTCTCATGAAGATGATTCATTTACCACTAAATGCCATCATATTATAAGATCACCAAGATATTTCATTTAATTAAAGGTATATCAGACAAAAATCTTTGCTAGTCTACACATATAAATTATTGGTTCAGAACATATTGTTACTGTATTGTTCACATCCCTACGTGGATAAATATTTCAAACCTAAATTTTGACTTCTGTAATGATTCGACATTTACTATTGAAATTATAATGATCTAAAGTATACCTCATTTGAAGGAGGAAACTTTCCTAAATCAAAGTTCTTTTTTATAAAAGTAGTTATGTTTCTTTTGCCAGATTAGCGTTTCTCGACTGGGGAGTTTGGGACTATCTGGAGCCGCCGTTGGTTGTGGCCACTAGGGGGCGGGCACTCCCGGCGCCTCGGGCAGAGCCGGCGCCGTCAGGGCGGAGCATGCGCAGGACAGCCCTGCGTGAGCCAGGGTGGCCTGGCCCGGACAGCAGCAGCTCCCGGTTCAACCTGGCGGCAAGCAAGGGGCGCCCCATGCGAAAGGCTGGGGTGCGAGCCTCCCTTTGGGAAGCGCGTCATAGGTACCAAGGAGACTTTCCCTCTCCCACGGAAGGGGGACCTGCCAGTCCCTTCTCGCCTCGGTGGCATCTTACGGCGGGGAACAAATGGACGACGAGGGACAGACCGAGCCGCCCGGGGAGCCGCCTCGGCGCCGCGCCTCTCCCGGGCCCCGTGGCCTTCGGGCGGCGCGTCGGCACCGTGGTTCTCAGGCGGAGCAGGGCCTTCACTGTGAAGCAGGAATTACTTGACACGCTCAGGAAAACATCATAAAAATCAGTCCGGCTAAACTCGAGCAAGGAGTGTGAATAAGTATCCCCCCCCATGTCAACCAGAAGTGATACTCTGTTGCTTAGGAGTCGATATTAAAACCAAACTTTTAACAGTCTTAAGTAAACATCTTCATTTTCCACAAAACTAAGTGATGGCAGAGGAATATGATTGCTTACAGCTGTAAATGCCTCATGGTGAAATAAACACTTATTGAGATTTAGCTAAAATTTCTCTTCAGCGGCTTATAGCCTCTTTTCCAAGTAAAACCATTTTTTCACTAATTCATCAAATAACGTTCTAGTAGACCCCTTAACTAAAACATGGGATAGACTTGACACAAATAATCCATTGTTTATACAATAAATGTACATTAACTTAAAAAACAACTTGTGTTCCTAAATATAAATTACTTTATAATTTTGCATTAGGTCTAGCACTGTGTAAATTACTCATGTTTTACCCCACCCAAATGAAAAAAAAAAAATAGACAACTTCATGCTAGGAAGGAAAAAATGCTTCCTGTGTGTTTACTTTTCCCGAGTCCCTACGATATTCTCTAGATTATGGGTCATCAACATTTCAGGAGACAGGTGTCAAATTTCTGAACGGGTTAGGAATGAGAAACTGAGGTAAGCAAAGGGCATCTGGCACTCACTCCTGCTAAGAAAGAACAATCTTGCTCACACATTGCACTGCAAAGACTTGAAAAGAAAAAATTAAGTTCCTCTTAAATTTCAAATCATCCAGGACAAAAGATATCAATAATTTATCCTTTAGTGTGAATTACTTTAATCAGATTCTTTTGTTCTAAGGCTAAACCGAGTTCAACCCTTTAAAGATTGGAAGAGATTTGGTACTGCTGGATGTTTTACAAAGTACTAAGTAAGTTTGAAATGGTAAACACCTTTGGGAAAGGCACAGTAAATGAGCACCATAATCCAGAGGAGCAGTATTGGTGAGTATAGAGACATTTCAATACCAAAAGATAAGCAAAAACATCACGCCACCAAAACTCAGATATTTTAAGTTCATTTAGTGACTTCTTACCAAGCCCTCTACCATGTGCCAGGAATGCAGTTGCTGGAGTGAAAAGATATGAGTGGTTGAGTCTGAGCCTAACTTCAGAGTGGTTCCTAAGAATTCTGAGTCAAACACAACCCTCTTTTGAGTGTAATCTTATGGTAAAAAGGAAAATAGACTGTATTTACCAAAACAAAAGACTGAATCTTCATTTATAACAGGTTTGGTGACCACAGAAGTTACCCTAAATCTTTGGTTCATCTACTCCATTAGAAATCACTTTACAGAAATGGTCAAAAGCACTGGCACGGCCATTGCTGATTTAGTCAGCACCTGGCCTGCTTCTCCGCACAGGCATTAATGTGGCACCCTTTCAAACAACTTTCAGGGATAGTTTCTATTGAATCCCTTAAATTACAAGAAAATCACTTTTGTTTGTAAATGCTGCTGTTTTAGTATTAGATTGGTGGAAATGTTCTCATTTTACTGAAAGAATAGAAGGGTTCTTTAAATCATCTCTGAACTTTGTACATTCATCTCCAAACACCCAAGTATTATTATTCTGTGTGACAGATACAGCTACAGTTCAGCAAAATGTGTGCCAGTGACTTAGTGGACCAACCTGAACATTCTAATCAATTTCTCCTGGGACTACCAAATAGCTAATTCTGTGAAAGAAAATCAATTTGACAATCATGGGGGTATTATGGTGACTTACTCAAACAGGTGAGTGTTAGAAATGAGGTTTTCCTCTAAATGGCAGCTCTAACATCTTTGTAATTCAATGAGTCCCATTACATCTACACAAGAACAGATTCCAAACTTTAATAATAAACTTCTTGAAGACTGACAAAGCTGGGCAATATTGACACCAGGGTTATGAGATCATTATGGGAAGTTCCTGGAGTTGATGCTAGAGGAGTGATTCATTCATTCTCTCCATGATGCTAAAGGTTTTATGGATCCATATTGGGCTAGACATTTTTTAATATTTCACGAGTCTGGTTTGTACATTCAATAATCTAACTCTCTTGTCACCACCGCACTTTGTTTAGCCAGGCAAACACAGGATGACAAATTGAAAAATTTGAAGCCAGTTTTCCCCTCACCTACCTGAAATTAAGTCATACATTTCACAACTGGTTTTTGGTGACTTGATTAATTTAATAACTAAATAGTCCAACTAGCCATCCCTCATATCTGTTATCTATCCACCTCCTTCCAACAAGTTCTTCGAGAATTGCATCTGCGTTAAAGTATATTCCCAGGAAGATTCTGGCCGTCCTTTTAGAACCATTACCGCCGCCGCCGCCACAAGGAAAGGTAACAGTGACCTGGCGCGTGCTGTGGGGCAGCTACGGTCCCTTCACACCCCAGGCTGGCCCACACGCTGGTGGCCAATGAGGCGCGCGGGCCTCGGGACTGCAGCTGCCCTCCCCTTGGCCCCTCGGGACACGACGGCCTTTCGAGGTGCAACAGGTCAGCGCGGCCTCCCTGCGCCCCCCAGCACCGGGGCGCCCGGGGTGCCAGGCTCTGAGTCTGTGCTCCAGACGCGGCCGCCCACTCGTTTCCTCATTACACCGCCACCGTTTGCAAGGACAAAGCGGGACACACTCGCCCACAGGGCCACAGCTAGTAGGTGCCCGCGTCAAAGCTAGGAGGGTAAATGCAAGGACTCCTTTGAGTCCCTCGGGAGCGATGCGCCCATCCGTCCTGGCACCGCGCCGGGGAGCTCGGGGGCCACTGCCCCCCACCCGCCCCCCTCCTCGATCTCCCCAAACTGCTCCTCCGCGCCTTCGCCACCCCTCCCCTGCCCCCTCCATCCCAACATCCTCGCCTTGCCCCAGGCGCACACAGGCTTTTGGGGTTTGGTTTGGTTTTTACTGAAGTGAACGTCACACAATGTAAAATTTGCCATTTACAAGTGTCCTGGCGAGTGGCACTTGGCACATTCGCGACGTTGAGCACCCGCTGCTTCCACCTGGTTCCCAGGCAGCGTCGGCACCGCAGGACAGCCCGGCCGTGGGGACTGCCCTCTGCCCTCCTCTGCCCTCCCTAGACCACTCATGCACTTTCTGTCTCTATTCTGGATGCTTCCTACAAATGGAACCATACGAAACGTGACCTAGCGTTTGGGGTTTCTGCTGTGTTCCCGCCTGAATCGGTGCTTCGTTTCCTTTTACGGCCAAAGCTCTGTTGTACAGATAGACACTTAGTTCACCCATTCATCTGTTGATGGACATTTGGGTTGCTTTTATTTTGTCTGGTGCAAATAGAGCTGCAATGAACATTCGTGTACAAGTATTTTTTTTTTAATACCTTTTTTCAATTTTTTGAAGCATATACCTAGGAGTAGAATTGCTTCTTTTGAGTATAAACCTAGGAGTAGGGTTTCTGGGTCTTGTGGTAAGTCTGTACTTAACTTTTTGATGAAGCCCACACAGGCTTTTGCATGGACTCGTGTAATAGGATAGATTCCGTACCTGCAGCGTCCCCTTCTCTAGTCCCTCCTATTCGCTGCCAGCAGAAGCCTACTGATGCTATGCCACTACTTAGAAACTTGGAATAGTTCCCCAATGCGCAAAAGGACAACCAGCAACTCCTCATGGCTTTGGTCAGCCCACACGGGCTCATGCCAACGCGCTGGTCTCAGCCTATGCCACCGTCCTTAGACTCTCCCCTCGGTCTCCTTTCTCTCTCCCCCCCCCCCCAAGCCACTGGCCTCATCTCTATCCCAGGGCACACACTCGCTTTCAGGCACGTGTCCCTGGTAGGCCAGTGACCTGATGTTTCCTCTCACGTATCAGCACTCTGCCTCTCCCGGAGACCCCTGAATGTCCCTTCTTCCAGACCGACTTTGATGATGTGCCCTTCCTCTACCCTGCTGGAGGCAATGATTGCTTCACCTGTTCTCCTCTTGACATTTTACCTGGGCCATTGTCAGGACATTTGTTCCCAAAGGCCTTTCATCCTAAAGATTTGTGTACAAGTCTCATCTCCTGCGTAGCATGTAAATTTTGTGAAAGTCAAAATCATATTGTGCTTGCATTGTCCATCTTAATGCTTTGAACACAGTTGGCATTTAAAAAACATTTGATGAAGGACTGAATGAAGGCATGAAGGAATGAAGCCAAATGAAGGAATGAATAGACTCAGCATATCAGATGTAAGCATCTCCTTTTCTTTCTCAACTAGCTTCATCCATCATGTCTGCCTTAGGACTAGAGCTGAACAGGTCTTAATGGCTCAGTCAGAAAGACTGGTGTCTAGAGGTGAATCCCAAAAGGAAACCATACTTGACTAGCTTTGAGACTTTAGGCAAGTTACTTAGCCTTTCTGTGCCTCAATGACCTCACCTTCAAAATGCAAACAATCTAGGTTTGCTTTAAGTATTAAAGTGAACTCATATTTATGAAGCTCTTAAAATAGGGCCTGGCAAATGGTCAGCATCTCAGAAAAGTTTTTTAAATAAAATAAGTGAAAGAAATGAATCAACCGCTCACATTCTAAATGAGTAAAACTGTGATTAAGGCAGGCGGAATGAACACAAGGCTCTGTGAGCTGCAAAGTAAAGTTACGCCCACTAACCAAACTCTCCCTGTGAATTTGAAAGCTTTATATCTGTAATTGATTTACCAGGTGTTATTCTTTACTTTATTAATTTTGGAGGTCTGAAGCCAACATAGAGAAGTACTTTTGGTCTAATCCTGCTATTCCACCTCACCCAATGTTGTCATGGGTAAGATAACTGATACATATTTGTTGATTGGACTTCCCTGGGCAAATGAAACGGATTACAGAGAAATCACACTCATAACTGCCCATGGCTTACTTTAAAACTGTGAAGTTATGTCACTGAGCTTATTGTTAAATCAATGAGAGTAAAGTACCTAAGTACAAGAATATTTCCAAATGATATGTTTGCTTCTCATTCTAATCTATCCATTTGTTACTTTAATAGACTTTAAAGGTTTAGCTAAAGGCTTCTCACAAGAACTATACCCATTGCTCATGCTCAATTACCCTCCTCCTGTTACCACTGTTTCATCAACAAGCTCCTCTTACATCTATCCCCTAAAAATGTGCTTTCTCTGAATAAACTCAAATTATCCAGGTTGTTTTTTGTTTTTTTTTCGTGCCTCCCATGACATCTAGTTTACTTCTGTGTTTTGAGTGGTGATAAATCTTAGAGATGTATGTATACATTCAACTTTGATTTGAAAATTTTTATTATGCAAACAAACACAGAGCAAACTAAAATGTTCCAAAGGGTGCATGCATTCCCTTGTCCACAGTACAGAAAGCCCACCCAGTGACACACGTGTGGGTTGACCTGCTGGTAGTATGGGAGGTCTCCTCCATCTGATATCTAGTGTAGTGAATACATGAAGGAGCCTCTCTTCCAACATTAATATCCAGGGTTTGATCCAATTTCAACAGTTTTGAGAAAATGCATTTTTTAAATTAAACTTTTCATTGTGAGATAATTGTAGAATCACATTCACCTGTAAGAAATAATACAGAGAGCTCTCATGTTACCCTTTACTCAGCCTCTCCCAGTGCAAGATAACCCCCCCAGTTACTTTGCATAACTGTAGTACAATGTCACAGCCAGGAAGCTGACATTGATACCATCCAACAACTTTATTCAGATTTCACCAGTTTTATGTGTACTCATTTGTGTGTGTGAATGTGTGTGTATTTAATTCTATGCAATTATAACACATGTAGATTTATGTGACCACCATAATAGTCAAGACACAGAAAATTCCATCATTACCACAAAAAGCCCTCATGGTATCCCTTTATAGCTACTCTTACCTCCCTCTCAACCCACCACCTTCTTAAATCTGGCATCCAATAATCTGTTTTCCATTTCTTTAATTTTGTCCCCCAAGGATGTTATATAAATGGAATCATACAGCATGTAGCCTTTTCGACAGGCTTTATTCACTCAGCATAATGCCCTTGAGATCCATGCAAGTGGCTGAGTATATCAATAGCTCATTCCTTTTTATGGTCAAACTGTATTCTGTGGCATGACCATACCACAGTTTTTAAAACCAGAAATACATTTTTGATACAATGTAATTTTACTAGCTTCACTGTGCTATAGAACGTAATATGACCTGATGGGGAATTACATAAACCACCTTGTTTTTTATTACAAGACCTCCACAGTGAAGTGACAAATGAAGTCATTTTTCTGTATATTTTAAACTAAAACTTGCACAGGTGTTTCAGTCAGCTAAGTATATCAGCCTAGACTATTTTAGCTCTGAGTTATCCAAATAATTATCTCAAAAAATTTTGTTTAATTTAGCACACAGAGAACGCCTCTGTATGAAGTAAGTGGTGGTAACTTAAAGTAACTAATGATCATAATTATTGAGATTTAGTCTTCTGGTCATTTTCTCCTTTGGAATTTACATGGATCCTCTGAAAGTTCAAACACACTGTATTTTTGGCAAAGGACCCTCATGCTTTGTCTGCATTTTACTGCTTCCTTCGCACCTGGGACAAGCTATTTTAGGACTGTCTAGACAATCACCCCAGCTTTAAAGGTCTTTTCCTTTCTTTTCACATAATCACTGAGCATGGAAGGTAATAAATAGATGATGCTGGCATTCTCTCATCCAAGATATTATTCAAATAGAGTAGGAATAAAAATGTCTTTGCTTTGGCTCACAAAATTGAGAGGCTTTAATATATGGTCCCAGACTTCTACCGAGTGACCAAGTTTAAACCAACAAGAAGGTTTCCCACCATCCAGACCTCTGCACATGTCGTATCAGGATCATACTTTTTGGTTGAACTGTATGAAATGGTTAATATTTGGCTATTTTGGACCTATGAAAATGGCAATTTCAAATGATCCAACCCGAGAGATTTGGGAAGGAATCTGAGGGTGTTCTGGCTCCATGTCCCTTCTCCAGTTTTCAGGCAACGCTCACCTGGACTGTAGTGATGACCCCAAATGCACAGCGTCTGCAGGCCACTCTTGCCACTGCAGGGGACCAGTGGGACCATGTATGACCCCTGGACCTTCCCCACATGCTTACGGTCCAAGGCAATCCCTCTGAGTTAGTAAGCAGGATCTCAGGGAGGCGGAACAGGGTAAGTTTACCTCACCTCTTATAGTCCTTTCATTCAAGAGGTGACAGGCAGCTTTCAAGCTCTCCACAGGACTCCCAGGGCCCACTGTTCCCAGGCTCTTTAATGGGCCCTGAGAATGCTTCCTGGCCTCTGCCCCTCTGGGGAATCTTCCTATTGGTACTCTCTGATGATCACAGTATTTCTTTTCAGAGGGAAAAAAAAATGCATGAGGATGGGTGGATGGATAGATGGATGGATGGATACATAATATTATAAAACCTAACAACAGTCAGTTAGTTTTATTTGCTTCCTTATGTGTTGCTGTCAGCGCATTTATTTTTCAATAAAATAAGACACACATATTGTTTATCTGCTAACACTGGATCATCTCTACTGTCACTTTCAAGTGCATTCTCTACCCTTACCTCCGCTTATCCCATTTTCTGTACTGCTGATATCTGCATCCAAATTAGCTTGGGACTCTGAAGTCAAAAGTATTTCTCCTGAATACAAACTGGAGCGTGAGAAACAAGAGCAGCTCAAGAAGGTTGAGCCAAGGGTCTAGGAGTTTTACTTCCATTCTACTCACGATGGAGAACTTGGCCTGTGCTGAATGCAGTGGGTTAAATGCAGTGGTGGTGGTTGGGATACAAAGCTGATGGACACTTGGTCTCTACTTAAGCAGATTACAACTCTGTAGAGGAATAAAATTATACCACCAAGTGGAGCAAACACAATATAGAACCAAGTCAGAAGACACGGACTCCGATTCTAGGAGCCACAGCTTACTAGCAGTGCAATTAGGGCAAGTTGCTTAACCTCCCCTATTTCTTCCCTTGAAAATCAGTTAATAATAATACTTCTGATCTTACTTTTGCTTGCACTTGATATTGAATAAGGTACTTAATGAGAATTTTATATCATGTGTAAAGTGCAATTGATAAACAAGTACTCTACGAATGCAAGCCATTACTTTCGATGAGTATTCACTGTGTACATACACTTCCCTAGTTCATCCTCATGATAAACATAGAAATAAAAAAGGAGGCCCTGGCCAGGTAGCTCAGTTGGTTAAAGCGCTGTCTCAGTGTGCCAAGGCTGTGGGTTCAATCCCCAGTCAGGGCACATATAAGAATCAACCAATAAATGTATAAATAAGTGGAACAACATCTCCCCCACCCTTCTCTCTTCTCTCAAATCAATCAATAAAAAAGGAAAAGAAATTTAAAAAATGAAAAATAAATTAATGAAATAAATAAATCATAGAATGCATTATTATGTTCTTCCTTTTAGATGGACAAATTCGGCTAAAATAAGTTGATTTAACTCACCACTGCCACAAGATTCTTTGCTGTGGGACAATAATGAAGACCCAAGCTGAGGCAACTTTCTCCAGAGTCATCAGCAAATTTTCACTTTCCAATTGCCAGTATCTTCTCAGTTTCCAATTTTTCACTTCTCAATCACTCTAATACGACTCAATCTGTTTTATACTTCAATTATTCAGATAAAACTGGTCTAGTCAAGATCACCAATGAGGTCATATTGTAAAGTTCAAGGGGCCTGCTCTGTCCTTACGCCACCTGACCCTCAGCAGCACGAGGCCCAGCTGAGCTGTCGCCCAGCCGTCCTGAACCCGTGTCCCCCCCAGCCATTGCCATGTGCACCGCTCCCCTCACTTCTGCCTTCACTGGCCCCTTGATCTAGCTTCTTGGCCGCCCCTTCTCCTATTGAGCTCTAACATATGGTGCTCTCCACGGCTCTGTTCTAGGCCAACATCTCTTAAGTCAAACCTTCTTAAGATGCGCCCAAGACCTGTGAGCCTCCCGAATCAGACTCACCAGAAACAAGCTCTCCAAGGGGAGGAAATTTTGCACATTAATTCCTGCGTTCCCAGCACCTGAAAGAGTCCCAGGCAGACCTCGGTGCTCAAAAAATATTTGTTGAAGAAATGAAATGCCTGAAGTGCTTGTGACAATGTTAGTCCTGGGATGCACTCCTAGGCTTCTAAACTGGAATCTCTGTACATCTGACATCTGAGAACCAAAATTTCTGGTCTTCTGTCACATGAACTTTCATCCATGTTCTTTCTTCGACCCAATACCCTCTCCGACTTCCTCGCCTTTCAGTGCTTGGGGAAGCCTTTCCCAAACCTCACCTTCACCCACACTCAGTCAAATCTCCCTACTGTGCCCTTTCACAAACCCTCTCCTTTGTGGAGCTTGTTTTCCTTCTAATTTTACACAAATATAATGAAGTCCTGTGTCTCCTGCCAGCCTGCCCCAGATCATGTAGGTTTCCCTCAACCACCTTACCCCCGTTTTCTTATCTAAGCCTTGCTCCCAGTGGACTCTGAGTGACTAAGTTAATATTTATGATATGGATTAATATTACATTAATGTTAATATATCAAAAATATATTAACAATAAATATATTATATATGTTTAAATTATAGGTTAATGATATAATAAATAATACTTAAATAATGACACACATTTTTCTTTCCAGCTCCAAGCTCACATCTGAATTCTAAAGGCATGTATCCATCTAGCGGCTTCACATTTCTACATGAATATCTAATGGGTTTCTCTATTTCAAGCTGTCCAAAAAGCAAACTTTTCGTTTTCTCTTGTTTCTCTCAATATTCTCTTCAAGCTGCCCCACTTGCTTAAGCGCGAACTTGGGAGTCTCATTGGATCCCTTCTTTTCCTTTACCAGCCCCTGTGCCTCTACCATGGATTTGCAACCCACCCCCTCATCTCCATAGCTACTGCCCAAGCCCGGCCCTCCATCAACAGTCACCTGGAGGGTTGCCATGGCCCAGCGACCACCCTGTGTCTATTCTTGCTCTCTGACAATCAATTTTCCACACAGGACTCAAAACATCAGTCATGTTACTGATGTACTATTTACTGTTCATTGTCTCGTTTCCGCGTGGAAAGCTCCACGTCGGTCTCGTTCACCATCTCATCACCAGCACCTCAAACAGAGCTCAGCACGCAGCCCTCTCAATAAATGGCTTTGCCTGAATGAAGAGAGAGGCAGGAAAACAGTGAATTGGAGCGGCTCCGACAGGTTAGTGGTCACAAGGAGCTGGGGCGCAGCGAGGGGCCGACTGCAACGGGCAGCGCGGCGAACGCGCGGGGACAGAGCTCCTCTGCGTCCTGGCCGCGGGGGCAGCTACACAGCCGTACGCGTTTGTCAAAACTCAGAGCTGTACCCCTGAAACAGACGACGATTTGACCTTGCGTGGCGGGCGCAATTCGATATGAAGATCATATACCACAGAAATGGACACTCGAAACCTATGACTCTAGGAACCAATGCCACCCCAATACAGTCAATAAAAAGAAAAAAGGTGAATGTCGCTGTATGTCGATTTAAAAATTAATCAATAAAATCACTATGCTTCCCAAACCCAAGTGGACCCAGAATAAATCTAAAAATCCAAGGTTCACAGGTTTAGGGCTGTTTTGCGGGTGGGGTGGGGGGGCGGTTAATTAACTTCCCATGTTCATGATCAAGCACTGACTCAAACCATGCTTCCCTATTTCTCATTTATCAGTTTAAAGAAAGGAAACGGGAAACAAAATAAAGATGTGGAGAATAAACAAAAAAAGAAAAGACACAGTGGTAAAATAATATTTAAAATAATCATGTGATAAAATGTCAGCATTTCTTTGTGACATTTGGCTCTGTTTGCATTGGCTCCCCACAGCAGCGCAGTGGCTGTGGGCCGATTTCATAATAGTGCCTCCCACACGCACGCCCACGGCTGACCTCTGCTTTGTGCTGTTCATAATGACTAAACTTCACATATTATGCTGGCAAAAACCTATCCCTTCCCCGGAGGGCTGTTACACACAGGGAATTATACTTTCACGGCCGAACAATGTTTCTTTCTCAAAATATTCACCATCAACTTTCATTGGAACAAAGTTATATGAGCTGATAAATTGTTGCCTTTTGCCAAATTATTACTCATCACTGTGTAAATGTAAAATGTAAATTGTAAAAAAAAAAACAACACCCAACATATGCCACTGAGAAACCCCATCCTATCAGGGGAAAGCAGGATGCAGAGATATTAATAGATTCTTTAAACATGAGTTGCATTCTCTAAAGTAAGCTCATGACATACAAATTTCATCTTGTGACCTTCCCCACCCCCACCCCCACTAGTGACTTTTATCCATTAGAACACGTTGATGGATATACCATTTCTAAATGAAATATTTGGATATCTGACTGATTTGGGGAAAGGGAAATGGTGAGCTAATTTCCTCTTTTATCAAGCTGAATCACCCAGCTCGCTCTGTTGCTATGCACGTATAAGCCAATGCCATAGCAACTTCTAGTTTGCTCTTAAACACACAAAAGCAGAACGATGCTAACAGGTACTTTTTTTTTTTTAATCCTCAGATTTTTGTTTGTTTTCTTAGCAGTTTTAATTTTATACTATATTTTTAGAGCACAGTGTTATTTAGTTATCCTTTAGGAGTTTTATTACTGCTTATTGCCATGTATATCATCAATACCAGTACAACAGAAGCGCTTACTTCTTGGAAAATTCGCCCATAGTTTCCCTTTATTCTTTTAATCCCTTGCTCAGAATTAAAAGTTTGCACCTTGGACAGTATAGACTTGACCATCTTTAGGATTGTCTTTATGAGGATCCTAAATTTAAATAAAGCTGAAATTCATGAAATATAGAAATGCATGGACTTCTCATATACCTACTTAAGTAAATTCAGTGAACATATAATTATAATTTAGCATGTACTAGGAAGTGTGCCAGGTTCTAGAAAGAAATAACAAAATCTTCAATGTTCAGGAAACATCCAAGAGGCCAAGATAAGAGCATGTTCCAGTTTCTATGAGTTCTTGCTGCAGGAAATATGGGGTAGGTACTCTTGAATTTTACCACTTTGGAGTTTAGATTTTTCACCTACAAAATACCTTGTACTATCTAACTTTAGGCTAGTTATGGAAAATCACAAAACATATCACCTCAATCACTGCTGTCCGTAGAGTGTTGTTGGGTGATGGATTGGAAGAATAAATGATTTTTTCCTGAAGCACCTGAAATATGTTTCAGATCCCATGCTTAACTCTAAGATTACTTTGCCACCTGTACCAATATTCCAATTAGGTAAGGAATTAAGATGTGTTATCATATAGATAGGCCATAAATTTCACTGAAATTTTAGACATCCATCCACCCTTCCACAATCATACATTAATGTATACAAAGATACAAAATTTTGGTTCAGGTCATTTAAGCATGTACTTACAATTTGAAGAATGCACATCAGGTAGCTTAGAAAATAAACTCTCTCATTGACTAGATGCATTTTAAAATATCTCAGTGAACTGGCATCTTTTCATTTCTGATCTGGTGGAGAGTAGCTGCTTCCTGTTGCTCTTAAAAGTGGGAGCAAAGGGTTCAATTCCATAGCTCTTTCCTGACTGTACCTGTAGAACTAGAAGGCCCTTGTACTTCTTGATAAATCATATTTTTAAGTTATTGGTATACAATGATGAGGTAATTATTGAATTTTTAAGAATATTAACTTATAACTTTAATAGATAGCCCTGAAGTTAATATTCACTTGAAAAGTTAAGTCTGTAGAAACACACTCTACATCACTAATCCTCATAGTGTGGCCCCAGGGCCAGAGGCTTCAGTCTCACGTGGAAACTTGTGAGAAATGCAAGTGCATGAACCCCACCCCAGACCTACAGAACCAGACACTCTGGGAGTGGGGCCCAGCAGTCTGCATTTTAATAAGCCCTACGGGGGAATTTCAATGCACACTCAAGCTGGAACCACTGCTTTATGTAATACATATATCTTATCTGGCATCATACATATACTTAAGTTAAGAAATAGATCTTTTCTTCTTTTTGATGCTATGTTGTTTTTTGTCCATTTTGTGTTACTTTTGGTATTCTGACAAAAGCAGGATTTCTGCCTATCCTAGTTATGACACAAGATCACCAGGATCCTGATAAACTAAAAAAATCATTGTAAATGTTTTAGCTTTGAAGAGCAGCCTACTCAAAATATATATATTATTAGCAGCAATAAAAAGATGACTAATTTGAATAACCTAGCAACTTGGGACTAAAGAAAGAACAATAGATTAGAGTCGGAGGGACTTTAGTCCAGCACCTACAGGCTAAATGGGGTTTCTCAACCTCAGGACTGTTGACGTTTGGGACCAGGTAATTCTATTTTGGGAAGGGTTCTATAGGATGTTTTAGCAGCATCCCTGGTCTCTACCAGCTAGATGCCAGGAGCACCCCTCACCCCAAGTTGTGGCAGTCAAAAATGTCCCATTGACAAATGTCCTTTGGGGGGTGCAAATAGCCCCCAGTTGAGAACCACTGGGTTAAAAGATTTGGATCAGTTCTCCTGGTTCACTGGGGATTCTCATCTTGGCTGCACAGTAGAATCAATTAAAAATACCAATGTCCATAGTCCAGCCCAGCCTGGTTGTATCCATCTCTGTGGGTGGGCTCAGGGGTCCACCGATAGGTACTTTTTCAGGGCTCACCAGGTGGTGCTAAGGCGCAGCCAGAACCTCCAAGCATTGTACTGACTGTGCCCTCATTTCTTCCCTGGGAGAAGAGCGCAATACTATCTGTCCTTGATACCACATAGGGTGCCCCAAAGGTCAAATGAGAGAACGTTTGTGAAAGCACCCACTCCACAAAGCATTAATAATGTTAAGGACCGCAGAGAAAAAGAATGTGCTTGAAAAAGTTTCCATGGAAATGAAAAGCTGTATACAGTCCTTTATTATGAATTAGGATGATTCATATTCACTGTCTCCTATATGCACACTACATTTACAATATGGAAGAGATGTGGAGAATTTGCAGTCTCTCTTAGTAGTGAACTCATAGAATTATTTGGTTCTGGATGAACAGAAAACCACATCAAATCAGATCAAATTGCTCGTATAGTGCAAATTGGTAAACCTTCTATCCTCTTGGCTCTCAAGAACTCATTTTAAAAAACGGGAAAATGCAGATTCATTTGAAAATAAACTGCTTCTCTAAAAATTGTTAGAACATGGGAAAATTGTATAGATAAAAAGCCTGATATAGGCTTCAACTGTGTTCATATGTATTGTTTCTTTAAAAAAAGATTTTAAAATATCTGAAGCAAACAGTACAAAATGTTAAGTCATTAAATCTGAATCATAAGTACATAGCTTTGTTTAATTTTCTATACTTCTTATGTTTGAAATAATTGAATAAGACTAAAAAAGGATGTTAAAATCAGTTTGAACAAAGAACCAGGAAATATTCTATAGGAAAATAAAGGAAACCTGTTTCCGTTGGTGTCAGGGATGAAGAGGCCAGCTAGGGGCAAAGGGCCCCACCTCAGAGCGCCTGGCACTCTCTCATTTCTCTAGAAATCAACATGGTAGCAACTATGACATTTTACACAGAAGACAGTGAAAGGACAACCTTTTAGATGTATGTTTTAAAAGAATCGATTTGCTTGAAACACTACACTCAGTGTGAGCTGTGACAAGATAAGTAAGCAGAATAATTTTTCTCCTGGAGTAGGAGCTGGTAAACTGCAGCCTGTAGGCCAAATCCAGGCTGCCATTTCTGTAAAAACAGTATTAATTTAGCACAGCCTGATCTATTCCTTTCTGTATTGTCTCTGGATGCTTTCAGCTGCATCAGACTTGAGTAGTTGTGACGAAATCATGATGGCCCCCCAGTCTAAAATATTTACCATCTGGCCCTTTACAAAAAACTTTCCTAAGTCCTGTCCTAGAGTGTTAACATATAAAATTTTCCCAAAGAAACTTAAAAATAAGTGATTGGGATATCTGTAATATTTTAAACAAAAATAAAATATAAAATAAAAATAATAATAATAATAAGTGATTGAACAAAATAAAATGTTTTTAAATGACTTTGTATTGTAGTCATATGAAAATATACATTTATACTAATAAACCAATTATAAGGATTCAAATATTAATTACTACCTCTTAAAAAAAACTGATATGGTCTACAAATGAAGCCTAACAGAAGATGTGGTGATGATTAATAATTTAATATATAATGTAATGACTATGCATGGTGTCAGATGGGGTGATCACTTTGCAAGTTATCTAAATGTCTAACCACTACACTTGAAACTAATATAATATTGTATGTCAACAATAATTGAAAAGTAAAAAAGTAATTTAATACATTGTTTAAAAAGCACTGTTTGACAGTCTCTCAAACTGGCCCTTTCCTAGAGTAGAATTATTTTAATCAAATAGCTATTTGCTGTTGAATAATTGCATTGCATGTAAAAATACTTATGGAAATTTACTGACCAAGAATTCTTTCCTTTTTAAAAAAATATAGAAGTCATAGTTATATACTAGATAGAAATTTAAAAGTGATAATTGCCTTCAGTCATTTAAAAATAATTACTGTTATAGAGCGTAAAGATGATATTTATGTTGCAACATGAATAATAGCCTATTTTTACTTTACTTCACATGGCTGGGCTTTCCAATGCTTTGGGAAATTTTAGGAAAAGAAGATACATTTGTAGCGACATAAAGTTTTATCATTCCCAGCAGCCTCATAAATCAAAAATGAGACATTACTGATACCCATTCCTTTATTTCTCCTCAAAATGACCCCAAAACAGGAAAGGAGAAGTAATAAAACAAAGTGAGTGCAGAGCTATGGTTGCCAAGGCAACCATAATCATATTTCCTTTGAACTTCGTTGGAGCATCTACTGCAGTTCAATCCAAGGTCAGGCTTCCTTAGGAAACTTATATAAATTCAAACTCCTTATTATCTGTAGCAATATCATTCTAATCAAGCAGGTGGCGACAGGGATGTAGAACACAAACTAAAATGCCAATGACATTCCCATTATTGAAGCAAGATGGGAAAATGACACTTGCTGCCATACGCAACGGCCAAGAGAACATTTCCTTCCACTCAGCACACATTTGCGGTGCTGTGCTGGCTACTGCCACGTGCGGATGCATTAGGCCCGCTGACAGATAACACAACAAACAGGTGAAATGAGCTGCGACCCCCTGTGGCCCCAGAGAACTATGAAAATCACAGAATGGCTGTCATGCAGGCTCCGTCATTGACCACTTGTGGTCCTTTGTCTTAAAGGTGATACTGATGACCATCGGTTCGTCTTCGCCGTGCAGGGAAGGCACCTTTTCCCATACAATTTTGAGGAAGCTATTCCTGCTCATTTGCATGTCATTTGGTGCTGTCATCAGGACTGAGGGGGATGCTCTTACTCTAGGGGACGGTCAGTATCCTGGAGGTTGGCAGGCAGAGGTTGCCTCAATGAAGCCTAAACAACCTGTGTCGATATTTTCCAACTCAGACATTCCCCAGTTCGAAAGCCTGTAAAGACTTGCGATTTGAAAGCCTGGGTGCGTTTTCCCATAGAAACAGTGATATACACAGTGGTTTTGGTTGCCAGACAGCTGAGGTGGTCTCATTTAATCCATATCACACTTGAAGTGTGGAGTGCGAAATAGAAATAGAAATGGGAACACCATTTTCATTCTTCTCAGATCCTGGCAAAAAGAGAGTAGACTTTCAATTATGCTACAGGGGAATGAGCCCCGGGCTGGGGTCAGAGGCTCCTGTATGTGCCTCGAGGCCAGAGATCATCTCCTGTGAGTCCTGGCCAGCTCCTGGACCCGTCTCGGTAGCCTTATGGAAGGAACTCAATTCGTAACTTGCTGGCTGAATGAAATAATGAGCACCTTGCCATGCGATTCTGGGAGGAGCAGACCTCGCACAAGGCTTGTCTTGCTCTCTAGTCCTGGCTTCTTAGACTCACGGGCAACTTATTTTACTATTTTTTGAACTATAGTGTTAAGAGTGGTTTCCACAGGGGGTGAACTGGAAGATGTATGAAGGGGACAAAGACAGAGTCAGAATAAGCCTTTTACCACCAGCGGGGATTGGAGCATTGTAGTTTTAGAAAGGGAGTTGCTGAAAAATAAACACCTACCATTTTTCACTGAATGAATAATGTGATAACAAACGCTCCCCAAATTCACCCTCTCGGTGAAGCACTTTTTTTAGAAACTCCCACCGCATCTTTCTGAGGTCTCCTTTCCTTGATTTTTTTTTTCTTTATGTCTTTATTTCTTGTTTCTAGGACACATCACCATCTCACTTAATTTATTTTCTGCTGTCTATTTACTGGCTATCCCCTGACACACTAGAATGAAAATACCACCAAGGCAGGGATGAGTGTCTGTTTTGTTCAGAGCTGTATCTCCAAAGCACAGAACAGGATCTGCTTGTAGTAGAACATACTTATTAAATAAACCAATCACTGAATGAAAGAAGTGTATTCTCCTTTAGGCTAAACAAAGGAGTTAGACAATTTAAAATATATTTTTTCCAAAGAAAACAAGGAGTTATTAATTGAAGACAAATGTTGGAATATTATTAAACTAGTAGGTCAGGGACAATAATTTTTTGTCAGGAAAACAAAGTGGTGTCTTAGATAAAGACGCTCTTTATATATTACCCATAAATGTATAAAGGAGGAACGCTGCTTGGATTTTAGGCTATACTGAGGCCTGGGAGCCCGCCTGGTACAGTGCAGACACAAGACCTTCAGAATTAGTGGGTGTACATTTGAATTCTTGCTCTGGGCTCTTAACGCCTATTGACTTTGAGCAGTTAAAGAGCCTCCCATGTTTCAGTTTTTTTTTAATTTATAAAACTAGTATATGACCCATTGCCTTGCAAGGTCATTCTGAGGGTAAATGAAAAGATGTAAGTAAACCCAGGAAACAGAAGACCTCCAACAGGAGGTCTTCTCACTATTGCTTACCATCCCCCCCGCGACTCTGCCCTTACTTGCAGTAGCTGTGCTCAAGTCACTCAACCCCCTTTGCACCCAGTTCCCTTTCCTACAAAATAAACAACTGGGTTAGAGTGATTCCAAATAGATCTGCCGCTCGGAAACTCATGAGCATTCAGTTTTACTTCCCCAAATTTGTAATTATGGGGCTGGGTGAAATAATGAGAAATTTTACTTTTTACATTTTTAAATATATCTTTATTGATTTCAGAGAGAGGAAGGGAGAGGGAGAGAGAGAAACATCAGTGATGAGAGTCACTGAGGGCTGCCTCCTGCACGCCCCTGCTGGGGATCGAGCGGCAACCCCGGCGTGGGCCTTGCCCTGGAATCACGCCTCGGTCTCCTCGATTCTACCTCGATGCTCAACCGCTGAGCCACGCCCGGCCGGGCAAGGGAAGCTTTTTTTTTTTCAATCCTCTCCTGAGGATATTTTTCCATTGCTTTTCAGAGAGTGGCAGGGAGAGAGGGACAGACAGACAGACAGGCATCAGTTGGTTGCCCCTCGCACGCGCCCTGACTGCGGATGGAGCCTGCAACCGAGAGATGCGCACACTTGGCCGGAATCAAACCTGGGACCCTTTAGTCCGGGGCGACACCCTAGCCACTGAGCCAGAGCAGCCAGGGCAATAATGAGCTACTTTAGGGATAATCTAGACTTATCTATAGAGAGAAGCTTATTATGTTTTGTGAATTGCCTGTGTCATAATTCTATACTCATAACCTTAAAATATAATTTTTTCTTAAATAACCTGGGAGAAATTTTTTTCATATCTCAACAATTCAAACTCCAGAGTTTTTCAATGTTTGGGAGGGTCTGAAGGGGCCCAATACTTTAAAGATGAATTTAATTTAGTGCTGAAATCATCCTTTCGCATTTATGACCATGTCCCAAAATAGAATTCTAGAAAAGAGAAGTGTGCTTCAGAGATATCAAGAGGCCTCCTCAGAATCCAGCAGGGTTTCATGTACATTTTAGGTGGTTTACACTTTAAATTTATTATTTATTTACAAGTTCCCAAACAGGATGAATCTGACACCTTGTTAGTCAGGAAAAAAAGGAAGAAATCAAGTCACTAAGCAAATTATTTTCCCTTTGGGTCATATGCACACCATAATGGTGATGCAGCACTTACGCCACACAGATATTTACTTGGGATTAGCCTAAATAACTTACTGATTGCCAGCTAGTCTTAAAAATTAATATCTTGAAAGAGCTCCCAGGGGAGAAAAACCTTTTAATTCTAATACTTCTACTTAAAAAATGGTCTGAAATATTTTCAAGTACACTAGTGAAAAAGAGGTCCTTTGAATACAAACACAATATTGATTCTTTAAAAACACCCTTGGGTCGTATTTAAATTACATAAACACCCACTTCCCCTATTTCTTCCTATAACCAAAAAACAAAATATTTCGCTGCAACCATGCACACCCTTTCCATCTACATAAAAATAATGACTTTAACCCATTAAGAGAGCACAAGAACATAATCAGGGCTGCAATTAGTTAGAATAAATGAAAAGTTTTAAAAATAAAAATAAACATTAAATTCTAATATAGTTTTACCTGGATAAACAGCTACTATGTTAAAACAGACATCTATATAACATAATTAAATGCAGGTGATCTAGAAACATCCAACTTACAAATATCCTGTACATGGCAACAGCCGACCCAAGGGAGCCAAAGCAGGACCAGAGCAGGCTCTCACTGGACTTGGAGGTGGGAGAATGATTCCCCTGGGACTCACCTCGGTCTCTTTCTGTTGGACACTGGATTTGGTGTGATTCAGAGTAGAAGAGGGAAGTGGGAAGCTGTGGTTCTCGTGCCATCCCAGTATTCCCTTCCCACCATGCTCACCAAGGGATCGACCAAGAGTGCCTGGGCCCCAGGCCGGCCCATCAGCAGTCCGTGCTGTTAATACCAGGCCGGCTCCCCACCCGGGCGCCAGCCCCGTCCCGACAGTGCCCGGCAGCTCGGCTATGGTTAAATGGATCTGTGGGCAGACTGGGAGTTCGCCAGTTAGAACCTCCTTTCTGTGGGAAGATTTCCCCGAGGCTCCAACAGCTCACTGACAAGTGGGTACAGACCACATGCTGGGAGATCCTCAGGCACTGACAAGTCAACCCTCACCTTTCCCTCATGGGAATGCTTAGGTGATCACAGTAAACCCCCGCGCAGATAAACTCACGGCAGGCCGACTCAGCACGCAGCCCACTCCGTGCTAACTAACGGGTATATTTTGCTGTCATTAATGCGGCAAACCTCCCTGGCCACAACACATGCGCACAAAAATACAGACACGTTACACACACGCACACGGACACACACTCCACTATCCAGTACTCCGTGCAGATGTTTTCAGCTATACAAAAACGTCTGTTGTTTCTTGGGGAAGAGATTAACCACGATCCAGGTCTGAGCTGTGTACTTTAACTGTTGCTCTCTTGTTCTGGAGGTTGGTTTGTCCTTGTTCAGTCACATTTCCAACTGGTCCTCCCCAGGCCGACAAGCCAACGGTAGGACAACCAGCAAAAGCACAGAGATGCTCAGCCATGGGACAGGAAGTAAAAGAGCTGTAATCCAGAGTGGGCCGGGGACCTCATTCACCTCATGTTGGAATCAACTCAAGGACTCACTACTGCATAATAGTCCTCTTGAATTAGTGGGATTTATGTCTAAAGGATAGTGTTCTCACCAACGGCAAAGAGTTTGGTACAAGTTGGTGAATTACAAATTCAAATAGTTTCTACACACACACACACACACACACACACACAGAGCTAACAATGCAACAGAGGAAATGTAGGATGATTATATTAGCAGATTGTAATCTGCTAGGAGAAGAATATTTAATGTCCAGGAACCTTAAAAATGTACACTGTTAACCAGTTCAAATGAAGCAATGGTCACGCTAAAGCAGATACATCCAGTATACCTTCAGTCTATTCAGTTGAAGGAAGCCAAGATCTTTGTTATTTACTTAAAGATAGCACAGGAGACCAGAGTAGTGCGTGAAGAGCAGAAGGTCCCCCAAATATGATGCCTTCTTAAATCAGTTGATCAGTCTTTAATCAAAGGGCAAGGGGAGAGCCAAGGGCTAAGCTCAGTATAGTGAGTTGTCCTCCATGGAGGAAATCAGAAGAGAAATTTCAGCCCACCTGAATAATCTCCCTGACTTTTCTAGTACAGAGCTATTAATGGCACTTCAGTTTTGGTGTCATATTTTTTTTACTTAATCATCCCCAAGGATAAAATATTCTAGCACCCATGGGGAATCTGAAATGAAGTAAGAGCATATTTGGATGCATTCCTTAAAATAAATGCCTGCAAATGATATTTTAGTTGGCATATAAAATATCAACATACATATATATATACTACATGTTATGTATATATACTACATTCACTCAGATTGATGTATATATGCTGTATATACTTATATACATACATATATACACACACACAATATGGATGGTAACTGATCTTTAAAAATGTTTTCAAAGTGTATTATCAAGCATACTTAGTACACATCCATTTGTGGGTAGCTAATTAGATTTCACTGCCTCGCTAATATGTTTTCAAATTGAACATAGGCTACAACTATGCACATCTGCGCTGGTTGTGAAAAGTATCATCCTTTGTACTATTATAGAAGTATCAACAAAAATCTGCATAGATAATATAATAGGAGAGAAAATTAGGGTTTTAAAATATAGATTAAATTTACATACAATAATTAAACTAGATCAAAAGGTTAGAATGCAACTAAAAACAAAAAGATTCAAAAGACAGAGATATTTGTGTTCAAATTGTAACAAACTTAACTGGAGATAGAGAGGTGACTTGGATGGTTCATTAAGCTCAAATGAAGTCTCATAAAAGTGCTAAACCAGGTAACAGAAACTTGGGCTACAGGAAAAAAACTTTATAATCCTATTCAAGAAAAGTGATAATGCAATGGGCTCCACCAGGCCAGAGCACAGGTAAAGCACCCAACTCTATTGTGGAGGCCATGCCTTTGAAAGATGCTGATACACTCAGCGAGCGCTGATGAGGACAGTGTAGATGGGGAGGGAAGGTTCTAGAAACACTGTCATTTAACAAATCTTTGAGGTTCTGGAAAAGAATCGAGGCTGTTTAGTCTGGGATAACAGAAACACTGGCTTAATATACTATTTGAATGGTCGTCAGGTGGATTAACTAGTAGGTCTAGTCTATCAAGAGAGATTTCAGAAGGCAAAGGATTTATGTGATCTGAAGAGAAAACAGAACAGACTAACAGCTCTCAGAGGGGAGGGAGTTGGGGGCTGGGTGAGAAGGGTAAAGGGATTAAGCAAAGGAAAAAAAAGACTCCTGGACACAGACAATGGTATGGTGACTGCCAGAGGGGGGGGGGGGGGAGGCAGAAGAGAGTGAAGAGGGGATAAAGGGTGATGGAAGGAGACTTGACTCCAGCTGCTAAACATACAATACAACATACAGATGATGTATTGTAGGATTGTACGCCTGAACCCTGTATAATTTCATTAACCTCTGCCACCCCAATGAATTCAATAAAAATAAAAATAAAAATAAATAAATAAATATAGAGAGATTTCAAAGAACTGGAAGGAAATTCCAGAAGTAGGCCTGGGCCTTTCCTAAGGAGACTCTTTCCAAAGAAAACATTTACCTAAGGATAAGCGACTACGGGGCAAGGGGACTTTTAACACTCAGAGCTTCAAACAGATACCTATTTGATCACCCATCCCCAATGTGGTGAAAAGAACTCCTGCTTTGGACGAGAGGCCAAACATATGATCTTTTTAAGTTCCATCATTGTTATTAAATTCTCCTACATTAAGTTTCTATGGGAGATATGAAGAAGAGGGAAAGGTTTTTTAAGGGAGACAGGGCTGCTTAGAATCTGAAAACAAGGTTACTGCTGGCTCTGGGTGTCCGAGTGTAGAAGGTGTCGTAGTCTCCATGATAAATAGATTCATGCTAATTCAGTAATTAAGGCCTGAACCAAACTTTAGAAATTTGTTTAAGGTTGGTGCTATTCTGAAGACAGTGGAGTGGAAGACAGCGTCCCTAGTGACCTATGGGCTGGCCCATGACCTCTGAAGAATGAATGATGTCTCATGCCTTTTCATGTTCCCCACACCGCCTTAGGTAGTAGGCATGTGGCAGGTGCTCACCAACCACCTGCTGCTTGGTTAACTTTCTACTTTTTCTCCAGGGGATTCAGGTTAAAGAATGAGAAGCGATTAGTCAACAGTGGAAACTCAGTTTTGGCAAAGTGGCAATTTGCTTGACTGCTTTTACTAGGATATATGACTCTAAGCTAATTGGAAGTATTTTGACATCAGAATGATAAAAACATTGCTTTTGCTGTTTTGTGGCAAAATATTACAGTAGTGTGTCAATATGGGTTTTTCTTAAATCTTTTGATGACTGTTAATTTTTTAAAAATTTAAACTTTTCTTAAGTCTGATGGGACACTAATCAATTTTGTTAGACTACACTTCAATACTATAATGACTTAATATAATTACTTGATATAATATTGCAAGATATGCAGCATTATTATATTTTAACATAATATGTACCTTTTAATATCTAACAAAACTTTCTAGAAGATTTACATGCATCTAATCACTATATAGTTAAATTACATCAAAACAAACTGAGAATTTTTAACATAATTAAATAATAAAAAATATCCACATTGCCTTGACACAGAAGTGAGGAAAATGATAGCATTAAAAGAAGGTTAGAACATTATTGCGGGGCATACCTTCTAGAGGGAGTGCATTTTCAAATATCACCTTTACCTCTCTGTTGCTATGCTGGTTACACACTTAATACTAACAGAGCCTGGGCCTCTCATTAATTCGTTTTCACCTTTAATTGCTGGGGAATTTCATCGCACCTATATTACTTGAGAGTTCATAATAGCTCAGGTCAATTGAGTATGCCACAGCTTTTGCTCCTGCAGTCTCTGAGTATTTCATTGTGGATTTTAATTACAATGGTGTTATGCTTATGAACCTACCTCAAATTGCATTGAATGGGGAAGTCATTTCTTTTTCGTTACCTTTTATAATTAATCTAAAAATGACAGATACATATACAATGCATCATTCTTTACAGACACTGGTTCATCATTGGACTTAATCACTTCCAGAGCAATGGGAATGGATGAAATCCAAGGGGCTCTGATTCACAGGATTCCTGGCTTTTCTCCCATTCAGCTGGTGGGAAATTATTTTTCTTTTTGAGTTAGATGAGAGATGGAGTTAGAGAAACCTGCATCTTATGCTCTCATGATTTGGCTCATGTCTTTATTGGTCTCCAAAGCTGATATGTTTTTTGGTCAGTCGATAAGACTTATTATATCCATTGCATCTAAATAGCTGTAGTGTTTTTTTCTATTTTCTTCTCCCAAAGTTGCAGCACTTTTCAGATGTAAGGTCTCCCTGGCTTGCTGCACAGATTCTGCCTGAATGATACACAGCATCTCTCCCTTGTGTTAATAAGTCACTTGAAGCCCAAGGATTATCTTGGGTACCCTACAAGTCATAACCAGCAGCGCACTAGGGACAGAGCAATTTTCTTAATTAATACAGTGTATCTGCTATGTGCATAGGGGAGCTAGAAATACCAACCAGGTTGCTTTTAATCATACTTGGATCTTAACTACATCTTTTTTAAAAATTGAGATATAATTCACATACCATAAAATTCACCATTTTAAAGTTGTGATCCAGTGGGTCTTAATATATTCACAGAGTTGTGCAACCATCACCACAATCCATTTTAGAACACTTTCATCAGCCCAAAAAGAAACCCATACCCCAAAACAGTTACCCTCCACTGCACTCTCCCCCAGTCCTGGGCAGCCATGAATTTGCCTTCTGTCTCTACGGACTTGCCTATTCTGTACACTTCATATAAATGTAATCAGAGTATGGGCCTTTTGTGTCTGGATTCTTTACTTAGCATAAGGTTTTTAAGGTTCATCCATGTTGTAGCATTTATCGTTTATTTTTATAGCTGAATAATGTTCTGTTGTATGCATATATCACAGTTGCTTATCCATCCATCAGTTGATAGTCATTTAGATTGTTTCTACTTTTTAACTACTATAATTAATGCTGTCATGAACATCCATTTACATGGTTCTGTGTGGACATAGGTTTTTATTTTCCTTAGGAAGACAGCTAGGTGAGGAATTTATAGGTCATATGATAACTCTATTCTAACTGTATTTTAATTGTTTTCCTCAGGTAGCCATGAGTGATCTCAATTCTTCTGTAAAGTCTCCTATAATTTAGTGATTCTGTTGCCTTTTTATAATAGAAAAATTAGTTGGGATATATATATATATTTTTAGTTGGGATATTTAATTCTATTTTTATCAGCATAAAGGTCATCCGTTCATGTCTATGAACAATTTAATGCAAATTCGTGCAGAGAGTCAGAATTAAATCCTAGATATTTATATTCTTAAAAATAAATTTATCTTAATTTAGAAGAATTTTGTATGTAACAGAATGGGTAAATTCTCCATTAATTAATAATACTTGATTATATTAGTGTCTGGTATAGTATTTTCTTAAAAGAGCAAACTCTTTAGGTATGAGGTATTATAAATCATTTCTTCCTTATATGAATGTGAAGTCCTCTAATAACTGATGGCATGAACCTACTGAGAAGCATTATCTGCTCACTCCAAAATCTGGTAGAGTGATATCCATCTTACGTGAGACAAATGGATTAACCTGAATTAGAGATGTCAGAAAAAACTAAACTTTTATATGCACACTTTTTTTAACAAATTAATTATGTAAATTGCTCTTAAAGGAAGATTAAAGGTAACCAATCTTTCTCAAAAGCTTTGTCAATGTAACTTCAAAATCTTATTTAACCTATAATAAAAGACCTGTTCAAAATGCGTATCAGTACCAAACTTCCTATCACCATATTCCAATGCAATCAAAATTCCTAATCATCTTAGCATAAGCATTATTAAACACTGTATTTGTAAACTGTATTGCTTCACACTTTTTAAAAAAGAACTCTTCTTTTGTCTTCCAAAAAGGTGCTTCTCCAGGGACCTCATAGACTTTAGATTTGCCTTCCGTATCCTGCCTCCGTCAGCATCAGTGAATTCATTTTGTAAAATCCACTGGGATTGAAGGCCATTAGCAATTTATCAGTCACACAGATAAAATTTGCCTTTGAATCTTATACAAATACTGCCCACAAACACTAAATGTTTGCTCTACCTTTTCAGCTGACTAAGATGTATAAGAATTATAACAAAGGCACTGTTTCCCTGTAATACTTCACTTTGAAGACCCTTTTTTAAAACAACAAGAAAATATAAAATCATATAAAATAAAGTTGAGGCACAGGATTTTCCAGCAGTGTCATTCCTACTAATTGCGCTTTTTTGCGAGGGCTACTGAATTCCACAAATCACTAAGAAGGCCACCGCCCTTGAAATCCAAGTGCTACGCCTTCTGCCCAGACAGGGCCACAGCGCGGAGGGAAGTGAAACTCTGAGGGTCAGCGCCCCGCGGCTGACGAGGAAACGCGCGTGTGGGGTGCAGTGCGGATTATTTTTCACATCGGCCTCAAACTTTAAAAAGCCTACAAACGCACACTTGGGTTGCCTCCCTCCCACCACTCATAACAATCTCGGTTCATGTGCCAGGGAAATGCATGCTATTTCAATATTTAGCTCAGGCAAACAAGATTAGCACGGCGAATTTTTTTCTCACATTACTACCCATGGCCAAGTGCGTAACTCTGCCATGGTCCTCCCTGCCTGCTCGCTTTCCATTGAGTGTAGCCTTTACCTACAGGCATATAATCCTCATCATTGCAGAGGTAACTGCTAACCATCTGTATCTTAACAAGAGGGAATTAATGAAGCAACATATATTTAACAGTTGGGGTGTCTATCTCCCAGATATGCATGAATACCCTTTCTAATACAATGACAAGTTGTCAACTAAACTCAGCTGGTAAAGATAAGTCCACTGAATTTGCTTTTTGGACAACCTGGGTTGGAATTTCTCTCCTACCCGTAATTACCCATGTGACCTTGGGAAACTTACTTAAATTTGTTAGCAGACTTGGGTAGTTGCCTACCCATGAATCTTCATAATTTTTAGTCAGTTGTGGTTATTCCATTCCATTTGCCAGGACTGTTTTCAGAAGGGAAATGGACATCAGATTAAGTTTGGTTGCATAACAATTACAATTACAAAAAGAGTAAGAAATAAAAATAACAGTGACTTTAACTAAGATGTAAGTATAATTCCCTGCTGGAAGAAAGAAGTCAGGTGTTAGGCCGCCTGGGGCGCTGCAGTGGCATCAGGGATGAGGTCCCCACCCGCTCACTTGTCTCATTTTGCTGTGCTCGCGCTGTCTCAGGCCCAACATGGATGCTTGAGCTCCGCCAACGTATCGGTACGTCGGCCCACAGGACGCCCGCGTCGGTGGGGACTTTGTCACATGGCCACAATCAGCTGTACGGGAGGCAGAGAAAGGCAGGCCCAAAGAAGGCAGGGCGAGGGGGTGCCAACCGGCTGTCATCGCCACAACCTGTGACTCAATTCCAGCCAAGGATCTATGAAGAAGCTTCTAGGAAAGATTCTCTCGCTAACGAGGAGAAGGAGATGGCTTGTGCTCCTTCCCCTGGTCGCTGTTATATCCCAACGCACTGTTTTGCCGCCAGCCTGGGGGAAGAGCCAACACACAGAGCAGGACGCAGCCTGTGGGGAAAAGGACCTGCCACCCATGGACTGCATGCCACTCTGGATTTCTTCTTGTGTTAGACAGCAACTCCATTGCCATTTAGTTCTGTTGTAGGGTGAGTATTATGTTGCTTGCTGCTGAAGGCCTTCAAATTCATTTGATCTGTCCAACAGGCCTTCCAAATTTGAGGACAGTTATTTTTCCCTCTCGGTCTGTATGTTTACCAGCTAAAAGTTCGAGAGATACAAAAGACTAACCAATTATTGTTTTAATCCCTGTTATCAAAATATACCTTCTTTTATTTTAAAATGAATGCAAAAAACCATATTGCATTCATTTACTCAGATATTCAAATATTTCTTAAAAATCGTAAGTTTTGAAATCCTGGCTTCACCATTTCTGGTACTGTCATGTAGAACAAGTAACAGTCTGTGAGAGCCACAGTTTCTTTATATGTAAGAAGGGGGAAACCACCCCTTTTTAGAAGTGTGTGAAAGTCAGAAATATAGGTACATGAGATGTATAGTAGGCGCTCAGTAACCGGCAACTATTGTATCCTGGGCAGCCACCGAGGACACAAAGATGAAATGAGTAGATCTGGTTCAAAGTTCCATTCATCCCTTTCTTCTCGCCTTCATTCCTTCATTCATTTATACAAATGTACATAAATCCATATTCCACCTAGTTCCAGAAGGCACTGAAGCAGCCAGGAGGCAAATAGAAAAATTATAGCAATGTTTTAAGTTATAAAGTGTATATACCAAGGAACTACGTACGGGCAGTCCAAGAGCAGAAACCAGGAGACAGCGGATGACACAAAAGAGCAGAAACTATGAAGGAAAAAGAAGGAAAGTCAAGAGCAGGTATCTGAGACTAGAGAAGAAATGGGGAAAGAAGAGTAGAGGCGGAGGGAGGGAGGGAGGGAGGGAGGGAGGGAGGGAGGGAGGGAGGGAGGGAGGGAGGGAGGGAGGGACGGGCAGGCGGGGGGGGGGGGGGCTGAAGAGCTGGCTACTGGGCAAAGCGGAGTGCGCAGCTCGGAAGCGTCCAGCAGAGCCCTCCCCGAGGGGCGCCCCGGGTACCCCAGGCCTCAGGTGTCCGTCCCCTCTCGCACCCTTTCCCTGTAACTACAGTGAAGCTCTGCCACCTGAAATAGCCAACATGGCTCTGTTCCCTGGAACACCAAGGATCCCAAAACAAAGTAAATGGCAGCTGAAGCTGGGGAACTGACAACAGGGTGAACAGTGACACGGTGCACAGTGACCAGGAAAGACGGCTGGGACGGAAATGTGCTCAGGGGCCAGATGAAGAAAGAGATGCCTGCAGAGGAAACCAAGACGTAACACTCAGAGAGGCAGGGGCCGAAGTAAAGGGCTTGTGGAAATGGAGGAAAAGAGGCTGCCAGGGAGGAGCAGAGTTGGATTCAAAGGCCAAAAAGTTTAAATGCAATAAGGAAGGACTCATCTTACTGAATTTGGAGATGAGGTCTTCTGTAACCTTAGAAAAAGGAGATTCAAGGGAGTGATGGGGTAGAAGCCAGCTGGCAGAGTAAATAGAGATGAATATGTGAAGGAGCTTTGAGTGGTAAACTATTCTCACAAGAGGTTTAGCTGTAAAAGATAGAAGAGATGGCTTTCAGGAGAAGCTTGCTCAAGCAAGGGTTTTGACACAAGGAGATAACTGTGTGTAGAAGAGAGGTTGAAGCCAGAGGAGAGTGAGGTGAGATTATTTAGAGTGGACCCTGAGGAAGCATAACTGCATGGGATTTAGATTGGAAAACAGATATCTTCGCCTTTGAGATAGGAAATGGAGCCTGTGATAATTATTTGAATTTCATTTGTGGTAGATCTTTTACCACAGGACAAATTGACCCAGTACTTTCATATGGAAGTAGGTGTAACAAAGGACTATTGAAAGCTTTAAATTAGCTTGTTTTAATCTCACAGCATATTATGTGTAAACAATATGGCTTTCTATAATTTTCCAATTATAGTTACTTGCTCTGTATCATAAGTCCATTTCACAAGAGAACTGATGGGGCTGGGTTTCTGGAATTGATGGATTTTGTACTTGTAGCTAGCCAATGAATCACCCAGGAAGTTAGAGAGACAAGGATGTTATTACCTCTAGATCTTAGGGCCCTATCACTCAGGCACATCTGCTTTTCCAAATGAAGGAAACAAAACCAGAATAGAAGAGACAGTTGACAAAGCCACAAGGTCAGTCCCTGCCCTCTCCTTCCTGGTTTCCTGCACTGACCTGAGAATATCTACGCGAGCTGCCTTGCAGCAATTCTATGCTCTGAGAAAAAAAGCTAATAGAGAAATGACTAATACTACTTGTCTCTTTCAGCACCTCTGAAATGACATCTGATTCAGTTACTCATTTCAAAATTTTAATTCACTTTCTACTATGTGCTAGACACTGTTCTAGGCACTGGAAAGAGTGGTGGTCATGAAATAATTTTCCTATGTAGTATCCATGGCCATGGGTCTTGCATAAGGACTAATAAGAATCCTTACTGTTTATCTAAATGGATGTATCTGTAAATCTCACTAAGCATATTGCATTACTATTTACAGAAGATGAGGTTGCTGTTTATTTTCCAGTGTGGAAGATGCACATGTTGTACTTTTCATTTACAAGGTACAGCTCAGGGTGAACAAACCCTTAGGATAAATACTCCATTCTAAAACCCACAAAAGATGATGAACTCCAAAGGTTACATGTATTTGACTTCTATTTGGCCCAGGATTCCATATTTGTCAGAAGATCCAAGTGACATATTAGGGAAAGTTTATTTTGTTATCATCTAAAATAGCTTTCTTATCTCACCTCCAATACTGATTTCCCAAGTTGTCTTAATTATCACATTTGAATTCATCTCCATGAACTTTCCTAAAATTGTTTTAAAATGTCTAAATTTAAAAATGTTAGACTATATCACTTCTTAAGATACTGGATTAAAAAGAAAACAAACAGGCTTTCAATTTATTACTTCCATGAGGTTAACTCTTATTCTATAATCATATTTCCTAATATTGCTGTTGTCAAGCCTAAAGGGAATTATCTAGTCCCGTTAAGTTCTATTGTATTATGTCTACTTCTGTATCTCCATAGCCTATAAAATACCTGACCAAGAAAAAAGGGCTTAATAAATAGTTCTATAATAAAATAATTAATAAACAAGTAATTGTTACCCTTTTAAATTTGTAGACTTTAAACTTCTCATCTTTCTGCCTTCATTTTTTGCAGACTAGAGAATCCTAATTCTTTAATAGATTCTCATCAAGTAAAATTTAGGTGCTATAATTGAGATGACCATATGTCCCAGATTGCTTAGGGCAGTTCCAGTTTATGTCTAATGTCCCACTGTCATGAATACTAGAGACCCTTTCCTTTTTAAAAGTGTCCTGGCTTGAATGAACCTATGCCCACTATATCTCTGGGCTCCCTAGGTATCTTCTGTAATATTCTATACACGGGTTTCAGTGCTGACAAAATCTTGTACATTGCAGGAGTTTCTGTTCGTTTCCCAGTTCCCTTCCTGATGATCAGGTGTTTCTATAAGCCTTCAGACTATTGGGTAGGGGTTGTCTAGGCAAAGTGTAGGCCAGCACTAGTCAAATTTTAATGTGCATATGTAACACGGGGGGCTGTTGTGCAAATTCAGATCTATTCAGCCTGTGTGAAACGGTGATGGAGATTTTTCATTTTTAACTGGCTCCCAGGTGATTCTGGTACTGCTGGTCTGAGGGCCACATTTTGAGTAGCTAGGGTCAGTGAGTGTTCCTAATTAGCCACAACTTAGAGACCACTCATTACGATATACTCTCTAGTAGTGCTTATGAATGTGCATTTTGGATACCACGGCATTGAGGTCAAATCCTGCCTCTACCACTTACTACCTATGTGACAAATTTTCTTATATATGGGATAGAAAGAATAATGTCTGTCTCAGAATGATGATGTGAGGGTTAAATGAGACAATAAACATAAAATTGCACTTTCCTCACTCATTGTAAATGTTCAAAAATGGTGGTAATTGAAATCGTCATCGTCATAATCATAAAACTGCAGTTTGTTCTTCTCCTTCCACTCTATCCAGCACTTCTCTGCAATTTCCCCCATTTTATCCCAACCTTAACATCAGAGGACACTTGTTTAGATAAATATCAGAAGGTAATGAGTAGGGTCATGTTGTGAACAATAAGTACCTAAAAAATGGACACTCGGGTACGCTAAGTTATCAAGTTGTCAGTACATGCAGGGGTTACAATCCGGGTTCGGATAGATTCACAGGAAAGGCAGGAACAAATATTTGGCTAAAAGTTATTGATTAATTCCAGTTCAGAGACATTCAATTGTCTCTTGGGCAGATTCAATTTTCTGTTGTGGCTGCCTCTTCTAGTTTGCTTTTGTCAATAGTGGCAACCAGGAGCAATTCAACTGTATATACTATTCTAAAACCCAGTTTTGCCAGCAGAAGGAACAGAGTGAATATTAGAAAAATAGGGAGACTGAAAAAACTCTTAAAACTAGGGCTTGTTTTAAACTTTGTTTCTTCTTTTTCCTAATTGGGTATCAGGAGGCAAAATTCCAAGTATTTCAGTTTCACTTTCCTTCCCTAGCCTTTCAAAACTCACATAACTGGAATCTTTGTTTTAACTGCCATAAAGTGATGGGATTGAAACAGTATTTTGTAAACACAAACTTTTAATTTAAATCTATGGGGTCACAAAATCATTGTTGCAGTCATCAGAAATTATTATCCTCTTCTTCATCATTAAGGTCCTCTTCAGCTATAAACATTTCTCTTTCCTCTGATGTCAGTCCTAATACAGGACAAGTGTTCTCTCTCTGGATAAGAGTCAACAATGAAAGGGGAAAAGTGAGATCAGAAATCTGCATAATTTTCTCAACAATTTAATCTCTGACTATTTAGTCATTGTAAAAGCAGATGTTGAGTTTCAAGTCACAACCTCCCACAATTTGAAGCTCTCTGTAGACTATAATTTTCCATCAATTCATTCACTGACTTATTTAGCTCACAGAATTACCAAGGCATATTTCCTGAGGTCCATCACTATGTACAGGCTAATCATGCTCCACCCTGAGATAATGACTTTGACACTTGGACGGCAGGTCATTTTCAAAGGACATCTACAATAGAAATAGGTTCATAACAAACATTGGATCAACTATCAGAATGACTGGAAAAGAGTGTTGCTTATTGACAAAATAAGTAGAATTAATTTATATTCTTTCTGTCATGGTTGCACTCAACATTGACAGATCTCATTTGGTACATAAATTTCAAATACCTTAAGAACTCAAATGTAACTTGTGATTTATTTCCTTTGGAGTGGGACTCTGAATGCTGAAAAATAAAAGTGTTTGTAACCAAACTTTTCTTTCCTCTAGGAAATATAACTAGGATTACTTTGACTGGCATTCTATAGAAATAGCAGCAGCTGCCCTTCTGATCAATATTCCAATGTAGAAGCAATTTTTTTTTGTTATTAATCAAGACCAAGCAATTATCTGCCTTTCAGCTATATAACATGAAATAACAGAATCAACACCAACAACTCACTGAAATTATCCAAAGGTACAAACACAAGCCTGAGGAGATATCTCCACAGCTTGGCCTGCTGAGGCTAAGGACTGGGGTTTCACTAGGGGCCCTTCCTCCTTTACAGAATCACCAGAGTCTAGGTACTCTCTCTGTGCTACCAAGTATGAAGTGAGTCCAAGATGGAGCAGCTTTAAAATTCAAAACTGGATCTAGGAGGACTGTAGCTTACTTAGCCAGGCACATGGGAGCTACTATTTAAACCTCGCACAACACCCTTCTCTAGAGTACAGCTTTGGTCTTTCTAGTCCTTAGGCTTTTCAAACAACAGGGGCTTGATGGCTATAAAGGAAAACATCTATGGAAGATTATTCACCAGGACAGAGCAGATATAAAATATTTCCAGCATTACAAAAATTTCCATTGGACAATGTTGTATATCTAGATGCTATAAAATTGTCGGGTGTCAGCTTTTAAAATTTTTATTTTCCAAATTTATTTGCAATGACTCCTTCTCTCAGTTCCCCAGAAGTGGGCAAACTAATACCATCTTTGGAGCTATGGTTTCAATGGATAATCATATGTTTGCTTAGTCAAACTGGAAAACCAAATAAATTTGAAAGCGTATACCTTCCATGGCATGTGCTAATTTCTAGTTTCTTACTCATGACTATGTGTAAGAATTTAAACTAAAACCTGTTCTTCACATTAACAGACAAAAAGGGCTTTGTCTGACTATCTAAATTGACTTCCCACACAGGAAACTAAGTGATAGCAAGCTGGTACAATGGTTGACTCATCCTTTAAATACCAGCTCCCCCTTATGTCACAGCTCTGATTAAATACCACCTTCTGAGAATGCTTCCCTTGCCAACCTACCAACTCCACTCCATCACTTCATCATCTTATCTTACTTATGACCACCTGACATATTATATATTTATTGATTTGTTATCAATCTCCCTATTTTACATTGTAATCTCTTTAAAAGGAAATATTTTAACTATTTTATTCACTGATGTATTCATAATGCCTACACAGTACTTCTGTTTTTTCACTTTGTATATGCTGTCTATAATTGTAGAATGAACTTATGAAGGGAACCTCTTGAAAAAGGGTATAAAATTCTGTGCACGTGCATTTCTCTGGAGAGAAAATGCATAACTTAGATCTTATTATGTATGGATTAGGTCTGTGGTCTAAAAAGACTAAGAACTTACCTCAGTGATACATGTATAATGCCATTCATTATCAGTAACATTATTATTGGCAATGTCCATAACCAAAAATTGTGCAACTGATAAAATGCCCAATTTTTTAGAATCATATAAAATAGACAAACATAAATTGAGAAAGCAATGACCATGGAATGTTTATATTCTAAGGGCTTGATGCTGCTGTTGTAAATGCAGTAAAATTTACATTGAAGAGAATGTTAATCCATCCTAAATAATTTAAATCACTCCAAATTCTATTCTGGATCCTTCTTACTGAACGTAGGTATATATTTACGGATGTGCAATCAATGATCATATCCATTTTGTCTTTCAGGGTTTCCCTAAGAGGTTTTAGCTGGAGATCTGGGGGTCAAGTTTGGGTACAGAACCTGGGGCATTCGAAGGTAGATCGGGACAAGCCTCGATTCTCAGCACTGACGGCTTCTCCCTGCTGTCTGCTTCCTCACCTTCCTTGTTCCCTAAAATATAAGCTACCGAGTGAGGGTTGAAGGAGCTGCAAAAGCGTAACAATGTGTGTGCGTGGACATAAAGATTCTAGATGAGATCAGGGGTTAGGGGGACGTGTAAAGACAGAGGCCACATGGGCTCAAAGGAAAGCGCTAAGAAAATTAAATTAGGGCGAAAGAAAGGAACAGGAAGATAAAACGAGTTCAAAACAGTCATAAACAGGTAAATGAATAAGAAATACAAACAAAATAGGAAGGCGGGGGGAAGGAAGATAATAATGAAGGAAAGGGGAAATGAGTAGCAGAGGAAAAAGGGAAGGTGAAAAAGGGATAAATACGTAGTGATATATCATGAAAAGAGAAAACAATAAACAGGATATAAGCATAGAAGGGAGACAATAAAGAGATGATCTCTCTTAAAACATGTCCCATCTGAGTACGAGTGACCTAAAACAATGGCCCCTGTCCCAGCGCTCACGAGAAATCTCATTTTACAAGCTGCAGAGCCTCTGGTCATGTAAGACCTGAAGCCTTGCGGAGAAGTCCTGTTTCATCACCATGCGACTCCTACTCAGCGCGTTGCTTTCGCACTGGAGTGATGACCTAAGCAGACAAGAGCTCTTAAGAATGTCCTGCATTTATCTTATTCTGTCACTTGGATTCCCTGGCATTGTCTCTTAATCACTGCCGAGTTCGGCATAGGAAATGATAGAGTGTCCCATAATCGGGAGTCTCCTGAACCCTTCAAAGATGACAAAGAGAAATGTGCAAACAAACTAGGTTCCTGAAGAGCATACAATTCTATAAATTGTCAGAACACATAAAAATATGTACCATGACATTTAATAAATGAAACCATTGAACAACAAATAGCAATATTTATTCCTTCAGGCCCTTGAAGCAATGATGACAGAAATGCCTCCGCTTATTTGTTTGTCTGCCATTTAGGGGCTTAAACTATCTGGAAGATAATCTTAAATCCAGAAGTAAACCCAAAGCTTTCTTGTGAACTTTCTTTTCAAGATGGGAAAGCTCTGAGACCCCCTTTGGCCAGAGCTGACTAGCTTGATAGTTATGTTGATAACTAGGGTGACTTAACGAGCACGGTTATCGGTTTCCTGTGTCAGCCTTCAATTCTGCCCTCAGGAGCCAAGCAGAGGAGCCCTGAGATGGGCTGGGCGACAGAGATGAATACGGGGGAAGAAGGAAACCAGTTAGAGGAGCTGGGCCGTCCAGAGTCATTTGGGAGAAGGTAAACGTTCCCGCACCGCAGAGGCGCTCGAAGGCTTCCCCATACAGCCGAGCTCGCGAAGTCACGGCCACGGTGGGGGGGCAGACGAGGACAGAGGAGCGACCTCCAGTGGCTCTGTGCCCTGAGGCCTCCTGTGCGGCTCCCTGCTCTGCCCCCAACCTGCTACGCTGTGATGAGGGGTTCACAGGCCGCTCTCACCCTAGAACGTGGGCCTCTCAAAGGCTGGCAGTGCGGGCTTTACTCATGGGTAGACATGCAATTCACACTTCTTAAATCGACATTTCACACACTTTGAGGCTTTTAGGCTAATCGTTTGGAGAAAAATGGAAGTTGATATTTACAGGGTAAAACTTCAATTATCTGGAAAACTCTGCAACCTATTTCCCAGCCTTCCTTAGCTGTGCCTGATCATTCTAGATTATATTCATCGGTGATGTTGCTACCCTCAAATCCTCAGCCTGCAAGATGGTTTGACCTCCCCCCCCACCGCTGCATTTAGCAAAGTCATAGCAACCTTACACAGAGGTGATACAAATGGCAAAGTGAATCAATTATTGAAATTCTCATTGCACTTCTACATATATGTTAGCCTGTGGGTTCTCTGATTTATGCTTCTGACCACTTAACAACAGGATAAATTATTTCCAGTAAATATTCTGTCATCAAAATAATGAAACCATAACTAAAATACATCAATTTGATTCCCTCATATCAGGAAATTATTGAAGCTGGAGATGGGTGCTCTAGTGCTGGTTCCTGAACTTGGCTGTTTTTAAAAACATGGTCTCTGAGCAGCACAGTTACTTATTCTGTCTGGATCGCAGTAGAAGCGGATCAGGGTATTTGTCTATCACCCTGGATGATTTTAATGCAGCCAACCTTGTGTAGAATACTTTAGAAGAATACTGATTTTTTTTCTAACCATAATATAGATGGTGAAGGAAAAACTATACAAGTTTGAAAAATTTCTTTAGGTTTTACAAAAAGTCTAACCTTCTGAAATCAAAGAAGTCAATAAATGTAATGACTCTAAATTAGGGGATGCTGTTTTTCTCAAATTTTAAAAACATCCTATTTGTTTTTCGGTTCCAGCAGTGTTGTTTAAAGAATGAGGCAGAGAATGGTGTGGCATTATAGCACAAACTACCTGAACACATACGTTTTGTCTGACATTTTAATTCTTTACTACTCATAGTTAGTTGCCTAGCATGTACTCCTCACAAAAATCACATGAAACCAAGTCGTGAGCAATTTGTGAAGAGAGACCTCTATCTAAATAATTATCCACTGGCTCTCCAAAAAACAATTCGTGATTCAAAAAGTCACATAGAGAGTGGAAGGTTTATTTGAGGGCTATCAATAAATCAGAAACTCAATGTAATTTGCAATTTAGTACTCTGTGGCTCTTGTCTTCTTCGATGAAGGGCTTTTACTAAATTTAACTATAAGTTTAATTTTAGATAATCAAACTCCAAACCAAACCTGTGTATATGTCGACCATTTATTTAAACCTGTACTGAATCTCCAAGAGTTCCCTCCTTAGGCAGAGAAAGCAAGAAAAAAAGAACTCCCTAGATTTTCAGCTGGGCGTGGTTCCTGGATTTGCAATTGCACAGATTTCCCTATGAGTCACACTGTTCCTAGTATATCCAGACTTTCCCCTTCTGGATGCCTGAAGAGAATCTTCTATTGACAATGGAACGCTGGAAAGAGATGAGGAACCATACAACTGGGGCCAGCTCATTAAGACACAGGAAGACCTGGTGTTTTACAGCAGAGGTTCTCCCACTTGAGTGTGCAAAAAGGACCGAGGGATATATGTTGTTAAAACACACATTCCTGAGCCTCACCCAGATTTCCTGTTCACCAGGTCTGGTGAGGCCCATGATTCTGCGTCTCTAACAAGCTTCCAAAGGATGTAGATGCTGCTGGTCCATGGACCACATTTTGAGTAGCACTGGATTAGAGCAAATTTTCTCTGCCTTGGTTGTAAGGACCAATTAAATGAGGATCTATTTGATCATGTAGTATGGGGCCTGGCCCAAAAGCAGGATCAATAAGTGGTAGTGAGTTTCTTTTAAAAAATAGTCTTTGAATAAGGATCTTCTGAGATCGAAATGGCATGAAACTAGAAATCAACTATAAAAAAACCACTCAAAAACATTCAAATACATGGAAGCTAAATAGCATGTTATTAAACAATGACTGGGTTACTGATGAGATCAAGGAAGAAATAAAAAACTTCCTGGAAACAAATGAAAATCAACACACGACAACCCAATATCTTTTTTTAATTTATTGTTTATTGTTGACAATATTACAGATGTCTCCCATCCTCCCTTTGCCCCCCTGCACCCAGCCCTGGCCCCACCCCAGGCCTTCACCACACTACAGTCTGTGTCCATGGGCTATGCATATACACATATAAATTCTTTGGGGAGCGGGAAGGGATTAACCAAAGAGCTTATATGCATCTATGCAAAACCGAAGGACTCAGACAATAGTGCAGTGAGGGCCGGGGGGGGGGGGGGTAGGAAGGGGTCAATGGGGGAAAAGGGGGGACATCTGTAATACTTTCAACAATAAAAGTAATTTTTTAAAAAAAAGATAGTCTCTGTCTGAGTCAACATCCTCCAAACTCTGTTTATCACAGAAGGGTAAGTTTGTGTCTACTGAATTAGAGAAATTAGAGTGTGTAGAGGAAATAACAATAAAATAAGCCTAACACCTATTTCTATGGTCACAAAGCCTAAAATGTAGTTCCATGGCTAATATGCTCAACATACTGTTGTGATTCTTAAATAATCTTTAAGACATAAATATGTTTCTTAAGTTGTCTCCAAAGCAAAATATTATGCAAATTTGTTAAATCCCTTTCATCCCAAATAACCTCAGAAGATAAAAATCAGTTTCCCAAAGAGCAAAAACAACCAAAGGGGTTGAGATAAAAATTTCACAAGAAACTGGCTAAAAGGGTGAGGCGACATAGCTCGTCTCGCAGCCGCAACCTCCCTCGGCAAGGACACTCCTGTTAGCTTTTCCCTTCCACCGCCAGGAGGAGCACCGAACTTTCTCACAGGGTCACAGGCAGCTGTCGGACGGGCACTACGCAGGCTGGCAGCCCAGCGCTGAATAAAGCCTTTAGTGACTTCCTAACAGGATAAAAATACCTCCTGGCGGGAGTTCAGCAGAGGAGTCTGTACAAACCACTTCTGTATATAAGGTCCTTTTAAACTTTTCTATTCAAAACACTGTAGCAACAGTTATTTGTGATCCTGGAGGCAAGAGGGGACAAAGTTAATTGATTATTGGTGCTCTTTCTTTCTTCACATTTAAGATGAAGCATTAGGAATAAGGCAAGTAAAAATTAATGTTACGGAAGAGAATGTTTTGCGATTTAGAGATTAGAAAAGTGCATGGCCAGTGACCATTAATTGATTATGCAGAAGAGGGTAGAAAGAGGTGAGCTGAAAGAATGTAGAGAGAAACGGCCACGTGGCTCCCTTTAGCATTCCCAAACCAGGCCTTAAAAGACAATCCCATCTGCATCCCTAACCAGCTCTTTGCATTTTTATCTATTTCATCAGCAAGTAGTGGACACGTTATCACTGTCTTGGTAATTCTGTGGGCAAAAAATCTTAAGACCCTTATTTTTATAATATGTTTTCATATCCTGATAACTGGTATGACTTTTTAATTAATAATAAAGTCCTCTAAGATATAACAACAAATTTTTAAGTAGAGGAAACAAAATGGTTTTTAGATAGTTCCTATGTCCATAGAATAATTTGAAATGGTGGCATTATGGGTTGTGGTAGTGATGGTGGTAATGATGAAAAAGGTGATAATAGTGATAGAGGTGATGGAAATTTAGCTAAATTTCATGAAAACCTATCACCATAGGACAGATATTGGGCTAAGCAATTGACATTAGTAGCTAATTAAAACCTCTCCTCAACCCTGGGAGGAAACTACAGAGCTTTCTTCATTTTCTTGTTTTAAAGTTAGGGCATCCAGGTCATTCTTAAAAACCTTTCAACACAAATATAAATAATAGGTAAATATGAAGGTTATTGTTAACTAAATACTAAACTAATTATTATATAGAGGATGCTTTTATGTTTAGATAAAATCCCATAGAGCTGTATTTGTGAAGGTTGGCTCTTCATCTGATGAGTTACTGGCCCATTTTCACTGATGTCCACATAAAATAAGACAAGAATACACATACTATATGGGTCCTGCCATATACAGAGAATTTTTTCTTACTACAATTCACTCTTACAATTTTCTCTACAGTTGTGACATTTTTACAATAAGCATGTGCTCTATCTACAACCAAAACCAATACAGCTTTGTAATCTTAGAACAAATAAATGATGTAGCTTCCAATGACATTCTCAGAATGATCACTTGCATTTATGAATCTGAAACATGGATATAAATATATATTAAACTATTTCATAGACTACTAAAGAGTCACCAGGTTTTTGCCAAGCAAGTCAAAGTACAAATGAAACCAACAAAAAAATATAAATGAAAATGCACCTGTATGTGCCAGGTGGGTACTGGAAATATCTGGGGACCACTTTGCAAAGTGTTTGATTGTCTAACCACTATGCTGTCCACCTGAAACCAATACAAGTAATATTGAATGTAAACTGTAGTTGAAAATATTAAAAATTTTCAAAAAGAATGCACTTGTAATAAAAGTCAAAGATAATAAGACTAAAGAAGCTTATACTTACATCAAATTTCACTTGGATTTATCTATTAGAAAAGTACCTAAATGGAGAGGTACATGTGGCATCTGCAGTCATATTATTAGCAATAATAATTATTTTGTGTCTAAATATGTAAACTCTACATTATTTATTAGATATTCTATTTCCTCTTGGCTAAAATCGCTTTGGGGCTTGAGCCAAAGCCACCTCTGAGTAAAAGGCATCAGTCAGATTAGCATTTACCAGAACATTCCAAAGTCAATAAGGCATGTATTTTTAAGAGCCTTTGTGCTGGCTATCTTTAGGTCAGCAAAGGAAGAAGTTCTGAAGAACCAGAACTGGGAGTTCCACAAGTAAACAGCCTGTTTCACAGTTCCCTGTGAAGAAAAATCTGGAAACTCTCAAGGGGAGGTTATGGCTGATCTAAAGTGACTTGACAAAACTCAGGACCAGTTAAATCCTTAGGCTAGTGAGGGTTTGCCTATTGCCTCCTCAGAGTAAATTATAGAATTAAGACATTCTAGGATCAATTCAAGAAGATGGTAAAGCGCCTTCCTGGATATGTTACCTCTCTCTTCCTTTACCTTCTCTACGAAACAACCCCGGGTGAGTCTAAAACTCATTAAAATAACATTTATGTGGGCTTTATTATTGATCCTTGGTCTGTGGTTCCTGCCATTAGGTGCTGTGTTGTTCTAATCCCAGATTTCTAACCCATATCCTGAGCCTGTAACCTCAGATACAAATTATCAGCCAATAGGATGACTGAGAAGCTAATTCTGCTCATACATCGCCACCTCTCTTAAGATGGTAACAAAATAGCCACTTCCTCCAATTTTAGAGGAAAATCCACTTTGTGTATAAAACTCAGTTGGCTCTGGCTTATGAAGAAAGGCTAAGAAGTGACAAACCTTCAGGAAATATGAGGACTGCAGAAGGGAGAAGTTATCAAACTATAAAAGGAAATAGAGTTCGGGCTGGGAAAAGAGAACAGGGTGTTTTCCCTTGCCTCTGAGCATAAACTAGAAAATACACAAAGCTTATTCACGTATTTTTTCTGATTCAAACACAGTTGAAATTTAGAAATAGAGTAAATAAAGAAATGAGGGAATTTTAATGCTTGAAAAAAAAGTGGAAAGAACATTGTAATATCAGTGTGTAGAAAAAAGATGAATAAAATAAATATACAGATTATAGGATAGCCAATGAGATGCACAAAAAACGTATGAGAGCATTAAGGATTTCCATTGCAGATAAGGTCACGGGTCCAAGATCTACCTGCTATCAGTAATTACATAAAACAACCTGACGTGCAGCCCTAGAACTAAGATTTTGTCTCTAAAACTTTCCCCACTAAAAAGAACCAGGGATCCTTGGGGAGTAATCAAATCTATATATTGCAGCAGGAAAAATCAGGATGAATCAGGCACTCTGTTGTCACCAGGAACCATGAATGCTTTCAAGGACGGTGTTAAGTGGACAAATGGGCCAGCTTAAAAGTGCTCTCACTGACAAAGGTATGACAATTTAAACATCAAAAAGGAAAAAAAGTAATCCTGTAAAAATCCATGAGAACAAAATGATAATATAAAACAACAAATAACATGATATTACATAATATTTCCCCCAGGAATATTTACTGGAAATGCTGCAAACTGATGAACCCAAATACACGCTTGGCTTGCCAAATTTCAAGATTTGCTGAATCCCATTAAGTCAGTGTGAGCAGTAAAATGTTACAGAAGGTGTTTCAAACTGGGTACAGAGTGCAGAACAGTGGTTCTCAACCCTGGGACACATGAAAATCACTTGAGGAGATTTCTAAAAATATCAATGCCTGGGCACTATCCCCAGACCAATTAAATCAGAATCTCCGAAAATGGGACTGAGGCCCTGGTAGTATGAAAAGTTTCCCAGAGCATTCTAGAAAAGGTTGAGAACCACTGGTCTAGAATCTAGTGTGACCAGCTATCCTGGGGACTTTCCTGGTTGTAGCACTGAAAGTCCTATGTCCCAGAAAACCCTCAGTCCTGGGCAAATAAGGATGACTGGTCACTCTCTTCAATCAGGTGATAAAAAGCTGTCACAGAAATTTTCAATGAAAATCAGATAAGAAAATACTGTAAAAGTATTGGATATAGGTGACCACGATTCACCGGGTTGCAAGAAAAGTTTGAGGCCTAGAAAATACCACTACTATAAAAGTGACTGTGTTACAACAAAGGCCCACTGACGCTGAAGCACCAGGTTGGCAAACTCTAGTTCTTGGTGTTTTGGTCCAAAATTTCTGACTGAAAACACTGAATTTGTAACTTTGAAACCATGTTCTCAATCAATAAGTCTGTATCCACAATCTCCCTTTTCCTCATTTGGGTCAGTAACCTTACAACTCTGAAAAGTATACTAACACTAATTGTAAGACTAAGCTAAGGCTAAGGCTAGTGCTAATGCTGGTGCTGGTGCTGGTACTAATAATAATGGTGGTGCTAGTATTAGCATTAATATGAATACTAATGCTAATGCAAGCACTAGTACTAACACTAATATAGACACTAGTATTGGTGTTAAAACTAATACTAATACTAATGCTAAGCACTAACACTACTAGCAATGCTACTAATAGTATTTCTAATGCTAATACTAGTGCTGATCCTAGTAACAATTCCAATTCCAATGTACTAATACTAGTATGAATATTAGTGTTAATACTAGTACTAATGCTAGTGCTAGTGCTAGTATTAATGCTAATGCTAGTACTTAATACTAGCACCAATATTAGCATTACTAGTAATACTGCCAATGCTTATATGCTGGCACTAGTATTTATACTAGCATGAACACTAGTATTAGCAATAATACTTATGCTAGTATTAATTTGAACTTTAATATTAACACTATTGCTAATGCTGGTACTAGCAACAATACTAATATAGGTACTAGTACTAATAAAATATATGGAGTTAATAAAATTAATAAAACTTTTATATTAGCACTGTTGAGCTGGTAACTTCTAGAGTAAATATATTAAGATATACAAGTTCTATTTGTTCTTTGAGGTCTTTGACCTGTTTGGGAGAATCTGACATATTAAACTTATGATTTTATTTAAAGTACTTAGAATTTAATAATTTAAGTTTCTAATCACTGTCCAAATATTTTAGGAAATCTACTATGTTAAATCTGGAAATTTAGCCATCATAAGGAATATTTAGATGCTCAGTAAAATAGTTTTAATGGTTAGATTTGAAAATCTGACTGGCTGTTATTTAAAGGATTAACAGAAAAGTGTTCTCTTTCTTTTATATTAATGCAAACATGTTAAGATTTACAAATAGAATGAGACTTTTAAGTGGAGCTTAAAGGCTTAAAAAGGTATTTTTAAAGGTATAACTTGATATGGATGTACTGTTACCCATGGTGGGAGTTCATATGTGGAATATAATGAACAAAATAAACTGATAAACAAAATAAATCCAAAGACACAGAAGCATGGAACAGACTGAGGGATCTCAGAGGGAAGGCAGGGACTGGGGAGTGGGTGGGGAGAGATTAATCAAAGAACTTCTATGTTTATATGCATAACCTGTAGACACAGACATTGGTGTGGGGAAGGCCTGGGGATGGGATGCATGCGGGGTAGATGGGATCAATGAGGGAAAAGGGGGGACTGTAATACTTTCAACAATAAAGATAAAAAATTTTAAATTAAATTAAAAAATTAAAAAATGTTAATATTGTACACATGTGCACACAAACAAAAGCTTGGGCTTTCAAAGAACACGACCGGTGTGATGTTTCTGGAACAGGTGTCGTGTTGCGGTGTCACAGGGGACAGGAAAGCAAGGACAGTTCCTGGGAAATGAGAAGAGGGGAAAGGGACAGAGCAGGCACAATGAACCCACCCTCAGCTTTGCCACGAAGGCCAAGGCCCCGCATTCACTGTGCAGTGAGAGCCTCCACTGTGAGATCACTGGCCTGAATCCAAGGGGCATTTTTTTAAATAGTAATACAGATACTTGAGTTCAAAGCACGTGACATAAGTTTTATCAATGAGGCAATTTATAATTTATTTTGGTAGAACTATCCGAAGAAACAAGATGAAGGCTGTTGGTGGAACGTAGCAGAAATACTTTCAGGAAGCCAAGGATAAAGACTTTAGATGTTATTTAGAAGTGCAAAGGTGCTAGAGACAACAGGCTTTCAGGGGAGGCTGGCTCCAGGGCCACGAGGAAGGTGAGGCCCTCTTGTGGGAAGGCGGGAGTGAATCTAGACGTGACGAGACGCCCGAGGCCCGGGATGGTTTACCTGGCCCAGAGCCACCGGCCATAATAGGAACCTGGGAGGCCTGCAGACATGAGGTGTCACATTTAAATGCGCAGGTGGGGCAAACAGGGACATAAGAGCATGCATTTGAAATTGCATATATACAATCAAAACACACTGGTCTCAAATTAAAAATAACATGCAACTGAGGATCAAAAAGCGAAGGGATCAGCATCAAGTGAAACATCCACTCCCAGCATCTTGAAACACACTGAAGAATTCGCAAAAGGGGAGGATGTCACCTCAAGGTGGAAAAACGAAGAAGAGGGAGCAGAAAGGAAAGAAAGGAAATTAAGCTATAAATAGCAGGAAGGAAAAAAATACAGGCACGTGATGATGGGAAACATAAATGGGAATTGGGATAATTATCTGCTCGTCGAAGAAAAAAATACCCTTTTAAAAACATCAGAGGTTTTCAGGTGGTAGGAGGTTAGCAGCAGAAACCAAGACAGCAGTCCCAAGAAGGTCATGGGCGAAGTGGGCTATATCCAGCCGGCAGTTTCCTTGCAACTCCGGGTCTGGGCAAAGGAAAAACACTTGAAAAGACTCATTTGGTTAAAAATATAATACTAGAGGAGAGACAAAAGAGGCTGGCCAGCACTTTTCAGGTAGGAAGAGTGCAGGCCGCAGGGAAATGCAGGGAAGCGAACAACAAAGGACAGAGGCAGCGAGGCGTATCTGCTCACGGCGGTGCCAGCCCTGGCTGCACTCGAGGGTCACCGGGCAGCTCGAGAAAACACCGATGCCCCCCTCAACAGCTGAGCTGACTCTCTGGGGGTCCAGGCCTGAGCGTGAAGGCGCGCAGCAGGGCTGGGGCCCGAGCGAGAGCGGGAGGCCCCGCGGCCCCAGCTCGGCCGCCAGAGCAGCCACTTGCACCTGAAGCGCGCCAATAACTGCAGCCCAAGTTATTTCCTTAGTTCAGCTTGGCAGATAAATGACCTGATTTTCCACTTGACTTAAGGACCTTTATAATTCAGGGGGGAAAGAAGAAAGTTTTCTTAACTAATTATTTTAAATATTCGTAACCATCTCTAAGTAGAAACCCAATGTACCCATGCTCTTCACACTGAAAACAATTCACCCAGCCACAAAATAGAAACCAGCCACACTAAGAAATAAAGTGTTTTGTTTAGATTATAAAATATCTACCGATTCTTTTTCAGCTTTCGTCTCTTCCCTACATCAGCGGCTCTCACTGGGCCAATTTTGTCCCTTCAGGGGACATTTGGCAATGTCTCAGACACTTTCGATCGTCATAAGTGGGGACGTGCTACTGGCATTTAGAGACTAGAGTCCAGCGATGCTGCTCAACATCCTATTATCCACAGGACAGTCCCCACAACAACAAAGAATGACCTGGTCCAAAATGTCACTATGTACCAAGGTTGAGAAACTCTGCTCTGAACAATACAGTTAACATTTCCAATAACTAATAGTCTCTGCCTTCCAATCAGAATGAAAATAAAACAAGTTTCAACATGTACAAATTTTATGCTAAATTAAAGAAAAATAAAAGGCCTCTCACAGGAAATTAAATCACTAATGAAATTATTTTGTGGGTTTACCGCAATGACAGATCAAGGATTGGAGAATCAGAACCTTGGCCAACCAGTCTGCTGAAGTAAAAACTGGATTTCAAATTGAATTTGATTGTTGGAGTTGAGTTTACATTCAGACACATGGAGAGTCCTTTAAATGAAGACTTCTAAAGAGCATTCTTTATCATCAAATATTTAATAAATAATACCTAAAATAAAATATCCATGTTGAATATTATATTTTAAACTCCAAGAATGATGTATTTATAGAAAAATAAAGAATTTTTACTCTATACAGTTATATTCATTTCTACCAGACTACTTGGTAAATTTACTCATTCTATAGAAGTCTAAATGAAAGTGAAATATTAAGATGCTTTTCGGGATTGCAAAGCAAGTGGACAGTGAGAAATAATATGAACCTCAAATATGAGAAAGTGGGTGTGGCTATAGCTTGGAGAAAGAGCCTCATCTGGCTTAAAGACAACAAAAATTAAACATCTCTTGTTCCTGATATGTGATAACAGTAATGTGAAATAGGAACTAGAGGACTATTTTAGAGAAAGGTTTACAAATTATGAATATTATTTATTATAGTCAGAAAACACCAAAACATGACCATGAGTTATAAAACAGGCATTTTAAATATTTGATGAAACCCATTTCCAAGTTTTCAGTTACTGAGGCCCTTCAAGTCAGACCAATGAAGCCAGTGGTTGTCAAATTTGGCTGTATATTCTATTTTGGTCAGTTGGGGATTGAGGACTTTGTTTTTAATGACGCTCAGGCTCCTCTCCAAACCAATCAAATCAGAATTTCGGGGATGGGGGAGCTGATCTTTGGTATTATATTGTACAGCATATACCAAACTGTTATGTGTATGTGGATTATCTGGGGATCTTTCTAAAATGCAGATTCTGATTGAGTGGATCTGGGTGTATCTGAGATTTTTAATTTCTTGGTACCAACATTGCTGGTCTAAGGGACACACTTTGAATAGTGAGTGTTAAAAGCTTCTGGATGATTCTAATATGTAGCCAGCATTGAGAACAATCAATAGTTGACCCCAAGCTTTGAGTTGGGTGCTATGTGGGCACAGAAATGAAATAACATATATAAAAAAGCATTCCTCAAATAAGGAGTTACTTTATCCTAAACCAGAGCTTTCACTGTCATGCAGTCCACAAATCTTTGTCTTAACTTCCAAAAGCAAAAGAAAAGGTCAAATTATTTTTAAAAGGGAACAAGTTCCAATGTGGACCAAAACAATCCCGGTTAGTCCTTTGGAAGGGAGGGCCATTAGGTTTATCGTATAACAATGTAAGCAACGTGCCCCAGCCTTAGCATTGGCTTTCTCTCTTTGGGAACGCTCTGATTTCAGGTCCCCTCCCAAGGTACCACTTCCAATCCCATCCTGTCACTCTCATTTCCTTATCCTAGTTTTCTTCAGGAATTTATCACTAATGAACTAATCAATAACAGTAAATGATTAGTGAACCCCAAAAAAACTACAACCATTCCAAGCCCTGCTGAAATATGAATGCATCCTGACCATTGGTCAGTATAGGGGGAGAGAAATCCTAAGGGGATAAAAATTAATAAATGATCTTAAAACTCCAAATGACAGGCTTTTTTTTTTTTTTTTTTTTTTTAGTCTTTACATTTATAGAGCAATCTCTCATCAATGACCTCATTTGATGCCTAGGAAAAACTCATGAAGTAGAATAAGGCTTACCCTACCCTCAAGATGGAAAAACTGAGATTTTGAAATGTCACCAAGCAGAAAAGTACGAATTGAAGACAGACCTCTAAATATCAAGTCTTAGATCTCTTAACTCTACCTAGCTGCCTTATTTTTTCAGCATGTTCTTAAAAACCAAGGATGCAATTCTAAGAGTATGCATACATTTGAACTGAATATTCAGAGCAAATTTAGACCACTATCTAGAATGGAAAGTAAGGGCCACAAACCCAGTCCCATTGGTAATTAATCTCAACCCTTTACTCCACTTTCTCCCTGTGATTTTTTTTTTTTTAATGTGTCTTTATTGATTTCAGAGAGAGGAAGGGGGAGGGAGAGAGAGAGAAACATCAATGATGAGAGAGTCACTGATCGGCTGCCTCCTGCAGCCCGGGCCTGGGCCCTGACCGGGAATCGAGCCCCGGTCGCCTGGATCCTGGGTGGAGGCTCAGCCGCTGAGCCACGGCTGGCCGGGCCCTGTGATTGGGGATGGAGGCTCTTTTCACTGCCTGGGTGGGAAGCACTCAGAAGTCTCTGAAAAAGGCACTGCCAAATACAGGAAATAGTTCACTTGTATTATTCATGGTTTATAAACAATCATGAAATTTATTTAAAGGAAATGAAAGCTATACTTTTTATTTATTCCAAAGATTGTAAAAGTTGAACAATAGCAGTTTAAGAAATGATAATAATTCCACATCTATCAGAGGAGAATTTGAGTTTTTGGAATCTTCACTTCTTCCTATTTAGAAAGAGTAAAGCATGTCCCACAGTTTTTTTATCCACTCATCTACTGATGGACGCTTGGGCCACTTCTAAACCTTGGCTATTGTAAATAACGCTGCAATTAACATAGGGGTGCATATATTCTTGTGATTAGTGTTTTGGGATTTTTAGGGTATATTCCTAGAAGTGGGATCACTGGGTCAAATGGCAGTTCCATTTTTAATTTTTTGAGGTGGCGCCACCACCCCAAAAATTCAATAAAAAGGAAAAGAAAGAAACGAAGGAAGGAAGGAAGGAAGGAAGGAAGGAAGGAAGGAAGGAAGGAAGGAAGGAAGGAAGGAAGGAAGGAAGGAAGGAAGGAAGGAAGGGGAAGAAAGAAAGAAAGAAAGAAAGAAAGAAAGAAAGAAAGAAAGAAAGAAAGAAAGAAAGAAAGAAAGAAAGAAAGAAAGAAAGAAAGAAAGAAAGAAAGAAAGAAAGAAAGAAAGAAAGAAAGAAAGAAAGGAGGGAGGGAGGGAGGGGGGGAAAAGAAAGGAAGGAGGGGTGATAAAACTGCTGTGCAAAACATGGGAAAAATTAAATATTTACATGGATTAAAAAACCATAATTTAAAAAACAAAAAATTAAAAAGTAATGCATGCTTGTTTAAAAAATAAGAAAATAACGAGAGAAAAAATCCACCAGATACTTCACTGTAAAAAGAAAAAAATCCCTATGGTCCCATTCCCTAAAGAAAGTCTTTGTAAATAATGATATCAATAATAATATAGCTTTATAAGATGAATAATTTTTAGGGACCTAATGTATACGTGAATATTATTTCTCCTACACAAACCTCACACATCTTATGAATCTTTGCCTAAAAGTATGCATTTATAAGCTACACCATGGATGAAATTCAAAAGCATAATGCTGAACGAGTGAAGAAAATCACAAAAGGCCAGATACTGCATGATTCTATTTATATGAAATGTTCATAAAAGGCAAATCTTTTGAGATATAAAATAGATTAGTGGTTGCCTGGGGATGGGAATGGGAACAGGGAGAGACTGCAAATGGGAATGATTGATCTCATTGGGGTGATTAAAATGTTCTAAAATTGGCTTGTGGGGATATCTGCACAACTGTGTAAATTTATTAAAAATCAATGAATTGTACACTTAAACTGGGTGAATTTTATGATATTTAATCAATGTGTCAATAAAATAATTTTCAAAGTATGTATTAAATAAGAGAATCAAAAAGTACTTGCAAATGAAGTATTGGAATCAATCTTATACACTCAAACTTAAAACAAATCAGTAACAAGACAGCATATCTTTTTTCTTTCTACATCGCACTTTTATAAAAATCAAAATATAATAAATGAGAACACACACACACACCCTTTTTTTTTTTAACTACTTAACTCAGGGTGCATCTACCCATGAGGAATATAGAAACATCCCACTGATCTAGATACCAGACTGCCTATAAATTCAACTTTCGAAAGTCAGAAGTAAAAAAGACAGCAACTATCAGGATTGCCACCACAGTTTATGGGGCCCCAAGCAAAATGAAAATGCAGGACGGACCTCTTGCTTAAAAAATATTCAGAATTCCAAGATGGTGACAGCAGAGCATTAAACCAATCACGAGGCCCTTTTGAGCACGGGGCCCTGAGTGGCCATAAACCAGTCCTGGCAACCAAACTAGTTACCACAAAAGTGCTGGACTGAGGCCATGCACTTATTCTGTCTTCAAACTCTCATTTGTTTGCAGCTAGGTATGTTGTAGATGCATACCTAGTGGATTTGGTTATCTAAATCATGGATATGGGCAGTCAGAGCCATTAAAGGAGGAATGAGTGAAGCTTGCAGAAGGAGGAAGCCTCCTTCTGTTGGAAAACATGAAGAAAGAGACACCAAAAGCAGACCCGGGCGTATGAATTATTATTATGAGGCCAAGAAAGAGTAATCTTTTCCATTACACCCTCTGTTTGCAAAGATGGTGATATAACTACATTTTAGAGCATATTTATCAGAAAAAGTGAAAACTGCATGGGGCAGTAGTGTTCGAGAGAAATGCTTAATAACCGACTCTGGGGACAAGCTCCGGTTTGTAGCCTTTGATGATCTCCATGGTGAAAATACTCCCACTGTGAAAAATGTCAAGGTACTAAGGTGAGGAAATGGAACATGGAGTTGGGAAGAGATATACACATTTGGTTCTCCATCCAGCGCAAGCCAGCGCCAGCAATGGAAATACAAGACAGCCCCAAGGATCAGGTGCAGAAATAAAATTGAGTTCTGTTTGCTAATAAAACATTTTGTTCCAAAGTTTAGCAAAAGGGAAGGTAACCGTTGCTATTTGCTAAAATGAGATTTTAATTCCAGTGGCAAAATCATCAGGGATAATAAAAAACTGACTACACAACTATTTCCCTTGACATTTTCCTTCCGAAAATAATTATTTCCGGTGATCTCACAGTTAAAGATTGTATCCTTAAAGAGCAAACCAATTGCAAAAAGGATTGCAAACTATACCAGCAATATGGTTTTGAAAAAAAAGTAATATTTGTTTTTTAAAAGGAAGGCATGGCCAAGAAAAAATATTTCCTTTTTTCTATTCTAATGGTTAACCTATGAGTCACCCCGCAGGAGCACTATACCAGACCAGGCGCAGGCAGCCCTGGCCCCGCAGCAGCAGTGCGAGGCCTCAGCATTAGCTTTCGCTGCTTCCAGGAGAATCGGGGTAGGTGGACTGTTGCGATGCAAACATTTCAAATCACAGTGAGCTATGTTGAGAATCTCTAACTCATACCTAAGCTCCACCTTAGGAGAACTTGAAAACCCCTTAAAAACCAAGCAGCCGACCACATTCTGGCTCTAGGCATGACACCACACAAGACAATTCCTAGATGGTGTCTAAACAGCATGTCCCCAACTACTCTTCAGTTGCCTTCTTTTTATCCAGAGAAGTCTGGGGTGACTGCCTCTTACAGTAGCTGTTCCCTCCTCCAAAGTGGGCAGGGGTTAGCGTTATGTCTTTCTATTACCTGATAAAACTGTAGTCAACACAGTTATTTTTTTGAAAAGTATTTATTGAGTACTTACTATATAGAGGCACTGTTCTGGGACTCATAATTTTGTTATTCTTGTTAGGTATTGGTTCAAATTCTGACACAGTACTTGGAAGGCAAAGTAATATACTGTACGCATAGCAGCCCATTTAAAAATAAGTTCTGGAATGAATGCCAAGAGGAGAAACAGTGACTTAAATGAAAGAAGCCTATACAACTGTGATTATTCTCATTACATCTGTTTAGCCTAAGCTCTATATTTTAAAAATACCTCAGAGCCTGTGTGGAGAGTATTAGTTTTAATCCACTGTCTTCTCTGCCTTTATTACCTGCTGCTACGGGCACAAGCAATGTCCTACTTAATTTAAGATCCCCTAGCGTGGAAAAATAGAAGGTTTGATAACACTCATTATTTCAGTCCATTAAAATAAACACACACATCCCCTGAATGATTAGGCATGACAGAGCTACTGTCAGTAGGAGCTGCTGGCAAATGCAGCCCATCTCTGAGAAGCCATCGCCCAGTAGATGAGTGTAGGTTTGTCACTCTTGGGAGTAGCTGATATTACAAGTGACTGCTATTGAGATGTCCCTGTAAAAAACCATGACAAGAAACTCCTTCTCATGGAAGCTGCCTCCACAGCAGGAAAGTTAGTGACAGGCTGCCAGGTCGTGGACATGTCCAAGGTGTTTGGACTTCTCTTCCATGATCCATCCTTGGCGTATGGAGACAGATGGACATTGCTGGCCTTTCAATATATTCCTCACCAAGAGGAAAGAAAAATAGCTTCCCAGAAGAATACTAGTAGCACTGCAGTGCCTGAAGGTCTGAGAAGGGAGGCTCAAGGATGGAAAGCCCACATATCGTCTAGGCCCTGGAAAGGGTAGCCTGCAGAGGGATAAGCATGTATGTGTGTGGATAATATATGTGTCAACTACAACAGCATAAATACGTGCCATGAAAACGTAATACAATATACATGACCTATAGTGTTTAAAATACGGTATGGCTAATGCATTATATAGGCCATAGGAAATATAAGTTACAATGTGTAATATATTTCATCTCCCACACATAATTTCATTGTTTTCCTAGGCTTTATGAAAAGGCCTGCAGCCAGCTGCCCTCTGAAGCCTGGAATGGTGTCAGGCCACCAGAATCCCCACATTGGCATCAACTCAATGACTGCATTCTTTGGGAAACAGTCTAATGAAGATGCTCTGGGGCCAAATTGTGTGGGATTACACTAAATACTTGGATGGCTTTAGACAAGTTACTGAAACTCTCAGTTTCCTCATCTATAACACGGGGATAATAATTGCACATGTTCTCTAAGATTGTTACGAAGATGAAAGAAGTTAGTATTTATAAAAATCCTAAACCAGTGTTTGGTAAATAGTAAGTGCTTATAAAATATCAAACCCATGGGAGAATATTATTGTTCTTCTATGTTCACAGAGTCAATAAGAATTTCACTCATCTATATCTAATATAAACAAACAATTCATTCTTAGTTTTTCTTTATCATAAGCAAACCTCTTTTCTGACTTCAAACAAATCACAGAAGAATTTTTAAGTCATTGTTAAAATTACTGTGATTTACAAACTAGAATAAAAGTGCCATTCTCTTTCCTTGAATGCATCAGGTGATCAATATCTATAACTTTTTCCTAAATACAAGAAATTCTTTATGCACCTGCTTTGGAATTGCTGACATTGACATTTTTATATTAGGTAATTAAGAGCTGAGATGAAAACAATTTGATACTCTTGTTAACTCACTAAAAGGCACAATATAAGATGTATTTTAATAATCATATTCTTATATTTGGATAATTGTACCTTCATATGGCATAACAAGTCTTTCATTTCATCATTTAGGGATTCCAAATATCTTAACCACTGACTGGTAGTTGAAGAAAGACAAACACAAAACCAGACTAACTGAAGGTGAAAGCAACATATGGGCAATTTATATTTTAGAATTAAAATTTTAGAAAGTGCCTTTTCTCTCTTTAGCCTAGAGTCTCAAGCAGCGTTTATACTTACAAGTCAACAAATTAACATCCTTGATGATTCACCATTTCAAAATAACTCACATTGTACTTCCAAAGTTACTGCTAGAAATATCACTGGCATTTATTTCCTTACGTACACTTACTAAGTGGTACTGAAACGCAAAAGTCCAAGAGAAAAATCAGACCTTCTACATTTGGACTAAAAAGTGGACACACACAGAGATATGTTCTTTCTCTAAAATAGACTGCATTAAATCATAGGCTTGAGTGGAGTTTGTAAGTATGACACTGTGGGAGGGAGACAATCAATATGAATTCTGGAAGCAAAGGCTGTTTCTTGAACAGGCAGTCATTACTGCACCTGTCTCCCAGAAATTGGCTGATGTGATTGTTTGAGCCTCCCCCACTAAACAGAGCTTCTTCATGTTCACAGGCTTAGCACTTAGTAGTTCCTGGCACACAGTAGTCAATCAAGAAATATTTGCTAGGATAAAGACTGAACAAATGGATCACCACCTTAAGTAGCTTCCATTCAAGTTTGTGAAGTAAGACTTACATGAGATAATTCATCTTCAAGACAAATAATGACATCAACAGATTTGTGCAGATCAAAATGTCAGAGAAGACGAAATCAGAGCCTTTAACACTGTTGTTGGGAATGTAAAATGTTTCAGCCACTTTGGAAACATCTGGCAGTTCCATAAATGAATAAACACAGAATTGCTATATGACCCTGTAATTCCACTCCTAGGAATATTTCATTTCAAGAGAAATGAAAATATATATCTACACAAAACCTTGCACATGAATGTGCATAACAGCATTATACATAAGAACAAAAAGTAGAAAAAAACCAATAGTCCATTAACTGATGAGTGAATAAACAAAATGTGGTCTATTTATACAACAGAAGGTCATTTGGCCATGAAAAGGAAAGAAGTTCTAATGCATGATACATGAATGAACCTGGAAAACATGATCCTAAGTGAAAAACTCCAGACACAAAAATCCACATATTGCATGACTCCATTTATATGAAATATCCAGAAAAGGCCAAACTATAGAGGCAGAGAGCGGATTAGTGGTTGTCAGGGCTGGAGTGGAGTATTGAAGGGAAATGGCAGGGGGCTGGCTGCTAATGGATACAGCATTTCCTTTTGAGGTGATGAAAAATGTTCTAAAACATTTGGTGATGACTGCACTACTCTGTGACTGTTCTAAAACCCACTGAATTATACACTTTAAAATGGTGGATTTTACAGTATGTGAATTCTATCTCAAGTTTTAAAAAAGATTCTGAAGAGGCATGGTTGTAGGAGTCCATTGAAGAAAGGTCAATAAAGTTGAGAAGACCTTCAGAGACCTCTAGAACATGAGAATTGAGCTAGGTTCTCAGGAATGCACTGGACTTAGGTATGAGGAGGGAAGGCATTTTGGAGAAAGGAAGAAGATGACAAAGTGAGGCTGGTCATTGTTCCAACCACGAGTAGAAAGGCCAACATCCGTTGCAATAGTGTCATCAGTGAATTTGTGCCCTCACCTGCTAGAAGGCACATCTGCCTCTGCTCCTGGTGGAATTCATAGCTAAAGAACAGGCACCTGAAATGCAAGACATCTAAGCCTCTACTTTTACACCTGTGGCCTACCACTTTCCCTCTAAAACATTAACTTTTAGATTTCTAGCCCAGCAGATTATTGAAAGAAATCCCAGACACCTTTCATTTCATCCAGACATATTTCAATATTAGACTCTTCATGTTTAACATTAACCTAACTTGTGCTTTCACTGTATAATGATACTTGTCCTATGACTGTGCAGTATTCTATTTTTTCCCAATATTTGAGGGTCTGAATTTTATGAAGGGGGATGTTTATGTGTCTAGAGGAACAGCAGTGGCAGCTCCTAGTCATGTGAATAGACTTGGAAACCCCTTAGCGCTGTTTATTTTGTTGAGTTTTTGATAGTTTACTACTAGACATTAGAGGTTGTGCCTCTACTTGCAAATTAGCTCCATTCAGGAGACAGTACCATGGTACTGCACAGCAGAATGCTATTTAAAAATAACATTCTCAACACATTCATCAACATTCCAAAAATATTCTGCTTGGCTCTGATAGCAGGATCTGAGAAGAGGCTGGTCATGATGATCATAAACTTTGGGAGGAATTCTTGCTGAAACCGAACTCTGTGGGGCAAAAGAGAGGAATCGTGGCATTCTTGGGATCAGAAGGCCATCCAAGGGTGGCTAAGCCAGCCTCCCACCCAATAAACAAATGCCCTCTGACAGCCCTTATGGTAGGTAGCGCCTTGACTTTAGCTCTCCCGGGTTTTGTCCAGCCAGTTCATGACCAGACCGTTGATATCTAGATGGTTTCATAGCCTAGCCAAGACCATAAATGAAGAGAGAAAATATAAACTCTAGGAAAATACATATTGTCTAGGGCAGGCTCCTCAGCCTCACACTACTGAAATAGAGGACTGGAAATTCTTTGGGGGGGGTCTGTCCTGCGATTGCAGGATGCTGAGCAGCATCCTTGGCTTCTACCCACTAGATGCCAGGAGTACACCGCCTCACCCGGCTGCTGGAAACGAAAAGCCTCCGGACTCTGCCAAACGTCCCCTGGGCACAGAAATGCCTAGGTGAGAACCGCTGGTCTAAAGTGTGAACAAATTTGGCAGAGCATATCTATTAGACACGCATTAGTACCACTCGGCTAATTATTCTGAGCCTTTACATTTTTTAGTGGTTTTTCAGGGTGTTTCTTGACAAACTGGCATACTATTAAACGCTGATGCCCTCTCAGACCACAACAGGAAACTGCTTCTATAAAAAAACTGCTCTGGCTGCAAGAAGGCGAGGCGACAAACATTTAAACCTACACAGGGCGGAATCATCATGTTTTTGCTCCGACTGCGCACATGAATACTGACACTGCAGGCAGTCATTCTGAATCAGAGGCCAACAAACAGGGAGCCCCCATGGATGGGTCATATTTCAAAAGTTAATTTTTCAATCAATTCTGAAGAAACTCAATAAACATGTTCTTTTAAAACCGTAAGATAAAAGATTACCAGCATTCTAAGCTTACCCTGAAAAATATACTTAACTCACATTTCAGCTGAAATTTATTACTCATACAGTGAAGAACCATAGAAAGCAGTGATGCTATTTGATTACATAAAACAGTAGAACAATACTGAATATGACTATTGTGTTTACCTTGAAACCTGATGCCTCAGAACAAACAGATTTAAGAGAAAGATTAGGAAAGAGATATGACTAAGGTGACATAGTTCCTAAAGGGACTTTGGGACCATTTTAAGGGCTTCAAAGTTGATAGAAATTGGTCATAATGTGGTGTTTCGTGAGCACATACCCTTGATTATAATCTAAGTCATTTTTGTCTCCTTACAAAACAGAAAGAGCAGGCGTCAAACACGTATAATTTTTGAAATAACGTGCCAACATTTAGAAGAAGGAGGGAAGAGAGGGTGAGATGGTTACGCATGATAATAAATTGCTTGCCTAGAAGAGAGTGAGCTGTAGGAAGAGGAGGGCAGGGGAGAGGCAGTAAGGCATTAGTTGTGTGAGATATTTGCTCTCCTTGGCCGTCAAGTGGTGTTTTACCCACTGCCAATTTGGAGAGTGTGATTTTGCACAACAGGAATGGGGGTAGAGTGGGGTGGGACAAATTCAAGGTTTCTTAACTTGGGCAATATGGACATTTAGAGCCTGACAATTCTTCGCGGTGGGGGCTGTCCTGTGCTCTGTAGGATGTGGAGGAGCATCCCTGGCCTCCACCCACCAGGTGCCATTTGCACCCTTCCCCCAGTTGTGACAACCATTTGCCTCCAGACATTGTCAATTGTCCCTGGGGGGAAGGAGAGGAAAACTGCCCCAGTTGGGGACCACAGAGCTAGAGGCATTACATTCTAAGAGCCGTTGGAAGGAAGCTGTGACCTAACAGCCATTCACAAGCACAGATGGTAGGATACTCAACACTGAATATTAATTATTAATGTACCCGTCATCGCTCAACAGTAAGTTCTGTGAAATTATCCAACCTCATCAAATATTTGTCAACTTAAATAAAAATATATAATTGGCTATATTTCATATTATGGAAGAAGAATTAAGTTTAAAAGCTAATACATTATATGTTTTATATATATGAAAGACATCTGCTATATATATAAAACACTTATATATATTTACATATATATGAAAGACATCTGATAACACGTTAATTTTTAAAACTGAGTAGTTACTATTTGTTCAGGGTTTACTTTGTCCCAATCACTGTCCAAGAACTTTATGTCCATTATCCTATTTAATTCTGATTCCAGCTCTGCGAGATAGTTTTGCTGACCCAATTATGAGATGATAATACTGAGGCTAACAAAGAACTAACTCAAAATCATCCAGTTAGTACGTTCCAGAGTTAGGATTTGAAACCATGCCCAGTTCCAAATACAGATTAAAAGGGTGTCATTGTCCAGAAATTTAGGGTCTGATTCCCAAGCTCTTAGCCACATGATTACACTGTACATAAGAATCTACATTTGTCTCATTTTAAAGAATTACAAACATTAACAGATGAAAAAAGCTCAAATATGCAAAAAATTTTTCCATCCATTTTGTTTCTATCTTCTTCAAACATTTCCAAAAAATAAAGCCTGTCAGTGAGTCATGCTTTGAGCCTATGCCTAATTTAAGCAAAGTTTTACATAGGAGAATAATTAACAAAATAGAAGAGCGCTGTCTCCATTTTGCACGAGGCAGTGCATCGTAACAACTCGGGCTGTATCAAGCCGGGGCCACCTCTCTTCCAGGGTGGCTCTGTCCCAGCTGGGCTTGGACCGAAAGGCTCTGCTAAGTGCCGACTCTGCCCGAGAGTTTCAGCTCCACGGTGCTGCCCTGGCAACACCAAACACGCCTGCGGTTTAACGCACCCCGAAACTGGGAGCAAGGAGTCTTGCCCCTAAATGCCGAATCTAAACGTTTCACACATGAGCGGGAGTAGAAACGTCGACTCCCCTTCTGCCTGCCACTTGCCTTCTTCCTAGGGCCCTATTACATAAGGGCTTAGGTGTTCCGGGGAATAATCGGGCGTCAGTCGTGGCAGGGTGTGGGAGGATGCCTAGGTTACCTCCGGGGCTCCACACTTTATTTAGGAGGTGGGCCATTCCTATTTATATAACCCCGATGAAGATACACCCCAGCAGCTGGGGAGGGAGAGGCTGCCAAAACAAGTAGGTGATAGCTCTTGAACACCTTGTACTGAGCGCAAACCTGATTGCTCCTTTTATCTTTTTAGAAAGGAATGGGTATCATTGCAAACAATAGTTTGCGTTGGCTGCTCAGTGTGGGCATGCCGATGGGCTTAAATTCAAAGCTGGCTAGAACACCAGCAGGGAACAGAGCTGGATTTTACCATGCAGCAAGGAAACAAGGCTCCGCACCCGCCATAACCACAGACACAAAAGCCTGGCTATTTCAGGGGAGAAGAGAAATATGGTTCTAGGGTGCCCGGGGCTGGGGTATAGGCCTGGGGGAGAGTGGAGAATCCCATTAATTAATATGTAAACTTCCCAGCAGAGAACTGATTTAAATCTGTCATCTTTTGGCTCCTAATTCAGTTCCCTGAAGTCCTGGTGTCAAATATGGTAGCCACTGGCCATTGTGACTACTGAGTGCTTAAAATGTGGCCAAATGGAATTAAGATGTGGCATAAGTGTAAAATACATGCCTTATTTCAAATAATTGGAATGAAAAAATAATATATATAACATATTTCCTTACTACTTTTTCTATTGACAATGTATTACTATAATGATAATACTTCAGGTATATTAAATAAAATATATTACAGTTTTTTAACATTTTTACTTATTTTAATGTGGCTATTAGAAAATGTAATACTACCTATGTGGTTTGGATTACACTTCTATTGGATAGCACTGGTCTGAAGGCTGAATGTTACCCTAAGGCATGATTTATGTTGGGTTCAAAGACGCTTTCAAAGGAAAGTGTTGCTTGACTGAGCTTGGCTCTCTATCGCAAAATGTTAACTTCAAACATAGTTGAAAACTGAAATTTCATTCACTGCCTTCTTGGCAAAATCTATCGGATAAACAAATCTTCCTTTTTGAGGCGTGAAAAGGAATGGTTAACAATGTAAGTAAATTTTCTTCCTTTTCAGACATACTTAAACCATATTAAAGCAGAGATGAAACAGGCTCTAACATCGAAACAGGCTTATAATTAGGTGCTAATGTTGAATATCCTGCAATGTTTCAAAAAGACACATAAATGGAGAAAGGCCAGGCCCGCACAAGGCAAGAGAGAAGAAACCGTTGGCTATATGAATGCAGACGTTACAGATTGCCGAGTTCTCCAGCTCCATGCTTTCCTGCTACTTGCTTTTCGGCATCTCCTCTCCATTTTCACTACCACCTGACTTACTCGCCCCTGAGTCAGAGGCAAAAGCCATCCTCCTCATGGCTCTGATGAGCCTCTCTACGCTCTGCACCTCCCACTGCTAATGTCTTGTACCCCACCATTGTATAGCATCCTAGCCTGTGGTTCCAGAACCTATCATAGCAAGGAGTCTTCAGGTTGGAAACAAGGTCATCCTTTGTATCAAGCCTTAAAACCTGACTCCACACAACCCACTCGAGCAAGATTCCAATGATGAGTGTGAGACTCATTAATAGTTAAGTCTTTCAGTCTATTCCAGTCAATCTTCAGTCTTTTTAATGCAACATATAAATTAAAACAAAAATAATCCTTTGCTTTGCATTTGTTTAATTCATCCAAAAAACTATTCCACATAATTAGACTCAATAAAAGCATTGAGTGCTTGTCAACAGGAACCAAATTTTCTTTGCAATTCCTGAGCCTTATGCCCCTGAAAGCCTCCTCTTAAGAAATTTCGTGCTTGTGGGTGGTTATAGATTTTTTCTAATCTAGAGCTCAAAGAAAACGTGATCAAAGGACACTGCTGTGGGTAACCTCAGGAAGGAAAAATGTCTCTGAAAATATTTTTTAAAAGAGCAGGTTGCAGCTCTTAAGGCCCCAGTACAGCAAATCCTTAGCGACCCCGGATCACCTGGGAGTGAGTCATTCTAGATAAGCACACATCCTGCATAGCCCAGAGTCTATGCTCTAACCATCTCACTTTAAGGACTTTTATTTTTCTAATGGAAACATTTCCTTGTCTTTTAAAACCATTAACCAGTTAGTCTTATTAGGCATAATTATAGGTGAATTGCGGGTAAAATACAGAGCTGAATGGGTCTGTCACAGTATTACCACATGAAGTGAATGTGTCCCCAGCCATCCACACTCACAATCCATTATGACTGACGTCTTTGCAATGTGGCACTCAGTGTCCCTGTGGGCCAAGTACGAGGGGCTGCTTCTCCTGCGACCTTAGAGCCGCTCTTGTTCCTAGTCTGCACTGCCCTCTCTTTCCCACGGTCAGCGGCACGGACAGATGCCGTCCCACTGCTTTCCCCGCTACCAGCAAGTGCCCGTGGAGGCCCGCGCTGGAGTCCTAGGTGACCAAAACGCTGCTACCGTGGGACCTCTGCCACTCCACTCCTCCTTCCTTTCCCCTTATTTGTCTATAATTGCCTCTCTACACATTCAAGTTCGCAAGATGACCTTGGCATGCACCTATCACGGATGGGATGGCATGTGTCCTTCCTTCTATAAGGATCCATGAAGGATGGCATCACTGGGTGAAAGCACGTGTGCTCTCTGGATCTCAGCTCTACTTCTCAAGAGAATTTCCTCTTTCTTTCTTTTTTATTGTTCTTTTTAAATCATTAGTCATTTCTGCAGTCTGGTATCCTGAAAATTATTCAGTGAAAAGGAAAAAAAATTAAATAATAAAAATAAATTAATTTTTTAAAAAAGGCTTACTATATGATTTTATATATTCACAGGGTAAAAAACAACTAATTTTAGAATTTGAATGCCTAAGCTCTTGCACAGAAATTAGAAATCCTTGGTTCCTAATCTAAATACAAAATTGCTGTATAATTAATTTCTAGTCAAATAATCAATTTCTGTTTCTGTTTTATGAATGATTATAATAAAGTCAACAGCAAAAATGTAAAGGGTATAATTTCTTTGGGAAGATGAAAAACAGCTTATCGTGAAGGAATGTGATATGGCCTTTCAAAATAGCTAACATGGGCTCAAAATCCAACTCCACTATTTAATATCTTTGTGACCTTGGGAAGCTCAGCCTCTGTAAGCCTCAGTTTTCTCATCTATAAAATGTCATAAATAAACCCCATTAAACAGTTGTTCTAGATTAGAAATACACATATAAGGCATCGAATAAAATGTTTGATACAAAGTAGATATCAGAGGGGATATCCTGATCCTCTGGCAACAGAAGATTAAATTGGCCTCAGCTGGGAAAAGCAATCCATGAACAACTGAGAGCATGCAAGAATGCATTTTCTTTGGTTACTCTCTCCCCCTCCAAAGAAAATGCATTCTTGCATGCTCTCAGTTGTTCATGGAGTGCTTTTCCCAGCTGAGACCCAGTTTAATCTTCTGTTGCCAGAGGATCAGGATATCCCCTCCGATATCCACTTTGTATCCAACATTATATGCACAACCCAAGGACACGGACAATGGTGGGGAGAGGGACTGGGGAAGGGGATGGGACGGGGTGGAGCGGGTCATTGGGGAGAAAAAGGGACATCTGTAATATTTTAAACAAAAATAAAATTAAAAAATAAACCTTAAAAAATCGAAGAAAAAAGGAATGCATTTTCAAAGATATTGATCTTTCTTCCTTTTTAGAAGTTCATCGTACTGTTTGGCCTAGGGCATTCTGACTGAGCTTGCTGTAAACACACACACACACACACGCACACGCACGCACACACCACCACCACACCAGTTAAATAGACTATGCTACATTTGCCTACAAATGTCCACGTAAAATGCATCCTAGTTTCTTGTGGTTGGCAGTCATTGTTGCTTCCAGCATGTTGGCCCTGATTAATGTGTGGGATATGTGGGTTTGGGGCATTCAAATATATCCTAGTCTCCAGCGAAAGGCCAGACTATGCTCACATAAACAGTCCTCACTCGTTCTGTTTCTGTTTCCCAAGATGTAAAATAAACTGGCTGTCACATATATATTCTAAGTATACTGAGAAGATTCTTAAGTACATATATGGCAAAGCAACACATAAATAAATAACTGAGGCGCTTTTGTTTCATAAGTAAATGTGCCTAGACAATTACCTTGCAGAGGAATATACCATTTAAGCCTAGCATTGGTTGTTTTTTATAACCACTTTATTGAGATATATAATTTATATACTATATATTTTATACTATATAATCCATGCATTTAAGGTGTTCAATTCAATGATTTTTAGTATATTCAAAGAGTTTTGTAATCACCACCACAACCAATTCTAGAACATTTTTATCATCTCGAAAAGAAACCCCATACTTATTAGCAGTCACTCTCCATTTTCTCCCACATCCAGCCCTAAGAAACCACTAGTCTTCTTTCTGACTCTATGGATTTGCCTATTCTGGACATTTCATATAAATGGAATCATACATTATGTGAGCTTTTGTGTCTTACCTATTTCACTTAGCATAATGTTTTACAAGTTCATCCATGCTATAGCATGTATCAGAACTTCATTACTTTTTATTGTCAAATAATAATCCATTATATGGATAGACCACATTTTATTTACCCATTCATCAGTTAATGCACAGCTGCATTGTTTCCACTTTTTCACTGTTAGGAATAATGCTATGATCATTTGTGTACAGGTTTATACATGGACACATATTTCCTTTCTCTTGGGTATGTACCTAAAAGTGAAATTGCTGAATCCTATGATAATTCTATGTTTAACTTTTTGAGGAACTGCCAGATTGTTTTCCAAAGTGGCTGCACCATTTTACACTCCTACCAGCAGTGTATGAGGGTTCCAATTTCCCATATTCTTGCCAACATTTGTTATTATCTTTTTTATTATTACCACCCTAGAGGGTGCATTTCTCCGATGGCCAATCATTTTGAGCATGTGTTCATGTCCTTATTGGCCAACTGTATGTATGTTATATATGTTTGTTGGCCATTTGAGGGTAAATGGGGTGGAGTTATGTGATTGAATTCAACAAAATCATGGAGGAATTAGATACAGAATGATATCTTATAGTTCTTTTTTTTAAAATTTCTGTTAGCACAATGAATGTCTTAAGGAATTTGTGAGTAACTTTAATCTCAAGACTGGAATTTGTGAGTTAACCATAAATCACTTAACCAAAACACAACTAAATGCTATTCAAGAAAATGCTGGAGGAAGCAGTAAGATTAATAACTTAAAAAAGCAAATGACTTCAGTACCATAGCTTAAAAAAACACTATGAAAATAGAATTAAATCATCTATCCATTAGTCAAAGTGTTATCACAGGATCTTGTGTGAAAGATTAAGACCCCAGCCTGGTAACCTGTCAAGTAGATTCTACTGAAGTGATGTATGTAAGTGTGTGGAGTGGGTGCAATTGGATGGTTAATAACAAATATGGCAACAAACTTCACAATGCACACTATGTGACAAACATTGCTGTGAACAGTGGAGCAGGCACTATATACCTTTCACCTATAATCTCTCTTATCCTTGCCACAACTCTGCAAGGTATTTTTAAAATGTTGCTCTTGGCGGTGGTTTGCTTGTTTGTTACAGAGAAGGGCAACACAGTCCTTTCCATGCCCACAGTCACCTCTTGCCGAGGTTAGCAGCCACTGGGGGCTTCTTAAATACTATAGGCCCACCCTCAGCCACAGCTTACTGGCCCAGGGGTGGGGCATGACTTATCTAACAGTCATCCCATCAGTAGGGGCTTGTGAGGAAGCATGCTGGGTCTCCTCGGCATGAGCGTATTGCCCAAGCTAAACTATGAGATTCTCTCTGTTGCCAGTTAGCTGGAAGATGCAGTAACTGCTGCTCAGCAGGTGCCAGAGAAGGAGGTCGGAACAGACACAAGTATACTTTAAAATGGTCGGATCCCACAGTAGTCATCTAGAAATTCTTCCTACCATGGTTGACAAGATATCCCGGGCTAGAGGCCCTGTGTGTGTCCTAGCAATAAAAACAAAACCTTCCTGGGTGTCCAAAAGGCTACAATGCAATCTCATCATGTCATTTTTACGGATGAGGGTCACAACACACACACACACACACTCACACTGCTTAAAATCTTTCGATAGCTTCCTCTTGCCCCTAGGTTACAATCCAATATCTTTACTCTATGGCCTACAAGACCCTGTAATTCTTGCTCACCCCTGCCCATTTCTGCAAATGCCTCTTATGCCACTGGCCACCTCACTCACTCTGCAATTTCTTCGTTCGGTAACTTGAACCTGTTATGCCTCTTTGTTCCTCGGGGTCCCTGCACAAACTAGTCCTTCTTTCTGGAACTGGAATGCTTTCTCCCTCTCCTCACCAACCTAAGTCCTATCAGCCTGGATGCTTGGCCTACACATCACTTCCTCAGGTACAACAGATACAACAAAGGCCACAGCCAGGTCATTCTGGATCCACAGCCCTCAGGGAAGGGGGAGGAGGGTTTCTGAATTGCATCCCATGATTCACTGGATATTTATGCCAAGTTCACTCAGAACACAAGCAGGGACCTGTGGCCACAGGCCCTCTGACCTTCGTGGAATCCTGCTGCCAAGCGCAAGGGCTGGAGGGCTGCTGAGCTGGTGGACCCTGCCATGTCCTCCTAGAACTACAAGGTAGTGCGGGGCCTCCACACGCAGGCAGACACGCAGGCCCAGGCAAGGAGAGGAGGGAGCCTTTCGTATGCACTACACTTTTTGTAATGGATACTGCTGGAATGTGCAGACTGTAGTGAACTATTTTTTTTTTTAATAAAAGAATATGTTTTAAATACATAGGTGGTTTTGTGATTTCAAGAAAAGCACTACAGGAAAGTGTTGTAAAGCAATTAATCACCTTTTAATGTGCCTTTGTTTAAAACTAAAAACTATAACAAAACTGAGTGCTTCATACCTGCCAGGATGGCTATGATCAAAAAGACAGATAACAGCAAGTGTTGATGAGGGGGTGCAGAAACTGGAGATTCCATGGACTGCTGGTGGGACTGCAAGACGGTACAGTCACTTTGGAAGGCAGTCCGACAGCTTCTCAAACACTAAACATAGTTACCATGATCACCCATAAATTCCACTCCTAGATATATACTGAAGAGAAATGAAAACATACCTTCATGCAAAACTTACACATGAATATTCATAGCAGCATTACTCATACTAGTAAAAAATGAAAATGATCCAAATGCCCATCAACTCATGAATGGATTAATAAAATGTGTTTCCATATCAGATGGCAATGAAAAGTAATGAAGTACTGATACATCCTACAACATGGATGGACCTTGAACACATTATGTTAAATGAAAGGAGACAGTCACAAAGGACCACATATTATATGATTCCATTTATATAAAATGTCCAGAGTAAGCAAATCCATAGAGACAAAATAGATTGGAGATAGTCAGGGGCTGGAGAGTGGTGGAAGTGAATAGAGTACAGAATTTCCTTTTAGGGGGTGACACAAATATTCTAAAATTAGTTATTGTTGATGGCTGCATAATTTTGTGACTACTATACTAAAACCCAATGAATTGTACACTTTGAATGTGTGAATTATATCTCAGTAGAGGTGTTAAACAAATGATGCTGTACCCAAGGTTTACAAAGGAAGTTGTCCCTGCATGATAATCTTTGTGTGTCCATGGTAGACCATTTACTATGCAGTCCCTCAGGTTAATGAACATGTTGCCAGCTATCACAACACAGTGGTACTAACTGCTATGAAACGAAAAGCCCATATGAATGAAACCACAGACTGAATCTTGCCCACAAGGGCAAGGGAATGATAAATAGAAGTTAGAAAAAAAGGAGGAAAGACAAGAAGTTAAAGTTGGAATGGGATATTCCCACTCTATTAGAAAATAAAGAAAATAAAGGAAAGGGAAACAAAAAGTGGGTGGAGAGTTGTTTTCAGTAGGACCTCTTTAAATAAAGGGAATGGCCTGGCTGGCGTGGCTCAGCGGTTGAGCATTGACCTAGGATCCAGGAGATAGAGGTTTGATTCCCAGTTAAGGCACATGCCCAGGTTGCGGGCTTGATCCCCAACAGGGGGCATGCAGGACGCAGCCGATCAGTGACACTCTCTCATCATTGATGTTTCTCTCTCTCTCCTTCTCCCTTCCTCTCTGAAATCAATAAAGACATTTAAAATAAAAATCAATCAATCAATCAGTCAAGCAATGGAATAATTTCTACAGCCCGAAGCAAACTTCCGTCACACAGTCAAGGTCAAAATGTATCAAATAAGATGAGGAGGACAAGACTATGGCCCTGTGGCTATGACTTCATTATATAGAATGAAGGCATTAAGCCTGTGTCACCAGATGGTATTTTATGTATATATTTACATTTACATTTATATGAAGTTAACTTTATCATAGTATAATTTATACATCATAAAATTCAACCATTATCAATGTACAATTCAATTATTACTTATAAATTTACCAATTTGTGGAACCATGACTATAATCCAGTTTTAGAATATTTTCACCAAATTATGTAGAAAAACCCGATAGTTGCTCAGGTGCCTTATTTGTTTTTGATTTGAGAAAGTTGAATTTCTTAGATGTCTGGTGTCTAGTTCAGCAGGATGGTTCTGTGTTAACCACAAATGTATGCCTGGTCAGACTACTGTGAATCCTAAATAAGTAGTAAAAAATGGAGTTTTCCCTCATTTATTATTTTTTTCTAGGACAATGGCCTGCAAGGGAATAAGATATATTGTTACTAATGTAGTTGAACTTTGGTTGTATAAGGTTAATTTTAATCGTTCATTTACAAATAAATACTTTTTGGTCTGTTATTAATGCATACTCTTTTAAAACCACTTTATTTAAATGTAATTTACATACCATAAAATTTACCTGTAAACTCAGAGCTGTGTAACATCACCATAATCCAATTTTAGAACATTTCCATCAACATACCTGGTGGCCAGGAACAGTCACTCCCGTTTCCCACCCCTAGCTCCAGGCAACCACTTATCTACTTTCTGTCTCTATAGGATTGAGGAAGGCATTCTATTTTCACACACATACACAAAACATAGATCAAAAATATACCTTTCCTTTAAGAAAATCCTACTTTTACACCCAGATTCTTGTGTCTGTGATGTTTAAAATCTTTAAGTAACAAATAAATGAAAGGCTGCAAAGAAACCTCTGAAAAACAGTCCTAAAAACATTTCCCCACTGTAAAGTACTATTTTAAAGTGTCTGTCAATAATCAATAAACAGCATTTTCCCATAACGCATTGTTTTCCTCATTAAAGTCAAAAGTGTCCATTTTACCCTCTGCCAGCACCCCTCTCCCCCCAAAAAACCGTCAAACAGGTTAAAAAAGTTTATAGCACAATTCTTCATTATATTTGCAGACAAAACTCTGGAGAGGTTGAGTCTCCTCTAAGCTGGGATCTCAGACTGAATCAGGCAAACAAAACTCTCCCAAATGACATTGGTTCCAAAAGCTTTTTAAGAGCTATAGTAAAGTTTCTAGACATTAAATTCTCTTTAACAATATTCTGGAAATTCCTCAGACTAGACAAAAAGCTACAAGCTTTCTTAGCAACCAGGTAATATTGTGAGCACATCCCAGTTAATTATAGATCTGTCATTTTAAGGAACAATCATTAATTGATATCTTTATTTTCATTAACAAGGCGGTATTACATAACTTCTACAAAATAACCTTTTGTCCTTTAACAAGAAATGGAGAAAATTCTTATCCTGGGAAACTGGAAATTGCCTCTGCTATAAATATGTACAATTTAGTATATATATACACCGTAGTTCTCAGTTCTCAAGAAAATATTATTCCCAAATTGCCTTTCTCTATTAAAGAATTGGCCCTTGGCCAGTATGACAAATATGTGAAACTGAGTCATTTCCACATAACTGTCCAGCCCAACAGACCCGTGAAAGCAGATAAATCATGTCCCGTTTGGGGTTTGCACGATGCAATCGCTGCCACAGGCGCAGCATCCTCACTCAGGCCCGCGCACGGCTCCGACGGCAGCGCCACAGGCCCCACGCCGGCTCTCGCGGGGCCTGGCCTGGCTTCTGTTTGCGCTGGAGTTTCCTCTCCCGGGGTCACCGACCCCACTCGGGGGCACCTTCCTGGTTCCCTGCTCGGCGCCCCACCTCGCCCTCGCTTGGGAACTGAAGGCGCTTTCAGGCGCACGCTCCCGCCAAGCGCCGGAGGAGCCGGCTCGGGGACATTGCGCTGCACACCTGGTGGGACCTCGGTTCTGTGGGCCCCCCGCTCCCCTAAGGGACACCAGGGTGCCATTTACTCAGGAAGCTGCGGAGACCTAAGGCCGGACCTGCAGGAAGTGCTAGCGGGAGGCCATGCTGTGAGGCTACAGCTGCAAAGGCGGCTCCATTCGCCGCGACAAGAAGGCGGAGTCGGGGAAGGGACCCCGCGCAGCAGAGGCGGGCGCCCAGGGCTCACGGGGCAGCGCGGGCGGGGGTCCGGCCAGCCCTTGAAGGCCGCTCACCGCCCCCCACCGACGGAGTTCTGGGCACACTGACGCACAGCTGCACACGCGACACCGGGGTTTGAACCAACGAGTAGCGACATTTTTCAGAGATCAGTCCTCCACTTTGAACTGGTAAGAAGAGCAGTGCTCATGAAAATCACTCTTCCTAGAATATTTACAGAGTAAGCTGTAAAAACACTATTTTAACTTACAAATTCCAAAGAGTTTTCTGGTGATTTGGAGAATTAGGCAAGGCAAATAGGGTTCAGACACTATAACCTTTATGTGGATGCATCTTACTTTGCATTCAAGAGGAAGCTTGAGAGTAGACACTAGATATTATCCTTTTTTGACATTTCCCTTTAGTGTTGGACACATACCCAGGTCTCTACACATACTGGTGAATAAATAAATGTTTGATGATATTTTATTTGTATCTGAATGTACCCAGCATTCCCCTCCACACTAAAGATGTACGTTCCCTTTCTTTGTCCTCATTCTTACGAAACAGTAGACCTAGCTACAGCATCTGTGGTCATTTGACCAGAGACCTGCAAACTTTTTCAGTAAAGGGCTAGATTGTACATATTTTAGGTTTTACGTGCCATACACTATGTGCAACTATTCAGCTCTGCTGTTGTAACATGAAAGCAGCTATAGTCAATATGTAACTAGCTGGGCATAGCTATTCCAATAAAACTCGATTTATGGACACTAAAATTTGTATTGTATATATTTTTCACATCACGAAATAGTCTTCTTTTGATTTTTTCCCCACTGTTTAAAAATGTAATACATATTCTTAGTTCACAGGCTATAAAAAAAAGCAGGCAGCAGTCTAGATTTTGGCCTGTGGGCCGTAGTTTGTTGACCCCTGATTTAGACAACTGAGTGACTGCAATATGGCAGGTGCTGTACTAGGTATGAGCACCTACAGAGCACACTGAAAAACAACACAGGATTTGACAACTGTCCAATCAGTTGATATAATGGAAGAAGACAGGGTAAAGGTTTTCAACTTCAGAGAGGAGATTTTATGTGTATTATTTTTAAAATTTTATCTTTATTGTTGAAAGGACTACAGATGTCCCCTTTCCCCTCATTGACCCCCTCCTCCCTACTCCCACCCCCGCCCCAGGCCTTCCCCACACTACTGTCTGTAGCCATGGGTTATGCATATATGCATATAAGTTCTTTGGTTAATCTCTTCTTGCCCCTTCCCCCTTCCCTCTAAAATACGTCAGTCTGTCCCATGCTTCCATGTCTCTGGATCTGTTTTGTTTGTCAGTTTATTTTGTTCATTAGATTCCACATGTAAGTGAGGTCATATGATACTTCTCTTTCTCTCTGCCTGGCTTATTTCTCTCAGCGTAATAATGTCCAGGTCCCTCCACGCTGTCTCAAAGGGTAAGAGCTCCTTTTTTACAGCTGCATAGTATTCCATTATGTAAATGTCCCACAGCTTTTTTACCCACTAATCAACTGATGGGCACTTGGACTATTTCCAGATCTTAGCTATTGTAAATAACTATGCTATGAACACAGGGGTGCATATATTGTTTCTGATTAGTGTTTCAGGCCCCTTAGGATATATTCCTAGACGTAGGATAACTGCGCATTATTTTTAATTTAGCTTATATTTACATGTCAAGATTTATTAAAATTTTAAAAAAGCTAATTTCCAATGTTGGCTCTGATTTGTTTAAACTAAAGGAGTAATATATTTTTCTTCCTATTGTAAATGACAACACCCACAATTTCTTCTAGGTTTTAAAACAGGAGCTAAATTTGTGAATCTTTTTAAAGCGACACTAGCAAATCAAAACAGATTAAAAAAATCTCCTGGGAGGTGATTCTGAATGTTTTGTTTTCCTTTTGATAAATTAAGGAACCAGAGCTGCTAAGCACAAGGAAACGGGAAGACTGTGACAATTCTGTTTAAACATTAATATCATTCAGTCTATTTTTATGATATTTCCTTGATATGTATTTAGTCTATATCTAACCAATGTGGATTTGTAGGGACTGGTATGAGTGGGATGGCCCCACCATCCTGCATTTGTTGTTTAATTAGGTCATAGCGAAATATGTATGATATCCATGACAGAAAGAACATGTCGACTAAATAGTGAAAAAATTGAGATAGATGTGAACCTGCTTAAATGCATCACTATTTTCATGTGAACTGATTATATACTATGGTAAAGTGAATGATTTGCCCCGTTCCTTTATCCCTTGAAACACTCACGTATTTCCTCACCCACTGATGGTAAGTTTGGACACATGACTTTCCTTGGCCAGTGGCAGGTGAGTAGATATGACACTGTGCCAGCTCCGCTTGTCATATTGTACCTCTGAACTTCCCCAGGTAAACGCTGCCACACCAACCTCGGCCCCAGAATAAACACACGCGGAGCAGAATGGACCCAGGAGCCAAACCCTACAGGACTGGCAGCCTGACCTTGGGTCAAACAACTGAGCTCTACCCAGGTAAGCCAACCCCACTGACCCACAGACATGAGAATTACTGGTGGTTGTTTTAAGCCACTGAATTTCAAATTAGTTTGTTACACAGCATTAGTGTGGTGATAGTTAACTGATACAAACACAATTCTACATTTTAGACAATACTGCTGTAAAATAAAGTACCATTTTGTGTGCCTGTGTGCATATACGTATGTATGCCAGGAGTTCTAGATTTCATTCCTTTTTCATGATATACAAAATAAAGAAGTGTTCCCCAATGCAGAAATCTCATGGAAGACCCCAAATCCAAGTTCTTCAAACCCAAGTTCTTTTTACACTCCCAACAATGGGTGATATGAAGTACCTACAGAGTAATGAATGATGGCATTACCTGCCTACTTAATTAAAAGCAACAGATTGGTCTAAGAATCTCTAGGTTTTATAAAACATTCTCTATTTTGAATAAAGATCAAGAAAAACTGCATAGTAAAATTGAGCAATAATTAAAGTATCTAAAAAGAGTGTGCCTATGTTTGCAGAATCAGACATGATCAGCACTTTTTACACCTTTTTTTAAAATAGTGGGAACCAAATAAATGCAGGAAGTCTTTATAACTGTGTCCCAATGATAAGGTTTCACTCCGCAGTCATCCTGAATAAAAACAGCTATTAGGGTTTTGTGTGTGTTTTTTTTTGAACCAGCTAATCTTGATAAGGCTCAAACTTCCCCCAAGAGAGGTCTGTGAACTGCCACTCCCTTTGAAATGAACGAGTAAAAATGCATGTGTACCATGAATGTCAGGGTTTACATAACCCTGTGCTGTCCAGAGCACAACTGGGCCGTGGCTACCACACATACATGAGGAGCTTATGTTTATTCTTGTTCATAAATACTTCTGAAGGGCAGATTGCCAGCTCTCATGTACCTGTTCCAGGCTGCTGCAAGTTCAACCACGTAGTTGTCATTCCTGAAATGGATGTTTCATGAGAACAGCCATGCAAAGAGGGAGCATGGAGCATTCATGCAAGAGCTAAACTTTGTGGTATTTCAATCAAAAGCACTTTGCTAGAGAAAACACAAGAGTTGGAATTACAAAATTACCACAACACTCAGCTAAAAATACCAAACAGGATGTCCTTTATTTGTGGTTGTATATGTTACTAACAAAAAGAACACCAAAAATTCTCCCGGATCTCATTAGCAGTTCACCTTACTTTCTTCTGTTGTGTTTCTGGACGTTTTTCGAATAAATGGTCAATGGAGACAGAAATGCTCCTACTGTCCCGGAAACATGGAGGGAGTAATTTAAAAGGTGTCATTTTCTGAAGAACAGGTCAGCAGCTGCCTGGATTAGAGACAGAGGTAGGAAGTAGCCCGGGCGTGGCTACAAAGGGGCTGCATCTTGAATGTGGTGGAGCATATGCCAATCTATACACAGGACAAAACTGCGTGGGATCTCCCTCTCCCTCCCCCCTCCCTCTCATACACACAACACAAAGGAGGGCATGTAAAAAACTGATGAAATGTGCACAAGGTCTATCTGTATTCAAGTTAATAATATTGTACTAATGTCAATTTCCTGGTTTTGGTATTGTGCTATAGTTACATAAGGTACTATCATTGAGAGAAACTGCGTAAAAGGTTACCCAGGATCTCTTGGTATGATTTTTGCAACTTCCTATGAGTTTATAATTATTAAAAAATAAAAAGTTTTTGCCCGGCCGGGTATGGCTCAGAGGTTGAGCACTGACCTAGGATCCAGGCGATCGGGGTTCAATTCCTGGTCAGGGCACATGCCCGGGTTGTGGGCGCGATCAGTGACTCTCTCATCATTGATGTTTCTATCTCTCTCTCCCTCTCCTTTCCTCCCTCTGAAATCAATAAAGATATATTTTTTTAAAATAAAAATAAAAAGTTTTTTTAAAGTGTCATCTCAAAGGTATCATCTCAACCCAATGCCATTTTAACAGGCAGCCACTGTGCAGTGGTTCAGCATTGAGACTCAGCAGTCAGACAAGGATTTGAGTCTCAGTACCACTTCTTACCAGCTGTATGACCCTGAAAAAAACTTAAGCTCAGTCCCTTAATTTTCTCATCTTTTAAATGGGACTATAATAGGACTTACCTTACAGGGTACTTTTAAGGATTAAATGAGATAATATATGTAGAATGTCCATGGCTCATGGAAAGCATTCAGTAAACGCTGGTTACTATTATTATTACTGTGAGTCAGCCTGACTATTTCTAAGAGCTCTTCACTCAGTAATCAGTAATTTTGCTGACATTCAAAAACAGACTAAGCATCAGGCACAGGGTACGAAGTCCAGATAAGATCCCTACTTCTGGCCCCTGCTTCTTTGGATTTTTCGGTTCTGTAGTGAATATGGTCTTTAAAGGAGTAATTACAAACAGGATGGATATTATGAAAGTGGATGCACAGGGTCCTCAAGGAGAAACTAACTCAAATAAGAGGTACTTTCTATAGTTAAGGGTGAAAAGGGAGTTTTCTCTCTGCTAAGCTAGCTGGAGTCCAGGGTGGCTAAACTACAATCCTCAGTTCCAACAAAGTTTTAACCAACTCCTTAGCTAGAGACAAATGAGAATCACTTTTCATTAAAACACAGGTTAACCCATTTGAGTTGATGTGTAACTTTGAAGGTTAAAACTCTTTACCCATCAACCAGAAAAAGAGTTAAACAAATTCTTCCATTTTTATTGTTTGGAAAATAAGTTAGATTACACTACCCTAATGGGCTTAGAGGGGGGAAAATCCATTATAGTTTGAATTTATATTAATAAATTTATTTATTTTGTTTTTGGTATGTAAGTACACTAATAAATTTAGAGCAAAGCATTTTTGAATTAAGTATGGACTTTAATACTAAATTAATTATAATATATATGTAAAATATATCCATGTATAATAAGTGAAGAGTAAGTTCTTTAATAGGCTTGTAATGTGAATATTCTTAGACATGTACATAACATATGAATAGATTAGGCATGACACATTACTAGTGGTAAGTAAAATAACCCACAGGGGAGAGGAAAGAGGTATTCCAAGAAGGTTGGGAGTCCTCTATATACTTAGGAATTTAGGGTCTTTCATAATGTAAGTGAACGCCAAACAAGATTGGATATGCATGTGATGATATTTTCTGTTTGCCAATTCTCTCCCCACTCCCTGACCAACAAAACAAAAATATCTGCCCTTCTCTGTACTGGCCTGAGCCCTGCGAGACCGATCTCAGTGGACTGGCTGCGTTTGGTAAGGAAGGAAGAGGGGAGGGCAGGAAGATGGAGAGGGCAGGGTATCTATCCTCCCAGTGCATCCCTGCTTCTCCGCATGCTGCTCTTGCTGCAGTTCTCCCAGTACATTTCCAAGGTCTCTGCCAGCCGAGGCTGCAAGTCACCAGGTTCTGGTGACACTAGTCTCTCCCTGTGTCTTCATGGTAACGGCCTTCCCATGGTGCTAATCACTGGGCGCGTCACCACCCCTTGTTGGTTTCCTTAAACCTAGGGGCACGTCAGGGATAGTTCATTCCTTAAGCTAAGCCTTTTTGAGTGTGCGGCTCTGTTTCCTGCTGGGATCTGTGAGTCAGTAGCTAAGGTGGGAGAACGCCTTATCTTTTGAGATCACATTTTGCTCATACCATCAAAGCGACATCATCATGGGACTGCTAAAGGTCATATGCATAAATACTTACAAAATACTACTACGTGTCACCATTTTCAAATTCTTCCAGCAAACTCAACATTCCATTTTCTTGCTAAGCTATTACTACTCTGTGGATCTAATTAAAATGGCACCACCAAGTGAGGAATCCAGAGCAATGTCAGGAGGTCCTGCCCATGTGGAGCGGCACCCACCTGGCACAGGGGAGCTCAGCAAATGCAGAGCAGAGGGGCTCCCCATGATTGCGAGATGCTTTTCACCTCTTTGTTTTACTTGGACTGACTTAAACATTTCTTTACCAGATATTTCAGTCAGCTGCAGAAAGGGGTCATTCAAAAAATATTTTAAAAATTTATTCATCTTAGTCTTTTGCTATTTCCATGGCACATTTCCTCAAAGCCACAATGCCAAATCTTCTGAAAACTTCATCACAGACATCTAGTTTAGCTGACACTCTAAACACTCAAATATTACTATAAAAGTTTTTAAAGTTAGAAGAGTTCTAAGAATGTGCCAAATGACCAAAGAGAAGGGGAGAAAATCTTTCACGGGGTCATGACATCTTTCAAAAAGGAGCCCTTAGTAACAATGACCGTATATGAATGACCAAATTAGTCTTATACTTTGTACATAACTTATCCAAACTGAGAAGTATTCCATAGTCACATCCAAGTAGCCACTATGACAATAAAGAAAGTAGTACCATATAATTATTGGTGGGAGTCCGCTGTTTCATTTGACCTACCTTTAAGTTTTTAAGCATTCAGAATATATTTAAAAATAAAATAAATCAGAAAAGCTGATGTTTTGAAAATAAGGCTAGAACCAGAAAATCTGAGAAGTATGTTAAAAGATATTAATTATATCCATTTGTAAATGTTGGTGATCTTAATTCAAATTTTTGCAAGTACCTAAGACTTTTAAATATATTTACTCCCCATCAGTTTTGAGCTTACAATCTAAAACAGGCTGTGCTTAATTAACATTCTGTGAAGTGGCCGGAACTTAAGAAAGGGCCCCACAGTCCTTGTCAATGACAGACGAGATGGACCGCCAACATACGTGCTGCCCTGGGCTGCTTGGGAGATTTTTAACCCACTTTTTCCTTCTGCTTTTCTTTCAGTGCCTTCCCACAGCAGCCAGTCCACATGAGACCCTCACTGAGTGCTTACTAGACAGAAGCGGGCCCTAGTTTCTCACTCCCAGACAGCCAGACCCAAAGTCCATGCAGGAAGGCTTTCCAACAAGCCTCACATCCTAGTTTTGGAGATATGACTGCTCATTTTAGATCCAGGACTAACATTTTTAACAAACCAGTATTCCAGCTGAATCAGAGAAAGGCAGATAATTAGACAAGACTGTCAGACATGCATAAATCAAGAAGTCAGCTAAAGCCCTAGCCGGTGTGGCTCAGTTGGTTGGACCATCACCCTGTATACCACATGGTGGTGGGTTCCATTCCCAGCCAGGGCACATTCCCAGGTTGTGGGTTCGATCCCTGGTTGGAGCATGTGAGAGAGGCAAGTGATCGATGTTTCTCTCTCTCTCTGTCTCTCTCTTTCTCTCTCTCTCTCCCTCTCTCTAAAAAAAAAAAAAATCAATAAAAATATTTTTTAAAAAGGAAGAGTCAGCTAAAGTCTCACACAGGCGAAAAGAGAAAATCTCTAAGAAATCAGGCCCAAGATTTCAAAGGGCATCAGAGTTGAGGATTGGAGAAACGAAGAGTTCAAAGCAAAGCACTGAGCCTTCTTGAAAGGCCACCATCACCCTTCCCAGACTAAGCCTCGCACAGTGTAAAACATGCTGTTTATAACCAGGACTCACATGTGTAAAACGTAACTCACTTTTTGTCAACTCCATCTCTCAAATAGCAGGGAAATATGTATAATGCATTTTAGAGAGCTCCATACAAAAGGATTTTCAAAAACAGTAAAGATTATGTTGTCAACAGAGATACACGTAAGTCAAAGTTTCTCAATCCAACACTATTAACATTTGGGCCAGGCAATTCTTTGTTGGTCTTTGCTGTGCACTGCAGGATCTTATGCAGCATCTCAGGTCTACCTACCAGCCCGTGTGATATAATCCATGGTACTTCAGTGAAGTCAGAAGCACTTTGGAGAGAGCAGTCAGGGATGGTAACATTTTCCCCCTGTAACTTACAGGACATCAAAAAATGCCTGCTACACAAAGAACATCCAGGCTGAAGGGACAGCAAGTACAAAGGCCTTGGGCAGGAGAGAGCTGGTTGCTTTTGAGGAACAGAAAGGGCACTAATGTGACTGGGCAGTAGGAAGATGAGGAACAGTGCTAAGGAGCAGCGCGTATCACACAGATGGGCTTAGAAGACCAAGGTCATGGATGAAGATAGTAGTCTAAGTATAATGGAAACCAGCCAGAGAGCTTTAGGCATTGAAATATCATGACTGCATTTGCTTTTTAAAAGGTCTCACTGGCCACAGGATTGTAATATAGGGTTGTTTCCATGCTGCCTTGGTGAGGACAATGGATGTGGAGGGTTTGGATTTAGGTGGCAACAGTGAAGATGCAAAGAAGAAGATGGATCTGAAAAATGCTGTGAAACAGACCTGGCAGGGCTGGCTCAGAGATTCAATGTGGGAGACTCAGGAAAGGGTGCTATCTGGGATGATCTCTAGCTGTTCTGGTCTGACAGCTCACCAAGTAGCCAGCCATTTATTGGGACAGGAGAGGCTGAGATCGGTTCAGGTGAGGACTCAAAAACCCAGTGAAGACTGTGTATGACTGCACAGTAACATCACAACCAAGTTGAGACTCAAGTGCTTTAGGTCCAGGGTTATCACAATGTGGGGAACAGAAAAAGCAAATAATACAAGTTTATTGCCAGAAAAAAAAACTAGACAAAGGGTAGTATTTGTTTTTCTGTTATTGGCAGATATTTTTGCTACACAACACCCAACAGGAATCTGATTATTAATCAATTAACAGTGGTGCTTAAGAAGTGTTTTGAAGGGTGGGAGATGTGGCTTCCTAAGTTGATGGGAGTTCCAGACCAAAGAGGCCACATCCAGGAAAATCTCCGACTGCAGCAGAAAAGAAAGCATGTCGGGGGGTGAGGGGTGGAAAAGGTATCCATGATTAGTAGAGGTGTGAACTAAGGGGGTTTAATAATCGTAATTAATATTAGTTAATATGAATTTCTTATATTAATATTAATACAATTCTTAATTAACATTAGTTAATATTAAGGGATTTAATAAGGAAATAAATTATTTATTTGACTTGCAAAACTTGCTTCTGTGAGGAGACAAACAATACAGAAACAGTCTAAAAGTGAATTCCAGGCCATACTGCTGAATTTCCTAAGATGTCTATGCTGGCAGCGTTGATGGATGACAACTGATTCATATCAGCTCAGCCCAGCAACAATGCCCAGTTCTGGGTATCTTCAGAACCAGCAAAGAATACCCTGTAATCAACACCACTGAATTATTAAGTGAACTTAATGACTTCAAAGTCTTTGGAAATCCAATGTCCACAGAGAGAAAATTTGGGAACTTTCATATTGAAACCTTAACTGTTTGGGGTGAAGAGAGGCTCCCTTTCAGGGTAAGCAGCTTAGCCCTTCTGATGGATTCCTTGGGGAAGGGTTAAGTAGAGCAAGGGAACATTCTGCATTTAATGACAAGGCTGTGGTTAAGAGCACAGATGGTGGAGTGACTGCACCAAACAGGAAGTGAGGTCAGCACCAGAGGAGCTCAGAAGGGGACAGGTCCCAGGGACAAGAAAGTCTAAATCTTGACAGCTGGACACCACGGAGACCAGCGCCAAATCAGAGTCTACACCCCCTGCTTTTCGACCACACCTCAGTGAACAGAACATGCATCACCCACCCATAGATTTATCTTTGCCAGAGGCATCACAGAACCTTCATATTGTTTGTCTTTCATAGAAGGGAGGTGAAAATAAGTGCGTTCCTTCAGGGAGTTGCTTGGAATAATAGTATTTATAAGCTTCCCCAAAGTGCCTCTGATAATTTGTTCTAAAACAAAGACTTGGAGCAGTAATTCTACTGAAGGAGTTGCCATACTTAATTGCAAGGGTTGTCATGAAATTCAACATATATTACATGACCTTGGCAGATAATGAAGGTTTGTAATATTTTGTTTGTGGTTAATGGAAGATAGCATAGGAAGGCTGTTGGGGAAGGCAGGTTAACATAATCTTTAACCCAGGCCAAGTGACCTGAGTTTTCAGGGTCACCAGAAGCAGGAGAATATTGTTAAAGTCGTGATCACTGAAAATGGAGTGACTCACTATTCTACCCCTAGCACTTGTGCTGTATTTGAGGCCCTTCTGAACCTCAGTGTTGGCCTCTCTCTGAAGTTCTGCATGTTCATTGAATAGTATATATAACACTCATAACATTTACCATGTCTTTTCTTTTCAGATCTTCTTATATAGCAATTGTCACATCTTCTTAAAAAACATGCATGAAAATCAAATAGACCAGTGAGTTTCAAGTGGGTGTAATTTTGCCCCCCAGGGGATATTTGGCAATGTGTGGACATGTTTTTTTAAAATATGTTTTTATTGATTTTTTAGAGAGAGAGGAAGGGAGAGAAAGAGAAACATTTATGTGAGAGAGAAACATCGATCGGTTGTTTCCGGCACCCCAACCAGGGATCGAACCCACAACCCAGGCATGAGCCCTGACTGGGAATCAAACCAGCAACCTCTTGGTACATGGGGCAGTGCTCAACCAGCTGAGTCACATCAGCCAGGGCTGTGGGGACACATTTTTCATTGTCACATCTGGGGGGCGTAGGGGTGTGGGGACACTATGCTACTGGCATCTAGTAGGTCTTTAGAGGCCAAGGATGCTGCTAAATTAAACATCCGTTGGTGCACAGGACAGCTCCACCACCAAGAATTATACTGCTCAAAATGTTCATTTTGCTGAACCTGAGAAAACCTTAGAAAGACATGAAGACATGACACTGAATTTAATGGATATTTTAAAATTTGGTTTTTGTCTACACCAATCCAATTAAAGAGCTATTTGGCCACGCAATTCAGCAAAATTGATGGTCACATTAAGTCACCAAAGGTACAATATTTGATTGTTGGTTTATTATGGTGACAAAAGGGGGAGGGAGAAGGGTAATTTGGCTCCTCTATTTCAGTTATCTAAGGAGGCAGTCAAACTCCGTGGGATCACGGCACCTGAATAAAGCTCTCCATTCTCTCACCTGTGCTACCTTGAACTCTATTACTCTAAGCCTGGATTTCTTCAGCCATGAAATAGAAAACCTGTTTAACCCAACGGCTGGATGTGAGGCCAAAATTGACACAGACTGTGTCCAAACACTTTGTAACTTGCATACGACAATAAAGATAAACGAAATATTACGATCTGCAGTTTCTCTAGAAGTGCTGCCAGGAAATCACTGATTCATGCCTGTCATCCTTGGCCCTCACACTCTAGCATCTCTCTAGCCCATCCAATGAAGTCTGGCTGGTTTGATGCCCTCAGCATCTCTCAAATATGCTGACTGCTCTCAACCTCCAGCCCAGCTGCAGTCCTAGTGTAAGTCATCTTCTCTTATCTCTCCCTGGCCCAGATGCCAGGATGCACTCTGGCTCCTTCTCACCCTTGACTCCATCCTGGAACCACAGCAGGCTGTTCCAAATGTAAATATGATCAAGTCACCAAAAGGCTGTCAAGGACGACACCCAGCTGGAAGGATGGAGTCACCATAAACTGAGTGTGGGAAAACCGTGGGAGGAAAGGTTGGAAGGAGAATATTAGTGCTAACACACTTTTTTGTTATGATAAAACAAGACAGTTGTGCTATACTTTGGAGTGTAACTGATTATATAAATGCAGGATGCTCATATCTACTTAAGTGTTTGTATATCTCTCTTTGTGGCCATTATGATCATTTAAAAAGATGAATAAAGAGTTCATAGAAACTCCTAACATTTTCACTATTTACTCATCTCTTTGGAAAATTGACCAAATAGCTGTCACACAATAGGCATTCAACAAATGTTTGATGAATGAATAAAATGTGAGCCACTGATTTCTTATATGCAGTCTCATCTTGAACAAATGAAAAAAGCACTGAAGGAAGAACACTAAATACTTGCCCTCCAGATTATATATCAGGGGAACAAGAGGTACTAATGACATGCAGAGGGTAATTCTTTTCCAGGAAGACAGGCATAAAAAAAAGCCCCCAAAAGACCTCAGGAGCAAAACCATGTTGAGCAAAGTAAGTAGAATATTTGTGCTAAAAGGCAAAACAACCTTGTGAAATAACCTTAACCAATATGGGAATAGCAGAGAAGAGTGCAGTGTTAGAATAGATATGAAACCATAGAGGGTTATGTTAATATGAAAAGCAGTGGGTCACACTTAATAAAGAACATTCTTTTGACTTGTGACTGATACGGAGCTGCTGAATGCTGCTGCTTTCTCATTCTCAAGTATGCATAAGAAATTTCAGGGGACCCAGGTGATTTCCTTTAGCCTGAGAGCCAACAAATTCCCTCTATAATCTTCCTTCATGTAGTCTTAACTCAGAAAATCTGTACGTGGTGACCTGTGCTAGAATTAAGGGCTATTTCATCAGCAAATCGTCAGAGCACAGAGGAGACATTAGCATCAGCGTGTCTCTATGTTTATGCTTTTAGGAGAATACAACAGCTGAATGAAAGTAATTTTTAAATTGTTTTGTGATGCATTGGATTTATTTCCCAAATTGAGGCAATAATCATTCATAGAATGAATAGACAAATTGTACTCTATTAAATTAAGGAATCAGTTCTCACCTTTCCTCCCCTACCTTAAAAACGGTATAGAGACCTTACAAATTAAAGGCCATCAGCCCACAATTCAAAATCTGGAAAAGGTGGTGCTGTGAGATGCTGATTAGGCATAGTAGGCACAGACTCTAGATCCTTTTGTGCGAAGAAACCTCTGCGGAAAAGGGGTTGCCCCTAATACCACATTAAAAGGCAAATAACGGAGCCCATACCGTCTTCAAAAAATGAACAAGCATTAGTGATTTCCTAGTGTCTCACTTGCCATTTCAAAGCATGTAACTGGCAAAGCTAGAGAAAGAGCCATCATAGGTGCCTAAAACGTTCACCTGGGAAGGGACTTGAACGGTTTTCTATTTCAGACCCTCTTTTCTCCAGCCCAGCAGAGAGCTGGCCGACATTCCCAGTTAGGCCAATAGCCCCCAGCTGACCCAGCTGATCAGGACCTGGCCAGCAGCATCGGGCCCCAGCTCAGGCAGCTCTGGAACCTCTCTCCCTACCACCCCTGTCCAGCTTGAGTCCTTTGTTGAAAAATATATTTTTATGCAGAGAGTGCATTTTGGATGACATGAATTCCAGACAGACAACTGTCTTGGCTTTATTATAAGTATTGACGATTCTTGTAACCTTCTGGATGCTTTTCTCCAATTTTTAAAGTTGGATTCAGCATGTGCAATCTCAACAGTAAAAATCGTGTCAAGGAAAACTCAAATGGCAGTTGACAGGCCAACTGCAATGCCTCGCCTCAAAATAACACATCTTACAATTGGAAAGTAAATGCCTGTCCCCTTTCTGGAGGTGGCATTCAGAATTGTCAGTACTCATTCCTGAGAAACATTTAACTTTTCTGTCTTTTCTCTCTCAAAAAACAGAAAACAAAAAACAAACCAAAAAAACCCCAACAAAACTCAGTCTAGACCCTGAATCTGGTGCACCGGTCATCAACCCTGAAATCTTGACCCCTTTCTTAAAGGAAGCAAACCCGTGAGCTTTCTGCCTGTTGTGTCCCGCGGGACCCCAGCGCCAAGCGCAGTGCACGAAACACAGTAGGTCCCCAATAACTATTTATGGGGTGTTTGAGGCAATGGGGAGAAGAGACGCCACTGACAGAGGACCCCCCCGCAGCCTCCTGTATGAATCAGATAACGCGCGACGCTGTCCCGCTGCACATCCACGGGCGCTGCCCAGCCTGTTTCTAGGGACCGGCGCCCGGCAGCGCTTCCCCGGAGGCCGTGGCCGCTCTCGGCGGGAGGAGCGGCGCCCTCCCCGCTCCGCGCCCTCCCTGACCGAGGCTGAGTGGGCGAACCTGGCGCAGCCCCAGCCCCCGGAGCCCCGTTTCTCAGCCCCGGCCAGAGGGCCGGGAGCGAGTTCAACTCCTGCGCCCCAGCGGGGTGGCTGCCGCAAGCTGCGGGAGGGCGCTCCCCTTCTAAGGGGCAGCGGAGTTTCTGAACAGTTGACACTGGGGAGGTGAGTCACGCAGCACCCAGGACCTCTGGGGAGCCACGGATCCCACCGAAGACGAGCTGTCCCCTCCCAGGCCCGCCAAGTGGCGCCCCCTGTCTCCTGTTTGCGCCGGGACACTCACCGCATAGTGCAGCTTTGGTTTCTCGCGGCACACCGGGTCCCCCATGTCGCCACCGAGGAAGAGCAGAGGGTCCCCGGGCGCAGCCTGGGGTCGCGGCGCCTGTCCGAGGTCCTCTTATTTCACCGCCATCCCGGGAGGACCGCGGCCGCGAGCTGCGCTCCCTGCGCCCCGCGCGGTGCCAGTGCCCAAGGCAGCAGCGTCCCGCGCGAGCTGGCCGACCGGGGGAGGCGGCGGCTGGAAGGAGGAGTGGCGGGAGGAGGGGAGGGCAGGGAGGAGGAGAAGCGAAGGAAGGAGGAGGAGTTGGCGGGGGGAGGAGGGAGGAGAAGGGCCGCGAAGGGGGGCGGGGGCAGGGAGCGGCCGAGTCCGCGGCGCAGGGCGGGCGCCGGAGCCTCTCCGCGCCCGACCGCGGGGCTGCGGCGGCCGCCCCAGCTGTGGGAGGCCACCGCGGCCGGCGCGCCCGCGACAGGTGTCAGGGCGGCGCTCCTGCCTCCCGCCACTCCGCCCCGACCCAGCCTCAACGCGGGGGACCGGCGAGCTGGAGTTCCCAAGACAGACTTTCACCAACTTGGGCACGCGCTCCAGGGAGGGCGGAGTCTCGGCGGCTGGAGAGCCCTCCTTTGGGAAAGTGTCCCCGCGGGAGCCCTCGGGGAGGGCGGCCCGAGAGGAGCCAGGAACGCTGCCCGGCCCCGCGCTCCGGGAGGGGGCCGGGCTAGCCGGCGGCCGCGCCACTTGGGGCAAAGCGCGTCCCCGAAGGCTGGCAGCACCCAGGCCTGCCTGTGGAAGCCCCTGGAGGGGAGAGTCCTGGGAAATCTGCTGTAAGTTTGCTGGAACGCGAGGACTGGCACTGGTGCCAGGCTGGATCTGAGGGGGAGGGGGTCCTCAAAGCGCTGTTTTGTGTCTTAGTTCTTAGGAGCAAATCAGAAAACGACAGAGCAAGGGTTTGGAAATAGAAGAAACATACGCGATTTGCAAATACTGCTGGGTAAACCACTGTTAGCACACGCTGGAGGTTCGCAGCACCACCTAAAACTGGCGTCGGCGCTGCAGGCCCCTCCTGGAAGCCTGCACTTTCAAACCCCCTGGAAAAGAGCACCAGCTCCCTCCCCAGGCCTGGCCCTCCCTGATTTCCAGGCACCCTCCCACAACCTTCCAGGCAAAGGCAGAGTCTGGAGCCAGAGTGGACCCTCCAGACCCAGTGAAATCAACCAATCCAAGTCCTACAGGGGTGGCTACCAAGTGGAAGATGGATTTATAAGTGGCTTGTGTCAATTCTTCAGGGTCCCACTATCCTGAACTCCCTGAGTGGCCCTCCATCTGCTCTGTGGGGACAGGGTAGATAGGAAAATAGGATGTGGCCCCTGTGTTTGAGCCCTTACAATTTGGTTGGACTAACCATCCAGGGGCATATACTATTTTAGAACAATTGGCTGCATAATTGTAAAGAGCACTGGGAATGTGAAGCCAGGGGTACAGGTATCCAGAAGAATCTACTACTAGATAATCCCATGACAGTTCATCTGCTAGAAAACTGTAAGATTATATCTATTAAAGCTGATCCTATGCCTATCCTCTGACGCAACAATTGTGCTCCTAGATATATAGAAAAATAGGGGACAATGGCCTCCTGTGTGCAAGAATGTTCACATTATCTTCAGGCAGAATCACCAAAATAGAAACAATCTAAATGTCCATGAACTGGTGCATGACAAGCCAACCGTGGTCTATCCATACTCCTTAGCAATGAAAGGAAAATGATATAGACACTCACATCGAAACGGATTGTCCTCACAAGCATCATGTTGAGAGAAAGAAATCAGACACAAAAGAAGACATGCTGTAATATTCCATTTATTTATTCTGGGATTGAAATTCACATGTTTAACTGAAATAGGCAAATATGATCTATGGTGACAGAAGCCAGAACAGTGATTACCAAGATGGGGATGGATTCAGGGAACCTTTAGAGATGCTGGAAATGTTTTGTATTTTGAACTGCATGACAGCGACCCAAGTACACGCATTTGTAAAAATTCATTGAGAGGTACAGTTCAGATTTATGAAATTTACTCCCTTCGCTATATGTATTTTATACTGCAATAACCTAAAAATAAATAAAAATCAATCCCCTGCCCAAAACAGAAACTTTCGGCCACAGTGCTGCTTGTCTTAAGGGAAAGTCAGTTCCACCATTTGCCCAGGTCTCCTCCCTGCAGCATGCTCTGCCCATGACTCCCTTCCCTGCTCCCGGACATGCGCAGGCAGAGCTGGAAACATGGCACACTAACGTCCCCTCTCCACTTTCACTCTGCGTGCTGCTGAAAGCAACTTTAAAGCTATGTCGTCAAAGACCCTTAGAATAAGGCAGAGAACTAGCACTAGCTTTGCCACACCGCACCCTTCAGAGAATGCAGCTGGGCAATGGAAGGAGGGCTGCTTACACAGTGGCCCCAATCTGGGGGCCTTTGCTTCACTCTATTCTATTTACAAAGATGAACTCTCCAGCCTTAGGACTTCTTCCTCTGTCATACCTGCAATTAAGCCCTTGAAACTAGAAATCCCTTTCCCTACAAAAGTTTTTCCATATTAATATGTATAAACAATACAAGGTGGGTCTCTGGACTTTGAAAATCTTAACCCTAATCCTTTGATCATTCCCCTGAGTGAGGCACCTCCATGTTGAAATTCATGCACCAGGGGATCACTGGTTCAATTCCCCATCAGGGCACATGCCAGAGTTTCGGGCTCGATTCTCAATAGGGGGCATGCAGGAGGCAGCCAATCAATGTTTCTATCTATCTATCCCTCTCACTCTAAAATCAATAAAAATCTTTATTAAAGAAAATCAGGTCATTTTAGATTTTGTTTGTATCCTGTCTTTGGAAAATGTATTAAGTCACTAAACAGCATTATCGTAAGCCAAAAATAATCCATCATTCCCAAACTGTGCACAGTAAATCCTCACTTTATGTCATCCAGAGGGTCTTAGAAACTGTGACTTTAAGTGAAATGATATATAATGAAACCAATTTGACCATCTGCTAATTGATATAAACAAGAGTTAAGTTCCTATGACATATTTCTGGCCACAAAAAAACATCACCAAACTTCTAAATAAAGACCTAAGACAATCTTAATACGAAACATTGAAATAAATGTGAGCTACACATACATTTGGGAAAGATGAATAAAAACGAGTAAAAAGAATGACTTTCCAACCCACAGCTTCCAGTTCAAGGTGGAGGCAGCCAGAACCTCTTCCTGCAGCTCAGGGCACCATTGGGACCCACCCTGGACAGGTCACCCTTCCATCATAGGGCCACTCACACCCACACCCACAAAGACTGGGACAATGTAGAAAGGACAAGTTCACCTCACAGGCACATCTTTGGGATGTGGGAAGAAACCGGAGTCCCCGGAGAAAACCCACACAGATGTAGGGAGAACTGCAACTGCGCCCAGTCAGTGGTCTTGGCAGGAATCAATTTTTTTTCTCATTAACGTTAGAACAAAACAAAATGACAGTGAACAAAACAACATTATTCGAGGACCTGCTTTATTTACATTTTAAAAGTTACTTCTGCCTGCTAGCATATTTCTTGCTAAATTGTCATTGCTAAGTTGGAGTTAACTTTCAAGTGCAATAGAACTGGGTTTTTTGTTTGTTTGTTTTCTGTGTTTGAAAGGTTTGGGGAGATAGGACAAAGCATTTAAGAAAAGAAATTATCAGTCCATGCTGCAAGGCTCTTAAATTCGCCTCAGAGTGAATCATACACCTCTTCAGTTCTCAGTCCATTTGTTCAAGACTCGAGAAGGGACCTAGAAGGTTGTGCGGAACTCTAAGAGATCTATTAAACAATTTGAATTCCAAACATTATTTCTATTTGCTATTGAGTTGTATGAGTTCTTTATATTGTTGTATATTAACCCCTTATCATATATGTATATATGGTTTGCAAATGTTTTCTCCCATTCTGTAGGTTGCCTTTTTCATTTTGTTGATTGTTTCTTTTGCTGTGCAGAAAAGTCTTTTAGTTTTATGTGCTCCACTTGCTTATTTTTGCATTTATAGCTTGTAGTTTTGGAGTCATACTGATAATTCTTTGTTGTGGAGGCTGTCCCATGTCTCGTAGGATGTTCAGCAGCACCCCTGGCATCCACCCACTAGAATGCAAGCATTATACCCCTCCCCAAGCTATGACAACCAAAAATATCTTCAAGCATTGACAAGTGTTCCCTGGAGGCAGGGGGCAAGATCATCCCTGTTGAGAAGTACTGCCTTTGGGAAGTTATGCATCCGTAACTCGTACAGCTCAGTGTTTCCTGTTCTCTAGCCTTAGGAAAATGGATCACAGGTGTGCTTCTAGGACATCTGGCTGCTTTCACTCAACATCATGTCCTCAAGGTTCCTCGTGCCGCTGTAGACAGCTGCGGTTCATTCCCGTTGCTGTCTAGTATTCCATTGTATGTGTTTGGCACCATTTATCTTTTCAAGTGCTGATAAGCGTTTGCGTCCTTTCCAGTCTGGGGCTACTGAAAACCATACCGCTTGGACAGCATTGCACATGTCTCCTCGCGCACATGTCCATGCATTTTTACAGGGCACGGCCCTAGAAACAGAATTGCCGGGTCATAGGCATGCTCATCTCCAGCTTTACTGGACAATGCCCAACAGTTTTCCAAACTGATTGTACCAATCTGAATCTTTATTTACACTACAGTATAAATAGACTGAACATAGTTTATATAAAGACTGAACATAGTTTAGAGTTGTCTCTCTTCTAGGTTTTCTCATGGGGCTACAAAGATAAAATTCAGGAAATCAAACACCAGGATCAGGAAGGAGAGATGGGAAAGGAGCTTAAGGTCTTCCTTGTCCCCAAATCACATGTTTCTTATAAGTGAAAGAGAATCAGGCCTGCTAGGACCCCATCCACACATACAAGTAGAAACATGGGTGCACAATGTTTATGCTTTTGAGGGAGGACATTTTATTAGGCAGAAATTCAGCATACTGCAGGAGGGGAGAGAATCTTAGCAACCCAACTGTAAACATAAGTGCCACGAAAGGAATTACCATTTTGCTCCACAGCCATAATTCTCCCTTTCATATTAACCCTAATGGGGATATGGAGATGGGAGAAACCCAAGGAAGATTGAAGTTTTCATTCCTTTTTCCAAGTAAGTTAGAAAGAGACAACCCCCAGTCTGAAGACAGACCTGGTCTGACGACCAGAGAATGAGAAATTCCTGGGGGTCCCAAGAATGGCACCTGGGGCTGTGGTGACACAGAACAGAGAAGAAAGGAAAAAATGCTCTGGCATTGCCTAGTAATATTGCCCTCAGCCTTGATCACTACTACAAGAATATTAAGAAGTTATACAAGGTGGGGCAAAAGTAGATTTAAAGTTGTGAATACGCAAAACACAGAGTTTAGCCCTAGCTAGTTTGGCACCGTGGTTAGAGCATCGGCCCGCGGACTGAAGGGTCCTGGGCTTGTTTCCGGCCAAGGGCATGTATCTCAGCTGCAGGCTCGATCCCAGGGCACGTGTGGGAAGCAACCAATCGATATGTCTCTCTCCCATCGATGTTTGTTTCTCTCTCTCTCTCTCTCTCTCTCTCTCTCTCTCTCTCTCTCTCTCTCTCTCTTTTCCACTCTCTCTGTAAAGCAAAGGAAAATATATAGCCTCAGGTGATGATTAAAAAAAAAACGACACAGAATTTATTCTTGTACTATTATTTACTTCTTATTGTATTATTTTCCATATGAACAACTGTAAACCTCTTTTGCTCCACACTGTATGTCAACCAGAACTGAGAATGTGATGATCTGTGAATCCAGGTAAAGAAGGCGAGTGAAGGAAGGTCAAGGTAAACTGACCGTAACAATAAGTTCAGTTCGCTATCATTAGTTTGTCCTGTTCTTGCCATCATGATAATTTCACTGAAGAATTGCTGCTCAGTGCCTTGAAGCCAGGGAGAGTGCCCTTAAGAAGTATCCACAAAGAGATATTTCTAGAATGAATTTCTATTCATGGGTCATTAGGCAAAAAGGAGAGGCTGCAATCCCTGCAGTTATGACTTCCCCCAAAAACAGCTTGAGAATCAAGAAGCTACTTTTCATTATATCAACATGCTAATGTTAGTCTACTGCCCGCACCCGACAATCCCACCCTCCCTTCCTCTGCATGCTGTTGCAAGCAGGTAAGGCCTGCGGATGCTCAGGGCAGCACCAGTGATTCTGGTGCTACAATTGTTATTTGAAACTACAATTCCACTTATCATTGAACACCTCACTGGCTCTGTGTCCAGCCAGATGCTTTGCACACAGCAAGTCTGGATCCTTGGGATAATACTGCAAGGAAAGTATGACTATCCCTATTTTATGTATGAGGGTAACTAACTTGCTTTGCACATCTGGGAAATGGCGGAGTCGAGATGTGAACGGAAGTTGGGTTCAAATCTCTTTGTAGGCCATTCCAGGACATCTCAAAGAAGGGACTCTTGGTTAAGTCAGGCTCATTTATTAGATGCTACGGTGCCTTCTTATAAAGGGGGGAGGGGGAGCAGACACTGCCAGTGCCCCATCTGTATCTCCTAGGCAGTGGTTCTCAATGGGGGCAATTTTCCCCCAAGTGGATACTTGCAATGTCTGGAGACGTTTTCAGTTGTCGCAACTGTGGGGTGGGGGTGGGAGTTGGGGAGACAGTTGCCACTTGTGTCTTAGTAGGTAGAAGCCAGGGATATTGCTAAACATCATACAACATACGGGATACCACCCACTCACAACAAAAAAACTATCCTGCCCAAAATGTTGAGTGGCAAAATTGAGAAACCCTTCATAGATATAAGAAATTCATCCTTTAATAATTCTCAGTAGTACATCTCACAGCAACAGTTTTTCTTTCAGTAGAATGAGTCTTGCACAACCCAAGAAAACAAGGAGAATTTTCCCCAGAGCAGAAGAGTAGAGCTGGGCTCAGGGACTTTCTCCACCCAAGATAGCATGTCAAAAGGTAACAGGTAAAAATTGGCCATTTGTGTGACCCAAACTGGAAGCTATGCAGTCCTTTGGAGCACTTGACTAGTCACCCAATGAAACTACCAGTTTCGAAGGCTCAGCAGTATTATGAATAATGATGACACCTGGCATATTCTGGTGTGTGAAACTTCCAAAACAATTTTAGATGTAACAGTGCCCCCTACTCCAATGAATCTATTTTGTGACTATGATTTCATTTTTAGAGGGAACAGGACATATAAGCCAAAAATTGAGAATTTGTTGTCAGAAGTGTAATAAAATGAGAATGAAACAGAGTGTTCTTTGCATGCCAAGTCACTTAACCTGTCTGTATCTCATTAATCCACCAAATACAGAGAATGAGCCAGAGTTTCAGAGCCCAAGGAATGCTTGGTACATAAAAGCCGAGCACCAACAGTTTAGCAGGGCCTTCTTTGCCTTGCTGTGCAATGAGAGCCAACCAAACGAAACTGCTCCAAACCGAATTTCTTCATTCTCTTTTTTTGGTACCATGCTTTATGAAAGTAGTTCTCAATCAGGTGTACTTTTGTCCCTCAGAGCACATTTGGTACTATTTGAAGATATTTTTAATTGTCATAACATGGGGGGGCAGCAGTGCTACCGGTATTTACTAGATGGAGGCCAGGGATGATGCTAAATATTCCACAGTGAACCAGCCAATCCCACCACCTCCCAACACATACATACAGAGCAAAGAATGATCTGACCCCAAATGTCAATAGTGCTCAGATTAAGAAACCCTACTTTATATGTAAAATTGTTCCGGTCAAAATAATTCTAATACAGCCGTAAGCAGTTTGCTCAGTGGTTAGAGCATTGACCTGCACACTAAAGGGTCGTGGCTTCAGTTCAGGCCAAGGACATGTACCTCAGTTGCAGGCTTGATCCCCAGCCCTGGTTGGGGAGCTTGCGGGAGGCAACCAATCGGTCTCTCTCTCTCTCTCTCTGTCCCTTCCACTCTCTCTGAAAAGCAATGGAAATAATATCTTCAGGTGAGGGTTAATAATAATAAAATCTAAACATAATAATAGAATCTAAACATCAGACTTTTTCATTATTTCAAATTTGATTGCCATCTTTCTTCATGTTCATACATACAGCATATATGGAAATAGATTACCTGGAGAGATTATAAGATTTCTTCTCCCTTTCAGCAGAAGATAGGACAAGAAGAAAATAGACCAGAAAGAAATGGCTAATCAGTGTCTGAATGTATGGTCTTCAGGACCATGTGGATCAGAATCACTTGAGGTGAGATTTTTTTAAAAGTAGATTGTGAGGACCTCCTCAAAACACAGTGAAACAGAATCTCTAGGAGCATCAACTCAGAGTTAGCATTTTTAGCACGATCCCTTGATATAATGTACAACACAGTTTGAGAACCATTGATGTGGTGGTACTAAAATGCAGAAACTGGTGCTTAGAAAGGTTCAGTGACTTGTTCGAGGTCATGCAGACAGCATGAGACAATGTCAGAATCCATCCCTAGCTCAATTAACATTTGACAAAGGAGGCAAGAATATACAATGTAGTAAAGTCAGTCTCTTCAATAATTGGTGCTGGGAAAATTGGACAAGTACACGCAAAAAAATGAAACTAGACCACCAACTTACACCATACACAAGAATAAACTCAAAATGGATTAAAGAGTTAAATGTAAGTCAGGAAGCCACGAAAATCCTAGAAGAAACCATAGGCAGTAACATCTCAGACATCTCTTGTAGGAATATGTTTGCCGATACATCTCCTAGGGCAAGGGAAACAAAGGAGAAAATAAACAAATGGGACTGCATCAAAATAAAAAGCTTCAACAAAATGGAAAGGGTGTCTACGGTGTGGGAGAACAAATTTGCCAATGATACATCCAATAAGGGGTTAATATCCAAAATATATAAGGAACTCATACAACTTAACAAAAGGAAGACAAACAATCCAATTTACAAATGGACAAAGGACCTGAATAGGACATACAGATAGCCCAGAGACATATGAAAAGATGCTCAAAGTCACTAATCATCAGAGAGGAGCCAGTTAAAACCACAATGAGATATCACCCTATACCTGTCAGAATGGCCGTAATCAATATATCAACACACAAGTGTTGGGGAGGGTGTGGAGAAAAGGGAGCCCTAATGCACGGTTGGTAGGAATGCAGACTGGTGCAGTCACTGTGGAAAACAAACAGTATGGCATTTCCTCAAAAAATTAAAAATGGAACTGCTGTATGACCCAGAGATCCCACTTCTGGGAATATATCTGAAGAAACCCAAAACACTGATTTGAAAGAATATATGCACCCCGATATTTGTTGCAGTGTTATTTACAATAGCCAAGATCTGGAAACAAGACAAGTGGCCATCAGTAGATGAGTGGATGAAAGAGCTGTGGGACATTTTACACAATGGAATTCTACCCCGCTATAAAAAAAAGAAAAAGGAAACCTTACCTTTTGCAACAGCGTGGAGGGACCTGGAAATTATTATGCTAAGTGAAATAAGCCAGTCAGAGAAAAATACCATATAATCTCACTTACTTGTGGAATCTAATAAACAAAATAAACTGATGAACAAAATAGAAACAGAGGAATGGATACATGGAATAGACTGACAGCAAGAAGGTGAAGGTATTAGGCAAGAATATATATAGTTGTACACTTGAAACCTGTATGGTTTTGAGAACCACTATCACTGAATTGAATTATATATATAAGTGTATGCAGCAAAAAAAGATGAAAAATATCCCTACTTTTATGACTAACAAACAAAAATTGGATCCATTTGTAGTTATTGAAGAAGAAATGAAAACATTTGTCCCAGGTCATCACAACCCAGAGGCTGCTAAGTAACTTGCTACATTCTCCCAGGCTTGTGTCAAGTTTTCTCCCCATTGTCTTCGTGACTTATGAGTAAAAAGAATGCTGCTACATATGACTTCTTTCAAAGCTCTTAGGATAACTGATCTCCATTAAATTTTATTTTTCAAAACCATGGAATTCCTTTTCTCACATTAACATGTCAAGAAATGACAAATGTGTTTAAATTACACAAATTATTAGTCCTTTTAGATTTCCCAAAGGGGAAAATCCCTTCAGAGTCTATTGAAAAAACTTCTCATTTAGAAAATAATTCTTTGTCTCCCTTCCTGGCAAAATAAAGCTATCAGCCACTAGTTCCCTATTGTTGTTGGGAAAGTCTGAGATTTGGAACAAAAGAAAGCTGTTTTGTACATCGTAATAGACAATGTGATGACTTTGAGGCTATCGGTTTGCATTTCTGTAAGTCCCAATTTTACAATGGAATGATGGCAGGGGAAAAGAAAATTCAGTCTGTGAAAGTTGAACAAGAACATGGAGACAATGATGAACAACTTGAAGGGATGTATAAGAAAGGAAAGCCTTGTCCGGCCAGGCGTGCCTCAGCGGTTGAGCATCGACCTAGGATCCAGGCGATTGGGGTTCGATTCCTGGTCAGGGCACATGCCCGGGTTGCGGGCTCGATCCCCAGCAGGGGGCGTGCAGGAGGCAGCCGATCAGTGACTCTCATCATTGATGTTTCTATCTCTCTCTCCCTCTCCCTTCCTCTCTCTGAAATCAATAAAGACATATTAAAAATAAAAATTAAAAAAGAAAGAAAGAAAGGAAAGCCTTGTCAGTTGTCTCCAGAAGGCTGACAAGGACCAAGAGTGAAAGTTATTAAGACTCAGATTTTGACTCAACATATGAAAGAACTTTCTACATTTGACCTGGCGATTCCACTCTTAGGTATATAAAGAAGAGAAATAAAAATATGTCCACACAAAAACTTGTACTCGAATGTTGACAGCAGTATTATTTATGATAGCCAAAATGTGGAAACAACCTAATTGTCCATTAATGGAGGGAGGGAGGGAGATGGAAGGAAGGAAGGAAGGAAGGAAGGAAGGAAGGAAGGAAGGAAGGAAGGAAGGAAGGAAGGAAGGAAGGAAGGAAGGAAGGAAGGGAGGGAGGGAGGGAGGGAGGGAGGGAGGGAGGGAGGGAGGGAGGGAGGGAGGGAGGGAGGGAGGGAGGGAGGAGAGAAGGTGGCGATTTCTTCTTCCTGGCAATATGTTAGCTGAGCCCAGATGACCATCAGCTGGATAGGCCACACTATGTGGCAGTTTCACTATGGGACCCGCAACTCTAAAATGTCAGTCAATGTATCATCCTTTCCCTCTCTCCCTTACTATAACATGAGCTACTCAAGTCTAAACACTGGCTTATGTTAGTTCATTCAGTCCATTCCTTCATTCATTCTTTCAATGCTGACTGAAGGCAAGGCCTTGTGCTATTTCTCTCTGTTAACAATATAGTTGCTTCTTGCCTTAGGCAGAGTTACCAAGAAGCAGACACTAAGATAAGGATTCATGTGCAAGTGATTTATTAAAGACATGTTCCCAGGAGAAACTGGTAAGGGATAAGCCTAACAGGGTAGGAAAGGGGAGAAAGCCAAGTAATGGTGTGATTTCTGGCAAAGTCCAGTCTCAGCCTGATCCTGAGGGGAGCTCTGGAGCAGAAATTCCATCTCCAAGTTGTCCCACCTCAAGCAAAAAGAACTGAGCTGTAATATCCTCACACCTACCAGTCAAGGGCTATGGGATGCCCCAGGGTGGTGCCAACTCCCAGGCACTTCCTGCTCTTTGTGGGTACAAGGAAACTGCTGGAGAACCCCAAGGGAAGTCTTCTGAAGAAGTTCACAGATGTTGGTCATCAGAAACAAACCACACAGAAGCTGGGGGATGGGACAGGCACAAAGAACTGGTAAAAGGTCTGAGATATTCTGGGCAAAGCACCAATAGTAAGTGTCCACTACACGTTTGGGTTGAAAACTTGTTAATCTCTAAAGGCTGCTTATGACTCTGTTCTTATGTCCAGAGGTCCTGAACAGTGTAGAAGCTTGCAGCCTCCAGATGTACTTTCAGCAAGGCCATGTGTGAGTTGATAATCCAATGCTTCTCACTCCAGATTATTTCCTTCCTGGTTGATCAATGCTTTATTTGGCATCTTTGTCCACATTAGACCTATTTCATTTCATATTCTGAAAATCTTCTGAAGTGGTAAATGTACTCACAAGCACTATAGGTAATTTCTCGGCACCTTTAGCATCCCCAGTTGTCATTTAGCCACTTCCTTTAAAGATTGGGTAACTTCCAAATGCTGCAAACTCCTGGAACTATTTCTGACTGGGTGGCTTGACTTATTGGACTTCCTCCCTTCCCCTGGGTTATCACAGATAGGTCTAAGACGCCAATCCCCGCCACACAGTGAAATTTTCTCTGCTTTATCAATCATCTTATGACATCATTTGTTGATTACCATCTTTGTTGTGAGGATTAAATTCATGTGTGTGTGTGCGTGTGTAGCAGATAGAAAAATACCAGGCCTCTGTAAGCTCTCTAGCAATGCTTACTATTATCACATAGGTATAGAACTTCTCTCAGGTTGCACGATAGGTTTTTGTCCTCAAAAAGACTGGCAACAATTTTTCTATTTCAACTTCGAAAAAAATCGTTTTCTATTTTACTGCCTTTCTGCTACTTCTTACTTACACTTTCTTCTTCCATTTCCTCTGAGGTTATCATACAGGATGGGGTTAATGACAAAGCTCCTCAGCACTGAGCAGAAATACAGTAAATATTAGGTACATGGAAGAACAAGGCAGGGGGGTGGTGGGGAAGGCAGAAGCAAAAAGCTCCCAGAACCTCTTAACATATTTTGGCAGTGAGGAGAGAGCCAGAGGGCTTGACTGCAGAGTATGGTTTTGTTTGTATCTTCGAAAGTGCACAAGTTGAAATTCCATAAATAGAGGAGCTTCTGTACCACTTTCTATTGCTAATATTTTCTTTTCCTCTGACGTCTGTCCCCAGCGTTTCGGTTCAGGGTGAACGCTTAATAAATGCATGGTGAGTGATGTTAGAAAGTGTTACAGGGGCACAAAGTATTATAGAAAAATCCATCAAAATACCGAAGGTGAAAAATCACCATTTAATTAATTTAAAAAAACCTGGGAGAGAAAAACATGTTATATTTCAATGTTTTTTTGTTTTGTCTATTCTAAAAGAACAAATGAGAGAAGATATTTTTCTCAGATCTGGCCCAGGAATCAGTAAGAATGGTTTTTATATTTCCAAATGGTTGAAAGAAAAAATCAAAAGAATAATGTTTCATGACAAGTGCAAATGATATGAAATTCAAATTTTGACATTCATAGATAAAGTCTTATTCAAGCATAGCCATGCCCACATGCATGCATTTGTTTATGGCTACTTTCGACAGCCTAACATATCTGGTCTTTTGCAGAAAATGTTCACTGATCCCCTGATTTAGAAAACTAAAATAGCACTTTATTTCGTTTGCTTTTCCCCCCCACTTTTGGCTTTCATCTTCTCCCTCTTAGAGTTTTACAAGTCCAAAGAAAACCTATTATTTTCCATATATTCATTTCTATTAACAGCTCGGTTATTTAGTTTATTCATAGCCTCAAAGCAGACAGACAACTTGCTGGAGATAAACCAGAATCCAAATTAGACTCTGCTACTCCACACATCTGAGCTTTTAGACACACATTTATGTTATTTCTGGAAGTCTCAGGGAAATGCATGTAGGACTCATTGGTCTGTAGAAGGCACATGCCCCCATTTCTTCCAGAACAATGGAAATCTTAACCAAAAACAAACACTCTCTTGTGTTTGTATTTACCATTCTCAAATCATTTGTACAAAATATTTCCCCCTCACTGTTTTCTAAGTCTCACTGAATAAAAAGATTTGCCTGTGCTGTCACCTTGCAAGTTTAATCCTGCCTTTTCAGACACATGCTGTTCCTTGGTATCCCTCGCTCCAAATTGACTGGCTTTGCACCCATCTGCACCAGACTCAGTTATATGCCACACCATGCCAGAAAGGCAGAAGAGTCTAAGGCATCCATATCTGTATTTGGCCCTTGGAGTTCAAAAGTTTTTGTCTTGTCTTCAAAACTCTAGGCCACTCAGGGGAAGTGAACTTGAACTGCTAACAGTCCATTTATTTTCATGGCATACGCTTTTCAATAGGCTGTGACTAGGTTGTGCCATACTGTATGGACAAATATATGTATCTATAAAATTTTCAGACTAGTCAGTATTCTGGAAAGCATTCAGAAATCCAACCCATTTTCTACAACTAGCACGACACATATAGCATCCTCCTCACATTCTGAACATTCCAAAATGCAGCCATCCACCACCTTCTCGGCTTCCCGGCAGGGGAGATGCCCTTTGAAATTCTGGGCCACACACTGAACATGAGTTTTTGTTTTCAAGGGGTATGCTCCTTCTGCCCGGAACACCCCTCTTCCCCCATCACATCCATCACCTCCCTTCCCCCCCTTCCATTTCTCCTTTGCCTGTATAACTCCCACTAGCCTCTCTGGATTTCCTGGACCTTACAGACCCCTCCCCATCCAAAGGCTCTGCTAGCCTTCTGGACATACCTCTGCTAGGGCATTCACCCTGTCTCTTTCCTCCTGAAATGCTCTCCTCCTCAAAGACAGGGGCTGTCATAGCCATTGTTACCCCAGAGCCGGTCCCATGCCTGCTGTACAGCAGCCACTGGAGAAATATCTGTTGAATGCTGCTATTAAATCTGATTCCAGGAGATGAGCGCAATCAGCACTGGGAGGTTATAGCACCAGCAAGCCTAAAAAGAACCCGAACTGGAATCAACTGCGATGGCAGCGACTGCTGCTCGGAGTAAGCTGGCGATTCAGCCAACAGTGTCCTATCCTTGGGCCCGGTCTTCACTCCTGTGCCTAGATGCTGAATATTGCAGGGGGCTTGCAGTTATTATCAGAACACTGTAATGTGGTATTGAAAAGCAAAACCTTTTAAAATCATAATTCTTGCCCTTAGGAAAGAATAAACCTCTTCTCTCTAAAAGGATAGCGCATAGTAAAGCACAGGAATGCTGCCAATCTCAGGGCTGACATTTTAGTTTATAGAATAAATATATTCAAGGGCTTTCCACAAGGAAATCCAACATGATTGACAAGTAAATGTGGCTCACAGAACAGGGAGCTTCTCAAGGGCACAGCAGTCTACACAGGGTTGAGGAGGCTGGGCTTTCTACTTCGGTTTCTCATGAAACAAGCAGACTCCACTCAGAATCCTGTGAAAAAGGTTTGATAACTGTGAATTCTATCTTTGCACATTCATCCCTGTTCAACTCTGTTATCAGACACTGAGACCTAACACCTTGGTGGTTCGACATTAAGGGGGCACAAAGGAGCAGAGTAACTTGCTCCTCCTAAGACAAGGTTCTCCAAATGCTTTGGCCACCAAAGCAAGAAGCCCACTTAACCTATGACCACAAGATCTTGGCAATGGCACCCTTGTTCTAATGCTCCCAGTCCCCCTCCCCCACCAACTCCACTCTCCTCCTGGGACTGCGAAGAAGAAAAGGGGAGGAACATGGAAGTTATTTCTTTAAGGAGGAGCCCCCTCCGAAGCAGCAATAACCCAAGCACTGGGGCTGAAGCAGCTGCGTGGGTGTCACGTAGCCTTCTACTGCCATATCTTAATTTCCACAAAAATGTGAGTCATGCAATCTTCTGTGGTTTCTCCTAACTGATATTTGAATTTTTTTTTAAAAAAATACCCTTTGAGGGATAACCTGGGGATTGCATCAAGATAATCTAAATCTGAGACTCTTATAAACAGTCAGCTATGGCTCCTTCTCATCATTTGCCAGTTGTTGTTTTCTTCCCTTTGGAGGATGGTCATTTTTAAAATCTCATGAATGTCTATACATATATATTCAAACATATATATACACACACACATATATATGCACACAGATATATGTGGTTATATATTTTCATGTATATACACAACACACATATATAGTCTCAAGTCTCAGTAAGATACATAAAAATGATGTTATATTTTTAAATTAAAGATTTTGGATAATTATGAAATATGAAAAGAAGTACATCTTATTTATGTACCAGAACTTTTGGATTGGATATCTAGATTTATTTACAATTATTCTATTATCCAAATTTTAGTTTTTAGCAGTACCTTTTTTTTTAAGTATGGCCATCAATTACTCTAATAGTGGGATTAGTGCATTCTTTTTAATTCATTTTTAGCATTTAATATTATTCTTTCTTTTATAACTCCTCATTCTCATCCATGGGAGGGAACAAATTTAACTCATTGCATCAGCCAAAAATTTGGGGAATTCTTTAAAAAGACCTGGCTACTTCTCCAGACCTCCTTTAAAGCCCGCCTCAATTCCTGGCTTTGCAGGAGTAATACTTTAGTCCTTCAAATCTAAAATTGATGTTTTGGAGAACTACACACATCTTAGCCAGCCTCCCACATAGGCCTGGGCAGCCAGCCAGAAGAGAGGAGAGCAATTGAGGCAGACAGCACAGCACACAAACGGCTCCCTCAGCCTCTAGCACCTCTTTACAACTTCACAAAGGTAAGGCTAAACAGAAATGAAAAAAACAGCCTCCTTCCAAATTGCCCTTTCAGGATCCATAAATTGCATATTCAGCTGACCTTGCAGCCTTCCCTTTGTGGCCAGAAAGCCCAGGGGCACGGGGTCTGCTCAGTGGGTTAATCCACTGCAGTTTAGATACAACCTTCTTATTCTCGCCAGGGGCCACTTGGGACCGAGACCACCTAGATGGCCACACAGTCAGGGTGGATGTAGTCTAGCACAAAAAGCTGGAAACAGAAAATGTATTTCATTTGTTACTGGGACTAGAATGCAAACATAGTCTCAAACAAAGGGAAGGCCTGTTGTGTAGCATGGTGTGGTTGTCTTATAAGAAAAACATTTTAATAGAAAACTGGCTGGGAACAGCACTGCTAGGTTTCTATCATTAAAGAGATGTGTATTCATTTTCTTTGTGGGGTGATGCTCCTTACTGAAATACTATACAAGTGGAACAGTGCACAACTCAGTGCATTTGCTAAAGTGAACACCCCTGTATAATGACTGCCCAGAACAAGAAACATCCCCTCCCAATCTTTACCCCTAAAAGTAACCACTATCCTAACCACCAACACTATATATTTGTTTGTCTTTTTCAGAACTCTAGATCAGTAGAATCCTGCAGTGGACAGTCTTTTTTGTCTGGCTTCTTCCGTCACTATTGTGTGTTATAGCATGTAGTAGTGCTGCATTTTCATTATTGGGAAGTATACTATTATATGAACAAAACAAGATTGTTTTTCTTTTCTACTGTTAAAAGATATTTTACCAGCCTGGGTTATCAGTGAAGAGTGCTGATATGAACATTCTAGTATATGCCTTTTGATGAACATAGGTAGACATTTCTGCTGGGTATATACCTGGGAGAAGAATTGCTCCATCCTTTGGAGTACCTATGTTCCGCTTTAGTAGATCATGCCCAACAGTTTTACAAAGTATGTGTATTAACCTACAATGTATGAGAATTCCAACTGTCCCACATTAATGCAATACTAAGTATTGTCAGTTCTCTCTCTTTCTTAATTATACCCATTCTGATGGGCAAGTAGTGGTGTGCACTGTGGTTTTAATTAACATTTCCCTGGTGACTAATAAGTTGGAGCACTTTTCATATGTGTATTAGTCTTTGGATATCCCACTTGTAGTGTCTGTTCCAGTATTTTGCCCAATTTTCCATTGAGTTATTGGTCTAGAATGGGGTTGGCAACATTTTCATGTAAAGAGCTGGATGGAAAGTATTTTTGGTTTTGTAGGCCATACAGTCTCTGTCACAACTACTCAACTTTGCTGTGATAGCACAAAAGCAGTCAGAGACTACATATAAATAACTAGGTGTAGCTGAGTTCCAATAAAAGTTTATTTACCAAAACACTCAGTGGGCTGAATTTATCCTACAGGCCATAGTTTGTTCCCCTCTGGTTTAGAAGATCTATGTGGTATGATTTTTAAATATTAGCAAAAGTTGAGTTATATACCAGAGCTTGCTAATTATCTAGCCAATATCCATTCTTCTGTTATTTATTGGCACCAGAATACTAAAGAGGTGCCATAACACCTGGCTGGAAAAAGTAACGATATCAGAGACCAAGTTGGGCGGGTGGAGAACGTCTGGGAAATTGTTCAAGGGAATGTGTCTCAGCAAGGGTGACCACCTGAGTTCCCTTCTGCCTCGTTCTTGCTGTCGGGGACATGGGCACGATGGCTGGATGCACAGCAGCCACCTCGTGATCATGAGACGAGAGCACGGAAGCCGCACTAAGCATCGCAAGACAGAGGGAACCTGGGACAACTATGCCTGCTGGGCTGCTATACTAGCCCAATGCTTTCACTTGTTTTATATGAGAGAAAAATTTCCCCCTACCTTGTTTACGACACTCTCATTTCAGTTCTGTTACCGGAAGTCAATGTGTAATTCTTAATGAGTAAAAGAAAGCTCACATCCTATTTTACTGTATTTTTATTCTTTCTAGCTCGTTACTGAAATTTTAGCCTTTAGTTTTATTGTTTAGCCAAATCATCCACCATCATTGAACACTTAGCACATCTTTCTGTGCTCTCTCTTGCTCTGTTTCTTTCCTGTTTCCTCCCCTTGGTCATACATTTTTTGGAGAAGACATATTCCATATTTCTCGGTGTCCACAGTACTTAAAAGTAAGTTCCTCATGTGCCGTCGGTGCCCACCCAAATAGTTCTTTTGATAATAATGTTTATGTTAAAGATGGTGAAGAACATCCTTCTTGGGCAAAATGATAGCACATTTTTGTTTAGGAAGACAGTTAAAGAAAGGCAACTTTGGGATCTGCAAGCAAAGGGTAGGGCTGGGTAGCCTCTTAATAGGCACACAGTTCTGTACTACTAATGGTCTAAATTTAGGCAACTCAAAATTACACTTGGGCATTTTTTAGTCTTCTGGAATACTAATATGAGATTAATTTCATATATATATGTGTGTGTATGTATGTATGTGTGTGTATATACATATACACGCACACACACACACACACACGCACATATATATATATATATAGTTCCCAGTTGTTTGCTCCTATCCTTCTTTTTTTATTGTTGATGCTATTACAGATGTCCCCCATTCCCCCCCCCTTTGTCCCCCTCCACTCATTGCTGGCCCCATCCCAGGCCTTCAATTCCCTATTGTCTGTGTCCATGGGTTATACATATATGCATATATGTTCTTTGGTTAATCTCTTTCCATCCCTTCTGCTCTGAGATCTGTCAGTCTGTTCCATTAAGCTGAGGTTCAGGTGATCATAAAATGCTCTCTTACAAAGCAGGGTAGAGGGGTTCACATCTGGTTCCTGTCCCTTACAGTTGCATAGAGCCAAGCTCACCCCCTCCTAAAACACTATATCCTAAGACAGTATTGTATATAATTTGAAAGTATAGAATATACTTTCCAAAGCACAATTTAACTCAACAATTTTAAAACAGATACTTCTAGCATATTTTCTACAGGCAGTTTCCCTTAGTTCGCAAGGGGCTATATTTTGGGTTAAGACTGTTTTTGGAGTTGTTTCAATGGGAGGTTCCTGGACTGAGAACCACAGGGAAATATAGCACATTTGCCAACTCACAGTTGACAGCCAAGATGGAAGATCAACAAGACCCAGGAAATACCTAAAAAGTCTACTGAAATCCAACTGAAGATAAAAACACAACCTTCATTAAAGTGTTAGAGACAAAATCCATTACAATTTTTATGCCAGATGTTCCCAGGGAGAAAACATCACAGTGTGGAGATAAAGAGATTAGAATAAGGAATTTTTTGTGAGTCAAGCCATCTTTCTGGCCTCATTTTTTTATTTTTTTATTTTTTGTCAGAGATCTGCAACTTTGGCCCTCTAGGGTTTGACCTAGAGGGTTTTATCTGAGTTAAAGAGAAGATAAAAGTTCTAGGAAGCTGACAAAAGAAGGAAAGTATGGAGAAGAAGGGAGATTTATATCTAACATCACAACCAGATTCCATGAATTATATTACTTTTAAAATCAAATCTCAGCTGGTATCAAGTGGCAGATAACCAAATTAATGTTGACCTTTTCAATGGAGTGGTCTCACATAATTATTTTGCACTCATTATGGGCTGAAAATCTTGTCTTCGTATTTTCAGGTGGGAGGTTGATTCTGATTACAGCTTAGAGTCCATATTACTACCTGGAGATCTTTTGTGTGCGCTTTATTAGCAAAGGTACATGCCAGGAACCACGCAATCCAAACGTCCACTCAAGGCTTTAACAAGCAGCCTGTTCTACATGTGACAGGATTTATTGAGGGAGAAAAACATTTTTTCCTTATTCTTAAGACCAAAGGAAAGATTGCTTTTTAAACCACCTCTGATTTCTTCAACCCTCTTCTATTGTAGCCCAGTCTGTTATAAACTCATTCTTTTCTGTCTGAAGTATTTATTGCAAAGCACTTTTCTAAGCAGGAAGCCTGATCCCAATAATAGTGTGATTGTAAAAGCCAATATAAAAGCCATTATAAACTCAGTAGCAACTCCTTCTTACTTAGAACTTTAAACTCTCTTTCTGTTGAAAAAAGAACATTCTTTTTAAAGTACTGTTCTTTTCCTTGTTGTCTGAGGTCACTTTGCCTACTTGGTCTAAAACTAAATTTGCTAAGACTTCAGTCTGTAGTCCATATGGACATAAAATGGTTAAACATCCAGGCTCCTAAAGCTGGACAGAAAAGATTCAAAGAACTCTACAGAAGAGAAATGACTTTTGAGATTTTAGGAGCACTTAAAACTTACCCATTCTCGAAAGCCAAAATGCCCACATTGCAAGGAAGCTTGATAATTTTTACCCCTACTTGGACACTCTCTAGAGTATTGCTACTTAATAATTAAATCTGGGCAACAGACAAAAACATGATGGTCCTGTACAAATCTCGATGTGTGGACACCCTACCCATGTGGCCCCTTCGCTCTACCACTGCATGCAAACCTGGGTTCAAATGTGCAGAGAGAAGCCCAGAGTGGTGTGGGGGTGTAAGCAACGCTCTTTAGAACATCAGTTAAATGATACTGAGCCCAGGGATGTGCAATATCAAAGCAGAGCAGTGGTATTCAGCCAGAGTGATTCTACCACCCAGGGGACATTGGGCAATGTCTGGGGATGCAACTGGCATCTAGTGGATGGAAGCCAGGGATGCTGCTAAATTGCCCAGGGCAGCCCTCATCATAAAGACTAATCTAGCCCCAAATATCAAGACCATCGAGGTTAAAAAACCTGAATTAGGGTAAATGGAAGCTAGAGAAATACCTAGGATGGGGCGTGCCCATTCCAAAGCACACTGGCATGAGATTTAGAGCACATGCGCTACCTGCTGTGCCCAGTGAATGGTGCGCAAGGGAGATCCGGTCAAAAGTTGGGCAGAGTTAATTTTCCATCACCCCAAGTTCAGGGTTCACCATTTGCTTCATGCAGAGGGAACAGAGTTAGCATCAAACACTTGTTATTATATATATTCAAGTAACACTTCTAAATAAACTGTAAATATAACTTATTTCATCCAGAGGTTAATCATCATAATACATTCTTCTGAGTTTTTTGTTTTTTGTTTTTGTTTTGTTTTGGTCTACAATCTGGAATAAAAGGATCCCTTCAGATATTATTTCCTGAAGTTGTCCCAGCTGACCATTCTGATGAGAATTTCTGTGCTCGTAGTGAGAAAAGCAGATCATGGTCTCTGGTGTTGTCTTTCAGAATGAGGCCTAAATAAGGCCCATTCCATCTGGGAATGTTCCAGATAAACACTTCAGTCATTATGCCTTAAAAAAAAAAGGTAACCAGTGATGCTACCTAGTACCGATTTTCCAATGGAAATAGGACCAACACAGATGTAAGTAGCTTTTTTTTTTCTCCTTAATTGCTTTTCACTTCTTTCTGTGCCCCTCCTCAGATAAATTCTCCATGTGACTCATGCTCAAAAGAAAAAATTGAGAAATTTTTTTTCAGCCAAAGAGCTGTTGGCTAAAAGTTGACATTCCATTCCTGTTCTGTCCTACCAACGTACACACATTTAACTCCAAAAAATGACTGGTCAAAAATAGCCCTTCTGGGCCCTGATTGAAACATCAAACCACCTCAGAGAGTGGCAACCTTCATAGTAAATATTTAATAAACCTTAATAGTAAGTATTTAAATACTTTAAGGGGACAATTAACCCACATAATTCTAATTGACATTTTAAGGAATATTTATTTGTGGAGAAGTATCCTTCCACTTAAGTCTGTCTTCTAAATCGCAAAAGCAGTATTGAGTTTTGACATTCTGTCAGAGTTATTTTTGGTCAAGCCATATTTTACAATAAAAAAAAAAAAAAGGTGCTTACTCACCTGGCCAGTGTTGCTCAGTGGTTGAGCATTGACCCATGAACCAGGAGATCATGGTTCGATTCCCAGTTAGGGCACATGCCAGGGTTGTGGGCTCGATCCCCAGTAGGGGAGGCAGCCAATCAATGACTCTCACTCATCACTGATGTTTCTATCTCTCTATCCCTCTCCTTTCTTCTCTTTGAAATAAATAAAAACATATATTTTAAAAAAACATGCTTACTAATGAAGAGTCTCTAAAAGCTGGGAACAGATATTCAGTCCAATGTTAGTTTTCCTAGAAGACACTGAATTTCCACGAGGAAATGTTTTCAAATACAAGTATCAGTACAACAAACACAGAATGACATTCATGCTCTTGTGCCTACGGATTGCTTGGGTAAAATGAATGACACTGCAATGTCAGATACCCATATTTCTTCAAGATCAAGGAGGACATGCTTGAGAGTTCAAGGAAGTAAGTTAAGACGACAACCTGATGATTGTCTACATTGCACCATCATGACCTATCAGGTTTCCATAAACCCATCTGTAGTTAGAACTTTCCATGTGTCATTATCATTTAATTATAAGTTACTTCATTTCTATACAGTCATAATAAAGTATGGTATAAATAAATGTTTTTTAAAAGACAAAATTGAAAAGTTAAACCAATTAAAATATGAACTTGAGACTTTCCCACAAGATTACATAATCTATTATAGTCTTTTTTTTTTTTTTTCAACTTAGATCAGGAGTCAGCAAACTACAGCTCGTGCACCAAATCCAACCCATTGCTTGTTTTTGTAAATAAATTTTATTGGAACGTGGTCACAATTCATTCATGTATTATCTATGTCTGCTCTAGGCGTACAAAGGCAAGGTCAAGTGGCTATGACAGAGACTTTCTGGATTGCAAAGCCAAAAGTATTTACTCTCTGGCTCTTTACAGATACAGTTTGCTGACCTCTGCCTTAGATCCCTAGTCTCTTCCAAGTGGGCACTCTTACAGGTGGGTATTTACGTATATAATGAATAATCTTCAAGAAAGAATGTTATCAATAGATTTAGCAACAAAATGTACAATCACAAGTCAAGAACACATGGTTCTAGCAAGAAAGGTGTTTTCAAAGGATGCTGACCCTGCAAATTTTTAGCTTGAAGCAATAAAAATTGCATAAATAATTTGTGATTGATATAAAGTGTTTGGCTGGTATGTACATTTCCCAGTGTAAGGGTGAGAGTTTTTGACTTGTGGTGGGTGTTTTTAAATAATGGGGATATATCTACTCTATAGAACACAGCTGTGCTAAAATGCTCCAAGATCACCATAAGACAGCCCTTAGGGTTAAGGAAATAGGCAATAAACCAAGAAAGACTTCCAGAAGAAACGAATACAGCAGGAGTGGACACATGTTTCTCCACACCTATGCCTTCCACCTCGGTTGCATGGTGTTCGCTTAGTTGCATGGCGTTCACTTCCAATCAAATCCAGTCACCCTTTCTCATGTGTCCACCCTAATTGCACTGCTTTAAAATCTTAAACTCATAATACTTCAGTCTTTGAGCACTGCTTCCAATTGTTCCACCTCTCTTGGTTTTCTCCCAGATAATTAGCCCCCTCTTGACTTCGGCACCTTCCTTATGCAGCCTGGATTCCGGAGTCAGCTACACAAATTCTTATTGCCCTTCCTTTGTCTTCTTGCTGTGATTCCACAAATTTCACTCCTGATCAATGAGACCACCCCACCTCCCTCAAGTTGGATATTAAGTACATTGGGGAAGAACTGCACAAATGTTGTTTTGTACTGGTTTCAGCCTATCAATAACTAACACTTGCCTGAACCAGCCCTTGTGGCTCTTCTTATGATTGTAAGACACCCTTCAGCAATAACCAGCAGGAAACTTCGAAAAGATACAAGTTTATTACTTATAGGACCAGGAAATTCCACGGCACACCTGGGGCCGCAGGAAGACGGCAGGTAGAGGGAGGGGGAGGGAGGGAGGGAGAGAGCGAGAGCAAGCGTGAGAGTAGAGGGCTGAGGTACATGATGGGCGGGGTCCTAGGATTTCCCAGACTTACTCTTTATTGGTGGGTTAAAACATAAACGCAGGGTTTAAAGCCCAGGAAGAGGTAATGAACAAGCAGCCAAATGGTCAGCTACTGAAGCCAACCAAGACCTGGAAGCAAGGCGCCTCTGGGCCGAGGCGGCCGGCCCGCTGCCGCGCCGTGTGGCCCGCAGTGCGCGTACTGAGCTGGGCGCCTCCTTGATGTGATGCCCCGGCGTCCAAACTGAAGCCAGGCAAGGCGTCACAAAGCAACAGCAAACCCGGCTGTCAGGGCTTAACCACAAATGCGCAGGCCGCATTATGCTGAGTGAAATACGTCAGAGAAAGAGATAGCGCATGATCTCACGTCTATGTGGAACCCGAAAAAACAAAACCAGCCAAGCTCATGGGTATAGAGAACAGACTGATGGTTGCCAGAGGCAGGGGTGAGGGGCTGAGGGGGCGGACAGAATGGGTGAAGGGAGTCAAAAGATACAAACTTTGTTATAAAATAAAAAAGACATGGGGATGTAATGTACACCATGGTGACTATAGTTAGTACTGTATTACATATCTGTAAGTTGCTAGGAGGGTAAATGTTAAAAGTTCTCATTAAAAAAAACCCTATATGTGGTGACAGAAGTTAACAAGGGTTACTGTGGAGAGCCTTTCACAACATACACGAATATTGAATTATTATGTTGTACACCTGAAACCAACATAATGTACGTCAAATATATCTCAATTTACAAATGTACAGAGAGTACACAAATCCACAATGCTCATCCCAGAGGGCCCCGGAGCACTGCATGGCTATCAGTCCGTTGTGTTCCTCCCTTCTGCAGGCCCTTCAGCTCTTTTCCTCCAGTCCACCCCCCTTCGCAAGCCCTTACCCAAACTTGCACCATTTGAAGTTACCTCTTCTGTCACTGAGAAACCAGTGCTATTACTGGGAACTTTTCCTCATTACTTTAAAATATACTGATATCTGGGTCTGATATAATTGGTCTAGGGCCAGCCTGCATCTGGAATTTTAAAGGATCCCCACCTGATACAATCAGGGCTGGGAATCACTGACCTAAACCTTAATTCCTCCAAAATGAACATCTTCATCCTAGCCCTCTCTCCTGAGCCCCAGGTGACCTACCAAAAAGCTCCCTGCACACTCCTAAATGGACATTTAGCAGCCTTGCTTTTACTCAGTCTTCCAAGACAGGGGCCAGTGATGCCTCCAGAATTTTATCCGCAGCGCTTTGGTTTGGGGCAGGAGGCTGGGAGCAAGCCATTTGGATATGGTTTCTATGCTTACCTGGGGTGGGTGGGAATAGGAAGCCTGTGAAAATTATGAGAAGCCATATCTTCCATTAGCCTTTCCTTGCCATTGCCAACTGAGAGGCCACCCTTCCCACAACTCACCAAGATACCCAAGGCCTGTTGTCCCTACATCAGGAGGTCTCTCTCGAACCCATTACTGCCTTTGAGTTACCACCACCAATAAATAGTCCCTTTGTTGGCCACCCTGACTTTAGCCTCCTTCCCTTACCTTCCCAAGTCCCAACCCATACATGTCCCTCTCCACTTCCAGAGCTATCTAAAATCCAAATAGATCAGTTGGATCCCACTGCCAATGGGATACAAACATCTGGGCAGCCATTGTGCATTGCTTGCTAATTCTGAGAAGACACCACGCGCCCTTCTGCTTCCATGCCTGCATCCCTGCTCTTCACCTCCCACTGAGCAACGTTCTCACTAGGCCTTTATGGCTGAGCTCTGAAGTCACACTTTTGTAAGCATCTTCTGACTACTCCCTTCTTGGGCAACCCCTGCCCCCTTATGGGCTCTCTCTGAGATTAAAGCTCATCATTTGTTTTCCACATTTGCCCTCCTTCCCTGACTGAGCTCTCCTCCCAGGGCCCACACCTTCCTGATTTCTAGATTTGACCTTCATGCCAGGGTCTGGCACACTGCAGGGAGTGTGGTAACAAAGGCTTAGTGAACTGATACAAGAAAGTCCAAGGATTTCAGGGCAATTTGTATCTGCCTGACATCAGTGACCACAAATGCCTTAGGCAGATATGTGAGCAGATGCTCATGGACTGACACGTCTGGAAAGTCTTGGCTCAGAAAAAATGGCAGGCTGTGAACTTCCACAGGGCCACTGGGAAACATGTGGGGATGCTTACACAGGTGTGGTGCTATTTCCCCATGACAGGTGAGGTATTCACCATGACAGCAATGGCTGATGAGTGAGCACATTCCAGAGCTGTGTACACTCACAGTTGTCATCAGAACGGGCCCCAGATAACAACCAGGCAGTTTGTTCTTGCTCTTTTAAGGAAGGTTTTCCAGAATAACAAGAAGTATGCCAATGTGTAGTTGATATTTGCACGGAGCTTGATAAATGATTTACACTTTAAATACCCTTTCTAGAGCAAAGAACAAGCTTGTGTGTGTGTGTGTGTGTGTGTGCGCGCGCGCGCGTGCATACCCACGTTTTCTTCTTCTAGGTCCTGTGTGTTTGGCCCAGGTTGATGAGAAGGAGGACGAGTGAAAATCTCTGGGAAACAGCTTGCTGTTCTTGCAGCCATTTCAACACATGGTGTTCAAAGTACAACAAACGTGTCACTTCCATGTGCTCTGCTATCTACGGGAAACTAAACAAGTAATACAGTGTGAGGCAAAAGGGAATTTATTTCTGGAATTGAACACCTGAGCCTCTCTGGCTTCTGAGTCACGAGAGCTTTGAGGGGAACCCTTCACCGTGAGGCTCTCCCAAGGTGCTCTAAGTAATGCGCATTCTCCCGAGGCAGGGCATCTCTGACAATGCCCTGAGAAGTCACGGAAAACTCACCTGAAGAAATCCATTTCGTGGCCTTACATTCATGCACCGACCTTGTTGTTACTTCCTGAATGCTAGCTATTCCAAAACCATGAAATCCTTGGTCTAAAGCAGAGTTTCTCAGCCCTGGCATTATAGATATGTGTGGTTGGGGCCTGCCCTGTTCATTGCAGGATGTTTAACAGCATCCCTGGCTCTACCCACTAGATGCCCTCAGCGTGCGCTCACACACACAAAACATGCCAGTTGTGACAACCCAAAATGTCTCTAGATATTTCTAAATATCTCCCAGGGGACAAATCCCCCCAATGGGAACCACTAGTCCAAAGGATGGCAGCTTCCTGTGGAATTATCAAAGGGACTGTTATTATGGATCCCAGGTTAGAGACTTGAACATCCGCACTGGTAGATCCAGCCATGCAGCATAGCTCATGCAGCAATGACTGCCCCCTGCCCCCTGCCCCCTGCATGCATCAAAAGGTTCCCTAAAGCTGATGTCACAGAGAGCCTCAGAGTTATCAACAATAGTTGCTCCTTCCAAAAGTTCATTCCGATAAGTTTAGTAGTTGCAGAAATATAATTTAGCTGTTAAGTGGAGGGACAAACAGCAAGATATTGCCTTTATTTATTTCTCTTTTTTTTTCCAATTACCTCAAGAGGAAATGTTATCACTATGGCCTATGCTGAACCAAACAGCAGGAGAACCACTTGCTGCCATAGCAACAAAGCCACGGTGCATTTCCTGTAACCCTCTGAGTTCATAGTGCAGGCTCCCAGTGGCATCTGACTGGATTCTCTAATTCCTTAAACAGAGGAATCAGTACACTCACGCGTTCCAATTCATGAAATAAAACTTCAGCTACAGTGACGATGAGCATTTGAATATGGGGTTCCTCTAGCTAAAAAGGGGCTTTATATTTGGAGAACATTTCAAGGGCAAAGGCCAACTCTGGTGGCTCTTTGTAGTTTGCTGACTTCACTTCAGAATCTGGGAACTCAAGTAAATGTTCTGAATAGCAGAATTCCAGCGACTCACAATCCCACTAGTTTGTACTCTCATCTCAGATTTTGTTGGTACCTCTGCCCACAATGCCTCCTGCACCCTACACAGGTGTCACCTCTCTGACACCCCAGGTTAAGATGATGCCCCTTTTCCATGATCCAGAGCATGTGGTCATAATCTGCCCTGTGCAGTAACACTGTTTCACATGTCTGAATTCACTGCTGGACTGGAGATTCCCAGACGGTAGAGGTGATGTCTTCCCTGGCATTTAATAAGAGTTTAATAAATGTCTGCTGAACTGAGAGGACCCTTTTTAGTTTGACACTGAAGAAAAGATGAAAATCAAAGAATAAAAGAAACTCATACAAGAATTTAGAAAAACAAGTAAAAGTACAATTATGAATCAAAACCCACCTCAGACTTCTAAAAGGAGATTTAGAGCCAGTATAGGTGAAATCTGAAATTCTAAATTTTCCATCAATGGGTTTCGAGTACCTATGCCATTCATTCACTCATCCATTCATTCAAGGAATATCCACTGAATATCTACTATGTGCTAGGTATCCGGCAGTAGGGAATAATCATGTTTAATACTATACTAAGGTTTTATAGTGTATGTTACAGTCTCATCCACATAATCTAATCAGAGGGATAACTAGAAACTCATTGAGTGATTGTTTCCTAAGATCATACAAAGTGAGAGATCCACCTGCCCTGATTAATGCTATGCTTAGTGTTCTTTCTCCAGCCGCTTCTATTCAGAATAATACCTCTGAAAAATTTTGTGCTTCTCAATAAGCAAATAATTAAAACTTCCCAACCAGTAAAATTTCACCATTCAGTTCATAAAATAAGTATATTAATTAATCAGAGTTTTATTCTAAGGAGATTTGTCATGGAAGCAGGCATTTGCATACAAGAATCACTTTCTGCAGCAGTCACCAGGGCTTTGTCTAAAGGCAGGATGCTCAGTTAATTATTGATATGAATAGCAAAGGAATGCCAAGCTGAAGCTAAATGAATTCTACAATGTTTTTTAGCCTTACAAAATTGTCAAAGCCAAGTTTTCCCAAACTACTCCTCACTAGCATACTCTGAAAGGTTACCTAGTAGCACTTTTACATTGGCATTTATAAAAGTTCCTATTCAAAATTAGATAATCCTAGTGTGGGTTTTGAAAACTGAGAAATAATCAGATACACTTGGGTCACTCAGAATCTAGAAATGAGGAAGCTACAATTTCATTTGGGATGCATTAAATTTATTTGCTAAAATGTTATGTGCGATAGGCTAAGTTTTTGTTTTTATAAATTTTTAAGAATGTTCTTAAAAGGTACTCCCTTCCCTAGCATGCTAAAGATATGCTGGCTTGTCCAGCTTCAGTATGTGCCTATCCTGGCTTCCAAGGGAGATTCAGTCCCACAAAAGTGGTTCTTGAGCTTTTGATCACTTAAAAGTGGCATGGTCTGGTTACAGTGCTTAAGGATGATGGATGGGGAAGAAAAAGGACACTAAACAGTATTTCTGGGTATTAAATATTTGATTATATACAAGAAGTTCAAGTAAATTACTTGAGTTATTTCAAGATTACTTCTGGCTGAATAAACGAAGAAACAAAATTGAAACAGACTCATAGATACAGACTGATGGGGAGACTGGGTGAAAAAGGTGAAAGGATTGAGAAGTCCTGATTGGAAGTTACAGAATAGTCACAAGGATGTAAAGCATAGCATAAGGAATATAGTGAATAATATTGTAATAACTATGTATGGTGCCAGGTGGTTACGGGAAATATCAGGGGATCACTTTGTAAAGTATATGATTTTCTAACCACTATGCTGTACACCTGAAACTAATATAAAATAGTACTGAATGTAAACTACAATTGAAAAATCAAATTTAAAAAATTACTTCTGGTTGTGCCAACAGTATTCTTTTGACCCTTCCAAAATGAAGACACATGAATTATATGACATATTCCAGCCCTCTGAAGGTACATTATTACTCATCAAAGCTCATTAAAGCCTATCAATCATATTTTTGTTTCAGTATCTCCAAAAGAAGAGTAAGCAAAGTAGCATGTAAGCATATATCTCAACTCTCATGTTAGGTAATTATTCCATTTGAACATGCTTTAATAATATATCTTCTTGAGCTGTCTCTTGTAGTTTTGCATTCAGGTGTGTTTTGCCATCTTTCCTTGGCTTTTTCTCATGCTGTCCTAGAAGCCAAATAAAGAGTCAGTCTCAGAGACAAGCTGTTTCTTGAAGGCTCATTTCTTAAATGAGTGTATTCCCATGGAACCTTCCATGATGAAGCTCCTTTTTGATATAATCACACTTCTAAAATATGAACCTTTGCCCGGCCGGGCATGGCTCAGCGGTTGAGCATCAACCTAGGATCCAGGCGATCAGAGTTCGATTCCCGGTCAGGGCACATGCCCGGGTTGTGGGCTCAATCAATGACTCTCTCATCATTGATGTTTCTGTCTCTCTCCCTCTCCTTTCCTCTCTCTGAAATCAATGAAGATATAAAAAAATTTTAAATAAAAAAATAAATTAAATACGAACCTTAAAATATTTTTTGTGAAGCATTCAGAGTATAGAAAAAGAGAAAAGATGCTTAATTTGCACCCCTTGAAATAAAACTAATAGTTTTAAAGAGAGTAACTGTCTGAGTAAGAGGGATTTGTTGTTTCTTACAGAGGCTTTCCAACAATCTGGCATTGGAATTCACTGGGGTATTTCCTATAGTAAGTTTCCATATGGGGCCACATTGGCAAGAATCAAGGAGTGTGGTTTTCAAGTCTTGGAGCTGCTTAGGCTTATGCTGTGTTCCGTTTACTGACCGTACAGCCAGCCCAGCTCTGCCTTATGTGAGTCACAGCTGCAAGGCCTACTTACAAATTCTCAATTTCCACTTCCATGTGAAACAGATGGTTCATCTGGGGAACTTAAGAAGTCCTTGGTCCACGCTGGGCACTTTAGATAGCATTTGGCATGGGAGGGTCTTCATGACACAGGCCACAAACTATACAAAATATTTGTTACTCAGTACATATACCTCAATTCAGTTTGGCCTCATGATTGGAATTACTGAAAACTATGGACCAATATTGTACTACCTTGGAATAGGAGCTATTTGGCTTCAAAATAAAACATTTTTTTCAAATACAACTTGGAGGGATGCCAGATCTTTATTATAAACATGGAAAACAGCACTTAATCTTTCATGCGTTTTCCTGGATTTTATTTCCTTATTATTCAATGGGCAGATTGCAATGTATCTCCTTGTCATTGGAGAGGAAACATATTCTCCAAGTCAGTGGAAGAAATTCCTATATTTACCAAATGGAAATTCCTCCATTGGCTTTCCAGGCCTCTTGAAAATAACCACAGGAAGAAATGGGATATACTCTTACAGAATCCAAACTCTAAAGTACTTTTGCAGATTCTGCAGATTGAAGACAAAAGAAGAAACTGTGACATTTTACTTGGAATAATGGTTAGGATGATATAAACATGGCTAGACTTGCTGGTGACATCTTTGTTATTCTCCAAAGCATTATGAGAAGCAGAACAGTTAGTGATACCAGTTCCTACCACTTATGAGGTGACCATCTGAAACTGTAGCTGCCTGATCTTGCCATAGTTGTGTAAATGCAGCCAAGGACTTCATTACCTCAGTAGTATTGGGACAAAACTGAAATGCTGAAATTTTTAAACACAGCAATGATATTAAACCTTGCAAACTGAAGAAAAAAAGAAGTTTGTAACTCCTTATGGTCAATAAATCAAGGCTTGGCTAATTCATGATATTTTGATGTTCACATGGTAACTGAAATTATTTTCCTCTTTTCCATCTACCTGTACTATCTGTGACTTCTCACTGATTGTAATTTTCATCTCATTTTCCTAGTGAGTGATTTCAGAAGGCATCGTGTTATATAGAAATAAGAAGACAGGAGACTAGATTCTTCCACTTTAGTCATTTAAAATCTGGGTCTTTTTCCTCATTTCTAAGATGGGGATAATAATACTTGCTATGGAAGAATCAGATGGCATAATATATGTAAAAGTATTTGAAAATTCTAGCTTGTTGTCATAACCTTCAGATGATATAACTGCCTACATAGGTAACTCAAAAAAGGTCTACAGATAAATGATTAGAATTAACAAAAGTCTTAGCAAGGTGGCTGCAATAATTTTAATATAAAAATTTTATTTTGATAAACTTGCAGCCAGCAGTCATAAACTGTAATATTAAACTGTGCCATTTATAATTGCAAAATAGTATATAATGTACTCAAGAAAACTATCAAAATATACAAAATCTTTATGTAGAAAATTATACATTTTTAATTACTGAAAGCCACTAAAGAACTCCAAAGTATAGGGAGAGAAATACTATGTTCATGAATATAAAGACAAAATATCAGTAAAGATGTCGATTTTCCCCAATATTTTTATGGATTTGATACGATTCTAATCAGAACCCCAACTGACTATTTTTATTCACTTCAGAGAGAGGAAGGGAGAGGGATAGAGAGATAAAAACATCAATAAGAGAGAAACATGAATCGGCTGCCTCCTGCATGCCCCCTACTGGGAATCAAGCCACCAACCCTGGCATGTACCCTGACCGGGAATCAAACCAGTGACCTCTTGGTTCATGGGTGAATGTTCAACCACTGAGCTACACTGGCTGAGCACCAACTGACTTTTTTATAGGGGTTGATAAGAAAAGGCTCAAGAATAAACAAGATTTTCTTTAAGTAAAAAAAAAGGTAGAGAGATGTGCCCTACCAAATGTCATTAAAAGAATATGATAAGGGTGACAGAATAAAGAAAACTTTGAAACAGAACAGAATTTAGCTACAGACACATATTTATAGAATTTTCATATATGAAGACTTGGCATCTTGGAATAAAAAGTTTCAGTTACCCTATCAATTTGAACAGTGTCAGGGGTTGGGGGTAGGGCAAGCCTACTGATGTCTCCAAGGACCCAGCAGAAGATGATCTTTCCTTTTATATTACAGAATATAAGAGCAGCCTTCAAAAATGGGAACAATATAAAATCTTGGTTAGAAAAGACAGTCCTGGTAATTTTCTAAAATAATCAACATATTTCAGAAAAAAAGAAGAATCATGATGTTCACTAATTAGTGAATTTATTCTATTTAAAAATAGAAAAGATGTCTTGCCTTGAAAAATATATATATAATGAGTATTCAATAGGCAATATATTTTTACATGTTCATAGATTTCCCCCAATGTTACTGTTTTTTCTTGTTGTCCTTAAAAGAGGGCTAGTACTAGTTAGAGGAAGACAATGTTTAGCTCTGAGGCTCAATCAAACATATAGAATAAAATAAAGATTTAGTACTCTCAGGTTAATACCTCTATCAATAGAGAGAAGCACAGCATGAAGTAGTCACAATTAGAACCCTGTCCATATCTTCAAGAACCATAAAAAGTCTGAGATTTAACCCTACTTGTAAGATAAGAAGTCTTTCTGCCACACTTTCATCGGTGTCGGCTGAAGACATGAGACACCTGAGTCAGAGACAAAGGATAGTTTATTACTTACAGCAAAAGTAGTAGCCAGAGTATCAGCATTTGCTCCAGTCTTCTGAGGCCCAATTCCCACAAGGTAACCTAAAGAGAGTCAGCTGATACCTGCACACATAATGGATTACATTACAGGAGAGGAACCCTCAGCTTAGGGAACCTAAATTTTTATAATGGGCAGTAAGCCTATTGAAACTTTGTCCAGAGAGAGACGCTATCTTTATCATACTAAACAGTAAAAAAAAAAAAAAAAAAAAAAAAAAAAAAGTGCTTCCCTCTGGAGGAGGGCATGACCTCTGTCTTTCAAGAATGTTCACTATATAAATGTGTTTGAAAAGATATTCCAAAACAAAGGTGTTCTGCCCCTACTCACAAAATATATAAAATGTGAGAGGCACATAGGCATGGTCTTTCAACAAAGGTCATTTGCAGATAGTTCCCTACATTCAGATGGCTTCATGTGTATGCCTTAGGACAGTCTCTAGCCATGGGAGTGTGCTGGATCACCTGCACAGGGCACACTGAAAGTGAAGAGGGGTTGAGGGCCCTGGGACATTTCTGAGGTATGTTTTATACAGTCTCTGAGTAGAACTGAGCCCAGGTTCCCACAGCACTAATCAGCTCATTAACACATTATTTATTGGCTTTCTTCCTTTCCCTGTGTCACCTCCTTACTTCCTCAGTGTGCTCCTGGGATCAGATAAATAAATAAACTACCTGCACTCAATTCCTGCTCTCAGAGTCTGGTTTTGGAAAACCCATGCCAAGATAGAGCAAAGAAATAGTCATGCTGAATTATCAGTGTCCATAACTGACATCTTTACTTTGTGATGTGTAGACATGAGCTCAAAACTGGAAGGAAGTCAGACATTAAACATCTTGGTACGAAAACAAATGATTTCCTCTAATAGAATTGTTCTTGATTCACAGAGTTACCATGATGACTCAAATCTTGATTCTACTGAGGTCCTAGTTATAGTAAAGCAAGGTAATCCTAAGCTTGATGGAGTCCAACCTTCTGCAATAGATTTAGTGAAGACTTTGGCAAAGCTGCAGGCCAGGGAATGAGCTCATCCTTCAGAAATATGCCTCTGCCTCTTGCCACTCCAGTATTTTGAAATGTGGCAGGGCAGGGATAAGGAATTGGCTTGGCATAAGCCAGTGTATCTAAAACCCAATGTGTGTAAACATACAAATTGCTTGTGGGTTCCTAGAGCTGGGCAATAATGCCTTAATCATCACATCTGCCCTAGGGCTCCTCCATATGGCAGACTACGGCTAAAAGAGTATGCTTTGGAGTTGTACCAACTAAACTATGTGTCTTTTGGCAAGCTACTACATCTCTCTAGTATTTGCTTTCTTCGATTATTAAATGCTGGTGATAATATCTACATCTCATGGTTTTGTTGTAAGAATTATATGTAATAATATATGTATAAAGCTCATAGCACCTGGTGTCCATTTCTCTCATTCAGCAAGTATTTCATTGAGTGTTGTTTATGTGCTAGGCATTGTTCTAAGGGGCTGGTATGTATCAGCAAATAAAATAGACAAAGATTCCTGTCCAAGCGGAGCTTATAGTCTAGAAAGAAGAAAGAGACAATAAATAAGAAATATAATACACAAGTAAATTTTTGAGAGTGTTAGATGGTGGTAAATGCTAGGAAAAAATTGTAAGTACAGTGGAGTAGGGAAGCATCAGGAGGGAGGGAGGGAAGTGGGGCAGCTTGTGACATTAGATAAGGTGGTCAGGGGTTCTCAATGAGAGGTTGAGATTAGAGAAAACATTAAAAGGAGAGCAGGCAGTTGGAGCATGTATATTTGGGGGGAAAGTGCTCTAGGCAGAGGCATAAATATACTTTAATGTACATTAACTATCTTCCACCAGCCATCTTTATAGTGGATTTTAATTGAATTAAACAATATTGGCAATAATAATAAAAGAAACATGGGAAATGTTTATTATTATATGCCAAGCACTATTTAGGCTTCTCATATATTAACTAAATTGATTCTCATAGAAAGTCTTTGATATAAGCACTGTCTTTAGTACTATCCTTTTTTGAAAAAATAAAACTTAGGCAGAGAGAAATTAGTTAATTGTTCAAGGTCACACAGCAAGTGAGTGGGGGAGGGCAGAATCAAACAAAGAATTCTGACTCAAGAATTGAGCAGAGAGATAAAGGCATTTGCCCCAAGTTCATTAATTACTAAGGAAAGAAAAATATTTTGAACATGTACTTTCAGATTTGCAGATCAGTGCTAATCCTATATTCCATGACTAGAGGTAACAAACTGTGGTATGACTTCCAGATTAAATCTTCCTGCTCTTAAGTAATGCACTTTGTTATAAATATTTGTTTAAATATCTGTGTTTCACCCAGAAATCCCACCTGTAGGTATTTCTGTGATAAACAAAAACATATGTCCTCCCAAAGACTGGTACAGAAATGTTCGTAGCAGCATTGTTCATAACAAACAAAAAAACAGAAACAATCCAAATGTTCATCAACTCATGAATAAACAAAATGTGGCATATCCACTGGAATGAAGTACTGATACATGCTACAAATGTGATTAACCTCAAAACTTATGGAAAGTGGAGGAAGAAGAAGCCAGACAAAAAAGATCATGTATTGTATGATTCCATTCATATAAAATATCCAGAATAGGCAAATCTTTAGAGACAAAGTAGATTAGTGGTTGCCAGAGGCTGGGGCATGGAAAGGGGAGTGACTGCTTATGAGCATGAGGGATATTATTGGGATAATGTAAATGTTCTTGATTGAATTGTGGTGATGGTTGCACAATTCTATAAATTTAATAAAATATAATTGAATTTTACACTTAAAATGAGTGAATTTTATGGTATGTAAGTTGTACCTCAATAAAACTGTTTGAGAGAGAGACAGAGACAGACAGAGACAGAGACAGAGACAGAGACAGAGGTGTCTGTGTTGCCTCTTAAGCTATTATCTATCTGAATGCAGGAGGTATCTATATTTTTCACTTCTATACCTCATGTGCCTAGCACATTTGTTGGGCACAGAGTAGAAGGTCAAAGAAGCTTTGCTTACTGAAATACTAAATGAATGAGGTGGTGGGGCTGACAGATTTGCCTCACTGTATTTCCCCCCCCCCCCCAGACCTCTCCAAGGTACAGGTTTCTTCTTAAACATCATAGTCAAGCTTTGGAAACATCTCTCAGGGAAGATGAAACAAACAATATTTGTTGTGTACAGGACAGCTCAGTACAGTGTTATCAAGGAAACCACATTCCTATCTTGGAGGCTAAGGGTGGAGCAGAAAGATGTGACTGGAGTTCAGACTTCCTGCGGGCAACAAAGTTTCTCCACTGCAGGCACCAATGCTCAAGAGCCAGGGACTCCTGTCAGGGAGAAACAGATCAGGTCTGACCAGGAACTGGTCAGATATGAGGCCCTGCAAGCTGCCTATTACCCAGGGCTGGGAGAGAGGCTGGAGAGGGACAATAGCATCTCTGGAAGTCAAAATATTTTCTTTTACCCAGTTGCCAACTTGCAGGGAAGGAAATTAAAGCAAAGCCACTTACCTAATTTAGGGCAAGGATATTTTCCATATTTTTGTAGAAATCTTTTATTGATGAGACACGAAAGGAACCAGGGTAGGCAGGCAGAAAGCAACAGTGTCTATGGGCCTTTTAGTACATGGTGGGCTGCATATTTTCTTCTTGTGCTTTTATAAATGTTTTAAAAAAAGAAAGTCCAGCTTGTGAAATAACCCACATCTAATTCTCTCTGAGATTTAAGGCCAAAAGATGTGACCTGAGCTGAGTCACATCTGAGTGAAAGGGAACTGCCCCATCTCACCTCCACCCACAGCAGTGCCCTCTCTATAAAAAAAAAAAAAATCAAATTGTGTTTGTCCCAGATTAACATCAGACCTTGAGATGATGTGGGAAAATGACCTTTTGCTTTATTTGTATGGGTAGTAATGGTGTTCTTGTGTTTCCTCCTTCCCAACTCTCTGAAAACAACTTTCTGAGTTTATTTCAGCTCTGGTAAAGGAATAACACAATAGAAGTATAGTAGCAATTTTGTTGTTTTAATGACTCAATCAATAAAGAAAACATCCATACTGGGTTTAAAAATTCATTCCAGCCCGGCCGGGCGTGGCTCAACGGTTGAGCGTCAACCTAGGATCCAGGCGATCGGGGTTCGATTCCTGGTCAGGGCACATGCCCGGGTTGTGGGCTTGAGCAATAACTCTCTCAACATTGATGTTTCTCTCTCTCTCTCTTCCTCTCCTTTCCTCTCTCTGAAATCAATAAAGATATATTTTTTAAAAAATTCATTCCAAATTGATTCATTGAATTTTTGAGATAGCATTCTGGTTTCCCAAATCTTAGAAAGCAACTATTTCCCCCCCAAATCAACCATAAAGGCTGTACTAGGATGGGATTCAAATGTATAACATTATATGGTAAAGACCCTACAATGCATTTTCCCTAACTTTCAAACTAAAATCCTATGGTGACACAACAGAAAAAAAACACAAAAAGACACAGAGCACCAGCAAGAGCTCAACCTATATTACTGCTTTGCTGGACTCTCATAGGTGTTTCTCAACCATAGGCATGGTTGATTGAAGCGGTTTTTTAAATGTAATGGTGAGGCCCTTGAAAATATATAAGAATATTCTTCCATCTCTCCCTTCCTGTCTGCCCCATGGTTGAGAAATGCATGGTCTGTCCCAGGCAAAAACCCGCATAGTGAACTTTCTACTGTGTGATGGCAGCATTTTGTGTGTCTTTCCTCAGTGACATTGGTCAATTTCTCTCTTCTTGCATTCAATTCAGGACTGCAGCACCCACAAGACATCTGAGAAGAGTAGAAAGTGGTGTTGGGAACGTGGTGCAACAGTAGAATTTACAGAGTATGCAAATATATTTGTCTGGAGTTCAACTATGGATGCTCTGGAAAATATGTGGGTGGGGCATATGAAGAGGGTTGAGGGAGGGAAAAAGAGAGGCTATGAGAAAGCACAATCATTATTTAAGTATTGATTCCACACTACTTTCCACTCAATGAGTGTGTTCCTCCAGGAGTACACATAACTTAGGAAATGCCACTGCTCCAAATTCAGAACAACTTTGGTTCCTCAGTGTTTCTCTCTGCATGACTCCCACAGAAGGAGCATCTAACCAAGCTAAGTTGGATTTAGTGTTGTTCAAAGTTATCCATTTTAAAATACAACATGGCTTTCAACTGGAATCCAACTAATTCAGACAGTGCTCAGTCAAAGACCCTGAGATGAGCTCCATTGTCAAAAAATAAACTAAGAGAGTGGTTAGAAGTAGAAAAAATAGAAGATTCCATCTGGGTCAGGCAGAGCAGGATTAGTTGTAAGTAAACTAGACATCTGAATTTGGGGCTAGGACCTGAGTACATCAAACTGCTGTCCACTCACTGATCTGAGAAAGGCCGTGACCAGTACCCATGTGGGTAAAATGTGTACTTAGTGGGTTCAGTTGTAAGAGGTTGTTATTAATTTATATAGAAGGGGTTATTGGTTGTTAACTTTTCCCTGCTTCCTTGGTTGAAGAACCCTACTGCCCTTTGGGGAGAACAATGTGTCCAGCCAAAATATTTTTATATACAGCCTCTCTTGTCCCTGGGCATTGAAAAGTCACCAGGTGCTGGCCAGTGAAACATAAGCAGTAATATGAGAAAATTTCTGGAAAGGCTCCTAGCTAGATCATTCATTCATTCATTCATTCATTCATTCATTCATTCATTCATTCTTCATTCGTTTACTCATGCACTTATTCAGAAAACATCTGTTGACCACTTACTGTGATCCAGTCACTGTGCAAGGAGCTGGGATAGAAGACTAAGACGGCCTTTACCCCATATTCTCATGGGAAAGGCAATGAAAATAAACAGGCAATCATGGTATAATATGATGAAGGTCACTTAGCATGGGGGTGAATACCGGGTGCTGTGCAGACCGAGGAATGGCATGGACCCAGGTTGGAGTCAGAGAAAGTTCAGTTGAGTTGGTGATATAAAGTGAATGAACACTAACTAGCTGAAGCAAGGGGGCAATCCCAGCTGGAGGAGTGGCATCTTTGATGGCCTTGGGTATAGGAGTGCATTGTTCACACTGGGTCCTCAATTCCTCAGCCTCTAAGACCATTGGATCAGCATAAGAATTAGGAGTTCTGCAATTGAGAGACTCCCTGAAGGAATAAGCTCTTAGAACAAACGGTCAAGTTCAATTAATGAATAATAGAAGAGGAAAGGCAGTGAAGCCTTTCTAAACTCATCTACCCATGCTGCTGCATGCATCCAGCCTGTTGCTTCTAAGTGCTGCAGCAGGTTTCACGGTGTGTGTCTAACTGAGCCCTTCCCTCACCAATGGACATTGGACTGCCTGCGACTCCCCATTGCTACAAAATGCTGTAATGAACATTTCCTGTGTTGCCCTTTATGGAACTGTGTAAGAATTTCTCTGGGATTTATATACTCAGGGGCAGAAGTAATGGGTCATGGGGTAAGGTACTTTAATTTGACAAAATATTACAAGATTGGCTTCTAGATGGCTGCACCAGTCTATATGCTGACAGTGCATGAAGAGTCCCAGATCCTCACGTCCTTTCCAACACTTGGTGTTTTTCTGCTTTCTAACTTTTGTCAATATGTTGAATTTAAAGTGATATTTCATTGTTGTTTTAATTTGCATTTCTCTAATAACAAATGTGCTTGGGGATCTCTTTATATACTTAATAATAGCAATCTCTCTCTCTCTCTCTCTCTCTCTCTCATTTCTCCCTCTGACAATTGACTATTCATATCATTGCCTGATTTTTCTGCTTGGCTTCCTGATCCTATCATTGCTGCTAAACTTAAGTTGAGACAAAGTGCCCCTACAGACTGTTAGCTACCTGGGAGTCAATATAGGGAAATGAGGGGAAATATGGCAGGGTGGTAAGGACATGGACTTCATAGCCAGACTGCCCTGGTTGGAATCACACTTCCACTCCTTATAGCTGAGAAACATTGGACAAGCTACTTAACCATTAGTGCCTCTGTTTTCTTATGTGTAACCTACCTCATAGGGTTGTTATGAAGGTTAAATGTGTTATAGGAAATATTTAAAATAGCCCCCGACATGTAGAAAGTATATTCAAATGTTAGCTATTATCTGACTACAGAGTGCATCCTACTTAGCTATACTCTGAACACCTGAGAAAACAGATGCTTGTTTCTGCAGGCAGTAGAAACAAGGCAGAGAGAACACAGTGCTCAGCCTGGGATCAGAGCTTACCACCCCTACTTATATGCGTGACTCTTGCCCAGGTCTTGGACTCTGGGCTGGTATTCTCCTACTTGGCTCGGTTCTTCAAAGACCCCTCCCAGAAATCCACCCATACTGCCACTTCCTGCCTTGCCTGCGATGTGGCCCCAGGGTGCTATTACAGTAGCAGAGATCTTAGACTGTGAAGTGCCCTCAAGGAGAAAGACATGCTAGGAAGATGGAGGAGAGAGACTGAAGGAACCTGGTCCCAGGTAAAATGGGGTGCCATCATCCCAGCCTCTTTTAAATAAGAAAACAATAACTTCCTATATTTTAAGCTATCAGTATTTTGAATTTTATGATATAGGCAACTAAATCTCATTCTCATTTATACATTTTTAAGTGTAAAATGAATTGCACCTTGAGATATCAAAAGCATGTCCTCTTTGTAGTCAAAGACAGACTACAGCAGATCTTACCCCCGAAGGGAATATTTACAAAGCTATTGCTTTGCCTTCAGGTAAACAGGTATTATTTACTTTTTCATTTTAAAAGAAATCATTGTGCATCCAATTCAAATGTTTCTTGCTGAGCTTTTCTTGTTCAGCATTTTAAGTTCATGTGATTAAATTTATTGATGGTCTAAAGCACACAGACATGGAAATTGAAACTAAATCACAGATAAACAAGGAGTACACATAATATATCAAAGGCAACGAGACAGGTGTCTTAACACTCAATTATTCATAAGCTATAATTGCAGGGGAAAAGGCACAGAATGTTCCTACCTGTTTATGAAAATTAACAAATTTCACCCAAATTTTCCTTCTATTCCTTTTCTCCAGTAATTGCCAAGCAAGTTCAACTGCAAAGCTGAAGAATTTGCCAATTCCTCCCTTCACATGCTTATTCCTCTTTGTATACATTGTTCATTTTCTTCAATACAGGAGTGGGCAGAGTAGGTTTACAATTGTGAGTATGAGAAAGTTTACTATTGCATTATTATTTATTATTATATTTATTTGTATTACAACTATAAACCTACTTTTGCCCATCCCTGTATTTCATCAGAAGTTCCTTAGACCTACCTTCAGATAAATCTCCTCTTTTTAGTTAACCACAACAGGCCTTATGTACAGAGCAAGACCAACATTTATAAACAATTTACTTTCCACTTCTTTCCACCAAATTAAACAAATGGTGCAAAAGGAATGTCATTGTGCAAATAGGAAAAAGGGGCATGGCAGGTGAGCTGGCTTCCCCACCTTCGCCCAGTCTGTTCATGGCAAAGTCAAAACTGACTTTCAAGCCTAGAACAGTCCTCCAATTCCACCACTTCATTGCTCACCTGCCATCTACTTTCAGCTTTCTCAATCCTGTTTGCCGACTCACCACACATCAGTCTTCATTACTCATTGATCATTAGGTGTGTGTTTTTTAATCCCCAGTGAGGATATGTTTATTGATTTGAGAGAAAGAGGAAGGGAGAGAGAGAAACATCAATGTGAGAGAGAAACATTGATCAGTTGCCTCCCGTACACGCCCTGACCAGGGATCAAACCCACAACCTAGGTATGTGCCCTGACTGGGAATCGAACCCGCAGCCTTTTCGTGTATGAGTTGATACTCCAACCAACTGAGTCACCTGGCCAGGGCTGATCATTAGGTTTTTATTTTTCTAACTACTTATGCTATCACATATCTTATAAAATCAGATAGTCTTATTGTTTCCATATTTTCTGCAGAACTTGGTTCTCTTTCTTTTTATCGCTTAAATATAAAAATAACATTCAGTTATTGAGTGAGTTGTTACTGTGTTTATAAGGGCTTTGCATGCAAATCTGATTTTACCTTCTCAGTACCTATAAAAGTAATAACCGTAGGTAATCAGGAAAGTTGGACTGAGAGGAGTGAAGTAACTTGCTAAAGTCCCCAAGACACTTCCGCTTTATACTCCAACCTTCTTCCCTCTAGAGTAGCACTCCTCAATAGAAATATGGTGCAAGCTACAAATATAATTTTAAATGTAAAAAATGTAATCTTGGTAGCCAGATTAAAGAAGTAAAAATAGACAGGTAGAATTTATCTTAAATATGTATTTTATTTAACCCAAATATCCCAAATAGAATTATTTCAACATTGCATCAATGTAAAAAAATAATTATTAATAAGATATATTACATACTTATAGCCTCTATCAGTTGAGACAATAAATTTTTATTAGATATATTTAATCCGGATTTAGGTTTCTTAAAATATATAGTTGAAAAAATAGATTTATGTACCCAAGTTGTACCAAACATGTTTAAAAGTTTTCTGAAAACTAAACAATGTCTGTTTAGTAAAGTTTAAATGTGACTTCATCATAATTACATAAAATTAAAATCCGTTTGTCAGTCCCACTAACCATATGTCAAGTGCTCAGCAGCCATATGGCTGGTCAATGGCTGCCATACTGGACAGCACAGATCTAGATCTAGGACTGTGTCCTTCCCGACAACTGAGCTGTATGTTACTGTCTGAGCTCGTGAAGTGAGTATGTCTCCCCCTCCGTCTCCCCCACAAGACGAGCTCATCATTGCCTCTCCTCCAAGGACCAGCTCAGCTCCTCGTCCTACACTGAGAATTTCCCAGTCCTCTCAAAATGAAGCGAGCTCCTCCTCCTCCAAACTTACAGAACACTTTCTCTGGGCCTCTTGAATGGCAGCCATCATAGTGCTCTTTGTATAATACATGTTTCCTTTCATGACTTTATCTTGTACTACCATCTTTGACTTACCTCAAAATGTGTAAAAAGCAACTCTTCAAAAATATTTTTTGCATGAATCACCCAAAGTGATTTGTGAAGGAAATACTAAAAAGACAAGAGTCTAAGTCTGTGGAATGATCATCTTTACTCTCCACAAGCAGAACCAGAAAAAGAGAAAAACAACATTAGTAAAAAAAAATTATAATCTCTTTGGTGCCTATATATAAGCTGAGAGAGAATATGGAGAAAAGAAATATTAATGTACCTCATTTTAATAAGATTTATAACAGACACATTGGTCTCACAAAACAAGGAGCCTTTTAATGTATATATTTATACATGCTTCTTATAGTAAGGCAGAATAAATATCCAGACAACCTTCCATGGAAAATAACTAAGAATGTTGGATAATATTTTAAAACTATTAAAGATATGCATGGGTACATAGGAAGTAAGAAATATTTAGGTCTCATAATAATCAGATAGGACATTGCAATCCTACAGCCAGTGTATGCCTGGAAGGCATTTGTTGAACCTGGTGGACCTAAATTCTAGGTTCCCTGGTCTCATTTACTTCAGAGGAGTAAACGCAAATTCCAGAGTCTGCCCAAGATGGCAAGTTGAACAAGACATCCCTTCCCATACAGCTAGAGCTACCATAGGATGCACCCCTGTGATAAGGGGTGAACACCTCTCTCTCCAACCAGAAGAAGGGAAATTTCCTACCTCACACCTGGCCAGTGGAAACAACATCAGGGTACATCAGCAGCAGAATGAGCACATTGTAGTAAGTAGGAAGAAATGTGGCGGAACAACAAGAAACAGACTATGGATGCAAGCAACATTGTGGATGAATTTACAAAGATAATGACAAGCAGAAGAATCAGGCACAAGAGTCTGTACCGTATGATTCCATTTATATAAAACACAAAAATTAGGAAAACAACCCACGGTGATAGAGACAGAGCATTAGTTACCCTTGGAGACAGTGGCTTCAAGACTGCTCTTATTTTTCAAACTTCAGCAGCACTATATTTTGAAGTTTGAGGGTATGGTGGTGTCCATTTGTATTATATGTTCATATATGTGTATACCAGTTTCCATCTGTGTATTTGCCAATACTTTCAAAATGCCAGTTTATCAAGAGCTTTCATAGTTCATTTCATAGTTCATCTACTTATATGTATATAATATATATAAATTATAAGCATGTGATTTGTATTTTAATTAATTTATTTAATTATATAATTATATATTTAATTATAAATAATACATTTAATTTATGTTCATATCTTCTCCATAGAATGCTGATATAGTCTCCTAGGCAGTCCCTTGTTTCATATGCCTTGCTGACTTCTAGCAGCTCTAATCCTCTAAAACACAGCCCAAAACTCGGAGTGAATGACTTCTTTGCAGGCCAGGAACTAAGGTCCAAGGGCGGCAGGATGTAAAGTATTAGATCTGCACACCAGTTGCACATAGCACATGCACACAGAGAAGGGAATGACGGCAGAGCAAAAGGCTCACCCACTCATTCTCAGAGGTCATCTACCCATCTGTTCTCAGTGCAAATCAATTCGAAGAAGTCAGTGGGGCACCACCTATGTGTCAAAAGGGACAGGAGACAGAGATAGGCCCATTTCTCCTATCTGATGGGATTCTGTTCCATACAGAAGCCAGTGCCTGTGTTGTAGAAACAGGAGAAAGCAGCCCCAATTCTAGGATACCTTCATTTACATGATGAATGGGAAGCGAGTGCAGAAGTGAGGGTGGGCCCCACCAGAGGTGTGTAGCTCACACTTTAGGTTGAACTGGGAGTGCAGCTATCTAGCTAGCTCAGCTAACCAAATACTACAAGGCCCTCAAATTTCAGGCCCTCAAATTTCAAACTACAATGCTGCTGAAGATTGAAAAGTAAATGATAAAGCTAAACCAATTTCCATCTGTGTATTTCCCAGATACTTTCAAAATCTCAGTTTACCAAGAGCTTTCATAGTTCATTTCCTCATAGGTACTTTTGTGATATCATCAGAAATGACTGGCTGATGGGTTGCCTTGTGAAAGTACCCCATTCGGACAAGTTAAATGAGTAAACTTGGTTAAAAAAATATATTCACCAAGAGCCTCTGGGCATAAGGTATTATTTCCAAGAGCCCAAGCATTCTTGGCTACTTGTAAGTATTATTGGAAGGCACTCAAAACAAACACTCCATTTGCCTGATCTTCAGCAAAGAAAATATCAGCCTGTGTGAGCTAATGTGGATGTTATTTTAGAATTAACTCCGCTGCCATTTCAGGGTAGCTGATACCATTGTCCTCACCTCAAAGCCTTTTGAACTAAGATTTGGAAGGCAGGCAAGCTGCAAACCTTGTGACTTTGAGTGTGGTTCTAGAAAAACTCACATATGAGTAGATTTGGTCTGGTCATGCAGAATACTTCCCCTTAACTCACTAGGTATTTGGATCATGGGGGTGCTAGGGAGTGGAGTTTGAAATATTGGTAGGAACAGCAAGGGCTTGTTTCATGAGTGTGCAACCCAGGCAGTCACCAGGGCTTTGCAGTGCAAAGGGCCCCACAATTAGCTTAATACTCTGCTGTCACCATCTTGAGATGATTAGTATGTCTTGAATACGGGGCTCTGCAATTTCATTCTTCAGTGGATCTCCAAAATTATGTGATGACCCTAGAAACTATCAAAGTGGCTCTATTTCTATCCGCTCCCTGGACATCTTTCTTATTTGTCGTTTGCATATACAGTAGTCCCCCCTCATCTGTGGTTTTGCTTTCCACAGTTTCAGTTACTTGCAGTCAACCACAATCAGGAATATTAAATGGAAAATTCCAGAAATCAACAATTCATTTTAAATTGCACACCATTCTGAGTAGCGTGATAAAAGACTCACACCATCCTGCTCCATCCTACCTGGGACATGAATCATCCCTCTGTCCAGCACACCCACTCTATAGACACTCCCCACCCATTAGTCACTTCTGGATTATCAGATCAACTGTCTAGGTATTGCAGTGCTTGTGTTCAAGTCACCCTTATTTTACTTAATAATGTCCCATTCACATTATTTTTATTACAGCATATTATTATAATTGTTCTATTTTATTATTAATTATTTTTAATCTCGTACTGTGCCTAATTTTAAATTAAACTTTATCATAGGTATGTATGGGTAGGAAAAATAGTGTACATAGGGTTTGGTACTATCTGCAGTTTCAGGCATCCACTGGGGTTCTTGGAACATATCCCCAGCAGATAAAGGGGGACTACTTACAATATTCTCTATTCACACTAAATTAAAATTTTACTTTTAGCAGCTGGGTTTTTTTAAAGGGTTTGGCCAACCAGAAAGATGAAAAAGGGGGTCAAACAACAGAAACATGAAAAGACAGCAACAGAAGGAATGGAAACTGGGTGTGGGCTATACAGTTCTCTATATAATTGTTTGTAACTTTTTTAGAAATCTAAACTTACTCCAAAGTAAAAAGGCCAGCTCATCATAAATTTACAAAGCAAAATAGGTACTTTTAAAAATACAATTGCAAAATAATCAAAAACAACCCTTTTACATCTGAAAATAAAAAAAGAAATAACACCATTCTTCTGAAAAAATTACTGGATCAATGAAAAATGAAAAATTGACACTATTGATATTTGAAGACAAAAAAATCTTTGTTTTGGGGGCTGTCCTGTGCATTGTATGATGTTTAGCAGCATCCCTGGCCTCCACCCACTAGGTGTGTGGCAGCATTTTACTCCCAAGCCGTTACAACCCAAAGCATCTCCAGAAATTGCCAAATGTACCTAGGAGGCAAAATTGCTCCAAGTTGAAAACCAATCAAACTTAATAATCTTAGGTGGCGATAAGTGATAAAATAATCAATTAATTAATTAAAATGGATGATGGATAGAGTGATAGGTAGGCACCACTTTAGATTGAAGGATCACAAAAGGTTATTGTAAGGAGAAGAGGCCAAGAAGCAGACATTGTTAAGTGGGTACAGAGAGGTCCAGGCAGTGGAAACAGCAGGTGCAAAGGTTGTGAGGTGGTAAGGAGCATGCTATGCTTAAAGAACATAAAGAAAATAGAGTGGTAAAGTGTGATGACATAGGATTGTTGGGCAGGGCCAGATCATAAAGCGACTAGTGATTTATGTTTTAAAAAGATAATTTAGTGGCTCTGTGGAAAATAGTTTTGGGTAGCATGAGAAGAGGGCGTTGGTTGTCTAGGTGAGAGATGATGAGTGCTGGAATAGAGTTTTAGTAGAGGAAATGGGGACACACTGGACAGGTATGCAACATGGAGCTGTAGAGCTTAGAGGCCTGGCTGATAGACAGGTGTGGACAATAAGTTTCCTTTCCCCTTTGGGCCTGCTAAGATGGGCCTCACTTCCCATATTCCTGGAAACCCACATCTGCTTCCAAATGGGCCAGACTTGCCATATTTCTGTTTGCTTGGGCTCAGCTCTGTTTCTTCATCCGCCTCTGTACCTTCATCTTCTAGTAGGTTGCCCCAAACCCTACCCAGGTCAGCTCCACATCCAGCGGCCTCATCTTCCCTTAGCCTCCCTGCCATTCAATCACATCCACTTTGCCTCCAAACATCACCAGCATTCTAATCCTCTTAAGAGCTAAAGCTTAACATTCTGTTTCCATGAATACAGAAGCCCACTAACTATTGCCATTATGAATTCCATAGAAGGACCTGATGGGTTTCTCAGAATCATCTTACGAACAAAAGACATGGTAGATACAAGGGTCATAAGTGCAAGAAAGAAAAATGACTTTTAGCTTAACAGTGCAACATAGCAGCCCAAAGAGGGGTATTTCAACAACGGTATTGCTAGTGCGTATGTTTGTAGGGGGTTGAATTGTGTCCCTCCAGAGATATGTTTCAGTCCTAACACCTGGTATCTGTGAATGTGAACTTATTTGGAAATAGGGTCTTTGCAGATGTAATTACTTAAAATAATCACATTGGATTAGGGTGAGCCTTAAATCCAATGACTGGTGTCCTTATAAAAAAAAGAGAGATGACACATACAGACACAGACACACACTGGAAAGAAGGTCATGTGAAAATAGAGTCAGAGACTGGAATGATGAAGCTACAAGCCAAGAAACACCAGGGATTCCTGGGAGACCCCAGAAGCATGAAAGAGGCAAAAAAGAATTTGCCCCTAGAGCCTTCAAAGGGAGCATGGCTCTGCTAACACCTTGCTTTTGCACTCTGGCCTCCAGAATTGAGAAGAATAAATGTCTCGTTTTAAACTGCCCTAATTGTGGTTATTTGTTTTGGCAGCCCTAAGAAACAAATACAATACTCAATTTGGCAATTTGGGACAAAAGGTACATTTCATCTACATGTGCATTTTCTGCTAAAAAGCTATAACATAGAGTATTTGCAAGATGAAATTTAACAAGATGAAGAACTCCAGCATTTGACCTTCTGAGTTCATTTGGTATGGTACATGTGCTCTGATTAAACTGTGTTCTTGTTATTCCCTTTAGCTACACAAGTGCTCCACGGGACCCCGTCTCCTGGAGCCCAGAGCCCTTGTGCTGGATTATTTGCACAATAAAGCTTAATGTGCACCCTCAGGGTCCTGAAGCCTGAGTACTAGGGGTGGAGGTGCTCGGTAAAGGTTGACCAAGCCTTTGCACGTTCTGACTACTCTTTCCCATGAGCCATAAGCTTCACATAGGCCCACACCACTCCTAAAAGACCTGGGCATGGTCATCTAAAAGGATCACACTTACTGCACACCTGAGTCAGCCTTGGCAAAATGCCAGGGACAACACCAGCATTTCACCCCCAAGTCTCACCTATTGGTACTCCTCTTGGTCTTTATACCTCCTTCCCTAGATCAGATAAGTGTTTCTTGTTTATATCTACTTCCATTTCATCCAATGGAAATTTAAATGGAGATATAAATCTCCCCAAATTATAAATGACCCAAAACATTGCAGCTCCAATGATAGAACACACTAGGCAGTAAGAAAAATGTTTTGTATGGTGGCACTTCTCTGTAGTGCCACCTCATAGGCAGGGGACTAGGTGCCCCGTTTCTTAGTCATCCAGAAGAATAAAGACACGTATTCAAAGTAAAACTCTAAGTGTAGCAAACAGATGGCAATTTTAAACCATTTTATAGCATAATATGGAAGTTCTCACTGTAACACATTCACTTCCAGGTACACTTATCTCAATACTTCTCCTTCCCTCACACTCTATTCTTTTATAGTCAAAATTTAAAAAATATGTTTTCCTAATGAAAAATTGAACTAGGAAAAAAAGAAACTGCCTTATGACCCAGTGATTCCACTTCTGGGTATATATCCAAACAAAACCAAACAATAATTTGAAAGAAGATATGCATCCCTATGTTCCCTGCAGCATTATTTACAGTAGCCAAGCTCTGGAAGCAGCCCAAGTGCCCATCAGCAGATGAATGGATTAAAAAGCTGTGGTACATATATATAATGGAATACTACTCAGCCATAAGAAAGAATGAAATCTTATCTTTTGTGACAGCATGGATGGACCTCAAGGGTATTGTGCTAAGTAAAATAAGTCAGAGAAAGACAAATACCATATGATTTCACTTAAATGTGGGATCTAAAGAACAAAATTAACTAACAAAATAGAAAGATTCAGAGATGCAGAGAAAAGACTGACAGTTGACAGAGGGGTGGGGTGTTGGGGGGCTGGGTAAAAAAGGTGAAGGGATTGAGAAGTATAGATTGGTGGTTTCAGAATAGTCACAGAGACATAAATGACAGCACAGGGAATGTAGTCAATGATATTGTAATAACTATGTATGAGGCCAGGTTGATATATCAGGGGGACTATTCAGTAAAGTGCATGATTTTCTAAACACCATGCTGTACATCTGAAACTAATACAGAATAATACTGAATGTAAACTGCAATTGAAAAACTTAAAAAATATTTAATATTATCCAAAAAATATGTTGAGCAAAAGAAACTAGACAAAAATGTGTACATACCATATGATTCCAAGTATAAGAAATTCTAGAACAAGCAAAAGTAATATATAGGGTCAGAAAGCAGGTTGTCTGGTTTGAAGGGAGAAGTTACTTACTGAGGAGGGCAATGAAGAAACTATCTGTGCTGATGGAAATATTCGATATCTTAATTTCGTGGGTGGTTAAATAAGTGTATGTATATGTAATATATATGTCAAATATCATCAACCTGTACAGTTAAAATAGTATATTTTATTGAATGCTAATCATATTCCAATAAAGTTGATGTTAAGAAAAAAACATGATGAGATACAACTGCATACCCACCAGTATGACTAAAATTATAAAGACTTGAACCAAGTGTTGACACGGATATAAAGCAATTAGAACTCTTGTACAACGATGGAAAACTTTTTTGACAGTTAAATAAACAGCCTTCCTATGACCCAACAATTCCACTCCTAGCTTTATACCCAAGAGAAATTAATACATATGTCCACAAAAAGATTTGTACAAGAATGTTCATAGAAGTTTTATTTGCAACAGCCAAAGACTAGAAACTACCCAAATATCCATCAACAGGAGAATAAATAAACAAGTTGTGATGTGTTCATACAATGGAAAACTACTGAACAATAAAGGAACAAACTAACAATGTTCACAACATAGACAAATGTCCAAAGCGTGTGTTAAATAAAAGACTCATAAGAGTGTACAGTTTGATCCCATTTATAGGGATTGCAAAAGCAGGCAACACTAATCTATGCGAGTAGAAATCAGAATGGTAGTTGCCTCCGGGCAGGGGAACTAACTGGAAGAAAGCATGAGGAAATCTTTCTGGGGTGATGAAGATGTTTTATATATTAATCTCAGCAATGTGTGTGTGTGTTTCTCAAAATTCATCAAGCCGTGCACTTTAAGATTGGTGCATTTATATGCATATAAATTATACCTTGAAAAGCATAAAAAAACAAAACTAAAATTTGAAGTCAGGCAAGTTTGGGGGGTGGAGAATTCTTCAGAGCTAGTGCTCATTTGTACTTATTTTCTCATTTTCTTAGAGATTCCAAAGATGCTATTTATCAAGAATATTTTTCACAAACAAACAAAATTCCTCTGAGAGCAAAGTGACATGGAGCTCTAGTCCTCTGAGGGCCCAAAGAAACAAAAACAGGAGCCTGCTGAGATGTGGAAGCCCAAAATCTTTGAACTCACAGAGAAGGAATTCTAAATTGGGAACCCAAACATTTTCTGTTTCCTAACAGAAGTATGCATGCCTGCAAAAGCTTCAGGCAGGCAACGAGGCTATTGAAACGGCGATCCAGTCATCACAAATGGCTTAAAATGCATTCAGAATCAACTCAGTGCCCACTTTAAACAAATGTGGCTTTCTCCCAGAGTAACTCATAACAACCCGTACACTCTGCGGTCACAGTTAATCTGACATGCGGGGTCCTGGGCTTGAAGGCTGTGTGTGTCAGGAGGTTTCTCAGATGCCTCGGACAAACAGTGCCTGCCACCCAAGAAGCAATGCACTGCCTGTGGGCTGGGGGATGGGGGAGTGGGAGCTATTGTTGTTATGAAATATGAAGCTGCGTGACTACACAATCAGCAAGGGCTCTCCCAAACAAGGGCAACATCGCAGTGCAGCTCATCACATCACAGCTCCAAAGATTCAGCCAAAAAGATTTCATATTGGAGACACCTAGTTGCACACTCATTCCTGAAAGGTAGCAGCTCTCTGACCAATAGGTCATGGTGTAAATTTGGTTGTTTAGGAAGCATCTGCAGATGTGTAATTCTGATTATAGGCTGGTACCATGCGGCAGATGTAATCTAGAAATTCTCCAACTTAGATGAACTCTATTCAGGGTTGGCTTCATGAGCATACAATCTGTGCACAGGGCTCCATGATCCAAAGGGCTCTGAACTTGGTTGAATGCTCAGCTGTGGCCATCTTGAGATTCTAAATCATTTTTCCAAACAGAGCCTCACATTTTTATTTTGCACTGGGCCCAGTGCAATTTAACTCCAAATCGATCATAGACCTAAATGTAAGAGCTGAAACTATAAACTCTTAGAAGAAAACATAGGAGTAAATTTTCATAGCCTTAGGTTAGACAAAGCGTTCTTAGATACAACACCAAAAGCATAAGCAAAAAAAGAAAAATAGATAAATTGACTTCAACAAACTTTAAAATTTTTGTGCTTCAAAGAATACCAAGAAAATGAACATATAACCCAAATGATGGGATAAAAATATTTGTAAATCATATATCTGATAAAGAACTTGTGTCTAGAATATAAACAATTCTTGCAATGCTATAACAAAAAGACAAATAATCCAATTTAAAAATGTGCAAAGGATCTAACAGACATTTGTCCAAAGAACATATGCAGATGGTCAATAAGCAGATGAAAAGATCCTCAAAATAATTAGCCATCAGGGAATGAAAATCAAAACCACAATGAGATACTACATCACCCCCCAGAGGGCTATAATAAAAAAGATAATAACAACTGTTGGCAAGAAGGTGGGCAAATTAGAACATTCATACACTGGCACTGGGAATGTAAAATGACGCAGTCACTTTGGAAAATGGTTTGGTGGTTCCTTAAAATGTTAAACAGAGTAATCATATGATTCAGCAATTCCACTCCTAGGTATCAACCCCATAAAAATGAAAACATATACACACACAAAATTATACATGAATATTCATAGCAGCATTATTCATACTAGCCCCAAAGTGAAGACAACACAAATGTCCATCAACTGCTGAATGTATGAGTAAATTGTGGTATACATAATGGAACATTATTCAGCAATAAAAAGAATAAAGTACTGATGCATGCTACGACATGAATGAACCTTGACAGCATTATGCTAAATTAAGTAATCCAGAAGAAAATCACATAGTATGATTTCATTCACATTAAATATCCAGAATAAGCAAGTCAATAGAGGCAGAAAGTAGATTAGTGGTTGCCCAGGACTGGATGTGGGAGTGGGGTAAATGGGGACCAAATAGCTAATGGGTACAGAGTTTCTTTTTGAGGTGACAAAAATGTTCTAGTTGATTGTGGTGATGCTTGTACAACTATGTGAATATACAAAAACTATTTAATTGTGCACTTTAAATGAGTGAATTTTATGGTGTGTGAATTATATCTCAATAAAGCTATTTTTCTTTTCAAAATTAATCTTAAGTAATCATTAAAGTTTTAGCATGTTAGCTGCTTTTTTCCTCCAATCCTTTTTAGTTGAATAAACCAAGATACCCAGAAAGAAATCAGGAATACATACATTGTAACCCAAGCCCAAATTCCCCTGTACCACTAAATCAACAAGAGGTGAGTTATCTTAGTGTCTTGGATGGCAGTGGGTTCCAATGATGATGCTGTCTCCTGCATGTCTGTCCTCCGCTCTAGTTTTCTTAGGCACCAAAATCTCACCACTATCCTTTCTAAAAGAGTAAGCAAATCTAAGAAAGATGATAAGCAACATGTTTTTCTTACTTTTTGATTGGTTCATTTATTTTATTCAAACAACTCAAAATCCAACTGTTCTTTTAGGCCATGATGGTATTAACAACCAAAATCTCTTAGAAAATTCATACAAAGAATGTACAACATATCAAAAGTTTTTAAAAATACAAACTACTAGTGTGTCCCCTGGAGTGTTATTTGCAGAGGACCTTGTCCTCTGTCTCTAATATTTTCATGGCTGTGTTAACTGGAGGCTTTTAGAGCAGGGGCTACTGTGGAATGCTGGAGAATTCCTTTCAGGATCCTCTGTGGCTGTACTACTCAATTATTCCATTCCCACGAGCATCTCTTAGGGACAGTAATCATTTTTTTTCTCACACTCATGCATTTCCACACAATTGCATAAGGCCTGAAAAGCCCAAGTCCATGTGATGAGTTTGGGAAAGGAAACAAAAGATGAAGAAAGGAAGGGATCAGGGACTATGGGAGGTTGCAACAATGCTTAGTGATGTGATGTAAACAGTCTAAGTGGCAGGGCTGTGGTGAGTGGAGTAAAACTAACAGCCAGCAGAGTAGGGATTCCATGTTGGAAGGATATGCTGATTGCACTGGAAATTAGTAAGGGTGGGCATTTCTACAGTGGAGTCTTGGGAGAAATAATGCACCCCAAGTATCATTGTCAGGTAAAATATAAGACATCTAGTTAAATTTGAATTTCAGATAAAGAATGCATACTTTTGTAGTATAAGTATATCCCAAATATTGCACAGGATATATTTATATTAAAAAATACTGGTTGTTTTCTTAAATTAAATTTACATACTAAATCTGGCAACCCTAATTCCAAAGGAAGAAAGCTTCATCTCATGTAATACCAGGTAAGAGTGAGAGGGTAGAGGAGGCTCTGAATATAGCCACAGTACTCTTTCCCTAACACAGGAGAGACAAGACACAAATACCAAATTAACTCACTAAGTAATAAAGAATAAAAGAGTTGTTGCACTGAATCCGACAAATTCCCATGAAGTTATAGATTCCACCACTTGGAGGACATTATTCCCAGTTTAGCTAGAGTTCCAGGAGGCCCGTGTTCAAAGCCAGTGGTTCTCAACTGGGGAATGCCTGTCACAAGGTGGGGGAGAGTGGTGCTGCTAAAAATTCTACAGTTCACAGGATAGCTCCCCACAAAGAAGAATGATCTGGCCCTAAATGTGCTTGGGCTTAAGAAACCCTACTCTCAGCTAAAGAGAGTCAGAGGATCCTAAATCAGAAAGAGAAGGGCAGCGCTAGAAGTCATCACTGACAGCTGAGGTATTCCCAGCAGAAACATGATTGAAGATAAGAATCCGGCATCCTCCACACAGTGCCTGCACAACCAACATTCTTATTCATATAACACCCCTCCTGGAGGCACCCTAACAAGTTGAGGAAATGTGCAGTTGGCTTATAACGAGTGTCCCAATGTTACAGTCATTAGTTATTAAAAGGAAGAAAGCAAAGGAAGTCAGACATTGTTGGGCACAGTCAGCTGGGAAGCAGAGGTCTGTTTGCTTCACCAGGAAACTACAGCTTCACACTGCCCCTAGAAAACTACTGGTCCATTCCCTGGAAATTACTGGGGGAAGGGATAGAACAATGAAGGGGGAGGTAAGCAGATGTCTAATAAAGTCAAAATTGTTCGGGGGGGGGGGGGGTGCTTGAACAGAGGCCTGTCAGTCTAACATGGGAAAAAGATCATTGGCTAGAGAGTCAACCCTATCAGGAGCCAGCAAAAACTTGGGAAGATGATTGGATATTTTGAAAAAGCTCCTGGTTAAAATTCCAGAAAACAAAGAGCTCTCTGTCTCTGTCTCTGTCTCTCGCTCTCGCTCTCTTGCTCATGCCCCACACTCGCCCTGAGTGCTCGCCTGTTTCTCTCCATAGTAGCCATGTGGCCCTAGCAGTCACGAGGTCAATGGCCACAGCCATGAGCTTTCTCAGCTCCACAGGCAGGCTCCAGGTGGGAGCCTGGGTACAGTAGCAAAGCAATGGATTGCAGCCAGGAGCACAAGCTAAGCTCACCAAATGCTGGAATGAACTAAGCTTTAATATGGCACTGAATCTCTGGACATTTGCTCTATTTCTGGCCCTGATTTTCCATGGCAGGATACATGGAGATGGGCCATCAGAGAGGCATACTTCTGATTTTTCATCACAAATAAATATTACCACTACACCTCATCCTTTCTTGTGGGCCCCCAGAAATGCTTTTTTCTCATGATACTGCAAGAACCCCACTTTCACTGCCAACACCAAGATGCTGACCTCTCTGCACTCACCTTTCTGTTGGAGCCACCTCCCCATGCCTGCTTCGCTTGGTGACCACCAAGCAATGCCCAATCACTCCTTGGCTCTGGAATGCAGACATGATACAGGTCTGACTCTCATGGACCCTGTGGTACATGTCCTCAGGGCCCTGCTCATATCCCCTCCAATCCCTTCCCCAATCCCCTTCAATCCCCTACTGAGTGTTGTGCTCAGTAGCTCTGCAGTGCTTTTACTACAAACAGCCAGTCTTGGAGGACCGCACTCCAGTTTCCAGAACTATTTTTGCCTGCACATGTGGAGAGTATGAAGTGCCAGGAAATTTATATTTCACATCGCTGAGGGACAGCCCTGACGGGGGCAGCAGTGCTGAGCAGGATCTACACTGTCCCCAGTGCTTCTCTGTAGGGTTGAGCTTAAATAACTCTCTGGAGAGGACCTTATGGAAAATTTAACCCTTTTGGAACTTCCTTTCCTTCTTCATCCCACTTCCTTTTACCATTTATTCCTTAGAGTATTTGCAATCAATCCCTCTCATATTAATCCTAGTCTGAGTCTGCACCTGGGGAACTGACTTAAGGCAGAATTCATCCACTGTCCTAAACAGATCCAAGGGATGGACGTGTGACCCAAATAGCTTGTGGCAGACATTGGCCATCACCTTAGTAACAACCACCTGCACATACATCCCCTCCAACCCTCACACATAATCTGGGGTATGTTTACACAGCAGGCCAAGATCCCTTGATCCTAGGAAAAGCTGGTCCTTCCCTTAGCCTCAGATGCTGGACTATGATTGCTCCAAGCTACTCATAGTAACCCCATCATTCTGTGCCAGTGACTGGTTTCAGAGTGGACATGTGACCCATTTCTGGCCAATGTAATACAAAGGGAAGTCTGCTGAGGTTTTATAAAGTAGAGATTTCTTATTTCCCAAAATAAGATTGTCGTTGGAAAAAACACACCCTTTACTATAACTGAAGTGAAAAAGGGATGCTTAGAACACCAACAACCATCTGCAAATATGAGCATAAACTCAAGAGATTCATAATATGCTGCCCAGCTCCTGATACCTCTGAGTCACATGGTCAACCCAAGAGCCCCCTACCGTCAAACCTCTAGATTCATGAAATAATCAAATATTTTATTTTCACTTAATGCTCTGTTAATTACTCTTTTGCTTACTGATGAAAATATCCCGAGACGAAGCCATTCACCACCCTCCCATTAAATTGGTTTAGAAATTCGATGCTTTAATCGAGAGGGTTCCACTTTCTCTGGGGCCATGAGCGGTAAGGATGGATGTTTCCGTTGATGACTGATCATCTTCCATGACCATAGGGAGAAAGACATCTGTAGTGGGAGTAAACAAACCCATCAGGGAAGGAAACAGAGCTGAAAGCCTGCGACCAGAATAAAGTTAATTCTTGAAGTGGCACTGGCTTCAATTCCCTTACCTGTACAGTGGGAATAATAATTCCTACCATGAAAGACTGCTATGAGAAGGATTGGAACTCACATTTGTAAAGTGCCTGATTCCATTTACTTCACATTTAAAAACCTTGGATAATGAAGTAGCCCAGCTATACCTGCAAAGAAGATTAATGCTGTCATTTGATAGCCTGGGGTTACATCATAGAAGTCAGTGTGCCTGGGCTTGAAAACTGGCTTCCCTTGAAAAACACTTCAGCATCTGATCCAACTTTGCCTTGGTTTCAGTAGCTGTGCTCAGAGATGTCAAAAGAAGGGAGAGGAAAGAGGAAGGAAGGGAGGGAAGGAGAGAGAGAGAGAGAGCGAGAGAGAGAGAGAGAGAGAGAGAGAGAGAGAGAGAGAGAGAGGGGGGAGAGAGAGAAAGAGAGAGGGAGAGAGAGGGGTGGGGGAGAAGAGGGAAGAGGAGAAGCAGGAGGAAGAGCAGGGAAGGAGGGAGTAGGAAAAAAGAGTCACATACTTGACTGGAATTCACGGATCTTTCATTTATCAAGGATCTGTTGAGCCTCACTCCATTAAAAAAAAAAAAAAAAAAAGCTAAATTTTACTAAATGCTTCCTGTCATAGGAACCCTCTTTAGCATTTAATTTTCAATATTACATTTAACACTTTAAAAAGAAAGACTATTAAATAGAAGCTTTTATACACTTGAGAGAACAGAAGCTCAGAAAGGCTATATAAATTGCCCGAAGTCACACAGCTAAGTGGGCGAGCGGGAACTTAGCCTGGGTATGCCTAAGTCCATAGTCATGCTCTTAGCCATTCTTACACTAAATGCCTCTGGAGGCCAGTTACTGAAAATGGAAAGATACATAACACATCACTCAGAGTGTCATGAGCTAGCCAGTGTAATTACCTCAATTTTGAACACTCGAAATCCTTAACATAAATAAAATAAAACAAAATGAAATGCAACATCTCTCTATCTGGAAGTTCACAACCTATCATGGAGACAGAATGTAAATATATAATTTCAATGCATGATAATTGTTCTAATAAACTTGCTGGAGAGCCACTGGAAGTTTCACAGAGAAAATGTTCATTATAGGATGAGTGAGTATTTATCAGGGAAAGGTCTTAGAAGAGAAGCAGGAGGGAAGAAATAAGCTTTTCAAAAGGCATGCAAGGCACAAGGTGTTTTAAGAGAGGTGAGCAGTTGAAAGCATTAAAAGCAAAATTGTAGGAAATGCCATTTAACTTCCAAAAATATTCTGAGCCTACGTAATTTAGTTTTCCTTCTCAGCCGCAAGGCAGTTCTTAGTCACGAAATGACATTATCTTTAAAGGTCCCTCCACCTTTTCTCTCTTCCACAAACGTAAATAAAATAAACTTTAAAACGGCACAATATTATGGAGTATTTTATGTGATTTTTAGGGAATCAGTGATAATGTTAAATGAAAATAAAATTTTATAAATTGCAATGCGCATTTACACACATTGCTTGTTTTCCTTGTGATGACTTAGGGTGGGGGCAGTGAACACAGCTGTTGTATCTTCCCATTTCACAGTTCGAGAGGAAGGGATTTCCCTGCAAGAATTTAACTAGCTTGTGAAAGGGTGAGAATACCCTCCCCGACCCGTGCAACTAGGCGCCTTCCTGCCCCTTCTCTTCAATTCATTGTTCGTACCAATCACAGAAGGGGTCCTCAGTTCTTTCTTTTCATTTGTAGAGGTAGCTATTACTGAGCAGATGTCTTATTGGTAGCATTTTGATTCTGAGACAGAAGCAGTGGTTGATTCTGAACTCCACGCATCACATCAGGCATACTATTAGGCCTGCACAGAGGATGGGAGCAGAAGTCTGGGAGGCACGAATGTGAGTCCAACACAAACACACGAGCCACCTCCTAATAAGGAAAAATGATGTTTGGCCATTGTCTTGTGAGGGAAAAAAGGCTGGGTTATAGTGACCTGAAAATAAACTTACCCAGACGTCATGCTAGGTCAAGTAGGAAACCCAAAACAATCACTGGGTTACCATGGGTGAATTCTACATCAAAAGTCAAAAGAGTTCAAGGCACAAAAGAAATTTTAAGGGTATTCGATTTATTTTGCAGGAGGGAATAAAATTTAGGTTTCCATGTTCATTCATTCACTCACTAATCATTTAATGAATAATCTTTGAGTGCCTTTTAAAGGGCAGGGACTGTTCTAGGTCATGGTAATATGCCACTGAATGAGCCAGGTTAAGAGAGGGAAACAGAGAATAAAAAAGTAAATTGATTATTTCACATGAGAAGTGCATGAATAGCTTCCTTCCCTCCTTCCTTCCTCCCTTCTTGCCTTTCTTTCTTTCTAAATAATCCAGCCCAAGGCCTGTGAGGTGCGCCTTGCAGGGTAGTATACACCCGCACAGGGTGGGGGAGGGGTGGGCACCTAGTGGAGCATATCAGAGTGCAAGTAGCGTTAGCAGGGCACTTGCTCAAGAGGGCCTGCTGCTGGAGGTTAGAGCCCTAGTGGCACGAGGAAGGCATCCACACAGGCAGGAGAGGATGCTGGCCTGGCATAGGCTTGTGGCACCTGAAAGGGGTAAGTAGGGTGTCCCTGTGCCACATAGGGGCAGTGGCAGTGGCAGTGGCAGTGGCAGTGACTTGGCATGAGGTTTTGGAGCCTGAGGCAGTGAGAGTCAGGCCAGTGTGGGATGTCAGATCCCAAGAAGTGAGAAAGGCATTCATATAGAGGTCTAAGAGTTCTTGGTGACAATGGAGATTTGGGGGTATCGATCCACTACTGTTATACTGACGGTGGGATGACCAAATTCCTCATTGGCAGAGAAGAGAAGGAAAGGAGAAAACTAGAATTATCCATGTGGTATTGGATTGGAATTAGAGATATGCATGCGAACTCATAGATTTCAATATACATAAATAGAGAAATAAATATATATGTAGATGTAAGTAAGTATATATACACGGGGGGGCAAAAGTAAGTTTACACTAGTTTGTATGGAAAATAATACAATAATTAATAAATAATAATACAAGAAAAAAAACTGTGTTTTGTGTACTTACAACTGGAAACGTACTTTTGCCCTACCCAATATAGATACATACATACATTCCATGGGATCTCTCTACCAAAAAGGTCTAGGAGTTATGACACTCAGTAGCAACGAGTATACTTTGTGTTGAGATCTTGATTTCTAAATACCATTTTATACAAATAGAACCTGATTTGAGTGCTGGAGCAGGAAAAGTACAAGATGATCCTGGAACATATTGTTGAACCAGAAAGCAAGGAAGTGCTCAAAGAACGATACAGACATAATGAAAAGACACAGAAGCATCTTAAAGGAGCTCCCACTGTAGGTTTGACAGACTGCTCAAATAAAAATAGAGAATGCCCAGTTAAAATTGAATTTTAGATAAACGGTGAATAATTTAAGTATGTCTATGCAATATTAAGTATGTTTATGCAATATTTCAGACATACTTATACTAAAAAATTATTCATTGTTGATCTGAAATTCAAATTTAGCTGCGTGTTCTGTATCTTATCTGGCAACCTTATATCATTGCTAAATGTGGGACTCTTTGAGCATCAAGATAAATGAGAGTAACCCATTGAATAAAATAGGAATCCATGAGTCCATAGGAATATTGATAAACAAGTAGAAAGAGTAGAAACCTTTACCTTATGGTGGTATGCCAAATAATATTTTTAGAAAAAGTAATGGAAATAGAAAATTATCATCTGGCAATTATTACAAGAATAATTTAACCAAGAAGCATTAGTGCATGGTGAAACTGTGGGTAGAAATTTGATGAGAAATGGGATATTTATACCTCTTCAAATGTGATATTCCTGACTAAATTAATGACCTGAACCTAGCCAAAAGAAACCATCGGACAAACACAAATTTAGGGGCATTCTACAAAACAACTGGCCTGTACTTTTTTAAAAAATCAGGGTGTTGCAAGTCAAAAAAGACAGGAATTGTTCCAGATTGAAAGAAATTAAAGAGACATGACTAAATCCAATACATGATCCTAGACTAGATCTTTTTGATACAAAGTAAATTATTGGTACAGTTGGTAAAAGTTACATAGAGCCTGGGGAAGGTATGAAAGTAATGTCTCAGTGTTAAATTTCCTGATTTTGATGGTTGTATTGTGGTCGTTGCTTGTAGGAATTAAACACTAAAGTACTAGGAGTGATGGGGTATCATGTTGGCAGCTTACTCTCATACGGTTTAAGGAAAAAGCTCTTTGTACTATGATTGCAATTTTTGTAAATTTGAAGGAACTCTAATTAGCTGCCGGGTCCCAAATAGGAGATGACTCTGTCGATCTAGGTGTATGATAACAAGAGGGTAAACTAGGGTGAGCAGTGGCAGAAGGAACAGAAAGGAAAGAATGGAGGCTACCAGAATTTTAAATGAAAAAAAAACAAAACAAAACCAAGTTTGGTCCTCTTTAGTCTAGAGCACAGGTTAGCAAATGTTTTCAGTAAACAGCCAGATAGCAAATATTCTCAGCTAGTAAATATTTTCAGCTTTGTAGGTAAGACTGTCTCTGTAGCAACTATTCAACACCATTGTAATGCAAAGGCAATCATCGACCTTACTTAAACAAATACGCATGGCTGTGCTCCAACAGACCTTTATTTGCAACAACAGGCATGTGGATCAGATTTGACCCACAGAACATAATTTGCTGACCTCTGGTTGAGGGTCTGATCCACAGAACTTCAAAGCCAGCAAAGGAGAATATATTGCTCCAGTCAGCTAAGATGGAGTCTTATGTAATGGAACATAATCATGCTAGCAGCATCCCATCACCTTTGTCATATACAATTGATTCAAAGTAAGGCCCAGGTTCTGCCCACACTCAATGGAAGTGGATTATACAAGGGTGTAACTCATTAGGGGTCATCTGAGTGTGTGTTTGCCACCTTGCTTTTATGCTTTAAGTCACTACTTTCTTTCCATTTCACCTCCAGTGCCACTCTGATGCCTGTCAGGGGCCTAGTTTCAACCCCCCAACCTATCTAGTTCACACATTATTTGAGCTTAAACCTGCTTCCTGATCACTTTCACCCTGCATTTCCAACACCTCCAAAATATGCATCCCTCTGTCTCCATGATTTTCTCTTCTCTATGGTCAAGTCACTGATTCCCTGACTCCGTTAGCCCCTCCTTTAAGTGTTCAAAAACAACAGGGGTAAGATGAAACTGATGCTCTTATGTTGAACACCACCTCCACCTGGGATCTATGCACTAGATGCCAGTAGCATGAGCTCTTTTCCCCATTGTGACAACCAAAAATGTCTCCAGGCATTGCCAGGTGTCCTGGGGGAGTGGGGAGCAAATCCTTTCCTTCCACCTAGGTTGAGAAGAACTGCATTTAATGAACTAATAAAAATCACTGCTTACCCTCTAACATGTTTGGTTTTTTTTTTCCAAAAATGATCAGACCATTTGGGACACAACTGAGTACTGGCTCAGTTAATTAATATGCCTGGACATGCTTTAAAAACCTGTGGCTGACACAATGCTGAGCATTATGGTAATTAAGGGAGATTATAGGATCAGGATTCAGAAGGTCATAGCAAATGGGGCTAATAAATATGACTCTGTTCGAACAGGATAAATATAAGCTTATTCACTTGCGTCCAGAACACCAATAGCAAATCATAGAATGGAGAGGGACATGATTTAACTTCTGCAAGTGTAAAACAAATGTTCTGCAAGAGCAAACTGCAATGTGACTATACCAAAAGGAGTAGTACTTTTGGAGTTATTTTATGTAAACTCCTGCTGGTTGTCTAGGTTGGCTGGTGGTAGGTTCACCTGTGGGAAATGGTAACCAGGCTTTGAGGGGCTCACCAGGAGCCTCATAATGCAAGGTGCTAATGTTCACAAGCTCCAGCTCTGATAACAGAAGTGATTTTTTTTGTAACCAACCCACCTTTTGTTTACTTACCTGGGGCCCTTTGCTGAAGAGGTAGGAGCTGAGGATAGATCAAAGACTCAGACTACTGCCTATTTTTTTTTCTTCTTTTACTTTTATTAAATTTTTATGAATTTCATTGGGATGACATTGGTTAATAAAATCATATAGATTTCAAATGTACAATTCTATAATATATCATCTGTATATTGCATTCTGTGTTTCCCACTCAGAGTCAAGTCTCCTTCTGTCATCATATACAAGGGTAGGTAAATTTAGGTTTATAGTTGCATTGTGACAATCTTGTGAGTTAATAAAGCTATTGTAATAATCTCAACCTGCATGTCTTTTTCCACACGAATAACCGTAAACCTACTTTTGCCCAGCCCTTTACAACATATTTGATGCCCTTTACTCTTTACTACTTTCCGCCATTTTTCTTTTAATGATTATCTTTGCATGTCTAAAAAAATAACTTAGATGACTGGAAGTTAATGGTCCATTAAAGAACCAGTCATTTTTGTGCAAAGTAAAAAAATATATAGACAAATGTCCATAGAGAAGAGATCTAAGAATAAGGATTTTATGAATAGCTTAATAATTTTAATTTATTTAGGAAACATTGAAATAAAAATAATCATAATAATAAGGAACTAGGAAGCTTCAGAACTTATATTTGCATTTGTTTGTACAATAACTGAGCCAAATAAAAACTGAATGACATCATAGCACACTACATGAATAAATGTGTCAAGCAAGAACAGAGAAAGGAGGCAGGGAATTCAGCCATCAAGTGACACCAGGGTGTATAGACATGTACCCTTGAAAGAGACTGTCCCTTAGTAATTGGTGCCTCCTCAACAGAGAGCCCCAACTCCTGCCCCCTGCTTGCTTTCTCTTGCTGGCAGAGACTCGCCTCCCACTAAGGGCAAAAATTCCAGATGCTCACACTTACTTTCCCAGACACCTTCATAGTGTAAATACGGGCACATGACCCACTGCTGACAAATGAGACCTGAGGGGAAGTCTGCCAGGGAACTTTTGGGAAGGGTTTTCTTCAAAAATAACAAAGGTGCAAATACCCTCTTTTATGCACACAGTGTGTCCTAAGAGTCCCATGTGGCAAGGAGCTGAAGGTGCCTCTGGTCAGCCGCCAGTTGGAAACTGGTGCTCTCAGTCAAACATCCCTTGAAGAATTAAATTCTGCCAACAATCAGGGTGAGCTTGGAAATGGACCCTTCTGCAGTTGAGCCTTCAGATAAGACCCGGGCTCAGGCTGCCACCTGACTGCAGTCTCATAAGTGACCCCGAAGTAGAAGAATCAGCTAAGCTGTTTCTGGACTCCTGACCCACAAAAACTATGAGATAATAAATATGTATTGTTTTAAGGCACTAAGTTAGTGGTAATTTGTTATATAGCAATACAAAGCTAATACAATATCTGTGATAGAAAAAAATGTTCTTACCGTTTAAGCAACTTTCAGTCATGTATTCTGTTACGTGCAGCCAAAAGCAGCCTGGTTAATACAGAGAGAGATTTCATGTGCAGAGTCTGTCTTTTTTTACTTGTAATACTTCATCAGCATAATAATAAGCTACTGCTTATTATGAGATTGATTATATCTGCTATTATAAGATTTGAAACAAAAGGTACTATGCTAATTTTATATTCAAATGAAGGATCAAGATTCACAGAATTCTTGTGTTCTTTATTAGCATTGACATTTGAGAGTGATTCATTTGGTTAAGTGCATTCTGATTATCTTGAACTAGCAAAAAATATTATTATACTTATTAATACCATTTTCACAGTGTTCTTACATAGAGACTTCTTTCACATTTGTGTTTTTGAAATCAAAGCACAGAATTGGATCCAAGTCCAGGAGGGGGGGAGATGCCAGGATAGAAAAACCGTAAGACCCAATTGAAGACCTGTCTGTACTCCCTCTGCCTCAAGGTCTTAGGCTACTCATCTCATCTGTCTGAAGTTCAGTTTCATCATAACCAAAGTGGGGTAACATTCATATCACCGAGTAAATGGCAAAAAGTAAACCAAAGTTTGATTATATTTAAACATTTTGGGGGAGGAAAAATTTTTTAAAGGATAATATATTATCCCAGTTCTCAAAGAGTATTTTGTTGTTGTTGAAATAAAACTGTACACACATAGGAAAGGCAAGCCAATTATTCCTGGCCATGTTTTGAAGCCATTTGGTAAAAGAGCATTTCTGGAAGCATTTTAAAATAAACATACTTAGCTGCATTTGGTCAGGGTCTCTAACTACTTCTGATAAAGATTTTAAGAACCAAGGGCATCCATCAACTGAGTTAAATCTAGGAAAGCACTTGTTCTTTTCTCTGTCCCAGTAACTAAAATAACATCCTGGAATGAGATTTTTGTGTTGTAATCTTTTCTGGCTGTGTCTGCAGAATGCCAAAACAAGTGAAAACTAAAACATTCAGGCAACTCAGGTACTTGGTACTTTGGTTGTTTTATTGACTTAATCTTTTCTCCCTCTAATGCACTGATTCAAGCTGGCTTTTGTGTGTAGACATAACCTTGGTGTTTATAGCTGAATTTGGGGGTCATTCATCTTTAATCAGTCATGCGTTTGATCTGAAGATATTTGTGAAGTTTACATTTATGAAAGTGTTTTCTCAACTTCATCAAGCAGAGTTTTTCTTCCTTCTAAACACATCATAGGACTCTCTTTTTTTACTAATTCACTTATTTTCATAATAGTAGTCCTGTGCTTCTCCAATATTTTCCTTTCTTAAACAAAATGGCATCTCTTTCTCAGTGTCCCTCCAGAAGCCTCCAACATTCCCAGATCCTCTGAATTTTTTTCCAATAATTCCTCTCCAGAGAGCACAGGTTCCTCTGCTTTTAGATGTGTATAAAATGACCCGTTTTGTCACATCTTGCTACCCTAGACTCCAGGTTCCCTGACCCCGGGTTCCCAGTGTAATGTTCTCATTTTTTCATCCATCTTATTCTTCCTGCCTGAAGGGACTCTGATCCCAGCCTCTTCCAGGCACTGCTGGATGCAAACGGGAAGAGGAAGGAGCTGTGAGGAGGTCTGTCCCTGGACAAAGGCCATCTTTACGTTCTGAGCATCAGGCTTTGCCAAGCGTGACTTCAGCTGGAAACAATCTAGAAGCAAGAAGGCTTACTGAGCTGTATTCGGCAGTTTTGTGTGTGCGCACCAGCTTTCTTCTCAAAGACTGATTCAGACCTAGGTCATTGTGGGCTGCTCTGTTTGTTTAATTTTCTCATTAGAATAGTAACACAATTTTCCAACAAAGTCTTTGGCATAGGAGGATATCTGAAGAAGAGAGAAAACTGCCTTGTCATATATAAAAACTTCCCTGTATGTGATTTTATAAGAGAGAACTTAAAGGGGCATTAAAAGTCACCTGGTCCACCTTTTCTTCTTTTTATTCAGATAATAAATATTTATTAGGCCCTTTCTTTCTTTGGAAGGCACTTCCTAAGATGCTCCATCGTCATTCTCATCATGGTCTACCAGCCTCATCTGTGGGGACTCCCTCTCTCTGTCTGTACCCCCCTCTACCACCTAACTGACTAGCCTACTTTACTGTACCTCCCTGAGAATAAAATATATTTTTCCCAAACACATATTTTAAAACTTCCCACTAAATCCCACAAGTTAAGATTCAGAAGCGAAGAGTAACATTTTTTTCAAAATGAAATTCACAAGAATAGCTAACATTAAACAGCAGACAGTGCAAGTGTTGGCAAGGCTGTGAAACTCCAAGATCCAATACAGGAAGGAGACACAAAACTTTTTCTATAAAGAGTCAGCTAGTAAATATTTTCAGCTTTGTAGGCTGTGCAGCCTCATTTGCAACTACTTAACTCTGCCTTTGCCACACGAAAACAGAAATAGACAATACATCAAAAATTATCAAGATTGTGTGTTACAAAAACAGGCCCTTGAGCATAGTTTGGAGATTCCTGATCTAACATATTGTCAGTGACTGTGTGAATTTGTACAAGCAGGTTGGAATACTAAGGCTGAATACATGTACACATACATACACACACACACACACACACAAAGACTCAGTGATTCCATTTCTACATATACACACATGGCAGTAAAACAACAGAAATAAGTCAAATGTTCATTAATAGAACAGATAAATGAATTGTGGTATATTAATACAATGTAATACTTCACAGCAAAGAAAATGAATGACTTACAACTATATGTGACAACCTGGAAGAATCTCACAAAAAAACAGTGTTATAAAGCCAGACACAAAGTAATCGTTAATGTGTGATTACATTTATGTAAAGTGCAAAACTAATCTATGTGATTAGAAGTTGGGAAAGTGTATACTTTTGATAGATGGGGCAGATATATCTAAAAGAGGGCTTATGAGGGGTTTCTGGGGTTCTATTTCTGATGATGCTCTATTTCTTGATCAGGCACTGGTTACATGGGTGCATCCACTTTGTGAAAATGGGGTCAGGTGGGCATTATGACTTACACACTTTTCTGCATGTATTTTATACATCAATAACATATTTACAATTAAAACCTGTGAAAACTTCTTCAATAAAATACACAATTCAAATCTCACTTCCTCACTGAAACTTTCCCTTTAGCCCTGGGACAAAATTAACCACTTTCTCCTCTGAGTTCCCAAGACACAATGCACATTTGTCTACTCTATGTACTAACTCATGAGTATTTATATATCTCCTTGCTGTAGCTAGACTCTTTGCTGCTTGTAGACAGGGAACACATTTTAATCATCTTTGCATGCCCAAAGATTAACATGTTGAATGATCCAAAGTAGACTAGAAATAAATGCTATTGAATGAACTCAAGCAAGCACTTTGGGTGTTCATCAGGCAATTCCACCATGAATTGATTACTCTCTAGCCGGTGGCAAGAACTCACTGAAGTAATTTGATAATCTAAAGAGAGAGTCCCAGAATCTTGATGAAAATGTCAGCTCTCTCTCTCTCTCAGATCTTCAGAGACTCTGCCCTTAATTTGTTAGATCTCAAGCAAAGACAATACCCAGATCATATTTGTTCAGCTTCTCAAAGAAATGCCTTTAATTTCACAAGACCTAATGTTATATCCTCTGTTTCTTTTTGGTAAAGGGTTGAGACCAGAAATACCCATTTTTGCACACATGTACACAAAATCTGTCTTTTGCAAAACCAAAGTTGAAAATCTGACTATTTTATTAGACAATGTCCCATATATAAAGCCCTGCAAGATATATTTCTCTTTGAGTTCAGTGGCAGGAAAAAATGTGATCTTTGCTGATAAACTTATACATTAAAAATTGCTTGCCCGGCTGGGTGTGGCTCAGCGGTTGAGCATTGACCTATGACCCAGGAGATCAGGGTTCAATTCCCAGTCAGGGCACATGCCCAGGTCTCAGGCTCTATCCTCAGCAGGGGGCTTGCAGGAGGCAGCCAATCAATGACTCTCATCGTTGATGTTTCTTTCCATCTCCCTCTCCCTCCTTCTCTCTGAAATCAATAAAGATATATTTTTTTAAAATTGATTTTGGGAACCCAAGAACTACCTTTCTCTTTTTCATTTGTCAGAAAATTCCACACTCAATAAAATGTTCAAGCCTAATGATGAAGCCACTTCAGGACCATGGTGATATCTATGTTTCTGCTCCTTTATTTTATTTCAGTTCTAATTTTATTTGAAATTGCTCTTTTTTTATTGTGTTGAATTTGTTAAGCCTCCTTGGAAAGCAGGTAGAATGTATATCTTAAATCAGGGTTCCTCAATCTCAGTACTATTTACATTGTAGGCTAAATAATTAGTTGTGCATTATAGGATATTAAGCAGCATCCCTGACCTCTGCCCACTAAATGACAATAGGACCCACCCCAGTTGTGACAACCAAAAATGCCTCCTGACATTACCAAATGTCCCCTGTTGGAAAAAATCACACCCAGTTAAGAACCACTTTCTTAAATATATAAATAAATATTCTAAAACTCTTTTAAGTTCTTGTATCTAAACTTAGTCACCAAGTAGCTATTAAACAAGATGCAACTCAAAGTACTGATTAAAACCCAACTACATCTTACACCTCACTAAGTGATATACAAGTTAGGTCTTCAGTGAAATGAGGAAAACACACAGACACCCATTGGCCTACTTAGCCAGGAGACACAGGCTAAAGAAAGACTTGGTAAAGACCAATGAATGGAAAATGTTGATTTCATGTCTTTCCTGGAGTTAAACACAGGAAAAAATGAATGGAAGTGGTTAACAGCCACGGACGGTGTTATAAAGATATTTCAGATAATACATTGGGAAAGTCCTATGGGAAGAGTAAACCCGAAAGTTAACTGGTACTTCTTTTATATTTACCTCTAGCCCTACTAAATTAAAACATTTGGAGGAAGGTTGGATTTTTTTTCAAAATAGAAAATGAGTGAGAAGTCTGGATGGCTTTTATTCAACAAACATGGAAGCTTCCCTGAATTTCCCCCCCAAAAAAGCAACATATGAGGGAAAGAGTAATGGAGATGACAAGCCACTCAATAAGAATACTGCACACCAGCATACCGCGTTTCACTTCCACCCACCAGCTCCCATTTGACTCTGAGGTAGCCTGGACAGCTCAGGTTTGCATTACCCTCGTTTTATACTCGGGTAAGTCAAACATGCAAATAGCACAGAGTCATAAACTGGAGAACATAGAAGAGTTTGAGTGAAGATTACATTAATTGTATACAACCTACAAAACCCCAGTCCAATGCCTCTTCCTTCCATAATTCTCCCCTGATTTCCCCTAGCTCACATTTGGAAATATACGATTTTCCCTTTAGTTCAAGTTTTTCACTAATAAGTATTGTCTCTGTGTGAACTTTTTCTTCCTACTTCAGCACAATGTGTTTCTCCACTGTTTTCACCAAGCACAGAGCCTTGTAGGACTCAAAAATATTTATTTAATTGAGTCTCATCTATTAATATACTCCTGAATTCCTACTAGTTATTCAGTAGTGAAAGTTGAGTATTAAAAGCCTCATCCTAAAGGAGAGAGGATTTCTTGAGAAATGTCTGGAGGTTTGTGACCCAGTGATCCTCTATAAAAGAACACGAACATATATGCTCAGGGAGAGGGAGCTGATCACTGCTCTATGCAGAGTGAATTCATCACCAATACTCTCCATAAAGTGACCTTAGGGTGGCATATGGGATGTACATGGCAGCACAGCTTTTCAGCAGTTACTAGAGGGCACACTTAAAAAGTGTGAAGCATGCCACATCTTGCTGTACATGGCTTTAAAACTAGTGATATCTGTTCAGTTGACAGAGACATTTATCTCTTGGGCCTCTGTTTTTATGGCATGGAAATTTGCATTTGTGTCTTTAAAAATCACAGCATATTTCCAATGCATACTTTCACTTACATGAATTCTCAATCTTTCAGAGTGCCCATTAGTTAAGGATTTTAATCCCCATTTTGTAGATGAGGAACTGAGGCTCACAAAGGTTGAGGACCTTCCTAAAGTCATTCAGACACTTAATGACATACCAGGCCATCTGATGCTCAGTCTAGGACAGTGTGTCTCAAATGGAGGCGATACTGCCCTTTAGGGGACATGTGGCAATGTCTGGAGATAGTTTTGCTTGCCACAACTAATATGTGAGGGAGGAGTGCCACTGCCATCTAAGTGGTAGAGGGTAGGGATGCTGCGAAATATCCTACAGTGCACAGCAGCCCCACAATAAGAACTCATCTGGCCCTGACTGGCAATAGCATTAATGTTGGTCTAGATCACACTCTCATATACACACACTCATAATCTGGGTGCTGAATGGACATCTGTACCATCTAAGACACCCGGACCACAATTCATTGTATACCACTGCAACCACAGCCTACGAATCACCTAGAAGACCCCAAAATCCAGAATAAGTCTTGAGGCTGCCCCCACCCCCCAGCCAATGTTGGCCACCATATAAGAAAGATGGAAGGTGGAATTAACAGGGGTGTTAACTAATAATTCACTAAATGTTTCTCAGGTGAAATTCTTTTGCTCTATGATAGTGGTCACCATTTTCCCAGTCTTCAAGTCTTTGAATATGTAGACTCAAGTTAGGAATATTTCTCTACCAAGAGCAGCTATAAAGGTGTCATTAGACAAATCTCAGTGATTTAAAAGTTATTTCTCCCTGTGCCTGAGCAATGAAACTAACTTGGAACAATACTTCAAGCTTCTACAGACCAATACCTCTTCATGTTTTCTCTCATTTTTCACTTTTCTTCCTTCTTAAAATATTTGGGATCATTTATTCTTTGCCTTCTATTTAAATGAGACCGTTTGTTTTAAATTATAACCAATAAGACCTAACAGCATTGCCCAATGTGCTTTTAGGATCACAAAATATCTTTTCTAGTCCTAGAATAAACCACGATACAAATCTAGTCCAATTGTTTCTAGACAAACAGGAAAGCAAGCCCCTAGGAGAAGTAACTTGCTTAATCAAATGGCAAAGCTAGAGATGAGGCAAAAACATCTATGCTACCCACTCTCTACCCATCCCTTGCCTCTCTCATGGTGTCACCATTTCTGTCTTTCTGGAAGAAAAAGCAAGGTTTTCACAGAATCCACCCATTCCATATACAAATTAGCACACAAACTCCAAATGCCCCTCCCTTTTTTGTAAGGCTGAATGCATTTCATGCTCCCGATGTTTACATTTATTCAATTTATCAAACACTGAGATCATACTCATTGTGTGTCAGACACTGTTCTAGGTGCTCTACAAATATTAATTCATTTAATATATATCTTACCATAGTTGTAGCTGTAAATATTGCCTGGATCAAAAAGCAAAGTATACTTTCTGCTGGATTGTGAAATACCCGGAATTATGTTTCTGAAGGTATTCATAAATACCTTCATGTATTTAATTCTGAGAATTATAAAGTTAGGGGAATACAGCTTCTCTTCTACATGTGCACATGGAGAGAACGGGAAAGAGGAAGAGAGGGCCAGGAAGAGTTGAGGGTAGAAAAGAGGGGAACCTGAGGGTTCAATAATGGGTTTTGGTCCACTCTATAGCCTATATCCAGATGATAAAAATAACATCTTGAAATTTTATCTCAAATTCTACATAAAATCCCAGTTTTGTGCTTTTTGTGGCACCTCAGAATCACATGATTCTCAAGTTGGGAGCGACTTCTATTTTCAGATGCAAACGCTGAGGTCCCACAAAGCTAAGTGACCCTCTGAACTTAGCAGGTAGACTGTGTACACTCTTAATCCTCCCTGATACTTTCCTGCAGGAAGATGACTATTCATCAATCTATTATTTTAAAAAATCAGGGTGCATGCTAAAAAATGTAGTGTTGTTTTAAGAAATGTTCTATTCAGGAATTTGAAGTCATAAGTCTAAAATCCAGAAGGTTATCAGAAAAGAAATCCCGAAAGTGAGAAAGGTTAGAAAAACATAAGACACTTTGTCCTGTGTTCAAAGTTGCATCAACAAATGGTGAAGTGGAAGGAATGTGGCTTAAGGCAAAAAAAGTTATGTGAAACAGTCCTTGGTCAATGACGTGGGTACAGCCTTGGTAGGAAAAGATCCAGTGGTTTCAGAGGCCTCACTTCCAGGAATAAACTCCTCTCACCTCCCTGTATGCAGAACAAGAGGACCTTTAGGGTAACAGGGAACTTTCAGATACTAAACAAAGGCTATTCACAGACAGCAGTTGATGGTGTGAAATTCTCCCACAAAAAAACATTTAGATGACCTTTAGCATACCAGATTAGGCTGTGGGAGGCCCCAAATCATGTAATGTGTACTTTCCAGTAAAAGAGGTATCAAATGAGGGCAAAATTATAAATAGCATTTTCCTGCAAATGACTAAGAGTAATAGTCATAGGAAGCTATTCTCTCCACAAAGAATCTAAAATGGATTATTTATTCCCTTGTTTTTTGTCTCGAAGAAAGCTGGAGGTGGAGATCATTACATTTTTCAATAAAGGAAAGGGAAAGTGAGTGTGGTAGATTGCATTAATGAGTCATATTCTTCTTCACAGTTCCCTTCATTCACACCATATGGAGTTCTTCTCACTAAATAGTACATTTTCCTGCCTGTTGATTTTGTATTCCACCATGTGACTTGCTCTAGGCAATAGAATGTTAGCTTGCATGTTGCAACTAATGCTCTTGGGTGACTGGGCTTACCGTATTGTGTGTGTGCCATGGCCGTGAAAATAACCTCCCCAGGAGCTGTTGCCACTCAGCCTGAGACCTGGAATGGACACACACATAGAAACATGATCTTCCACCTGGTGAGAAGCCAAAACCAATGGGATCCAGAGCCTGAAGCAAAGTGACCAGGCCGAAGCTTACATTGGCCCATTACACTTCTACTCTACCCCCAAATCCCCACCCCCACACCAACCTGAAGACTAGCAAATGATAATGATGGTCCTTTTAAGCAAGTAGGCCACAAATTATGGCCTGAAGACTAAATCCAGCTGCCATCTAACTCACCCACCAGCCAGCTATTAATGGAGTTTACATTTTTAAAGGGTAGAAAAAAACATCAAAAAAAGATGTGACCCTTAAATATTATATAAAATTCAAATTGCAGTGTCCATAAATGAAGTCTGATTGTAATACAGCCACTCTCATTCATTTATGTATTATCTATAGCCGCTTTAGCACAACAATCAGAGTTAAATTGTTGTGGCAGAGACCATATGGCCCACAAAGCTGAAAATATTTGCTATCTGGACCCTTCTTGAAAGTTTTTCAATCCTGCTTGAAGCCACTGAGTTTTAGAGTTGTTCACTATGTAGCAATATGTAAGTGATACTCCCCAACAATAAACTAGTAAATAATCAGCAGTAATTGTATCACAGGAAATGACCATATTTTATGTCATCCCAAATAAATTCAGTAAAAATTAAAATTAAAAATTAAATGAAATAACGCAAAAGTAGCAGAACTAGAGGATCTATACAAGCCTCATATTGCTTCATAATGTCAGATATTCTTAAGTAAATTGATATTTCCTGTGTTTCTGTGGATTGCTTTGTGTCCAAATGTAGTAACTAAAAGAGAGGAAGAAGACATCTACACAATATTTGCAACTCCAGAAGAAATTGACACTTGCCTCTGTACATTGAGTTATAAGACACTAACACTGGACAATACTGCATCCAGAGAAGAGATCAAAATAGATGGATGTGAGTTACTTCCCTAAGCCCTGGGAGAACAGAGACCAGGCCTTATACACATACATCGTCTACATTCCCCTCAGTGCCTTGCACATTTCAAGGCAAACAGTGGGTACTTGGTAAACACGTGCCAATTAAAGACATATCTTTGAAAACAACATGGTTTAATGGAAAGCGCATGGGACTGAGAATCAAGAAGCCTGACTTCTATGCCTGCAACTAAGTGGTGGGAGTCACTGGATCCATCATTATTTTAGTCCATTGAAGAACACCCTAACCAGCCCACTTGCTGGTGAGTTACAGGAATATGGAGATATGAGGCCCTCAGGACAGTCAGGTGGGACCTGGGGAAGACAGAGGCTCCAAGGCTAGTCCCCCCAACCACGAGCAGCACTGTCCTTTTACCCTAGTGTGCCACAAAATTATGATTCTTTTCTCTGTATACCATGATATGGAAAATGGTTAGGATACACTTGCAGCAAATGAGCCAGGATTTAACGTATAAAAAGATTAGTTTAGTCTGACAGCTATTTAATTTTAAAGTGCAGAGGATACACTAGGTCTTTTAAAATTAATTCTTCACTAATGATGAGTAATTAAAATGGCCTTGAAATTATTCTAAGAATCACATTAATTGCCCTGCATATCAGGATGCTCAGAAGTGAACAAATCAAGCTCAGTGTTCTCTCTTTCCACCTTATGTACTAACCTCCCTTCAGGCTGTGGTGGATTGATTTTATTTTATGGTGCCAATTAATAGACTATCCGGATCCACAGCCTTTGAAATGTGACTTTGGAACTACTGCCATCAAGAGTTAGGTCTATTTCCCCACCCTTAAATCTGAGCTGGCCCTGTACATTGCTTTGGCTAACAGGTGGTAGCAGAAGTGATGGGACCTCAGTTTTGAGCCTAGACCTTAAGAGGTTTTGAATGATTCCATTCTCTCATGGATCCTGGCCCACACCATGAGTAAAACCCAGGAGAATCTGATGGAAAATCAGAAACCATACTGAAATAAGCCCAGTTTTCTCACCATGACCATTCTAGACCAGCCAACTTCCAAATATAGAAGAGAGGCACCCAAGATCAGCAGAACCACCTCCAGAACCCATGACTGACTACATATGCATGCCAGGCAAGACCAGAAGGACCACTCAACTGACTCACAAGTATATGACCAATAATAAATGTTTGTTGTTAGAAGCCACTGAGGTTTGGGGTGGTTTGTTATGTTAACTGATACACAGATATATTGGCATCAGGTTTCTTTCCATTCTAATGAAATGAAAAATTATTCTTTTCCTCATTTCTAATATTCAAACATACATTGACACATGCATTCAACAATATATTAACCATCTATTTAGTGTCAGATTCTTGACTAGGCTCCAGGGTTATAGCAGTGAAATCCACTCAACCAGTAATTGCTTCCAAAATGACATCTCCAATGCTGTACTCTTATCTAATATTTTAGAGCCTAGTACTATTTGAATATTTTAGCATTACTGAAAACTCACCATGTTCTAAATCTTAAATGATCACTCTCTTCTCCAGCTTCCAGGGGGGAAAAAATCAGCAACAAGGAACAACAAAAGGCCTTTTTCCCACCTTTATTTCTACACATCCATTCATTTGTGCATGAAATGCAGACCATGAACTGTGCTCAAGTGAGTTGAGACTTCAAAGAGGATTAAGACTCAAGACTACCTTCAAGGAGATCCAGTTCTTGTTGGGTATAGAGTTAAATCACATTTCCCAGTTACCTTGCATTTAGGTGGGGCCATGACTAGTTTTTACCAAATGGATGTGAGTAGAGATGATGGGTCACTTCTTGTCCAAGGCACATAAAAGCAAGTGTGACTTCTCTACAAACACATTCTCCTTCCGTTTCCATAGCTATCTTGGTGTATATATATTAAAAATAGCGGTTTTACATAGCCGAAAATGCCTGGATTCCCGAGTTACTACTTGAAGGAAAATTCCCAGGATTTCCCCCTGACCGAAACTATTTGTTTTGATCTTTGCATGAGCAAGATAGGTCACTGAGATTTGGGGTTATTTTTTATAGCAATTAGCCTATGTCAGGGTCTCCAATCTCAGCACTGCTGGCCTTTGGGGCTGGAAATATCATTGCTATGGGGAATCACCCGTGCATTACAATACATTTTAGCAGCATCCCTGTCCTCTATCACCATAAACCAGTATAGCCACACCCTCTAGCAACCAACAATGTCTCCAAGCATTACAAATGTCCCCTGGGGAGCAAAACTGCCTCCATTTGAGACCCACTGTCCCATACTGCCTAATATACCCATTTCTAATCTATTTTCTAATCTATTTGGTATGCACAGGCTTCTCTCTTCTAGTATATTAGTTTTCCATTTTTATCATTGGAAATCCAAAAATCTAAAGTCCTGTGTGTGATTTTTGATATTTTCTTAATTTGACCCACTTTTATTTCCCAAGGTTCTCTTTTTAAATTTTTTTATTCCACATATAAGTGATACCATGCAGTATTGTCTTTCTCTGTCTGGTTTATTTTACTTAGCATAATGACCTCTAGGTTCTTCCCCGATGTCATACTGACAGGATTCATAATGACAGGATTTCCTTCTTTTTAAAGAGCAAACTACATATCACATTTTCTTGATGGTCACTTAGGTTGTTTCCATACCTTGGCTATTATGAATAATGCTCAATGAATATGGGAGTACAGATATTAAAAATATCTGTTTTGTTTCCCTTAGATATATACCCAGAAGTAGGATTGCTGGATCATATGATAGTTCTATTTTTAATTTCTTAGGGAATCTTCATACTGTTTCCCACCAGAGTTCTTGACAATTACCACCCAACACATCAACTAAATCTCTGTAATATTGCCCTCTTCTTCTTTGTGCGTGCATTGCACACAATCACCACACACATTTCCATCTCCATGTATTTGCTCCTACTATCCACTCCCATAGACTTTCAATCCTATGCTCACTGATTTCTCCCCTCTGTAAATTTCCATAGCCACATAGGTATCCAATATGAGGTCAACAATGAGTTTCATCCCACAGGGAAACTATAACTAATTGACAGTAGCTGCCTGGAGCATGGCATTGAACAGGTGAGACTCTCATACAGGTTCAGCAGTAGCATGTTGTGATCAATTAGTAATGTCTCCATGTACCTGAAATAAAATGGTGATATCCATACCATCCTAGGTAGATTGTCTCGCACTGTTCTCTGTTGACTTTTCCAAGTCCTATTATAATTTCCTAAAATCAGGACCAATGTTTCATACAGGAAGAAAAACTGTCAGACACTCAGACAATAAAATATTAGTTTATAGGTCATTAAGGGTACAGAGAACTTTTTGAAATAATTTCTAAACTTTTACTAATACATTAATCAAGAAGAAAAAGTTACATCCTGAGGCAGTCATTCCCTAGGTTCTATGTTAATCATACTGTCGTGTTACGGAGTTTTGTTTTGATTTCTTCGAATTATCAGTTTGAGTAGCAGCTATATTGAAGCATAAAATGTACCTCCTCCTTTTTTGATAAAGCTTCCTCTCAATAATCTTGGCAAAATTTCTGAACTAGGGTAAAAACCTATAGGCCATAGAATGTTAGACATTTTAAAATATTTTTTGAGTGTCTGCCTTCTAAATGATTCACTTTTATTTTTATTTTAAAATATATTTTGTATTAAAAGAACCAAATGTGTCATTGTCGTGGGCACAAAATCATCTTGTTTACTAAAAAGTGATTCATACAAATTGGTAATGGAAGAAATCTGTCCCCTTCCAAGAGCAGTAAACTATGTATTTGCTCAAAACAGTCTCTAAAATTTAGTTGAGTTTATCTCAAAACTTCATGTGATTCATGAAATTTTACTGGTATTTCTAAAACAAGAAATAAAAACTAAATTATTGAGATGGAGTCAAAAGACCCCATAAGTTTCTGCATTGCCAGACCACCCTCCAATATGAAATCCCCAATGGGAACTAACAATTTTCCTGTTGAAGTCAATTATGAGAAAACCTGGACCATCCAGATTTCCTGTCTATCTTATGTGGCTATTTCTAACCCTATTTCTGGGGAACTCTAAACTATCTCTGCACTGACATTTTGATTTGCAAAAATAGCTCTTGAGCACTTACTATGTCTCAGATTTAATGCTCACTGGTTGAGATGCTATTCTGTGGATACTACATCTCTTACTTCTTTCCCATCCCCACTACCATCTCCCTGACACAGCATCTCTTTACTTATACCCATGCCTCTACTTCCCTGTGTTGGAAATTCTAAATAAGATTGGCCTATTTCTCCCCAGTGACAAAAATATAACCAGCATGTGGTAGGGGTACATAAAGGTTGATTTGGGTTCAATAGAGGCAATAACAACCAGGGTACTTGAGGAGAGAATGGGAATGGTAGTCCAACATTCAGGTTTTAGCATCAGATAGCCTGGGTTAATAACCAGACACTTACTAGCTGTAAACTTTAGAGAAATGATTTAATCTCTCATGCCTTGGTATCATAAAATGTTAAATGGCAATAATAACAAGATATACCCCACTGGGCAACTGAGAGAATTAACTGAGTTAACACATGCAACATGCATACAAATTCACAAAACATACACATTTTCAACAACGAAGGGTATTATTTTCACTCTCATTTTTATAATAAAGGAAGTGAATCAGTTACCTATTAGGGCAGAGTGCTAACCAGTCAGCAATACTCTTTCCTCTTCTTTCATGGTAAATGATTAGTCCATACTTCCCAACATGCCTTGCAGTTAAGCGTAGCCATTGACTGATTTATAGCCAATGGAAAATGAGAGAAAGAGTTATATGTTATTGCCAGATTTGGCCCATACAAACTTCCCACACATGATCCTCTATACTGTGCCAGGTGGAATGGAGGGGCCCTGGTATGGCCTTAGAAACAATATGCTGAAAATGAGAAGAGAACCATCACACGGTACCCTTGCATGGAGAAGAGCTGGGTCTATCCTCCTCAACTCCCACAACTCCATCCTAATCTAGCATGAAGCACCCTAGTCTGTTATTGAAGCAAAATAAAGAAATAATAAATTTCTATTGTTTTGAGCCATTAGATGCTTTGGTCTATTTTTTACCTTATCCTAACCCAGGATTTCTCAACCTTGGAGCTAGATAATTCTTGGTTGTGGGGGCCTCTCCTGTGTACTTTATGATGTTAAGAAACATCTCTACCTATGAGGAGCCACTAGCAGTCCTCCTCCCCAATTGTGAAACAAAAATATTTCCGGGCATTGCCAAATGTCCCCTGGGGAGCAAAAATCACCCTGGCTAAGAACCGTTCTTCTAGCCTATCCTAACCATATACCCATCTTCAGAGGTATTCAAGGTGCTGTGTGTATGGTCTCTTTCCAGTCATGACTGAGCAGGTGGTTGAGATGTTGAAGTCTGTCCATGATATAGAATCCCTATCAATTCTGCAATTTACATTGGGACTTTTATTAGTGGAAAAGATCATACACATTTGCTGGTAGATGAATTCTTAAAGATAACTCAGTCCCTAAGGAAAGTGGGACCTGGAGATGTTATAGGACTTCCACAGTCATGCAGAAACCAGGGCTCCCCATTCCCAGTTTAATTTTGCTTTTAATACACCATACTGCCTAGCATGAGACTGATGGATACATTGTTCTGTTTTATTATTACATACCTTTCTGACCAAATAAAATCATCTAATTTATCTTTCATAGTTTAGTTGAAGGAAAATGCCCAAAAAAAGATGCAAGGAGGGAGACTCTGAAGGACACCAGTTATTCACCATGTACTGTATATAAAAATCTGTCAATTCTTTATTTACAATGACCATAATTTAGAGAGGAAAAAAAATCTACGCAAGAATAATTAATCGACATTAGGCTCTATTTACACATGTTGTTAGTAACTACATGGGCCCATCTGTCAAGAATTGATATTAACCAGGCTCACCAATCTACTAACTCCCAAAAGGCTAGACTCATTCTCAAGACACTGAGTATCAGAAAAAGAATTGAGAGCCAATCTGCTGTAGTATTGCTACCTATTACACTGTCTAAAAATACAAAAATCTTTTTTCATCCATATCTTAACCTTGGGTTCTCCCAGAAGCAGATAATGAGATTGGAATTTGCATGCAAATAGTTTAATTGGGAGGAAGTTCAAAGAAGCATTTGGAGGGGAGTGGAAAAGTGAGACAGGAAATGAAAGGTGGCCCATTCAGAGTGTATTAATGAGCAGGTGACTATTGTGGGCAACTGGGGCTCGATCCTGCTGGACCCTGCTGATAGACTGTGTAGGGCTGACTCAGAGTTTTCTCACCCAAGAGGCAAGGAAACTGGTCATGGTAAGGGTTGCTTCCTGGGTAGAACTCCCTGACATTTCCAAATGGTCTTGCTATTGTCTAAACACAAAGAGTAGGGAGAGGTGGCAGAGAAAGCCTTCTAAGTAAAGAGTTTCAGGTGTTTGCAGTATAAACCTTCAGGTAGATGTGGGCAGGGCACTAGAAAGCATCTGCTATGGTCCAGAATTAAATCGTTGACCCTCCACTCCTCTACCCCCTGCATTTCTTCCCAGCTTCAGCAGTCTTTCCCATTGAGCTCATTTCTGCATTCATGGAAAGGAAGCTCATTCATTTTGGGTCTATTTCTAAGATTTAATTGCTCTAAATTAGAAATTCCCACCCCATAGGACATAGATGCTTTGAGGTGGGAGTGGGGAGAACCTCAAATTATATAAGAGAATCCTCAAATCTCTTTTCACACAAAAAGTCATTTGTAGGACAATTTATCTCAAGATATATATTTTACTATTTTTATATGTTGTTTGATGCTACTGTGAAAAATCATATATGAATTCATTTTAAAGCACAATTTGTTAATTTCTCTAATTATTTGTTTTTAGACAAACAAAACTACCACAATTAGTAATCTGAATCATGAGAGATTAAAATGAGGGGGATTCTCCATAACTGAAAAGTTTGGAAACCATTGGTTTAATGGTTGGGGAACACTAAAGAAGAATTAGTCCCAATGATGGTTTGCTGACATGAGGGGTGTGTGTGTGAGAGAGAGTGAGAGAGGGTGTGTGTATGTGTGCATGTGTGTGTTTCTTTAAGTCCATCTGCTTCCAAAGTATTATTAAATGCCACTTAGACTACATTGAAGTGTTTAAGAGTCCAGGGTGCAAAGTTAAATGTGAGCTTGAATCCTAGCTCTATGACTTGGTAGCTATTTGATCCTAGACAAGTGACTTAAATTCTCCAAGCCTGAGTTTTCACATCTGTAAAATAAGGCTTTTAATGATATGTCTTTCTTCTATGAGTGTTGTGAAATTTAAATGAGATACATGTATAAACCTCTCAATTCTGAACCTAGTAGATAGTAAGTACTCAATGTATGATAGTTATCATAGCTTAATCACTCCTCTGTTGCATCTTTTTATTTGTTGCCAAATCTTTTTATTTATGACACTAGGTTAATTTTAATTTCAGAAAATCAAGGAATATTTAGTATAAGTATGTCCTAAATATTGCATGATTCTAGGTGGACTGGAGACAATATGCTTTTAGAAGCCCTGGAATTCACAGCCTCATCAGAATTGTGGTCTTTTCAAAGTATTGCACAGGAGATGCTTATACTAAATACCAAATATTGCATGGATATATTTATACTAAAAAATATTCACTATTTCTCTGAAATTCAAGTTTAACTGAGTGTCCTGTATTTTTATTTGCTAAATCTGGCAATGCTACATTACATGTGCCTAACCACAGGGACACAAAAACCTTTAGTATTTGTGGATGCAAGTTTCAGTTCAGTTTTACAATGTCTACATTTAAGAAGCATGGCTGGATTTCTTTCAGGAAACTTCATCTAAAGATTCATGTTCTCGTGTAAGTAATCACTGCAGAACCAAGACCTCAAACCCTGTTTGAGAAGAGATGGCCAATTGAGCTATTTATTCTAGTAAAGAACAGTGTTTATGGTGCCTTTCTGTGACACATTTATATAAAAGATTTGCTAACCTTTCAGTACAGAGTGAGATGAAACACTGCTAGTGAAATCCAGTTTATCTGGGACACATCTTCCCATTCCATTTGGGCACACATCTGAGTTAACCCAGGCATGACGTAAGCTCCACTGATCCTCACATTTCACTGCCTGCATTTTACTAGCAGGGTTGCCTAGCATATTCTAGGAGGTTTACAAATATAGGAGACTATATAAGAGGTTGCCTAATCTTTTGATCTATAGAATGTTATCAGTGCAGATTCTTTGGATGCTTTGAAAAGACCACAGTGGACAATGAGGTTGTAGATTGTAGGTTCCTAATAAACAGACTGCCCATGCTCACCTAGAACTGAACTGGTTACAGCAAGATCTTCATGCAACAGAATTCAGATCCTGGACACTAATGGCTATGTCCCTGGTTCAAGTACACCAGATTTCCTGAAGCAAAAGTCTCTATTAAGCTTTTGAGTTCTCCACCAGGTTTTCAAGGCATGCATGCACAAACAAGCAAATTAAGTAACCTGAAACTCTTAGCTTTTCCTGCACCCATGTATGAGTTTAATGGTTTAAAATCTCAAAATGTCACTAAAACCAATGCAATAATGAAAGAGAATAAATGCTTAAATCAGCATAACTATCAGTGGAGTGGTTGGCATGCTAGACTTTCTATAGAAAAATATTATCCCTAAAAGAAGCCTGGCTGACATAGACCAATACCTGTGATTCTGATGGCAGTCCTCTTCCAACTCTGTCTACTTTTACTTTTTCCACCCCTTGATCTAAAGGATATCCTTAGAGTCTTTAGCATAATGTCTGGAACATAGTAAGTACTTGATAAATGTCAGCTCTAAGCACCATTAAAAGGTACTGCTACCTACCTGAAGTTTGAAGTTTGAGGTTAGTGGACTCCAAACTGAATTTTCAGTGTCCCCTACAGCTCAAACTTTGTGGGACTAAAGGCAGTCCACAATTCACATGCTAGACCAATGTTCCTCAAATGACCTGAACTGAAAGACCAGGATTTTGTTTTTTTCTGCTTTTTTTATTCTATTGCAGGCTCACACTTTTGTAAGATGTAATAAAAATAAAATAAATTACTAAAAGTGTGGAAAAGGCATATAAAACACAAGCTCAATTTTTAAATTGATTTTAGAGAGAGAGGAAGGGAGAGAGAGAAAGAGAGGACATCAATGTGAGAAACATCAATTGGTTGCCTCCCACATGTGCCCCAACCAGGGATGGAACCTGCAACCTGGGTATGTGTCCTGACCAGGAATCAAACCCACCACTTTTTGGTGTGCGGGATGATGCTCCAACCAACTGAACCACACTGGCCAGGGTAAGCCCAATTTTAAAAATTAGAATCAATAGACATAAAATTATGCTGTCGAATTTCTATAAAAGTTTCTAAATACACTCTCTCTCACTTGATGTGCTTTTTTCACTGCAAATCTGCAAGGATTGTCCAAGGTCCAGCACTGGTCCAGGGACCACACTTTGAGTAGCACAGAACAAATGGTCATTGCACATGTATTTCACTACTGAAAATATAGACTCTCACACTAGAAGAATATTATTGTTTTAATCAATGAGTTGACTTTTGACTCTTTTATTAATAAGAATAATTCTGATTAGCCAAAGTAATGTCCTGGGTTTGAAATTTTATCTAATAATATTTTCCCTGGCAGATTAAATTTCTAACTACATATAATATTTAGACTAATGTTAAAATCTGTACTTTCCTAACCACACAGACTGTCAACAAGTGGAGGTGTCTGCTCAGGGAATATAATTTTTGTTTATAAAAATGTATTGTGAATACAATATATGTACAGTTGTATAATACTCCTCAAAAAAGGAGAAAAAAAACCAGAAAAGGTTAAAAGGGTATAGATTTATCACTTCAGAAAGGCACTACTTTACCTGGATATGTCACTCTCAAGTTTATAAGCCCATTTCATTAAACCATGATGTGCTACTGCTTGGAATACCTATCCCACCCCAATCTACCAAGTAAAACTCTGTTTATCTTATAAGATCCAGACCAAGAGTTACCTCTCCAGTGCTTTCTCAACATTCATTCATTCACCATCCATTCATTCATTCATCCATCCAACAAAGGCATATTGCTAGGCACTGTTCTAGGTGCTGGAGATATAACAGTAAACAAACCATAGTTTTTATCCCCTTTGGAGCTTGTGTTTTAGTGAGGAAAAAGGAGATAAAAACAAATTAACAAATATAGTCATAATGTAGTATCTGATAAGTGCAATGTTTTATGAAGTAACTAAAACAGACACAACTTGCCTCCCTCGTCAGAACAGAGAAAGTGAGGTCTTAATTCTCAGACAGAGAGAGAGTCAAACAGAGAGTCACTGAGACGCTTGTTTAGATAATGTGCTGAGGGTGGCCTCTGTAAGAATTGTACAGGTGACCAGATATAAAACATCCCTAAGAGTGAGCCATGTGGATAACTAAGGGATGAGCATTCCAGACAAGGAATAGCAAGTACAAATCCCCAAAGAAGGAACTTTTGAGTCTGAAGAACAGCTAGGAGGCCTGTTTTCAGGAACTGGCTGCCCTCTCCTGGCAATGTGAAAAATAACAGGATCTAAAAATTAGCATTGTCTAGTTAGTCCAAATTCAGATTTGTTTGTTTGACTGCTGCGTTAGTGCCCTTCGTTTGCATCAGGCTACCAATTATGGTCAATAGAGTTGACAGTAACAGTAAGCTTAAAAAAAAATCTCTGTGTATCATAATACTCTCTCAAAACTTAACTTGTTAGGTTGTTTTCAGTCTGGGGACTGGCTGCCCTCTCCTGGCACTATGAAAAACAACAGGACGGGGTGGAATGGGTCATTGGGGACAAAAACGGACATCTGTAATATTTTAAACAAAAATAAAATTAAAAAAGAAAGAAAGAAAAAAGAAGAGAAAATAAAAATCAGCATTCTCTAGTTAGTCCAGGACATCCCACCCTCAGCCATGCTCCTTTGGTATTTATAATAACATGACCATGTTCCTAAACATATGCACTGTAAGACTTTCAGCCTTTAAACTCAATACATAAAAGGGATTGTAAATAACAGGGCCAAGCAATGACATCAGCTAGTAAGGAATGAATAAGCTTGTATTTTTCATGTAACACAGTGAGCTGCATTAGAAATTGTTGCTGCACTGCTATGTGTTCACCAAAACGTAGATCCTCTTCCTCCTGGCTGTGGTCATGTGACTGGGTTCTGGCCAATGATGGAAGCAGAAGGGATAAAATCTCCCGCGTGAGATCCTTTCTCTAGCCTCTGGCTGGAAGTAAAGGACTTCTAGGCCCTAGGGCAGCGGTCAGCAAACCACAGCCTCTTCTGGTTTTGTACTGCCCAGGAGCTGAGAATGGTTTTTACTTTATGGTGAAAAAGACTCAAAACTGAAGCATATTTCATGAAAATTATATGAAATTAAAATCTCAGTGTCCAAAATAAAGTTGTATTGGCACACAGCCACACTCACTCACTTACATAGTGTCTATGGCTGTTTTCACACTACAACAGAATAGTTGTGACAGACACCTGACAGTGTGAAAAGCCTAAAATATTTACAAGCTGGCCTTTTACAGAAAATGTCTGCTGATTCCTTTCCTTCTTTTGAGCTGAACTACAAGATGGGAGGAGCTGGAGTCCCCAAATCACTACAAGGGGTATGCCCACCAAATACTGGACTGGTACATAAGAGAGAGGGAAAGTTTTCTTTGCTTATTCCACTCAGATTTCAGTGTTCACCCTTTTCAGGACACAGGGTTACCCCAACTAATACAAAGATTTTCTTTTCTTTCCTTTTTTTTTTTTTTTTTAATGCCTAGGGCAGGGACGGGGCAGACAGATGAGTGAGAGTCAGGTAAACTGAATAAAGAAGATGCAACAATGCATATCTTAAACAAGATACCATTTTGTACTTTATATTCACAGGGCTTACTTAAGTCCTGAGGGGGTCTACCAGGGTGAAGAGAACCAATTTTCAGCAAAATATTTTAAAAGATTGTGTAATATATCACCTCATTCCCACTAGGTGGCACTTAGGAGCATTTACACTTTTAAAACTAATCTGTTTCAAGATCATCACAAGTTTTTAAACGTAATAGTTTGTATTTAGCGATGCCTACTGTATATTCATTATTATTGTTGGAGATACAGAAAAACAGAAAAATCAGTGCCCCTCCCTCCAAAGTATTAATCATTTGTAGATTTAAAGTAAAAAATGTTCAAAGTAAAACATAAATCATCCTATCTAACCCCCAAATTAAAGTCTAATTCCAAAAAACTTGTTGCTGATTTGATAACTCTTTAAATCCTATAAATGTGTTTTTGCCCAAATGGCCATGGGTCCCACTCTACAAAAGCAAAATACTGGGAATGGTTCTAGAAAAGTGAGTGTTGGTCAGTGAGCAGAGAGACACGATGAAGAGATAAAGACGTCTATGGGCAATGGGTAGGGGGAACACATCAGAGGTACACGGAAGGAGAGTGGCAAAATTAAAGTTGCGTTTTAGGTCATCGAAGGTAGCAGTAGCCAGATGCTGGTGGAACTAGAGAGGGGCCACTTGTTTACAAATCATTTATACCACCCTTCACTGCAGTAAAAAGGAGCTATGTGATATTTATAGGGAGCTTTTAGGGCATCTGCCCTTCTTCAGGCTACCATATTTTCTTCACATTCCATAACCACCCACCTTCTCTCATCTCCATGTCCATCTGTGTTGAAGCAGACACTGACTCTGAGGCTACATTCCAGACTCTCATTAACAGAGACCGGGCTTACATTTGACAGTAAGTGTCGTGCAAAGACGTCCCTGATTAATGTCCTAGAGAGGATGAATCTGTGACATGTTAAAGTCATACAACAGCAAAAACATTCAACTTCCCATTGTTGCTCTGCAGATCTCCTTTGGGCTGGGATTTTAAACTGTATTGCTATGGCTCTTGAAAACTAGCTTCATATTTTTGTTAAATTATGTGTCTTCCTGACCATCAAGTTGATGAAATTTGTTCACTTATTCATTATGTGAGGATTTTGTCAGCATCCTTTTGAGGTCCTGCTTCAGCTGGTTTTCTTTGCTTAGTCAACCTCAATAATCCCACAATATAACATAAAACAAGGGTGGTGAGCCAAAGTCTGGTGAGTGGGCTGAGCCAAGTAATCTGGTTATAGGGTGGAACAGATGCAGTCGATGCCCCCTCACATTCTCTCAGCATTCACTGCTCCAGTATAGATCAATGGCACCCTGCTGCACACATAAGCAGCTCTCTGACTAGACGCTGTCTCTTGGCCAGAGAACATGAGACGGCCCAGAGTGCCAAGGAGATCATGCGCTGGGAGGTAGCCCTGAGCCAATGGTACATGGGAGTTTGATAATAAATGCCCCAGCTTCCTTGCCCTTGGGTGGCATAACCCTGAGGCATGTTCTACACTGGCCCCTAGGTTCCCTAATGGGGTTTCAGCCCGGTGGCTAAGGTGGAAATTTAACAGTACACTCTTTATTGGAGTCCTTCTTTCTCTATCTCATCTCTTTCTTCTCTATTCCTCAACTCATATTCTCCATGTAACCCCCTTGAACTTGAATCCTAGACTCAGATTCTACTTCTTAGAGAACCCCACCCAAATCATACTAACTTTCACTAAGAGATAAATAATTTGTTTCTTGTAAACAATGACCATAAAGAGAGATGATAAAACCTTAATAAGAGCTGAAAAATAATTTAGTTTATGGTGTGAAAATATACACAAAAACATATTTCTGGACTGAAATGTAACTGGGAGAAAGCAAAGAGCTCATACAATTATTTTCATATTTGTTTATGTTTGAATTTTTCCTGTACAATACCTACCAAAGATAAATGGTATGTTTGAACACTCCCAAATAATAGCATAATAGGATTTTGCATAAAAGAAAATTACCAGTTAGAAAATTTTCAGTGAAAGAGACTCCAAATTTCTAGACCTAAATTCTTCAGTAAAATCTACTGATTTGTTTTTTACCCTAAGTTGGTAGAATGTATGATCACCATCACAAATATTTCAGATATGAATTCTCTTTTCATACATAATGGAGACTTAGAGCTGTCCCCAAATCTTCTGCCACACTAATAGAGAATCCAATTTTATCTGAAATATACCCAGCTAGAACAAGTATCATGTTGTCCAGCCTCCTTTACAATTAGGAATGGCCATGTAATTAAATTCTGGGCAAGGGGATGCAAGCAGAAATGTTCTCTCACAACAACAGAGAATTGCCTTAAGAGACAGTCCTTTTCAACTGTGGTGATTTGCTACCCAGGGGACATTTGGAAATGTCTTGAGAGATCTTTAGTTGTCAAACCTGGGGATTGCTACTAACATCAAATGGACAGAGACCAGGCAATGGTCTCTGTGCAAACTTCCTACAAGGCACAGGACAGCCCATACAACAAACAATGATCCTGCCCCAAATGGCAATAGCACTGATATGCTGAAACTCTGAATTAAACATTGGATTTGAAACAAGAACTCAGGAACAACTGCTTCTGGTTCTTTCAAGCTCTGCACAGAATCCAAATGCCTTTTGCTTCTCTGATATCTACAAAGTAATAAGAGATGATGCTGTCTCATGCTATTAGCCATGGTATTTGAAGTATTCTGAGTCCTGAATTTTTGCTTAATCTGATTCATGTTCTCTGTCACTCACTACAACAGCGGCTCTCATAACTTTCTGGTCTCAGGACCCTTTTAAACTCTTACAAATTTTTGAGGGCTCCAAATGCTTGTGATTATGTAGATTTTACGTATTGCTATTTATTGAATTAGTAATAAAAGCTGAGAAAGTTTTAGAACACAAGCACACACTTCATTAGCTGTCAACTGATGACATCCCCACACACCATGTGATCTTGGGAAAATCCTATTGTATGCTCATGAGAGAATGAAAGTGAAAACACACAAATGATTTCTTCATATTATTATGAAAATAATTGGACCTCAAGGAACTCCAGAGATTCAAACCCTCAGTTTCTCAGATTACATTTTGAGAACCATAGGACTACCGAAACCATTTTAAAGACCTAGCTATTAATAAATATTTTAGTATCCTTTATGACAGAAAGGGGTATTTCTCCTTGTAAATATGTAATCATTTCTAAAAGGTACAGAGAGTTCTTTCCTTATAGCTTCTCTAAAGCACAAAGAAGATAGACTGCAACTTTTGATATTTTTAATGCTGAATATATACAATGAACTGGCTTATTGGTCTTGGAGATAATTTGAGAAAAAGGCTCAGTCATTCTAAATTTCCTGTAATATGAGACATCCAGAAACCATGTAAATTATGTGTGTGTGCCTGTCTGTGTGTCTGCCTGCATGTGTATGTATATGTATGTGTAGGAAAAGAGAAGGGGAGAGTTTTAAATTCTAGTGTTAATTTTTTTAAATTTGCTTAATTTTTAAAATGTTTGTTGAAGTCAAGATGTCCTAAGGAACAGCAATGCAGTAAAAGCCATATACTCACACATGGGTTACCAATTTTCAAAAAATAAGAATACAAGGAAATTTCCTTAATGCTAAAACCATATCTAGTGTAATTCAATCTTCGATGGTTTAGAAAGTACCTTCAGCCTTAGGGCTCCCAAAACCCTTTCTTTATATATAAGCTGGTTTAAATACTTTTAGGCATTTGGTATTATTATGAAGCATGCAAAGAGAAACATATAACATGTGAAAGGTGCACTGTCCATGTAATGGATAATTCTCAGTAAGACATGAGAAGAAATAATGAATGAAATGATAAAAAAAAAAAAAAATGAATGTATGGCTAGAGGATCTACATCAATAGCAGGTGCCTTTAAGTCTATTTAATGTTTATTTAGGAGAACATAAAATGTTTGAACGCTTAAAATCCACATTTGGGGAAAGTTCCTCTGGCCAAACTAGTCAGAAGTCACAGATTTACTTTATGTGGGACAAAGTGGCAAATACTTAAACCATGCCACAAAGCCAAGTTGCCTTAAGCATATGACCAAGGTTCTATTCTAACCAACCCTAGAGACTGGGTTATGCCGTAATTTTGAAGTTGGCCTCATACCACTTTAGAGGCCAAAAAACCTGGAATGCAGAACAAGTGTCTTTTTAAGTTTTCATTTTCTTTGTTGATGCCCTTTTTAGAATTGGATTCACTCCATCATCCATTTTATTTGTTTCAAGCAAGGGTCAATCCCAGTATCATCAATTCTCTGGTAGAACTTAATTTAACACTGACATCTTGGTCATTTGAATAGTGTGATTTCTGTCTTGTGAATAAGTTGATTCTCCATCAGCCTTTCTTAAGCGGTGGTAGGAAGATCAAACATTTCAGCAAATAGAAGAAATGATAATATTTTATGCTAGACTTATATAATGCAAGTTTTCCAATAGAGTTGAAGCTATTTAGCAGAAATGAAAACATAAACTCAAAAATAAACAAAATCTTTGAAGAAATTACCTCATCACTCCAAAATTCCCTACAAAAAATATGTAGATAGCTCATGATTACATTTAATGTTTAGCTGGAGATCTATGGTAGCATAGACTAGACAACCTCTCAGGTTTAACTCATTTCAGACACTAGCAAGCTGTAGGACCTGGGGAAAACACTTTTCCTTCTCTCATCTCCTCATCTATAAAATTAAGGACTTTAATGCTCCAAACAATAATACCTTTCAACAATGTTGACTTCAGGTAGATATTGTGCTTCTCATTTGTAAATATTAGATTAAATAATAGCTCTGTTAATTTCAATAACCCTTAAATTTAAAATACAAAAATTCAGGCAGAGATATAGTTTATTTCCTTCAAAGTTTTGCACAGTAGAAGCTAATTCTCTCAGGTAAAGTTATTGGAATTTTTAAAAACAGATTTAGGTTTCAAAATGGCCCACTGACTATGACTTCCAGATTACAAAACAGTGTACAAGCAAATTTTTTGAAGTTTAAGCATAGGGGCCAGGTGGGCACCATGACTTTATCCCTCATTTCTAGATGAGATTTGGAGGAAAATATTACCTTAAACCTTCATCTCAACATCCCTCAAATAGGAATAAGACTATTTAGTTCAGAAAGTTGCTTGAAAATTGCATAAGCTGATGTTCGCTCAAGGTAGTATCTTAAAATGTAGACATAAAATGTTAATAATTTTATTATTCACAGAGTATCTTACCATTACAGCATGTTTCCTACAAGTTGAAAAAAGTGAAGTGGAACAAAATAATAGAAGATCACGTTTTTGTGAAAGGATGTAAGAATTCCCAATTTAGGAAGGTAAACACGGGTGACGCCCATCTGGATATGCAAGAATGGAGCCACTGTGATTTGCCCTGCAGCTGACCTTCTGTTTTTATTACTTTTGAAGTTCTGCCTACAAAATAATAAAGAAAAATATGAAAAATGAGCCTTCTCCTACTGAGAGAATTAATAAATGAACTCTGACTTAAGGGTTATTTTATTGTCTTCCGTGGAACTCCTGATATATAGTTTTTGTTTTTTATGCTGGGACATTATCTTATTTATATCTTTAATGCCTGGCAATTATTGGGCTTGCAATAAAAGATAACTAACTGTAGGTAAATATCTTTCTCCTCCCAATAAGCCCTTTTAAGTCATCAAAGTGAGAAGAATTTGATTATAGTAACAAGAACCTTTAAAATATGTATCTTTAAAATACTATAAAATATAATACATGAAGATTAGGTAAGTATTAAACCTAAACTCACATCTGTTCTTTCTCAAGTTCCATCAAAGTGTTGTTTGGTGTTCAGAGAGTTACAAAGCAAGGGGCAAAGATGCACATTTGGAAACCACTTTCAACTAATTCTATTAGACTTAAGTAATTTCCTTGTCCCATGACCATTTTTTTCTTTGAAGAACCATGTGTTGCTGTTTATTTTTTACACTCACTCTTCCAGTCTCCATGGACTGTCTCAGGTAGCTGCCTGCTTGTTAATCACTTACCGGCAGCTTTCAAACTCTTCTAACAAAAATTAAAGAAACTCAAACCTCAACCAAGCCCTCTCTTTTCTAGTTCTACATCCAATGTTCCTCCCCATGTCAAATCTCAAGAAAAATGAGATGGAGATGACCATCTGACAAAATGTTATGCATATCGAATCAATTTCTGGTTCTATTTCTCCGATAAAACAGTGCCAAGAAACATGAAGAGCATTGGTAAATAAAGAGGCAGGGGAAGGAAAGCCTACTAAGTGGGACACAGTGATATGTGGGCTTCTTTAGATAGTAAAACAGGGCTGGACTCAGGAGTAAACACCAACGACACTTTTTGAAAAGCAAGGGTTACAAGAAAATCTGAGCCATATCAGCCTCACGTTCTTTGGAGTCATTTAGGCAGCAGAATCTTTGGCCTGTGCAGAAAATCTAAAAATAGCTTATGGCTCTACACGATGCCCTCTAGGTAGTGACTTGCCAATAGAACATGTCACAACAGTTCCACTGCAGTGTGAAAACAGATGTTTGAATTCCCAAGTGAAGAATCTGCCTAGACTCTGGATGTTCTTCCCTTTGTGGCAATTCCATTTTCCATGGCAGCAGAAAGAACAGGGGAATTGCAAAGCGGTTACAGAAGGAAGACTCTGTCTCTTACAGAACATCACTTCTCAAACTTAAATGTGCATGGAAATCAACTAGGGATTTTATTGATTCTGCAGGTCCTGGTTGGGGACTGAGGTTCCACGTTTCCAATGATCTCTTAGGTGGTGCTGATGTTGCTGGTCCATGGCCCACACTTAGAAGAAGATAATGAAGCATTTCTAAGTGGAATTGGTTCTTCAGTCCCTTCCCTTTGATTAGCCAACTGATCCACTGAGCTACCTGAGCTTTCGGGAGTAGAAAGTGAAACACTAAAAAATCTAGGAGAGCAGGCAGTAGAGTGGGGCTCTAATAGACTTTCTCCTTTTTATCAGGGAGAGAGCTCCTCAGCATCATTCCTTTATGCTTTATTGGCCAGAACTGGGTCACAGGACCATATTTAAGCTATAAGGGAGGTTGAAAAAAATAGTATCTGGTGTTTCCAGACACTTTCAGGGGTGGGCAGACTGCACACTGCCAAGCTCCACTCCAGTGAAAAAGACACAGCCCTTGAAACTACATTTGAAAGATGCACCTGTCAAATTTCACAAATTGTTATACAAAGAAAGGTGGAGAACCACTAACCCACGCAGTCCTCCTAAAACTGCCCACCAAGCAATACCCTGTATTTGGTCCTGAGTTTCCTAAATGAAAGAAAGGGAGAAATAAATGGGTCTCTGGGAACCTGAGCTGATTTGAGGTTTAGAGCAATGGGTTGGCTACTTTCCAGGACCTCATGGATTCTGGACTCAGCATTGGTTCTCACTCTGGTCTGCATGTCAGTCACTTGGGCAGTTGTAAAAAACATACAGATTCTTAGGTGCTACCTTCAGAGATTTTAGTTTAATTTGTCTAGGATACAGCTTGGGCAGCAGAATTTTTAAAAGCTCCTGAATGAACCTGATATGCAGCCAAGGTTGACAGCCACTGTCCTGGAGCTGTGCTTCTCAGTCTGTGATGTGTACACAAATCACCTGGGGATCTGGTTAAAATGCAGATTCTGATTCAGCAGGCCTGGGGTGGGGCCTGAGTTTCTACATATCCCAAAAGCTGCTAGGGATGCTGACACTGCTGGCCCTTAGACCCCACTTTCTCTGGCAAGGCCCTAGAGCAGAGGTACTCAAAGTCAGGTCCATGGACCATTGTGGTCTGAAACTACTTACTGTCATTCCATGACAAATAGAGAATTTAAGAGTGCTCATTAGAAACCTTTATTTGACATTGCTGAGACAGCCAAGTGCCTAATTTTGCATTTTACAAAATTAAAACAGATTGGAACAAAACACTTGGTCCTTCTACAGAAATTCCATAAAGCACTGGCCTAGAGGATAATCCCTTCCATCAACATGCAAATTCGTGGGCAGAAATCACATCTTATTAACCACTGAGTGCCCAGTACCTGGAAATAAAGGGAACTTAGGAAATGTTAGTGAAATAAATAAAAAAAGAAAGGGGAGGGGAGGGGAGGGGAGGGGAGGGAAAGAGGGGATGGATATTGGCCACCTGGTTGTTGTTCAGGATAGGTTCCAAAAGGAGATAGGCATAAGCTTATGTAAACTTCAACATGCAGAGAAAAAGACTATGAATCTGGGGGTATGTTGAAATTTAATTTGGTTTCAAACATTTGCTGATAGCTTCTACACTATATTTTGGAGACACAAAGCTGGGCAAAATGTGGTCCTGGATCTCAGAAAGCTCAGTTTCTCACCCTGCTACTCAAAGTGTGAACCTGCAGCATCACTGGTTGCTAAAAATGCAGAATCTCATCTGGTTCCAGACCTGCTGAATCAGAGTCCACATCTGAGCAAGGCAATTACTGCACACATTACAACTGAAGACATGTTGCTCTAAATAGGTTGATTCTCAACCTTGCCTAAACATTAGAATCACTTAGGGAGCTCTAGAACAATTGAATCAGAGCCTCTGGAAGTGGGATTCAGGCATCAGTAATTTGTAAATTTTCCCATGTGGTTCAGTGTGCAACCAGGGCTGAGAATCCCTGCTTTTCGGGTATATGGAGGTGAAATGTCAGGCTGAGGAATTGGCACTCATTGAATAGGCAATAGAGAGGGAGGAGTCTTGATGGATTCTGAGCTGCAAATTGCATTTTCAGGATTATACGTTAGAAATATGATTCAAATAATTGCACCTTAATCAACTCAGACAAGGTAGAGACTAGCCATGGGAAAAGTCATCTAGGAGGCAATCACAAACCTTATCTCAAGATGACAATATATGCTCTGTCAAATCCCCCACTTTGTAGAGAAACTAAAGGGGCCTATTCTGTGAGCTGCTAGGTGGATTTGTTGGCAGTGGAGGCTGATGTCAAAGGGTTAGCGAGGGTGGCCCATCCAACACCTTGATTTGAATGAGGGAGAGGCAGTAGAGCGTATCTAAGACAAATTCTTTAGAGGAGGCCAAGTGGAGAAATCCAGGGAACAAATACAAATGTCCAAAAGCAGGAGAGAGAGGTAATATCTAGGAGCTGGAGGAGTGGTTAGAACAAGAAAGGAAGGACTAAAGTAAGTTGTGGACAACATCAGGGTATCCTGATTTTGCCATAATGTGTAGGCAAGTTTGTGAAATGGAATGTGAGCCTGAATGAAGGGTACAAGGTCAGGATGGAAACTATGATCTAAACTGAAAGGCTGTTAATCATCAAATTTTCAGTTATGTACATTCTACTGGAGGAATCAGCAGGCATCTCACAATGTCATTTACAGGCTAATTCTCAGTAAATTAGTAAATTACATCTGTCTGAGCCTTTCATCTTAATCAGGTGAAGTTTTGCTATATCTAGAAAGTCAAAGATTTGATAAAGAAGAAAATGTGTTCCATTTACTAACCCCAGAATTTCAGGTTTCAGAAGATGAATGCAAATGGGTTATATCAAGATATATTGGAGTCCTTACCCCCACGACCTCAGAGTGTGACCTTATTTGGAGATGGGGTCTTTACAAAGGTAATCAAATTAAAATGAGGTCATTAGGGTGGTTCCTAATCCAACATGACTGGTATCACTATAAAACGAGGAAATTTGGACAGAAACACACACAGGGAGAACACAATGTGAAGATAAAGGCAGAGATTAGATTTATGCTTCCATAAGCCAAGAGATGCCAAACATTGCCAGCAAAACTTGGACAGAGGCATGGAACTGATTTTCCCTTACAGCCATCAGAAAGACCAATTCTGCTGACACCCTGATCTCAGACTTCTAATCTCCAGAACTGAGAGACAATAATTTCTGCTGTTTTAGCCACCTGGTTTATGCTACTTTGTTACAGCAGCCCTAGCAAACAAATACAATGAGCTATGCAAGAAGATAATATAGACAGAATCAAGACCTGGCCAGTTTAGTTATAAAATTAAAATAATGAAATGAAAATAATAAGTATTAGTGGAGAATATGCTTCATGAGGAAGGATGTGAGAAAGCATTTTTTTAAAGCTTTATTTGTAACAAATCAGGCTCGAGTGGGTAGATAATCCAATCTAGAACAAACAAACACAAAATACTTGCTTGGAACTTTTTAAAAGAAGAGCTATGAGAGAACAAGATCCTCAGAAAATATGGAAAACAGTCCTTTCTGACTAGAAATGTAGAGCACTTTTATCCTTGAGGCAATTTACCATTGAGTTTACAAAAGCAGATAATAAATTCCAAAAAGCCAAGGGGGAGGGAATAGAAAGAGTTGGGAAAGGAAGAAGGAGCCAAATGGATGAATAAGGGAAGGAAGAACAGAGAATATCAACATGTATTGCATAACTAGATCTGGAAAAATGTGTGGGCAAGTCCCAGGCCAGCTTCAACTGGCAAGTAATTGGCCAAGATCCTTTGGGTAAGGGAGACAGTGATACCAAGTCCAGAACGAATATCAATCATCATGGCTTTAACTATTTCAGGAAGATATTTCAAGGATGTTGAGCTTGTAAAGATGCACTATATTCAAAAGCTACTAAAAATGCTAAAAAACCATGGCAAAAATCTACATATACTGGCTTAAATGTAATCAGCTAGAAGTTCCTTTTAAGAATCATCCTATTCAATCTTTTAAAATTAGGAATTTGGGGGTTTGAACCTGTATTTCATTAAAAAAATAGAACAAAATCTCTCTGGCTTTTAAAATTTCTTGGTAATTGGTCTTTGGTGTATTGGTATGACTAATACAAAATTAAGCCCGAGTGAACCACATTTATTTGAGACTGGAGGTACAAATGCTGTTGGATAACCTCTTCCTCCCATAGGTATCTATAATGAAAAAAAGGGTGTGATGACATGTCAAAAGACAGGAAGGAAAACATTGGAAAATGTGGTGAAGCAGAGCAAGAAGGGCAAGCCTCATAAACTGAGCCTTTCAGATGATCTACTAATGAATAAGTATTTACTGAGCAACTACTATCCGAATGAGTCTGTGCTGGGGTCCATTTGGGACAACAAAAGTTTCTGATGGGAAACTGAAGGGGCTCATAAAACTGAGAGGGTGATAAGAAAGACACACCTAGAAAGATGTCTAGAAATACAAGCCAGTTTGTAAAAAGTGTCCTCCAATGGCATAAACAATTCATTAATTCATTTCAAATTCATTCAACAATGTTTACAAAGCTGTGTCTATGTACGATGCACTGTTCTAGGTTCTGGAGAAATGGCTATAAAGAAACAAGGCAGGCCCGGCCGAGCATGGCTCAGCAGTTGAGCGTCAACCTAGGATCCAGGCGATCGGGGTTCGAGTCCCAGTCGGGCACATGCCCGGCTGCGGACTCAATCAATGACCCTCTCATCATTGATATTTCTGTCTCTCTCTCCCTCTCCTTTCCTCTCTCTGAAATCAATAAAGATATATTAAAAAAAAAAAAGAAACAAGGCAGCCCTGGCGGGTGTGGTCCAGTTGGTTGGAGTGTCATCCCATACACCAAAAGGTAGCTGGTTGGATTCTGTCAGGGCACACACCCACGTTGCAGGTTCGATCCCCAGTTGGGGCACATTCAGGAGGCAACCGAATGATGTTTCTCTCACATTGATGTTCTTCTCTTTCTCTCTCCCCCTTCCTTTCTATAAAATCAATAAAAAGCATATACTCAGGTGAGGAAAAAATAAAAAAGAAACAAGGTCGTTGCCCTCATGTAGTTGAGATTCAGAGGAGACAGAGTAGGGGAGGAAAGGCAGGCAATAAATACATAAATAATGAATAATATGTAAATGTTACAAAGAATAAAGCCAGATCTCTTAGACAGTTTGGACTGGTGTAACAAATACCATAGACTGGGTGGCTTAAACAATAAACATATATATCTCACCGTTCTAGAGGCTGAAAATTCTAACACCAATATGCTAGTAGATTCAGTGTCTGGTGAAAGCCCTCTTTCTGGTTTGTAGACAGCTGCATTCCTGCTGTACCTTCACATGATGGAGAGAGATCATCTCTCTCACGTCTCTTTTTATAAGGGCACTAATCCCATTCATGAGGGCTCCACCCTCATAACCTAATTACCCCCAAAGGCTTCACCTCTAAATATCACATTGGGGATAAGAGTGTGAACCCTGAGGGAGGGGGAAAAAAAAAACAAACCCACTAAGAAGGGCTCCTGGTGGCTAACTGGGCTCAAAATTTTTAAAAAGCAAAGCCTAGCAGCCATTTCTCCACTGGGGCCTCTCACACAACTGCATTTCAGGAAGAAGCCTGCACTGAACTGCCTGCCTGCACTGTCTCTGCCACCTGAACAGCCCTTATAATGGAGCTCCTGGAGTCTTATTTCAGCCAATAAGACTGAGGCTTCCCCCATCCAATCAGAGCTGTGCAGCTCTGACCAATCAGGACAGTGCCTTTGGACCAATGAACCTGTGAGGATTTGGAATCCTCATTTGCATGAAAACGGACCAATCAGGGACCAGGAGCAGGGACTTCTGTCCTTATAAGCCAGCTCCCCTCTGGCTGAGAGAGCGCACATCCCCTTTCCACCTAGACTGGAGACTGTGACTCCCTGGCTGAGCCGAATCACCGAAGGCGTCTTGCCAGAGTAGACCAGCAAAGTGGAGTAGACCAGCAAAGTGGAGTAGACCAGCGTAGCGCAAAGAAGACTGGAGGGAGAAGAGCTGTCTAGCTGGAGAGGGGCTTGGCCCTGGGGCTGCCTCACAGTCGTGCTGTATCACAATTGAGCTGTTTTGCAATGAATAAAGTTTCCTTCTTTACCATACCCCAAACTGGGGTTTTTTGTTGGCATTGAATTGGTGCTAATGACTGTCCGTTGACAAGGGCTTCAACATATGAATTGGGGGGGGGGGGGGCGGCACAAACATTCAGTCCATAGTGCCAGATAAAGAAATATGGGAAGGAGACAGGGGTAATGCTTTTTTATACACAATGGTCAGGGGAAACCTTTCTGAGAATGGGGACATTTAAACAGAGATTTGAGAAAGTAAAGGAGTGAGCCACATTGATATTTGGGGGAAAAGCATTCTAGGCAGATGGAAGAGTGTGTGCAGAGACCATGAGATGAGAACATGTATAGGTATTTGTAGAAAAGCAAGAGTCAGTGTGTCTCTGGAGTGATAAGAGTAGAGGTCAGAGTGTTATCAGAAGAGGGTCAGAGTACACAGGCCAAGGCAAGAAATATGGGTGTTATACTGATTAAATGGGAGTCCATTGGAGAGTGTTGAACAAGAAGGGTGGCATGTCCTGTGTTACCTTTTAAAAGGGAAACTGACTGCTCACTCCATCCTTCAACAAACTTTTTGAAATCTCTATGCAAAACACTAGGCATATAATAAGTAAGAAACTGTCTCTGCCCATTCTTATTGCTATCACATATCCTTATCAAAATTGCCAGCAGCAGTACTATCAACACCATTGTCATTACATCATTATCATCAACATCATCATTTTCAAAATGCTGTTATTATGTTATTATATAACTAGTGCTCAGTATATTTTCCCGAGTAACGGGCCATGATCCAACATCTTTTTTTCAGGAGGGCTTAGTGTATGGGGTCAGTTAGATGTACATCTCACTGCCACGTAGCAACCACGGCTCACAAGGTGATTTGAGTTGTGAGAAAGACCCATGAGACCAGTCCACATGCCAGTGCAACTTGGCCAACTGGTACCATAACACAACAACAGTGCTATCTGACTAACCAGCACTCAATTGAGCAGCTTCCTGCAACAGACCCACTAATCGTAGATAACACAGTTTCTCAAAAAGATCAACATACCTCCACTCCTGCCAGACTTACAGTTTCTTGTTTTAGGTCTTCCATGAAGCTTGGGCTCTCTGAGGACTAAAGCAAATTACTATTAGGATAACAAACTATAGCTAACTGTTCTATGGTATGATTCTCGGGTTACCCTTATTTCCATGAATTTAATTTCAGAACCTAAATTTCTTCTCCAAGAAATAGAAATGACTCTGCTTTTAGAGTCTTTAGTGCTTCTAGAATATACTGTTTATGTTTATTGCTTCCTATATTATACTATTTTTCTCTGACTGGCCCCCTATTAGGTTCTAAAATTCCCAAAAAGAGAGACCATGTCACACATCTGTATGCCAATAACTTACTCAAGGTCTGGCAAATAGTAGGTGCTCATTAAATCTTCATCAAAATAAATTGTTTTTCCTGCTTCTTCCCCCACAAAAACAATCGCATTTTCTATCATAGGACTTTGCTCTTGAGGAGTACAAAGACATTGTGATAAAAAGGAAACAAAGTTATTTCAAACCAAGCTTTGCTAATAGAAAGGGAGGTGAAAGAAGAGGAGGAGGAGGAGGAGGAGATGGTGTTTTATGTTTTTCTCTTTCCAAGAAGTTAATACCTGTTCTTCAGTTGACAGTTTCCTCTATAAATCCTATCACCCATGTAAAAGTCCTTTCTGGAAGCAGATCAAAAGTTTTGAAATAAGGCTGTCAGAGACAGTATTACAGCTATGAATAGAATGCAACATGAATGCTAGATTACTCATGATGAGAAAGATAGCAGTTCCGATGCTGCAACAGAAATAAAACTCTAAGAGCTTGCAAGGGTCAAAAATGGTACCAACAGATTGCAAGTTTTAGCCCCACAGCCACGACAATCTTTTGAATTTTAAGTTTCTTCTTGGTTTTTACTGAAATTCAAAAAATACATGGAAAAAGACACAAACAGAAAAAATTCCATGAAAGAAATAGAGATATTATAGGAGCCAAAGCATGAACAACATCATTTCAGGAATAATCGTTTAAAAATAGAAGGCTCACTGCTTTTTTTTGTTTTTCAAAGATGAGCCTTGTGATTCATCCCATTGTTAATTATCAGGGGGAAACCTGTAAGCAGAAGCAACTTCACCCAAAAATCTATCCCCATGGTAGGTACCATCAAGTCATCCTTAATTAGAAAAATGTCATAGGTGTCACAATATAAACTGGGAATTGGGATCAAATCATGAGAAGGGAAGTTTCTAACCTCCAACCTGCTAATCAAACCCAGGCTTGCTTTTGAGCAAATTTTAACTCTCAAGTCATACTTAAGATTAATATGGCGTCCAAAGACTTGTATGGATGAGAAATGTCTCAGACTGGGAGAAGACTCTCTAAATCATTCTAAACAGAAATGGTTTATTGACCCACCACTATGCACACTCAAATCACCAAGTTAAAGAAAGCTGGAATGGGACCCTCACCAGGAGTTACTGGGATGGAGCTTCTTTCCCCAAGTCCATGTGCTCCATGTTATTTGCTGCCACAAATTAAAATCCAAGCAATGTGCCTGGGCAATGACGAAGCCTGAGCATCATGACACTTTAGAGGTGGCCACAGCACAACTTTGAGGTGTTATTTATTGTTGGTATTTGCTTCTTTTCCCCCAAAGGCGGTGGTTTATCCATAACATCTGGGCTTCATCGTTGACTGGAAGGCTTATGAGAGCCCTCGTGCCGAGTGAGGCAATGGAAACAGAAAATGATGTCGGAGGATTGTCAACAGGCATTTGGACATTGCCAAATGTCATGTTCTTTTCCAAAGAACATTCAGGATGCAAATAAAAATCAAATAACACTTCTTCTTGGCAAAATAATGGGCTTAATTTGCTTTTGTTTTCTTCTCTCTTGCTTTTAACTTGAACTGGGCTGCAGAGGGTTATGAAGACTTTATCAACTCTAGTTGCTCTCTTAAGATAAAGAGCTTTAGCTAAAGTTTGAAAAGGAAATTGTTCCTTCCTGGAAGAAGCCTACCATTGTGGATAATTATAGAGATATAAACTCCCTCTACCTCCAGATAGACTGCTTTGGGGATTTCCTGGGACCAGTCCTTCTGCCTCTGCCCACTTGTCTGCTCTGGCCATAGCTACTTTTCAGCTGAAGTGACAGATCTTTACCCTCCCTTCCATTGAAGAGGTCAGAGATGTTACCAGCTCCTTCAAAACATCAGAGTCCCTGACATTTCAGCAGTTTCAAGATCACCTCGTGGCCAGTGGTGGTATAAGTGGGAGCAATGCTTTTACCTTACTCTTGAATCGTCCATGCACTTGGTCCTTTATGATGAGGTCTTTTTCTTTCTCTATCACCTCTTGTTCCATTACCTCAGGCAATTTAAAGTGTTTTAAGGCCTCAGCACCTTTGCACATGTTAAGTGTACCTTCTGTCTGCCTGGAATGCCTTCCTGTTCCTTCTTTGTCCAAACTCCTACTCATCCTTCAAAACAAGGTGAAGTTTTACCTTCTTTCATTGGGAAGGCTGTGCCTGCAAGACTCAGTCTGTTGATCCCTGATCTATAGATTCAAATAATTCAAAAGTATTGAGTTTTAGTGTCTAATAAAAGAGGACTGTCGTGTGATATCTAGGACCCCTAATAAGAGTTGGAAAGAGCAAAAAGGCATGCAAGACATTCTGGAAACAGCCCAAGTACCCATGAGTAGATGAGTGGATAAAAAGCTGTGGGACATATATACCATGGAATACTATGCAGCTGTAAAGAAGGATCTCATACCCTATGGGACAGTATGGAGGGACCTGGAGAAAATTATGCTAAGTGAAATAAGTTAGGAAGAGAAAGACAAACATCACATGATCTCACTTATAGGTAGAATCTAAAGAACTTAATAAACTGATGAACAGAATAGATTCAATGACATGGAAGCATGGATCAGACTGACGAATGTCAGAAGGACGGAGAAGGGTGGGTGGGTGGAGGGGGAGAGAGTAACCAAAGAAGTTATATACACATATGCACAACCCAAGGACACAGACAATGGTGGGGAGAGGGACTGTGGAGGGGTGTGGGGCAGGGTGGAATGGGTCTTGGGGAGAAAAAGGGACATCTGCAATATTTCAAACAAAAATAAAATTAAAATAATTTTTTTAAAAAAAGAAGAGAACATTACAGGACGATACTCATTTTCAAGAAGATATGCTCATCATTCAAACCAAATGTCTTTAATAACCATGAACTAGACCACTGTACTATTCCATAGGTGAATCTGAGTTTGCTGGTGATATTGAGGGTCTATAGGGCAGGAAGCAACATTTCAGAGAGAAATGGTAGTGGGAAGACTCAGATCAACCCATCCTCCATTATATAATTTTCTCATTCCTGTTTATCACACTTGAAAAAAGAAGTCAAAGCACCACCTTAAATATATTTTTAGAAACCAAAAAATAGAATGTTCTTAAAATCATACATTTCCCATTTAGCTCTTTTTTATACCAATACGTCCCATTCAAGTCTTTCATTGTTTAGCATTCTTCTTATTTCTAATAATCAACAAATATCTATTAAACACTTGCCGTGGTGCAGTCATAGAACTAGGTGCAATGACAGTGCTTCTCAAAATTGTCTGACCATTCACAGCAGCGGCCAAATCTGGCCTGATACAAGGGCACAGCTGAGTAGCTGTTGACAGAGATAGTATGGCCTAGAAAGCCTAAAATATCTACTATTTGATCCTTACAGACCCAAAACAACATAAATGTCCATCAGTAGGGGACAAGTTGAAGAAAATAAGGGACCACTATTGCAGAAATAATTTCTATATTATGAAATGCTATGAAGTCCTTGAAAAGAAGGAAGCATATGTACACCCAGAGGTGTGAAACTATCTCCAAAGTATGTTAAGTGTAAGAAATTGTATACATATAGTGTACTACAATTTGTATATACACTTACATATACACACACATATGTATACAGACAAAAAGATGCATGCTTATGAATGCATTTGCCATCACAGGAAAAATGGAAATCCATGTGAGAAATTGATATCAGTTGTTGTTTCTGGGTAAAGAAAATGCTAGACTCAGAATTGAAAAGGGAGGGAGAACTTTAAAAGGCACATACTATTTTGGACCATCTGAATTTTTTTAACCATGTAGACATATGATCTGGTCAACATTAATAAGTATATAAAATGAAATAATATTTTAATTGATACATTAAATAAAATCAAGGCTGGCTATTAATCCAAAGGAAATAAAGTTATAGTTGGCCAACCTAAATTTCCTACCAGCTCTGGACAAAAATGAACTACCATTTCAACTTTCTCTATCCATCTCCATTTTTCATATGAAAGAAAGGAAGCTGCAGGAGGCCCTAATCTCCTTGGTATCAGAAAGCCTTTGGTGTCCAACATGAAAACCAGGAACACAACATACAGATATCCATGTATGGCCAGCATGGTGAAGCAAACTCAGATGAAAACCAGTGGCAACACCCACTGGAAGAGAGAAGCACTGGGAAAGGGCTACTAGCACTGGAGTGTTCCCTGGAGTAGAGAACACTGCATGTCCTTGAAGAGGCTGGAGGCAACATGAAATGCACTGCCCCACCCCGAGGGCCAGAGAAGGGAGACGGCGCTCTGAGGAAGGGCAAGGAAGCAAGGGCCACAGGGGTAATGCACCAGGCTGGGACTGGCCCAGACTGGAACAATAACAACAACAAAATAGATACCAGAAACACTGGCGGAATCAATGAACAGGTGTACATGTAATTCTTTTTAAGAACATGCCAGAAATTATGTAAAATGAAAATTATCTTTTAAAAAAATTTGAAACTACAATAGTACTTTGGAGAACTGCCCTCAGACCTCCAAATCTTGGGATTTGAAACAAATCTTGGAACCTGAAACACCAAGTCTAGCATTTTGTAATGGAAATAGCATAATCACTCATCCATACATTCTTAAAATATCCATGTATACATTTTTTAAAGGTCCATTATTATATAATTGATATATCAAGAAAACGCAAAGCTTAGAACCAATGATCCCACACAATGGGATTATTTGGAGTTATTTCCTTACAATATTAGGAAATTATAAACAACATAGAAAACTATAAAAAGATAAAGTAGGAAAACCATCTCAAGTTCCAAACCCAGGGATTATTACATAATTCACTTTATAATTCTCACAAAGAAAATAATTTTTTATGGTATTCAGCTAACAATTTCAAAATAGAGTAGCACATACAACCCTCAGTGATTCTGAAGTAAAATCTCTTCCTTTGCCACTCCAGTACCAACAGCAACCTTCACTCTGGCTCCCACCTTTGAAATGCAATGTCACTCAAGGTTCACTGGCTATTTTGAGAACAAGTAAATCTAATTACTCAAGACTTTTGCAAACTCACACCACCCAGAAAAAGTTAATGCCTTTATGTTAATGGGATTCACTTTCTATTTTTGGAACTTTATTACTTTGAACACATGCCAGTTGTCATATTTCTAATTTAACCCTTTGCGGTCGTATTAAATTTGGACATGGGTGTCGTAGAACGTAATTTGTAAAGCTTTATTTGAAATTCTGCAAAGTATCTCCAAAGCGTGTCGATTTCTTCACTCTCAAAAGGCGACTGACTCGCCACGGTGTTTTGCATGGCGAGTGTGGAACGACCGCGTTTGTTTATATTGAGTTTCGATATCTCCAATTTGTCGGCACAATGTTTGGTTCATGACAAGGTCACTTAGAAACTTAAAAGCTTTCAGAGAAATTATGAACTGATACATGAATGAACAGAGTTAAGACTCATACGGTTCCTTGCTGTGGGGCTGAGAGCAGACATACGACCGGAACGGTAAAAAAAGCTTTGGTGGCTGAGAGTAGACAAACGACCGCAAAGGGTTAATGGCCTAATTGTGAAATTTCTATGCCATGTGTATTGGACTGACTAATTCCTGCTTTGGGGAGAAACCCTACAACAAATAAAAGTTACTTTAAAAACATGACCACTGAGCACCTGGGATGAATGCATCCTTACGACCACGTATTTATACCATTTGTAAAAGCACTGAGGGTAGAAAGAAAAAAATACCATTTTATTAGAAAACTCATAAGAGAACAAAAAAATAGCTAATATATATATATATTATTTGATATAAGTAATTATAATATTAAAATTCCTTTAAGGAATTAATTACCAACTGTGATTAAGTGAGCCAAGAGTTGGTATATCCACTTATTGAAAAAATCTTAAGAAAACTCAATTAAATAATAATAAAAATGCTTGGGAATTAAATAGCATGGGTCATAGAGCAGGCATTATGGAAATCTGTCATAAAAAAAAAACACTGAGTATTATTGTTCTTCCCAGCTCATTTTCAATTTTATGAAATCCACAAGATGTACATAATCAGAAGCATATTAATTGAGAAGACTAAGCATTTCTCTCTTTCTTACATGCTTGCAACACATATAAGTTCACATCTACTGATTAATCAGAAAGATACTCCCGTGGCGGGGAAGATGGGGGCCCTGTGAGCAGCAGCAGAGGCCCCCGCTCCCAGCCACGGGCTCGATTTGCTCCTAAACCCTCCGTAGCCAGCTTGGAAACACCAGAGAAACATACCTGAGTGGACGGGGTGCGAGTGGGGCGCCCTGAGGAGACATCACGGAGGCCGGTGAGAGAGGGGGCGTAGGAAGGGGGGACCCCCTGAAGCCTGTGCTGGGCTCCGAGCCCCGAGGCCTGGAGGCGGCAAAGGCCCCCTTCGGGAGAGCGGACCCCCCTCCAAAAGCGGGGATCCCGCACCCGGAGCGACGAGAGGGGAAGGAGCGCCCCGCGAGGAGCGCAGAGGGACCCAGGGGAGCGCTGAGTCCACGAGGAGGGGACGGCACCTTCCCGGGAAACAAAGCTGATGGCGGCCGGCGCCTTCCCAGGAAACAAAGCCTCTGATGGCGGCCGGCGCCTTCCCGGGAAACAAAGCTGATGGCGGCCGGCGCCTTCCCGGGAAACAAAGCCTCTGATGGCGGCCGGCGCCTTCCCGGGAAACAAAGCCTCTGATGGCGGCCGGCGCCTTCCCGGGAAACAAAGCCTCTGATGGCGGCCGGCGCCTTCCCGGGAAACAAAGCTAATGGCGGCCGGCGCCTTCCCGGGAAACAAAGCCTCTGATGGCGGCCGGCGCCTTCCCGGGAAACAAAGCCTCTGATGGCGGCCGGCGCCTTCCCGGGAAACAAAGCTAATGGCGGCCGGCGCCTTCCCGGGAAACAAAGCCTCTGATGGCGGCCGGCGCCTTCCCGGGAAACAAAGCCTCTGATGGCGGCCGGCGCCTTCCTGGGAAACAAAGCCTCTGATGGCGGCCGGCGCCTTCCCGGGAAACAAAGCCTCTGATGGCGGCTGGCGCCTTCCCGGGAAACAAAGCCTCTGATGGCGGCCGGCGCCTTCCCGGGAAACAAAGCCTCTGATGGCGGCCGGCGCCTTCCTGGGAAACAAAGCCTCTGATGGCGGCCGGCGCCTTCCTGGGAAACAAAGCTGATGGCGGCCGGCGCCTTCCCGGGAAACAAAGCTGACGGCGGCCGGTGCCTTCATGGGAAACAAAGCCTCTGATGGCGGCCGGCGCCTTCCCGGGAAACAAAGCTGATGGCGGCCGGCGCCTTCATGGGAAACAAAGCCTCTGATGGCGGCCGGCGCCTTCCCGGGAAACAAAGCCTCTGATGGCGGCCGGCGCCTTCCCGGGAAACAAAGCCTCTGATGGCGGCCGGCGCCTTCCCGGGAAACAAAGCCTCTGATGGCGGCCGGCGCCTTCCCGGGAAACAAAGCCTCTGATGGCGGCCGGCGCCTTCCCGGGAAACAAAGCCTCTGATGGCGGCTGGCGCCTTCCTGGGAAACAAAGCTGATGGCAGCCGGCACCTTCCCGGGAAACAAAGCTGATGGCGGCCGGCGCCTTCATGGGAAACAAAGCCTCTGATGGCGGCCGGCGCCTTCCCGGGAAACAAAGCCTCTGATGGCGGCCGGCGCCTTCCCGGGAAACAAAGCCTCTGATGGCGGCCGGCGCCTTCCCGGGAAACAAAGCCTCTGATGGCGGCCGGCGCCTTCCCGGGAAACAAAGCCTCTAATGGCGGCCACGACCGGCATCTAGTGCTTAGGGTGCCGACCATAGGGAAGGCTGTCCCAAGGTCTGTGGAAGTGGTGAGGGACCAGAGTCAGGGCTAAGCAGCCGCACACGGGGACCCTCTGCCTCCCTGGGGGCCACTGTGCTGAGCCCCAGAAAGCGCTGAATCTGCGGGGCGCGGGGGAGGGGAGGAGCCCTCCCGCCCTGAGCTCTCGGTGCCGACAGGCTGGGATGGGTGACCCGCCCTGAGGGGCACGGTGGTGGTGCGTGGAGCCGCCCCAGCTTTGCTGAGACCAGCTGTGGGGGGACCTGCGGGGAGCTGACGTTGGGTCCCCTCCTGCTGGGGGCCTTAGCACATGGGCAGCTGGACCTTGCGGGGCGGACTCTCTGCCTGTGTGTTGCTTTGTGCGTTTGTGAGTCTGATCCCGGAACTGGCTCCCACCTTCCGGCATGCACCGGGCGTCCCAGCATGCACTGGGCGGACAGAGCAGCGGAGGCTGGGATTGGGGTCTGCACAGATGGTCTGAGGGGCGCGCCTGGTGCGACCAGCCAATCAGAGCTGGGAAGGGAGGGGCAGGGCTCGCCCTCCTCTCCTGCAGCCGGGAGCACCGCCCCCAACAGGAAAGGGGCGGGTCCCACTCACTGAGGCCCCAGACACCCCCGCAGGGCACAGTCCTCAGGGGGAGGGGAGAGGAGCTCACAGGAGGACATCACAAGAACAAGACTCTCAGGGACTGTTGTTTGGGAGCTGGAGGAAAAGCTGAAAACCCTGCTGGGGGCTGGGCAGGCAAGGGGCTCACTGGAAAGCTCTTTAATCGAACCCACTACGCCCAGGCTGCCGAAATGACCCATACAGAAAAGGCAACAGGCAGAAATCAACCTGAACCGCAGCGGGACAGAGCCCGGGGAACTGTAATCAGAGGACAGGGTGGGGACTGAGGAGCTGGCTGGGGAGCAGAGACTAACTCCCGCAGAGTGAGCGCCTGACAGCGACACCTCTAAGGGGAGTGATACCCTCAGCTACACTAGCCACCCTGCACCCTGAAGACCCTACAGAAGACTCGAGTAAGACCAGGCAACTACAAGGTTGCAAAATTGCTGACAAGAGGAGGTGGCCCATGGAGAGGCCCAAATCAACCATCTACCTAAGGACACCGAGCCAAACCTAGACGGCTCCTCACATTGGCTGATACACAAGTACCTCCCAGGAGAACGGAAATCAGCACACAAAACAGTGACCCTCAGACAACATAAGCTGCCCGGAAGAAAGTCACCTGATTGACTATCTTTTTTCTTCTGTTTTTTTTGGTTTGGTTTGGTGTGTGTTTGTTTGTTTTTTCTTTTTTTTTCCTTAGGAAGAAGAGAAGGGGGGGGAATTTATTTGTTTTATCTTCTTTTTTAAATTTTATAATAATTTTTAAAAAAACATTTTTTAACTAAATTTTTTTCTTTTTTTTATAAAAGAATTTTGCCTTGCTTAGCTTGTTTTTAGTTTTGTTTTGGTTATTTGCTTTGTTTTGTTTTATCCTTGCTTCTACTATCAAGACTTTCTTGATATCCCTGCTTAATGCCTGGGACTTTGTCATTATAACCAAGTTTACTGCTTTCCTCTATAGTTTCCCCTAAATCTCTTACCGGACTCCCTCCCTACCTGGGCTTCATCTCTCTCTCTCCTCTCGATCCATTGGCATAACTTTTTTTTCTTTTTCTTTTTTCTTTTTCTTCTTTTCTTTCGTTCTTTTGTTATCCTCCTTTCTGTCTTCCTGTCTTTTTGTTTGATTGTTAGTTTCTCTTAGTCTCTTTATTGTATTTTTATTTTCTCATTTTCAACTATTATCCTATTCCTATTCTCTCCCTTGATTTTTTTCTGGCCCTTCTTTCAGAATCTTTTCTCTGCTTCTGTTATCTCCCAGTAGCTTCTCTATTTTTTACATTTTAGTTTATTATTATTTTCTAAATTTTCACCACTATTAACAACAATATACATCTCCCTCTCTAAGCATTACTTTTTTTTCTTTTTTTTTCAGCTGTGTGTGTCTGTGTATCTGTGTGTGTGTTCTCCCTTCACTCTCCCAGTTCTATTTTCACGTGGGTTGTTTTCATTGTGACTGTCAAGATATTTTGTAAGATACCTCTTCTTTCCTGGAAGTTTAGTTGTGTATTGTCCTGCCTTGCCAGCACCTGTACAACAGCTTTCACGACGAGGTTGGGGCTGAGACACAGTTAGCCAACCTGAGAGGAGAGTCCTCCCAAGGACTGATCAATGACAATCTAGACCCAACCACAACAGGAGAACATAAAGAAACCACAAAAGGGACACCCACAAGAGGGACACGCCTAGGCCAAAGAGCTCAGAAGTATAAGGAAAACACACCTCTGGGCTCCACTGGATCCACAAGACAAAATCCCATCCCACAAGACTGGGAGACAGCAAATATATCTAATATATAGATACAAACACTAAGACCTACCAAAATGGGAAGACAAAGAAACAACCCCCAAATTAAAGAAAAGGAAAAATCGCCAGAAGTCTTTGATGAGATGGAGTTAAGAAAGTTATCAGAAACAGAGTTCAGAGTATTGATGATGAAGATGTTCAAGGAACTTAAAGAGAAAAACAAGGCAATAGGGGATAAGATTGAGGACTTTAGAGAAAACATGAAAAAAGAGATACATAACATACACAAAAATCAGACAGAAATAAAGAATGCTGTATCTGATATCAAGAATACCCTGGAAGGAATTAAAAGCAGGGTCAATGAAGCAGATGATAGAATAAGTGACTTAGAAGACAAAGTAGAAAAAATCACTCAATCAGAGCAGCAAAAAGAAAAAGTGCTTAAAAAGCATGAGGACAGTCTAAGGGAGCTTTGGGACAACATGAGGTGAAACAACATTCACATTATAGGAATTCCAGAGGGGAAGGAAAGAGAGCAAGGGATAGAGAACTTGGTGGAGGAAATAATAATAGAAAACTTCCCTAGGCTAGTGAGGGAGAAAGCCACACAAGTTCAGGAAGCACAGAAGGTTTCAAACAAGAGGGACCCAAAGAGACCCGCTCCAAGACACATCATAATTAAAATAGCAAATGTCAAGGACAAAATATATATATATATTAAGGGCTGCAAGAGAGAGACAAGCACTGACCTACAAGGGAAACCCCATAAGGCTGACAGCTGATTTCTCAACAGAAACTCTTCAGGCCAGAAGAGAGTGGCGTGTTCTCAAAGTAATGAAAAGCAAGAATGTACAACCAAGATTGCTTTATCCAGCAAGGCTATCATTTAAAATTGAAGGTGAAATAAAGAGCTTCACAGACAAAAAAAAGGCTAAAGGAGTTGACTACCGCCAAACCAGCATTACAAGAAATACTAAAAGGACTGCTTTAAGAAAAAGAAGAAATAGTGAGAGAAAAGAAAAAAAAAAGAGGAAGATTTAAACAAGTAGAAGAATATACCATGCTCATGGATGGGAAGAATTAATATCATTAAAATGTCGATACTACCCAAAGCAATTTATAAATTCAATGCAATTCCTATTAAAATACCAACAGCATATTTCACAGACCCAGAACAAACATTTCAAAAATTTATATGGAACCAAAAAAGACCCCAAATAGCTGCAGCCATCTTGGATTTCAAACTGTATTACAAAGCCATTGTAATCAAAATGGCTTGGTATTGGTACAACAACAGGCATATAGATCAATGGAACAGAACAGAGACCCCAGAAATACCCACGCCATTATGGTCAGTTAATTTTTGACAAAGGAGGCAAGAGCATACAATGGAGTAAAGACATTCTCTTCAATAAGTGGTGCTGGGAAAATTGGACAGATACATGCAAAAAAATGAAACTAGAACACCAACTTTCACCATACACAAATATAAACTCAAAATGGATAAAAGACTTAAATGTAAGTCATAAAACCATAAAAATCCTGGAAGAAAACATAGGCAGTAAAGTCACAGACATCCCACGTAGTGGACTTTTCACTGATACATCTCCTAGGGCAAGAGAAACAAAGGAAAAAATAAACATATGGGACTACATCAAACTAAAAAGCTTCTGCACAGCAAAAGAAAACAGCCTCAAAATACAAAGGAAACCCACGGTCTGGGAAAACATATTTGCCAAGGATGCATCTGATAAGGGGCTAATTTCCAAAGTGTACAAAGAACTCATAGCACTCAGCAAGAGGAAGACAAACAACCCAATTAAGAAATGGGCAAAGGACCTGAATAGACAGTTCTCCAAAGAGGACATACAGATGCCAAGAGACACATGAGAAAATGCTCAACATCGCTAATCATCAGAGAGATGCAAATTAGAAGCGAAATGAGGTGTCACTTCACACCTGTCAGAATGGCTCCATCAACAAATCAACAAATGACATGTGCTGGTGAGGGTGTGGAGAAAGGGGAGCCCTGGTACACTGCTGGGGGGAATGCAGACTGGTGCAGCCACTATGGAAAACAGTATGGAGGTTCCTCAAAAAATTAAAAATGGAGCTGCCTTTTGACCCAGTGATCCCACTTCTAGGAATGTATCCTAAGATTCCTGAAACACTAACCAGAAAAAATATATGCTCCCCTATGTTCATAGCAGCACAGCTTACAATAGCTAAGATCTGGAAACAGCCCAAGTGCCCATCAGTAGATCAGTGGGTAAAAACACTGTGGGACATTTACACCATGGAATACTATGCAGCTGTAAAGAAGAAGAATCTCGTACCCTTTGGGACAATATGGATGGACCTGGAGAAAATTATGCTGAGTGAAATAAGCCAGGCAGAGAAAGACAAATATCACATGATCTCGCTTATATGTGGAATCTAAAGAACTTAATAAACATGAACAGAATAGATTCAATGACATGGAAGCATAGATCAGACTGACGAATGTCAGAGGGATGGAGGAGAGCGGGTGGATGGAGGGGGAGAGAGTAACCAAAGAATTCATATGCATATATGCACAACCCAAGGACATGGACAATGGTGGAGAGAGGGACTGGGGAGGGGGATGGGACGGGGTGCAACAGGTCATTGGGGAGAAAAAGGGACATCTGTAATAATTAAACAAAAATAAAATTTAAAAAAAAAGAAAGATACTCCCATGAGCCAGGATAATCATGCATTTACACAAGGACTAGAAACACACTTTGCATATTTTAATCCTTTATAATAATTAGAAACTTGATCACAGCTACCAGTTCCTAATTTCATATCACATTTTAAATCTAGAGGGAATTGGGATAAATTCACATTTATGTTTCCACATTAGATCAAGGTGCAGTTAAATTATGGAACAGATGCTGGTATTCTTGGTTTCTTCTACAAATGAAACATAATACCCTTTGACAAGTCATTGTTGATAGGCTTAGAATTATTTCTTGCAGGCCTTATTTCCTGTAATATGACTCAGCATTCTTAGTTTTGATTTTTCATCTTTATATTAGTCTAGAGTCTAAAATATTGTGTTAAAGGTCACAAAGAGTTAGATGCAGCCCCCAAACCCACCCTCTTATAAAATATTTTGTTGACATTTATCATTGTCAACAGAAAAATCATGTGAAGTCTAAAATGTGCCTTTATTCCAAAAAACCCCACAAACACTGAAATGATAGATAGCAAGAGGAGGCAGTAAATCAGTATTTGGCACAACTAACCGACATTTCCAATCTACAGAGAGAGAAAAGAATACAGCTTCCAGTTAATTAACTGTATCTGCTTTGGGAAATAATCTTAAAATTTATTATTTTCACTATAAAGTTATTATGCCTTTGTGTTTGGCTCACTAATAATTATCAAAGAAACAAAGTTTCAGTACTAGATATATCTCCGTGAAGTACTTTCCAACCAGATTTTTTTTTTAAATGTATCTTTATTGATTTCAGAGAGAGGAAAGGAGAGGGAGAGATAGAAACATCAATGATGAGAGAGTCATTGGGGATCAAGCCCACAACCCCAGCATGTGCCCTGACCGGGAATCGAACCCCGATTGCCTGGATCCTAGGTCGATGCTTAACCGCTGAGCCAAGCCCGGCTGGGCCAGAATTTTTTTAAATCTTCAGAATAATATTGATTATAATTGTAATAAAAATTTCCTAGAAGAAAGAGAAGTATTAGTTACTAAGACATTAAAAATTTGAAGTTAATATTTGAGTTGGGTTAAATCAAGAGTTCCTAGTTGCTTAGGTAGAGTACCTGTTGTTTGACTTATCCAAAATAAAATTTTCTTTTTCAAAGTTCTGGTTTCATAATGTGTTCTTGAGAAAAAAAAAATACATCATATTTTGATATCTACTATCTAAATAGAGTAAAATTTCTTCAGAAATCTGAATCGTGAATATACAAAGACTATTTCACATTGTGATGAAAAGAAGACTGACTTCTAGCATTCTATGACGAATAAATCAGACTTTATGAATTGTAACATGCAGCAACATTTTTAAACAGCATTACGTCAATTTCATGGATGTTTCAGTCTTCCTGTCTTGTACCCAAGCCAAAAGCACAGCTTCTGGAAGCAAATGTTGTAAATCAGATGACAAGTAGAATATGCCACTCCAAACAACCTCGGTGGTGGCTCTGGCACTCCTGGCCAGGTCCCTTGCTCCATAGAACTGGTTTGAAGGAGCAGGTGTCCAGCGATGACCCTCTGGCCAGTCCCCATTACTTCCTGGAGAATTTTCACAAGGCTTGTCTGTGGAGGAGCAGACTTATCAAAGACTGTGATATTGGCATACAGAAGTAGAATCAGCCAGCAGATTAAAGTGCACAACATATTTTACCAGAAAGTAAAGAAACGTCAGAGTACAACTATACTATGCACAGTAAGGACATGGGTACAGAGTTGCCCAATTTTCCTGGCAAAAGTCCCAGTCTCACCCCCTGGCAATGGTCAAGGAAACACCTGATTGGTGGTGTACAGTCCTTAGTTCATCGTAGCTTGATGCCCGTTTTGATGGCTAGAGCTGTTTCATGCCTGGGGCACATAAAAAAAAGTCCCAGTCTCTTCATATTGCACATGAACAACTATTACAGAATCTTAAGGGCCCATATGTCCCCAGTTGCTATTTTTCCCTTAATTTTTATTGACCTGTCCCAGATCAGAAATGTTTTTAAGAGCATCTTCAATTTTGGAGGAAAATTATCCTCTTCTTTGAGTGTCCCAGGCTCACAAATCATCTTCAGAAAACTTCTAGAAACAGGACATGGCCTGAACTATCTGTAAGCTCCACAGCACTGTGCTCTTTCTTTTATGCTGTTTCCTGTATCCCAAGAGCTAGAAGTATGGGAGCTACATTTTCCAGATTCCCTGCCTTAACAGTTCAGAGTGAGGGCACACAAATGAGATATATTCACAAGGCAGAAGAGATGACAAAGCCCAGTATGGTAGTGGGAGGCAGGTGTCTTAGCTTTGGCAGATTGGTGTTGCCAGGTGCTTCTGGGTACAGAAGGTCACTGAGATTATCAGTGGTGTTTCTTAATGTTACTATCTTCCTAATATCTAGAATGCTAGTTGAAATCCTTTTCAATCCTCTAGTAAACCTCTAACTCACGTACTGAATCACTTTCTTCTTGAAATATCTAAGGGTTTTCCAGCTGAATCCTGGTTACTGCAGAATGGCTATATCATAACTGGGGTTCATTGTTGGTAAAAGGGCCAAAGGGGGTTTCATAGGAGCAACATGGGAACCAATAGCATGCAACCAGCAAAGGTTCAAAAAATAAGATTGAGCTCAACATCAGGGATAGCAACTGTCAGTGGGGACTCTGACTCATAGTTGCATATCAGAGGCAAGATTCTAGTTCCTGGAAGAAATAGAGTCGACTAGCTTTGGACCTGACCTCAAAATCTAATCATATTTGAAATGGTGATGTACTTCCTCTTCACTCCAGGTAAAAATTTAGTGCAAGCAAGATAATGATTTTGTGTGAAACCAACACAATGGTGGAAGTGGTCACCTGGCTGGTGATGCAGGAAAGATGAACTATAGCTTTAATTATGCTAAGAAGCCACTAGAGACTGATGACAATAGTGAAGGAGATTTCCTGGGAGGTGAGAAAAGCACCTGGGAAAATGCTGTTTTCATCTCTGACTCACTAGTGTGAGGTCTGTATCCCTTCATCCTCAAGTTTCCCACATTCCCACATTTGCATCCCTTGGAGATTATATTCTCCCTTTTTGTTGTCTTTGCATAATCACTGATCACATTAATGAAGATTTTATGTTAATTCATGACTTGATAAAAGTGACAAACAGAAACTCACTTAAACTCTTTGGAACTTAGTTTCCTCTTTCATTAAACCATGGTGGTAATCCTATTATTCAGGGGTTTTGTAAGGATTAAATGAAACATTATATACATAAGAGCTTTAGAATGTACAGTATTGCCAGTAAAAATTCATTGCAATCATATCCATACAATGAGCATTATGCAAAGCCATGCACTAAGCAAAGGACATTAAGACCCTTAGAGCAGAAATGAATTGCAAAGCAAATCTCAAAGGGAAGGTGAAAGGGGAGGAGGCAGGGGGTGGTGGAAAGAGATTAACCAAAGAATTTATATGCATATATACATAACCCATGGACACAGACAACAGTGAAGGGAAGACCTGGGGGGAAGCATCCGGTGAAGGGTAGAAGGGGTCAATGGGGAAAAAAGGGGACTTCTGTAATACTTTCAACAATAAAGATAAATTTTTTAAAAAAAGAATTGCAAAGCATAACAAAAGTCTAAATTAAAAACAAAACAGTTTTGTTTCTTTAAAAATAATATCACTAGCCAAAACTGTTTGACTTTCAAAGTCATGGCTTAGAGCATGCTCAAACAATTTCTAAAATGTGGAAACATTTGTGGAACTTGTGGGAAAACACAATTTCCAAAAGCTTTACTCAGAACAAACCCACGAGAAATAACAATGTCCACATGATCACAGACATACACATCAGTGCACACTCCTCCGCAGTGCGATCTGGCCCACCCAGAATGTAGGCCTTAGAGCAATTGGTGACAACACTGATAAACAGCATTTCATCAACAAACTTCTGTGAACTAGCTCAAGATTTCTCTAAACATATTGAATTGCCATGTTTATGACATAGAACCTTGTTTTGTGTTCCCCAACAAGCGGACCCCGAGACAATGATCTGAATGTGAATAGTTTATCTGGGAGGTGAGTCAGAGAAGGGAAAGAAATCAATAGAGGTGTGTTATCAAACAAGTTACTTCTGTGGGCACTGGAGCTCAGTCCCAGTGGGGAATGCTGGGAGATAGTGTAGGACACGTTGCAGGACTAGGCAGCTGAAGCAACTATCCACCAGCTCCCCACCCATTTCCGGCTGAGGGCTGCTTTCATAGTTTTTAACTCCTCAGCACTTCCCATGGTAAGAAAAAAAAGTCCTCAGGTGCAGAGTTTCCAGTGTTCTGTGAATGCTGAGAGGGCAACAAAGAATTACCCTGCCCCAAATATCAATAGTGTGACAGTTGAGAAGCCCTGTTTTAGATAACTAAAAGGTTAACATGGAAAGCAAAAGAGGCACGTTACTTTGCAACAGATGTTGCAGGGAGCTAGTTTAAGTGTTCCGGGAAGGTAGCAAGCTAAAAGGATTTCAAAAGGTTTTGTTAATTAGAAATTTCTTCTCTCTCCTTATGCTTTAATAACATGTGGAATCCAGGTAAGGTGATTGAAACCAAAGCTCTGACTGTAGTACCAATGGTAACGCTACTGTACCATTGAGCATTTATATTGCTGACTTCTACAGAAGTTGGGGTGAGTAGATGTTTGCACCACAGTGGTCTCTCCCAACGACACCCCCCCTAATTGAGGTCTGGGTAGCCCCATATTTTCTTTATCATATGCTGCTTATAAACTGCCTTGGAGATTCCTCCTGATACTTCTGCCCTCCATACTTCTTCATTCAAATTTCTGATTAAACCACCCAGGGGTCCCACAAGGACTCAATAGGCATTCCTTTTGGCTGCCGTGAAGTGCTCATTCCATGACATTTTTTTCCCTCACATTTAAGAAGTTGGCTTAACAGAAGTCTAGGAATGTGGTGAAAACGCATAAAGAGAAAATCTCTAAGTCAAATGCAGAGTAAAAAACTAAAAATAAATTTCTTGTTCATAGCAAGCTCAAGTTCTGAGTAAAAGTAAAATAAAACATATGTTAGAGGCCTTACAATAATGGGTCTTGGATCAAGAGGGAAAAAGTGAAGGGCAAGTTAAGAGAAGGGCTCTGAAAGTGACACTAAGTCTCATGAGTTATGACATTAAATTTATATCCATTTAAATTACTGGCAGAATCAGAACCAAGTGAAAAAGCTAAATTATAGGAATGGCACAGAAACTATATGCTCCTCTTTTATTCCTGAGCCTCCAAGAGAAAAAGTTTACCAAGTCTTACATTTACTAATCTGCTGCTGAGAGTTCAGAAGCAAGTGCCAGTTAAAAATGAGATCATAGGCATAACTTTTCCTGCTCATTTAATAAATAAACATGACTTATTTTATGAAATTCCAAATATTTGATAATATGTTTAATAGTTACTATCTGGGCTGATGGTTGGTGGTGACAACAACATAATGATGATGATGATGATGATGGTGATGGTGGTGATAGTGATGGTTAGCGACTGAGTGTTTAGTGTCCCTGAAATTATGATCAATGTTATATGTGTCATTGTTTCAGCCTCTCAATGCGACTATAAGATACTATTATTATCCTTATTTTACAGTGCAGAAACTAAGGTTTGGGGTTTCAGAGTGAGTAAGTGGTAGCTCTTGGAATTCATCCAAATCTGTTTATGAATAGCCCACACAGATACCATCTCTCCAATAGTGGCATTTTGGAAAGAGCTTGTATTACTTTGATGAATAATTTTAAAGTACTATCTACAATTTTAAATGTAAGAATTCTTTAAATTATATGCCTGTTGGTTAGGAATTGGGGTTGGGTTTTCCTTCTAGGGCATTTTCTTTAGTATTTTCCACCACTCATTTCCATAGAGGGGCAGCCTGGTAGATGGAAAAGGCATAGACTTTAATGCTGGATAGGTCAGCGTTCAACTACTTGCTTCCCTACTCTCTAGTTGTGTGATTTAGGCAACTTAGTTACTGTAGCAGGCAGAATTCTAAAGATTACCTCCCCCAATGTTCCCATCCCCTGATTAATCAAACACTAAACCGAAGTCCACATTTCCCCCACCCTCCTTACAGTGAAGATGAGGCCATATGATCAATTTCTGGTCCATGGAATGCAGGCAGGAGTGATGTGAGGCTTATGGGATTTGCCATTCTCTCATGCCATTTCATGGAGCACACCAATTGAACATGGAGTTACCACAAGATAGAAGAAGGCTGAGTACTTGAATGGCCACATGGAACTCTGCCCTTTAAACAACTGATTCAATTCCAGTGCAAACAGAAAATAAACTTTTATTGTGTTAAGCCACAAAAATGTTCAGACTGTTTGTTCCAGCAATTAGTGGGGTTTTTTTGCAGCAATTCGCCTACCCTAGAATTTTGAACTTAAAATGAGGTGCTGCCATAACCAAGACCTAAGGTATGTAGAATCTGCTTAGCCATCAGGCAACAGGAAGAGAGGAAATAGATATCATAGGTTGGGAAGACAGGTGATGCACTATGCAGCAGAGAAATACTTGCTGAAACTCTTACCTGTGATGACCTGGTAGACAGACCAAGAGATTGCAAGAAAAACGGGGACCTGGGAGAGAATTTCAATTTTCAAGCAGAAATTAAGGAAACAGCAATTCCAGAATTTGAGGCTACAAGGTTGGAAAAGCTTCTAGATGCCCATTGATATAAAATAGAGAAAGGCTTAAAACGTTAGTGAGTGCCTGCTTTCATTGGCAGACTAACTTTAGAGGCTCCTACACTTATTATTTAACAGATGCAGTTCCAAGCAATTCCATATTCACCAGAGATTACATGACTTTATGAAAGGACAGATCCAGAATTTGAACTCATATCTTGTGAATCTGACTTCAACTTTCCCTATATTTTACAGCCGAAATGTTGCAGTAAATTATAATTCTTTTAAATGTGTTGATGGTTCAGGAGCTAAACAACAGTGAATTTCCTTGGGAACAAAATAAACTTTCCATGCTTTTTACAGGAACTAGAAGGTGAAATCATTGTTACCCTTTTTATCTATGAGATTTTCCTCTTTGGGGGCAATATTGTCATTTTATTAAAAATTAGATTTGAGAATTTGCTTTGTTGTTGGCAGGTACTATGATATATATTTATAAATATTATTTCTCTAATAAATGTTTACAGTGGATGCTTAATAAATGATTATTAGTTACTGAGAGAGAAAAAACACTGACTAGTACAAGGCACATGCTAGAATTATTTGTGACTTATTTCTGCTGTTAGGTTGTAAGCCCCATGCAGAGAAGAACTGAGTTCATTTCATCTTTGTGACTAGCCTTAGAGGAACATCAAGCACATAGAAGTATACAATAACTAACTCCTTATTGAACAATTGAAAAGTAGTGATATTTTAAATGAGATAGAAATAAACATACAATATCAGATTGGAATGTCTTAATTAGGGTTCCCCCAGAAGCAGATGCTGAAGCAAAGATTCAGGGGCAAATTGTTTGTTTAGGAGGGGTATCAGTTTCCTGTTCTGCTATGACAAATTCAGTGGTTCAAAACAACACAAATTTATTATCTTACAGTTGTGGAGGTCAGGAGTCCAAAATGGGTCTCACTGGGCTAAGGTCAAGGCATTGGGAGGGTAGAATTCTTTTTGGAGGTGCTAGGGGAGAATTCATTTCTTGCCTTTTCCAGCTTCTAGAGGTGGCCTGCGTTCCTTGGTTTTAGGCCCCTTCCTCCATCTTCAAAGCCAGCAGTGTAGCATCTCTCTGACCATCCCTCCTTAGTCACATCTTTCTCTGACCACAGTCTGGAAAGATTCTCCATTTTTAAGGGCTCATGTGAAAACATTGGGATCACTCCCATAATCCAGACTAATCTCCCCATCTCAATGTTCTTAATTTAATCCACATGTGCAAAGTCCCTTTGCCATGTAAGATAGCACATTCACAGGTTTGGGGACTAGGTCATGGACATCCCTTAGGGGCCATTATTCTGCCCACCACAGGAGATGACACCAGGATACACTGGTAGGGGAGTGAGGTAGTGAGACAAGGAAAGGACAGAAGTCAACTAAAAGTGAGTTAACAAGAAGACAATTACCAAGGGCAATTGGGGCTCAGGTCTTCAAGAAGACTCTAGATACAGGGTGGATATGCTTCAGAGTTATCCTGAGAACAGAGTAAGGGTCTACCAACTGCCCATCCATTGCCATTTGAGGGCTGCTCCCATGGTCATTAACTCTTGAAGACTTCTGGCTTGTCCTGTGATGGCAGAGTGTGCTCCCATGACCAGAAAGAAAGCACTACAAGACAGTTACAGATGTTCTTAGGTACTTGCCATGAAGTAGAGGCAACTTTTGGAATCATCTTTTTCAACCACATCCCTTTTCAGAAGAGCAGAGGCCCAGAATGTTGGAGGATCGAAGAAGAATACAGATGCCAAGGGACATATGAAAAAATGCTCAACGTCACTAATCATTGGAGAGATGCAAATTAAAACCAAAATGAGATATCCCTCACACCTGTCAAAATGGCCACCATCAACAAATCAACAAATGACACGTGCTGGCAAGGATATGGAGAAAGGGGAACCCTGGTGCACTGCTGGTGGGAATGCAGACTGGTGCAGCCACTATGGAAAGCAGCATGGAGGTTCCTCAAAAAATTAAAAATCGAACTGCCTTTTGACCCAGTGATCCCACTTCTAGGAATATATACTAAGAAGCCTGAAACACCAATCAGAAAGAATATATGCACCCCTATGTTCATAGCAGCACAATTTACAATAGTTAAGATCTGGAAACAGCCCAAGTGCCCATCCGTAGATGAGTGGATAAAAAAGCTGTGGGACATATACACCTGGAGTACTATGCAGCTGTAAAGAAGAAGGAAGTTGTACCCTTTGGGACAGTATGGAAGGACCTTGAGAATATTATGCTAAGGGAAATAAGCCAGGCAGAGAAAGACAAATATCACATAATCTCACTTATATGTGGAATCTAAAGAACATAATAAACAAAATAGATTCAGTGCCATGGAAGCATAGATCAGACTGATGAATCTCAGAGGGAAGGTGGGGGTGGATAGGTGGGTGGGGAGAGATTAACCAAAGAATTTATACGCATATATGTATAACCCATGGTCACAGACATGGGTGAAGGCCTAGGGAGGGGAGTGGGTATGGGTTAGAAGAGGTCAGTGGGGTAAAAAGGAGACATCTGTAATATTTTGATCAATAAAAAAATATATTACAGGAAGAAAAATATATATATAAATATAAATTGAAATAAATGGAGGGTTAGCAGTTCAATCTGTGCTCGTGGGGGATTCTTTTGCTTTGATGATCAAAGATGCCTCTTCTATTTCAAGGAGACTTTCCTTAGAGAAACATTTGGGCAGTTATGGGCTCACTTGAAAAGGTAAACAATTTCAAGGAAGTGTCTCTACTTGCTTTCTGAACTAAGAAATAAAGAGGTTATATATCCATAGCCTCACAGTATTATCGGTATAGTATAACATTATAAATTATAACATTTAACCAAAATTTTTAAAAATATAGTCACAGTATTCAAAGTAAATATTTTCAAATTTTATCAGTGTGTACAATAAATGTTAATTATTAAAATGTCCCAGATATAAGATCTTAATTAACTCTATAAATAAACTGCTTTCCATAGTCCTTCTCTACTTAGGACATGGAAAACTCCCTAATGACCACTTATCTGGGTGGGCAGAGATCTTCGGCCTGCCTAAACCCCAAACCGACAATCCAGGAAAGTCCCAGTGATTCCAGGCACCTAAAAGGTATTTCTAAGTGAATTATTACGATTCTTTGCAGCTTGCAGGTCTAGCTGTATTTTCAGAGAAAAATCTCAAATTCTGAGATGACTTATCTGGGCAAATACTTTACTGTAAAAGGTAGAGACTCAGCACTTATGAAAGTCTCATTCAAAACTGCATCAGGAGACAGAATCTCCCATGAGGAGAGGCAAAGGAGAAGATGTTAACAGGTCCATTATGAACTCTAACCAGATATATGCATCCCCAGAGAAATAATTTATGGCTTCATCTTTTCTATTTCAGTGTCTCAACAGCAGGACAAAAAGCACTTCCAAATTATACCAGCAGCCACTGCAAGTAGCCCAGGCTACTACTATGGCTCATTAAATGCCAGAAACATCTCCTCGGAAGTGAAATAATATGTTCTGTAGGGTAGGTGAAGAATCTACAAGGGTGATGGCTACCAAAAAAAGCAACTCATTTGAACAAACCCCTAGTGATCACAATTAATCTCATTAAATTGCATTTTTCATTTTCAGCTTCTTTCTGAACTTGTGCTTCCTATGGCTCTTTCACACTGTGGAGGAAATTAAGCCTCTGGAAGTAATATAACTTTGTAATAAAACTTTGTTTTGTAACTTTGTTTTACACTTGAGTGGGATCCATAGACAACAGCATTACCTGGTAGCTATTGGGAAATGCAGACTCTCAGGTCCCATATGGGACCTAGTGAAGTAGAATCTGCATTTTAACAAGGGCCCCAGTGGACCTATGTACATGAATGTGTGAGCAGCACTAATCTACCAGAGAGTACGAGATGAATAAAAATTATTAGTGTTGCCATATTAAGAGGGAGGTTCTGGTCAAGTTGGTGGCATATGTAAATGCAGTACTCAGAATATCCCACAACTACATCAAAATTACAATTAAATTATAGAACAAACATTTTTCAGAATGCCTGAAATCTAGCTGAACAGAAGTCCTATAACTAAGGATAAAAAGAAGCCACACTGAGACCGGTAGGAGCAGAGATGTGGAATAGGCTGGTCCCACACCCACGTGTGGTGGTTAGAAGTCAAGAGGGATATCACAGCTGCCTGAGGAGGGAGGGGTCCTAGTCCCACACCAGGCCCCCAACTCAGGGTTCCAGTGCCAAGAAGACAAGTCACCATAACTCTGGCTGTAAAATCCAGCATGGATTGTGGCTGAGTGAGATGAAGACTGCTGAAGTCTCAGGCAGTTTCCTCTTAAAGGGCCTGCAGGACTTACTCGGATTCACTCACTCTGAGCTCCAGCCCTGGGCAGCAACCCCAAAAGTGCCAGGGACAAAAGGGGAGGAATTAAAGTGTCTGGCTTCAGAACAAGGGCTGGAAGGGCAGCTTCCTCCCAGAGAAAAGTGCTAGCAGAGGCCATTGGTCCTTTTTGGAACCCGCCCCTCAACAGAGGCAGCAAGTAGGCACCATATTTGAGTCCCCATCAACCTGGCTCACACTATTCACCCCATCTTGGTGATCCCCTGACACCCCACCCAACTTGCAGTCCCACCCAAGCCATTTTCAGTGGCTTTTCCAACAAATGGCCTCTCTTGGCTCATGCTTCAGACTTTCCTAAAATCTCTCAAACAAGCAGCATCTGGCCTCAGTGTGCCCCATACCTCTCACTAAGGAGCCCTGGGCCTGACACTATTAGCAGAAGGCTTTCATTCACAGCTTGGCCTCTCCCGGTCACCCCCAAGCCCAACACATGTAACACCCATCTGTAAATCACTCTGTAGCTCATGGCAGGTGGCCCCAGGCAGGGCACAAGTGGTGGCTGACCTTAGCCTGCACCTCCAGAGAGGCCCCCAGAGCCAGTGCATCTGGTGGACAGCTTCAGACCACACTGGATTACAACCCGACCACCTTCATGAGTGACACACTCAAGGGGCGAACTTGGCAGGCACCAAAGCCCAACCAGAGCAAGTCCTGCTCCATGGGGTTGGCCCCTGACAGCAGCTCCTCCCCTATAGTTGCAGCAGGTCCTCGCAGCCAATTGGCCTGGGGGCCAATCTCTCTCAGTGATGTGCCAATAGCAATCAAGGCTCAACTACAACAGGATAGTGCACACAGCCCACACAGGGGGCGCAACTGGAGCACCCAGCTTGGGTGACAGGGGAGACTGTGCCATGGGGTCCTACAGGATACCTACTACATAAGGCCAGACTCTACCAAGTCTGGGAGACATAGACATTCTACCCAATACATAGAAACAAACACAAGGATATAGCCACAATGAGGAGACAAAGAAACAGGTCCCAAATGAAAGAACAGGAAAAATTGCCAGGAAAAAAAAATGAAATTAAATGGAACCAAGCAAATTACCAGATACAGAGTTCAAAACAATGGTTATACGGATGCTTGAGAAACTTAGTGAGAACTTCAATAGAATTTTTAAAAGGCGTGGAAACCATAAAAAAGAACCAGTCAGAAATGAAGGACACACTAACTGAAATGAAGAATAAATTACAGGAAATCAACAGTAGAGTAGAGGATGCTGAGAATCAAATCAGCAATTTGGAATATAAGGCAGCAGAAAACACCTAGTCAGAACAGCAAAAACAAAAAACAATCCAAAAAAGTTAGGATATTGTAAAGAGCCTCTGGGACAACTTCAAACTTAACAACATTCACATCATTCCGGGAGTGCCGGAAGGAGAAGAAAGAGCAAGAAATTGGAAACCTATTTGAAAAAATGACAGAAAACTTCTCTAACCTGGTTAAAGAAATAGACATACACGTCCAGGAAGCACAGAAAGTCCCAAACAAGATGAACACAAAGAGGGCCACACCAAGACACATCATAATTAAAAATGCCAAAGGTTAAAGACAAAGAGAGAATCTAAAAAGCAGCAGGAAAAAGACAGTTACCTACAAGGGAGCACCCATACGACTGTCAGCTGATTTCTCAACAGAAACATTCCAGGCCAGAAGGGAGTGGCATGAAATATTCACAGTGATGAAAAACAAGGACTTATAACCAAGACTACTCTACCCAGCAAGGCTATCATTTAAAATTTAAGAAGAAATAAAGAGCTTCCCAGACAAGGAAAAGCTGAAGAAGTTCATCACCACTAAACCAGTTATTACAAGAAATGTCAAGCCTTGGCTGGAGCACTGCAGGGGAAGGAGGACACCCCAATTGGCCTCTCACACAGATGTCCCCTGCATCTGCCCCTCTGTCAGTTGGTGGGTGGGTCGGTGATGCCAGCTGGAGGCCTTGGGCTCTGGGCACTGTATGGGACACTACACTAAACCAATGGTGCATCCCTGTCTAGCCTCACAGTGTGGCTGTCATGCTCAGCTGTGGGCCGCAGCTTCTGTTCTGTGCCTTCTGCAGGGGGCTCACACACACACACACACACACACACACACACACACACACACACTGCTCACCTTCTTGGACCTGGCCTGAAAGCTGTGCATGAATTTCCCCTATTTCTACATCATGGCTCCGTAATTCTCAACATCCTCATGTAGGTACATAGTTAGCTTAACTATCTTTGTGGCAGTTGTGCCCCCTCAGGATGACTAACTTCCACCCACCAGCTCACCCGCCCTAGAGAAAAGCAACCAGCTCAGCTTGTGCACACAGACTTGCTGGTATGTCTTTTCAGTGCCTCATATTTTAATATAAATGGGAAGCTAGAAATCATTATTTGCAGAAAGCCTACAACATAACCAAAAACACCTAAGATATAATGAAAAGTTGATTCTCAAGGAAATAGGTAATTCGAAAGACAGAAAAATAACTTAAAAATCTGAAAATCCTCTAAACCATATGAGAAATTCTTGCATCCATAAAACAAAAAACAGCATGAACTTTAGGAAATGACAATAGGCACAGGATGCCTTAAGGGGGGGGGAAAGAGGAAAGGTTAGTAGCAACTTAAATCAAGATAAACTGTACAAGAATGGTCCAAATAGAAGGCTAATCTTCCAAATTAGAATAAGAAGTAAATAAATTTCCAATGGAACGGAATGAATTCTCAGCAATAGACAGCTGGAGTTAGAAGGTGGAGAAAATTAATAACATGATCTGTAAGTCATAGATTTCTTTCATCCCCGAAGAAAAAAAACAACAGTAAACAGAAACTATGGGGAAACAAACATTTCAAATTGTACAAGGAAAGCATGCTTCAAATATGAAGCAACCTCAGATGTGGCCTGGTTTGAACAGTTGCCAGCAGTATAAAAAATGGAATCTGCTTGAACACTAGCATGTGGATCAAGACTGCAATCACAGATGAGGAAATCCAGTCACAGCATTCAACTTTGCTATTCAGTGAACAATATTTAAATGATCATTACAATGGAAATATTAGTTATGGTTTTCCATTTTTAGAGTAAATCTCTAGGCAAAGCAGGGAAGTCCAGATACTGTCTCTCATTCAAAGAATATCACTTATCACGTTATATGTTATATAAATGTATAACCACTATGATGTATACCTGAAACTAATATAATATTGAATGTTAACTATAATTGAAAAATTTAAAAATTAAATTAAAAAGAGAAAAAAAGAAATGTTAAAGGGTCTTCTTTAAGAAAAATAAAAAAATATGAATAATAAAATGGCAATAAATACATATCTATCAACAATTACTTTAAATGCAAATGGATTAAATGCTCCAATCAAAAGACATATGGTGACTGAATGGATAACAATACAAAGACCCTTACATATACTGTCTACAAGAGACTTGCTTCATATTGAAAGAGTCAGACTGAAAGTAAAGGAATGGAAAAAGGTATTTCGTGAAAATGGAAACAAAAAAAAAAGCTGGGGTAGCAATTCTTATACCAGACAAAATAGACTTTAAAACAAAGACTAGCAAGAGACAAAAAGGACCCAGCAAATCCACTTTTGGGTATTTATCCAAAGAAACCCAAAACACTAAATCAAAAAGATATATACATCCATATGTTTATTGTAACATTATTTACAATAGCCAAAATATGGAAGCAACCAAAGTGTCTATCAATAGATGAATAGATAAAGAAGAAGTTGTGCATATATATACAATGGGATATGATTCAGCCATAAAAATGATTGAAATCTTATCATCTGCAACAACATGGATAGACCTAGAGGGCATTATGTTGAGTGAAATAAGTCAGACAGAGAAAGACAAATGCCAGATGATTTCACTTATATGTGAAATCTAAAAAATAAAATAAACAAGCAGAACAGAAACAGACTCATAGATACAGAAAACATCTTGACAGTTGCCAGATGGAAGGGAGGTTGGGGTAATTGGTGGAAAAGGTGAAGGGATTTAGAAGTACAACTTAGTTACAGAATAGTCATGGGGATGTAAAGTACAGCATAGGGAATATAGTCAATAATATTGTAATAACTGTGTATGGTACCAGGTGGGTGTGAGATTTTTCAGGATGATCAATTTGTAAGCTATATAAATGTCCAATCATAGGGCTGAACACTTGAAACGAATATAATATTGTATGTCATCTGTAATTTAAAAAGAAAAAATTATTACTGTTGCAACTCAATAATTGGAAAGACAACTCGATTTTTAAAAATGAGATCTCAATAGACATTTTCCCAAAGAAGATACACAAATGACCAACAAGCACATGAAAAGATGCTCAACATCATTAGTCACTAGGTAAATGCAAGTCAAAACCACAATAAGATAGATACCGCTTCACACCTATTAGAATGGCTATAATTAAAAAGACATAATTATAAGTATTGGTGAGGATGTGGAGAAACAAATTGTATACACTGCTGGTGGAAATGTAAAAGAGCATAATCCCTTTGGGAAACAGACTGCCAGTTCCTCATATAGAACACATACCAACAATTCCACTCCTAGGAACATACCCAAGAGAAAAGAAAACATATGTCCACACAAAAACTTGTACAAGAATGTTCATTGCACTATTATTATTAATAGACTAAAGGCAGAAACAAGCCAAATGTCTATCAGTGGGTGAAGAGATAAATAAAATGTGTTATATCCATAAGTGAAATATTATTCAACCATAAAAATCAATGAAGTACTGATACATGCTATAACATAGATAAACCTTGAAAACATTAAGCTACATAAAAGAAGCCAGTCACAAAAAAACAAATATTGTATGATTCAATTTATGTGAAATATCCAGAACAGACAAAACTATAGAGACAGAAAGTAGGTTAGTGACTGCTTAGGGAGGTGAGAGTTAAATGGTATGAGGTTTTCTAAAAGGATCAAAATATTCTAAAATTGACTGTGGTGATGGTTGTACATACCTGTGAATACACGAATATACTAAAATAATTGAATTGTTTTTTTAAAAAAATCTGTGAATTCCCCACACCAAACTTTCATGTATGCCATGTTGCCTAGCTGAAGACATGATGACCTGCAGGCTAGAACAAAGAAAACTGGATAACAAATGTTTTGTGCTAAATGACACATCACTGAGTACTCCCTATGTGCAGGGTCCTATGTTGGTCCTGAACAGAGGTTTTCCCTTGAAACTCTCCCCACAGCCCTGAGAGTTAATTACTATTATTATCACCATTTTACAGAAAACTGAGGTGTTGAAAACATACCCAAGGTCAACTGGCTGGTGAGCAGTGGTGAAGCTCACATTTGAAACCAGGGAGTCTGGGAGCAGAACCTGTAATCAATCAATTTCTCTCTCTCTCTCCCTCTCTCCCTCTTTCCCTCTCACTCTCATTCCCTCCCTCACTTGCTCTAAGACACTTTGGTTAATTGTTAATAGTCCTAATCAACACATACGTGGTAGAAAAGCCCTGTCATGAGCAAAGAGAGGTGGGAGTTAGTTACCCCTTGCCACTCATAATTGATATTCTCCAGGCCCCCATTGCTTGTTGACTATAGTCGGCCAATGTTTAATGATTTTTCTCTTTGTATCAGTAGACAGATTGCATTACTCTGATAATCAGTTTCAACTTCATCCTTGTCAATTTTACAAAATGTAAAATATTTTGGAAAAATCAGCCAGCTCTTTTTTATTAGAAAAACAGTCAAACAAAACTGCCTATTTTCAGAAATGCCTTTGAATAAGTAAAGAACTAGTCAAATTCCACATTGGCTATGTTTCCACGCATTATATAAAAGAAGAATTTTCATGGGTGATCACAAGACACTGGTATCTGTAACAAAACTCCTGCTAAATTAACAACTCTGATTTGGTTATTTAAAATCACAGCTAACATATATATAATATTTACTTTGCCCTGAGTACTATTTTAAGTGCTTTATATTTACTCATTTAATATTCATAATAACCCATAAGGTACTTTAAATAGTCCCTTTTTAAAATGATGAAACTGAAGAATTAAGGTTTTCACAGCCAGTTATTGGCAGAGCTGGGGTGTGAAATCAGACATTTCATACTGTGAACTGCTACACCTCACTAACCACTCTTGATGATTGATGAATGAAAAAGCTATAGCCTCTGCAACTAGAGGTTACTGAGAAAAGATTAATGCAACACATTGAAATCAAGTAAATTTCATGGTTGTAATAATTTCCACAATCTCAGAAGAGTTTTGTCAGTAAGTGATGATTGTTGCAACTTAAGTGAACTTGAACAGGTTGTTTAAAGACACAAAATAAGTCATAAGGGCTACTCAATGTTAGACATCAGATGAATTATCAGGAAATATATGGTTTACACAGCCAAGAAGTCATTCCTCTTTTCCAATCAAATCCTATTGCTCATGTCTGCATGGGATGGAATTATTCAGAAAAAAAGTAAACAGTATAGCCGACTACACTATTTGTACTCCCTGCTGTAATTTCAAACAGCGTCATGGTTCATTAGATGCTTTGGTATATTCAGCCAATAAGTATTTTTTAATGGAGAATGATTACAAACCTAAGTAAATAAAAAACTCCATAATAATAAATCATGATCAAGTAGGTTTTATCCTAGGAATTCAAGGAGGTTCAACATTACGACAGCTATTAATGGAATTCTCTATGTATTTATATTAAAGGAGGATAAATAAACATTATCACCTTAACAGACGCCAAAATATATTTTACAAAATTTCAGAGGCTTTCCAGATTAAAAAATATATATATATAACTACTAATAAATCAAGATAGAAGGACTGTGTTTTATCTTGGTCAAGAGTAACTACCAGAAATTGATAGAAATCATCCTTGTTAAACAGTATAAAATTAGAAGTGATCCCATTCATTATACTCACGTGCCCACATTCAACCTCATTCCATAAGCCAAACTGTTATTAGTGGCATATCAATGATTTTCTATTTACAAATCCAATCCTGTTAATTTAAAGTTTATTAGAACTAATACAAAAGTAAAAAGGTCACCAGATATAAGACGAATACCAGTTAGTGGATTTCCTATATGCTATCAATAACCAAATTGAAAACATAATGGAAAAATAGGTTTCATCTAGATCAACAAAACAAGCAAGAAACAAGCAAAAGTAAATCTATAAAGTACTAATGTACTAAATTATTAAGAAGTGTGCCAGATCTAAATGAGAATTTTGCAAAAATAAAAATCTGTTAATGGTGATTACTTTGAAAAATAATTATCATCAGATAGGAGCATGTCACCCACTAAAATCTCAAGAGGGAGAAATGCTGAACTATTCACGTTAGCTGACCAGCTCTAATTTGTCAAGTACTTGATATTCGGCAAATGTGGCCATCTTCAAAGCGCAAAGCGGACCCCATCCCTTGGATATTTACCCTTATCCTGTCCAGTGTGTAGCGTCCTCTTCCACAGTAGAAGACCCCAGTGCCCTGAGCAGGAGGGTCAGCCCACACACTGTTGTGTATCAGAGTATCGTGAATTGCCTTACTGTTTCAAGGAATATGAACACCTTCATTTATTGAGCAAGAGTCCACCTGGGTCTCTCATATATTCAAACCATTTTGCTGTCAAAACTGCTTTGCAGGGCTGATCCTTTGTGTGTATAGCTCCAAAATGTTGTTGTAATAAATTTAGATGTAATGTAAAGGCATAAAGCTACATAAATTTTAAAGCAATGTGTTTGGTAATCCACCAAATGAAAAAACAAACAAACCATGCATGTCAAAGAGAAAAGGATTCTAGATAAGAATTTGGGAGATGATTATAGACATAGAGGGTAATCTGCAAGAAGACCTTAAGTTAAGATTGATTAAAGGGTTCCAAGAGCTTCGGCCAGTAATAAAGAATAGTGAGATTCGCATGGAAGGATAGAAGATAGGAATGCAGTTATAAGCGTAAGTAATTGCATTGTTCTGAGCCATCGGTTCCCAATAATTTAAAACAGGAAAAGAATCTGGAATGTTTGCTCTCAAGAAAAGATTGAGCTGTGACCCTCTCATAGGGTTGGACCTGGAAAGATATCTGCTAGGAATAAATATGACAGGGCACATATGCCTTTGAGGGGCTAGAAAAGTGAGTCTTTCAGCAGAAATGGATTAACTACTTAATATGTGGCAAGATGGAGAAAACTATAAAAATCTACAGATTCTTCACCCCTACCAAAAGAGCAAATGGAGAAGTTAACTTTATTTAATAGAACAAGTCCTTATATTACCAGGATGTCAGTACTATGATGCTTTCTGTATATTTTAACCCTTCTCTCTGACTTCCAAGTGCATATGTGTTCATTGTAGATGGAATGATCATTTTCTTGTTAAAATCAGAAGTGTGACTTTTACAGATGTTTTGCCATTTATGGAATTGCCCTTGAGATGTTCAGCATTTGAGGTGGAGACACCTGTTGCCCAGGTCCCACAACCCTGCCTTCCAGTGATTACACACTAGACATTCTTAAGAAATCTGAGAAGGTCTCACTTCTCAGATGATACAACATTTTGAGGGTTATGGGCTTGGTTTATTAGTTTAGGCAATTTTTTAAAACTCTATGAGCCACCATTTCTTAACCTACAAATGCTGATAATCATCATTTCCCATGTTTATTGTGAGTTTATGGGGATATAGCGGGTTTGTAAAATGTTCTACCCATTCCTCAAAAACTTAAACATAAAGTCCCCATATAACCTGTCAATTCCACTCCCGGTATATATCCAAAAGAAGTAAAAACACATGTCCACACAAAAACTTGTACACAAATGTGCATAGCAACATTGTTCATAGTGGTCAAAAAAGCAGAAACAGCCCAACTGTCTGTCAAATGATGAACGGATAAACAAAATGTGTTATATTCATACAATGGGACATTATTCTGCAACTAAAGAAAATGTACTGATCCATGCTACAATGTGGATGAACCTTGAAAACATGCTAAATGAAAGAACTCAGTCACAAAAGACCATATATTTATTGTATGAGTGCATTTATATGAAATGTCCAGAATTGGCAAATCCATAGAGACAGAAAGACGAGTGGTTTCCTAGGGCTGGGAAGGATGGAAGGAATGAGGAGTGACTGCTAAAGGACACAGGGTTTCTTTTTTATAAAATGTTCTGAAATTAGATAGTGATGATACTTACACAACTCTGTGAATATACTAAAAACTCCTGATTTGTACACCTTAAAAGTGGGACTTTTTGGTATGTGAATTATATCTCAATAAAGCTGTTATTAAAAATGATCTTATATTCTGTTATTTGTCTGTAATCCTATTATCAATATCTGTATGTAGGATAATGAGATGTATTCATCTGCTGTACTGGAATTTATATTGGTTTTAAACAATGAAGAACTTTTATAACTCTTTTTGCAGTTTCTCATGTATGGATATCAGGCAGAAAACTTCATAGAAAGAGACATGCCCTGTTTCTAGAAGTTTCTGTGTAGATTAAACTATAAAAAACCTGAGAAAATATACTCACTTGGAAAGCATGCCTTTGAGAAGCATTTCAGCAAGCTCTTATTTTCTATAAAAACAGGGAGCTTTTCTGAGTGAAGGAAAGAAGGTGTTTGGTTACTATCTGTTGAAATGCTGAGTAGGAACAAAGTTATCTAATGAGGAACCTGATAGGCTGGTTGGGGAGGGGGGGAAGGTTGATACACGAGAGTGACAAAATCCAGATCAGCCCACTCATGTAGTGATGTCTCATTAAGAGACTCACAGAAGAAAATTTACCTCATTGCAAAAACGTTTTCCCTCACTTCCCAAGTTCCCCTTAATCTGTTTGAACTGTTAACTTACTGCTAGTTTATGAGAACCCAGTACACCAGCCTGCAACTCAGCGATGAGACACACTCACAACACTCCTTCCTATTAAAATCTAAAACATTGATTAGTCAGCCACTGCTGAGAAGAAAAGACAAAACTAATTAGGTATGCTTTTAAGAATCAGCCTTATATTTGAAGAAACAGAGGAATTGAGAGAGAACAGAAAATGATAGGGCAGGGTGAAGACAGAGTAAAATACAAATTATACTGGCTTTTCTTGTTCACAGGTTTTGAATGCCCTGAGTGAGGATCTGATACTTTTTAAACATACTGCAATTATAAGGTTTCTAAAAATCCATTCAGATCATAACTCTACAGAGATGGAGTCTCCCTGAGGTCAATTACCATAGTATAATTCTTTGTATCTTCCCTTTCATATGACCTACATTATTTTTGGCCCACCTTAGTTTCCAAAATTCTGTTCTATCATCCCCATAAATATATACGTAGTTGTCAAACCATGCCCTGAATTTTGGGTTAGAAAATAAGATCATATATTTCTAGCACCAAACACAATGCCTGGTATAATAAATAATCAAAAACATTTATTGAATTAGTAGACAAAGGAATAAATAATATGAATACAAAGAACTTAAAGAAGGTACAATAATTTGATTTGAGAGACCGAGGAAACATCTGAAAACAAATACTAAGAAGTCATTACATAAAACATGGCACATGCATATATAAGAATACTTCACCATAATTTAATATGTTTACAAACAGTTTTATGACATAGGAGGATTCTTTTGTCTTGTTAGTAAATGAAAGAACACAAAGGCATATGTATAGTAATATCTCAGTTATGTTATAATTCAGAGAAGCCCATGAAAAGATGCTCAGCATCATTAGTCATCAGGGGAATGCAAATACAAACCATAAACAGATACCAATTTATACCTGGGTGGCTATAATAAAAAAGATAGATAATAACAAGTATTAGCAAAAATGTGGAGAAACTGGAAGCCTCATATATTGATGGATTGTAAAATAGTGCAGTCAGGCAGGCAGTTCTTCAAAAACAAATATAGAGTTGCTAGGTGATCCAGCAATTCCACTCCCAGGTATATACCCAAGAGAATTGAAAACATACTGTCAAAGACATGGGCATGAATGTTCATAAAAACCTTATTCATGACAGTCCAAAAAGTGGAAACAACTCAAATGTCCATCAACTGATAAACAGACAATGGGTGACCTATCCATACAATAAAATATTATTCAGCAATAAAAAGGAATGATACATGCTACAACATGACTAAACCTTGAAAACATTATGATAAGAGACCACATATTTTATGATACTATTTATATGAAATGTCCACAGTGAGTAAATCCATAGAGGCAGAAAGTAGATCCATGGTTGCCAGGGGCTGTAGTGTAGGAAAATGAGGATTAGTGTTGTTTAAATAGATATGACTAGTCTTCATGGGGAAATGAAAATCTTCTAAGACAGATCTGTGTTGATAAATGGACATCTTAGCAAATTTATTAAAAGCTCATTGAAATATACACGTGAAAGAGTAAATTATATACAAAATGTACCTCAATAAAATGTTTTTAAACTCATAGAAAAAGACTAACAGTAGGCATCTTGGGGTGGGTGATTTCTTCCCTAATTTTTTTTTAACTTTACAATGATTTGCAATTTTTCTACATAAAATTCTACAAATTCTTATACTAGTTTCCCCCAAAGTAGACCTGAGATGAAGAATTGTGTGAAAGTGATTCCTAAGTATTCCCAGAATAAACCAGAAACAAAGTGGGAAAAGGAGGCCAGGAAGGTAACGACACCAAGCAAAGATATGGCATCAGGCCAAGAGCCCAGAAGATTAACTATGACTCAATGCCATGGGGGAGGGGAGAGCTGGGGAATACAGTGTGGGTCCCACATCAGTCATCTGATCAGGAATATTAACAGGTACACGCACACACACACACACACACACACACATATATGCACACAGCACCACAACACCAGTTAGTCATTGGCTTTCCCTGCCACACCCCACTCACCTGCCAGGAGGAGTAAATTCCCAGGAACTTGTGGTTCTTTGTATGCCAGCCAAGTGGTGAGACTCACAGCCTAGCGTTAGTCTTCCAAAAAAGAGACACAAGTACTGGCTGTTGGGAGTAGAATTGCCTAAGAGCCCACATGCACAATAAATGGAATAAGGATTCCAGAAAATATGAATGAAGCCCTGGCAGCATCTACAAACATGTTTTAATTATTTAGGCAGAAAAAAGAAAAATATTTCAGAAAAACTCAAAACTATTCATAGTATATAATATATACAAAACATATAGTATATTAATGATATAATCTACATGTACATAGCAATAAAAGTTTAATGGTATTTCTGAGACATTCTATAAAGTTTGTAGAAAATCTGAAAAAGATGTGGTTACTGCTTTCTTTGAAGAAGAGAGAATTAAAGTAAAAAATGGAGCAGAAAGCAAGGAGTCATTAGTTCCACAGGGAAACTTGGTGGAGAGGGCTGCACTCTGGAAAAAGCATGGCTTAAAGGGCCTCTGGTGAATTTCTAGTTAGGTAGGAGATGGTCCTCCCTGCCAACTAGCATTCTGTTAGAGTGTATCTACACCTTTAATTCTTGTCAGACCCCAGAAGTGATATCTCTAAGTGCAAAAGTTTGGCATGCAAAATAAACTTTGCTGTATGGCTAGTTATTTTCTAAAAGTTTATTTCCAGAAGTTTATTTCCTTAAGATTTTCAGTGAATGACCAGTCAGTTTATAAAATATGGCAACTATGTAAATACCTTGAACTAATCTGAAAACACAAAAATGCCTGAAGAAAATGTCAGAATAACAATTCCCACATCTGGACATGCTTTCTTCACATTATTGCTTAGGAACATCATGACCACTGGGGGCATGATTTGTCCTCTAACACTCTAAAGTTGATCGCTCATGCAAAACCTCCTGTTCCCATGATTATTCCAGGAGGAGTAAAAATGTGACCTTTGGCTCTTATAGAGTGGCCTGTAGAATTATCCGAAGCTGGACAGGGGAAAAAAATCAGTGAGAAGCCAACTGGAAAAGCTACATACTATATGATTCCAACTACATGACACTCTGGAAAACTATGAAGACAGTAAGAAGATCAGTCTTTGCCAGGGGTTAAGGGGTTGGGGGGGGGGGGGAGTCAAGGAAAACTAGACAGAGCACAGAGGGTTTGTAGGACAGTGAAATTACTCTGTATGATAATGTAATGGGGGATACATATCATTATGCAGTTGTCAAAACCCATAGAATGTACACCAAGAATGTCAACTATGAACTTTGGGTGATGATGGGTCAATATAGGTTCATCAATTGTAACAAAAGTACCACTTTGGTGCAGGATTTTGATAGTGGGGAGGCTGTGCATGCATGCGGGCAGGGTAAATATGGGAAATCTCAGTACCTTCATCTCAATTTTGTTGTAAACCTAAAACTGCTATAAAAAATAAAGTCTATTTAAAAAAAAAAAAAAAAAGCAGAGAGCAAAATAAATGGTCCTCTCAGCTCTCAGTAGCCATTAATTCAATATGCCCATTCACCTAGATCATTGGCAAGGGTTAGGGTTAGGATAACTGGCAGGGCACAGAAATGAAAACGTAGGCCCCTCGTCAAAAAGATTATTACAAATTCCAAGATGGCAACAACAGGTCATTAAACTAAGTATAGGCCCCTCTAAACACCAGGTCCTATGTGACCGTACAGGACAAATGCCAATAAAGTAGCCCTGGCCACAGCATACCGTTGCCACTCCCCTGCTTAAAACACTTAGGGGCCCATTGTAAACAATAAGGAAGAAGTCAGAAGTCCTTAACTAGTGTTATATGGCCTTTGGGATCATTCCACCTCTCTTCATCTTCATTTCTCATAGCTCTACCCTACTCTCCATGTTCTAGTCACCTAGAGCTTCTTTTAGTTTCTTGAATTTTCCATGTTTCATCTCAGAGTCTTAGCATGTATTTCCATTTCCAAGACTCTAATTTCCTCAATTTTTTATCACTCTAACTGCTATTGATCATGCAGGTCTCAGTTAAGAGGAGAAATGATGGCTAAGTAAACTAATGTTTATATTATGTCTTACATAGTGTATCAAAATTTGACTATTTAAAAATACTATTTTAAACATTAATTTAGGAAAGAAAAAATTATTTTTATGCCATAAATAGCTTTCTAACTTTTGGATATGTAAATCTGCATTTTTACAAAGCAGGTTTACATGAAATTAGGCAGAGTGATGATTTTCAGTATAGTTAGTCCTGTTGCCAATTGTTGAAGAAGCACAAGTTACTGAATACTTGCTTTTGTTTACAAAATAGAAAAACAAGGCCTGCAAGGATGCTGTCTTCTGGATGAACACAATTTCCTGCCAATTTCTCCATTCTCTTAAAAATGAAAGATCCAAACAAGGCTTAGGCTACTCCTCCAAAAACATCATTTTTATATTATCATTTTGATCAAACTTCTCCAAAATTATTCAAATTATCCAAAATTAGCACCCATGCACTTAGAGAATAAGGTCTAGCCCCTCTCCTCAGGCTTGGAATTTGGAAGCTGTTCAAATCTGGCCTCTTAATCTTTTGGTCTCCTGACCTACACTTATCTTTAAGCCCAAGCAATCTACATCTTGAGACATTCTAAGGTTTTACACTGTATTGCCTCTGATCATGCTATTTTCCTGGTTTGTGAATGTCTTAATGTCTTTTCTCTGCCCACCCAATCCAAGTATTTAACAAATCATTTTTCATTAACACTAATTTTGTGGTACATTCCATAAAACAACTCATGCTCTGAACCTATATTCTGATATGTAGCTAGGGTGATCAAGCCATCCAGGTTTGCCCAGGACTGTACAATTTTACCACCAGAAGTTCTGCATCTCAGAACTCCTTCTATCCCCCAATACCCCAGGCAAACAGGAATGGTTGGTCATCCTGTAAATGTTGATGTAAATTATGAACTTATCTGTTTTTCACAGACTTAACGTAGGACTTTAAGCATAATGTTTACTCAGAAATATTTTTTATTAATTTCAATTGCATACATTTTGTATCACTGTATTTTTACACAGTCATTTTCACAAGTGATTTTCTGTGAATTCATCATAAGGTCCAAGTACTGTTGTAATTAAACAAAATGATCTGTCAGTTCCTGGCAACCTAGATATGAAAAGAAAAAGAGAAGCTCAAAGCCAAAATGTGAATAGCTTTTTAAAAAAATGGTAGAGTTAGGAAAAACTTTGTTAACTGAATCTGCAGCATATCTGTGACCACCAAGAAATACTTGAATAGGACTGAAGTTTATGGACAATTAATGTAGCTGATTAACATCTGTTATACCACCTTTATTTTTGGTGGTAATGGTAGGGTATTAAATCTGCTCTTTTTTCCTTGTCAAATATATTACATTAAAAATTACTTTGAATCCCCACGGGGGAAGGAAATATCATTCTGTAAGCTGTACGGAATTATGAAGTTTATCACTGTTAATATAAAAAGCAAAGCCAAAATCAACATTTTTAATCAAAAACTGACATCAGGTCAGGGCTTGAACTTGGCTCTTGAGAAAAGCAAGCAATCAAGACTAAGCAACAATGTTCCAGGCAGAGGGAAGAGTGTGTATAAAGACTTACAAGCGAGAGGCCAGGAAGCATATTCAAGGAGCTGAAGAGTTTATTTTGTTTGAGATAAAATGAGAAGAGGATTGCTAATGATAGATTAGTGATGAAGAATTAGAGTGGTGGATTCAGATCCCAGAGGGTCTTACAAACAAGATCATGGAGTTTGGAATTGATTTGAAGAGCACTGGAGAGACATCAAAGCATTTCAATAGAGAAGTGGATGTCAAGTTTTCATTTTCAGACAAACCACTCAAATAACAAAAGGAGAGAGTGCATTGTTGATGGGTCAAGTTGGAGGCAAAGTCCAGTACTGAGGCTGTTACAGGTCATGGTGTGACAAAGGGAGACTGGAGAGATGTTTAAGAAGTAGAATACATGTCACTTAACAACTCATTGGATATGGGGTGGGGACATGGGAGAAAGAATGGCTGAAACTCACATTAAAGTGTCTGGTTTCAGCAATCAATAGACCCTGTGCCCTTCACAGGTATGGGAACTCCGGAAGAGGGTTGGGTGGTGTTGGGAGAAGACGATAAATTCAGCTGCTTTATATATTGACTCCTACATTGAAAAAAGTTTACAAGGAACACCAGTTTACAGTGCCATGTTTATAATCGAAACAAGTAAGTTTCAAAACAAATGCTTCCATTTGTACAAAGTAAATGCAGGAAGTCAGTGGGACAGAGGTGTCAATTTTTAGTAAGTCTACACTTTTAGTGATAAAATGCCCTGTGTTCTAGGGAAGCTTTTTTTTTTTTTTTCTGTAAACTTTCTCAGTGATAGCGAAAATACCACACATCACTTTCAAAAGCCATTTGACCAAAACATAGGCCAGGTTGCTGCCCATGTATGAATTCCTGAGAATCCAAAGAAAGTCAAAGGAAAATAATAGCCAGAAGGAAAGTTATAATTTTAACTACATAAGAATCCTAGAGAATATCTGGATGATAACACACCAACTCAATGAGATTATTAAAAAAACAACAACAAAAAAAAAAAAACAGATGCTCTCAATGAGCATATTTTTTCTTAACATGAAAAAGTGTTACATTCTATTTCAAGACTCTAGGCCCCAAAACAATCAGTGTTGCAGTAGTATAACAAAATCTTTCACAAAATTTAAACTTGTAGAGCAAATGTTATTGATGCCCCACCCTTGACCTTCACCTCTGCTTGTTGAAAGCTGCCTGCTGGGAATACCTGTAAAACTCTGCCTAAGGGTTTTTTTCTGGATGAAGGAGCAAGACTTTCTCACGCAGGACAAGCTGGAAATACCAGAAAGTTAATGCCCCTGGAAGCAGCCCTTACCAATGACCAATGAGATGCTGGTGGGCAAATACATCAATCTCATAGGCCCCAAATGGGATAGCTCTGAGGGGTGTTCTACACTGTCTCCCAAAATCTTCTGACAGGTTCGAGCCTGGTTATGGGTAGTGGGCAAGCATTTGAATGCATGTGGTTTATTTTAGAGGTGTTTCCAGGAAACTAGTAGAGAAATGTAAAGTGAGATAGGGAAGGGGAGGTATCCACTTCCACAGTGCAGATTACCACTGTGGACAACTTGAGTTCAGTCCTGCTTGGGACCTCTGGGAGACAGCAGAGAACATGCCTCAGAGTTATCCCAACAAAACTGGTGAAGCTGTGGTATTTATGTACCAATGCCCATTGGTCAAGGTGAAGGGTTGATCCTGGCAGATGTGTACTACTTGGCATTTCCAGTCTGCAGCATGGGGAAGCCAGGAAGATTGCAGTGTCCTGAGAGGCAGAGAGTATGTGCTAGTAGATAAAAGCCAATGGGTCAAGGTGCACAGGAATGGTAAATGCTAGGGGGCACTGATGACATCTACTACAGAAAGGCACAAACCCCACAGAAGGGTGCCAGAGAGCAATTCCCAGTGGCTGAATGAGGTAAGTCCTAAAGGACCAGCAGGAGCCAGTAGGGTTTGGGGAGGGCTGTGGAAGAAAGACCGGGACATTAGGTGGAAAAGAGTCAGTCTGAAGGAGGTCCATTAGGTGAGAGGCTATTGGACCCATTCAAAAGAGAATTGGTGCAGGTGTGATGCCAGGGAGAGGAAGGAGAGCTAAAGAGAAATGTAATCAAGAGGATATGATGAATTATGTGAGAGTAAAATTCCTGAAAAGAAGGTGATTCTTAGATTGATGGTTGCCAGAGGGGAGAGGGGCTGGGAGGCTAGGTGAAAAAGGTGAGGGATTAAGAAGTACAGATTGGTAGTTACAAAATAGTTACAGGGATGTAATTTATAGTATAGAGAATATAGTCGATAATATTATAATAACTATGTATGGGGCCAGGTGGGTACTGAAAATATCAGGGGGATACTTTGTAAAGTATATGATTATCTGACCACTATGCTGCACACCTGAAACTAATACAAAATAATATTGAATGTAAATGGTAATTTAAAAAATTAATTAAAAAATTTAAAAAGGTGATTCTTAGATGTCTGCTTCGAGGAACCAAATGGCTATACCATTATCCATGAGAGACACAGAGGACAGACCATTTTTGCCCCAGAGTGAGCACCACAAGTTAATTGTTTTAACACATATTGAGTTTGAGGCCTATGGGGTACTCGAGTAGAGATATGCTATGGATGTTACTGGTTGGGAACTCAGAAGCAATCTGTGCTGAAGGTAGAGATTTGATATCATTAGAATATACAAAAAATAACTCCACAAAGATTTATTTTCTTTTTCAATTCTAGTTTACATTAAATATTATTCTGTATTAGTTTCAGATTTACAGCATAGTGGTTAGACAATTATGTACTTTGCAGATATTTCAAGTATCCATCTGGCACCATAGTTATTACAATAACTATAGAGGAAGAGAGAAGAGTTGGTGATTGTACATGAGGGACCAGAGAAGGGAAAAATAGAATGGGGGGAATATTCTCCATTTGGTCTCCAAGATTGAGGTTGAGTTCTGTGGTTAAGGCCCTTAGGCTTCGATGGGAGACTCCGCACTCAAGCTTCAAGTCAAGATGAAAAAGACTGACCCAGAACTGGGAGCTGTCCACACTTCCCTGCTTCTGCAGAGAAACCTGCAGCATGCTTGTGGAGTACAGGGTTTGGCCTTTGTACTGATCTGGGTAATGGGTAGAAAGGTAAACTGAAATAACTCCAGAGAAGATAGCATGATCTACATGACAGCCAAAAGCAACTCTATCCCAGGGGTGAAAAAAACAGATCCAGAAAAGAAGAGGGGGTGCAGTTCTGTGAAAGAGACAAGATCCTGAGTAGGCTGAGTAGGGAAAGGGAAAGAAAGAGAGGAGAGGGAAGAGAGGAGAGTGGAGAGTAGAGACAAATGATGCGAAAATAGTTACCATGCTGTGATGAGTAGGATTTAGGGACTTAGATCATTGAAAATTTTTTGTGTCATGGAACTCAATTTCACTTTAATTCTTTGAAGTGCAACAAATTCTTTAAAGTGTAACCTAATTCTTTTATTTACTTTTCTACTTTTGGAGGATGTTGGATTTGTGCTTATTTGAATGTGACACTCAGTTGGACTGGATAGGAAGAGGCTTAGCTTTACCCAAGTTATACAAAGGAAATGAGAGAAATAATAAAGATTTGCTAAAACGGAGGTCCAACACTTGGTGGATGTTCATTTGATGGTTCTCAATGTGTTGTCTTGCTTTCCATGAAGATCCTTGCTCTGTTACCAACTTGTGAGAACCCTAAGAAGGGACTGCAGCTTCTATTTATTCATAGTGTGTGCATGCTTTATTATCTCTTTGAGGGCAAGGACTGTCCATACAGATCCAAGCTTCTTAGCAGCCCTTGTAGAGTACAGGATCAATTAATAAACCCTGAGATAATGAATGGATAGATCTGCATGGGGTCACATTATCAGCTAAAGTGAAAATGAAATCAATGGCAAGGATCTCCCTTAGTCCTAATCCAGGGAATATTGGGGGAAAGAGCAGTAGGAGCATCTTATTGGTGTAAAAGACTCCATTCCTCAAATTGCTTTTAGACCTCTTGAGGCTCAGTTTTACTTTTTAAAATCTTAAAACTCCATCTGGATCCAACAGTAAATTTAGTCATTGTTTAATTTAGGTGCCACTTTCACTTTCAAATGAAACCTGTCTATCAGTCAGAATTTAATAGCTTAAATATGTTAGAAAGACATTTAGGAAAACATAGATGTTGCTCAAAATGTGGTGATTAAAAATGCCACATTGTGAAATTACCTCATTCAATGTTTCTTTCCAATCTGTTTCATATTTCCTTTGTTCTTCTTGTTTCCCTCAACAAGATGCTCAAATACTTTTCCCTCAGTAAGTATAAGTATTAATTTGATTAAGTGAGATTTTCTTCTTATAGTTGCTAATTCATGAACTATAGTCATAATTCCTATAAGTTTTATGGATTACACTTAAAATACTGGAAACATCTTTAAATGCTTAGCTATCACCTACTAAGAGTTTAGATTACAATCTGTATAAATGTGTTTCTGGCAGACTATACTTTTTTGCCCCTTTGCATTTTGACGGTGAACAATTCTCACCTCTACCTGCATTTAATGCTGCTTTATAAAGAACTTTATTTCTCTTATCATGGTTTTCATTGTTTCAAGTGATAATGGCTACAGAAGTCCCAGGAGATGGTGGACAGTCACTATGCACAATTTACACAGCTCATTCACAGGCAATATTTTCTGTCCAGAGTTCCCTGAAACAGCCAAATCTGAACATGAGTGGATAGAAGAAGACTGCTGGTGGTAATTACAGCACAATAGTTGATTCCATGCTCTTTGTTTAATTAAAGGCAAGTTAAGAAGATATTCCCACCATTATTTAGTGTTCAGAGACAGGTCAGGTGATGTTGAGTTGCCCAGGGGAAAAATTCATGAAGCTAACGGAATCAGAATTACAGGCAAAGAAAGAAACAATTTGAGGTTGTATTCAGGATTTAAAAATCTCCATCTTCTTTTGTAAATATATATTTTAAAAATAGCTATGAAGGAATGTAATCTAGTTCTCATTGTTGGCTGTTTGGTTACTATTAAAATCAGGCCATGTATAAAAATACAGCTTGTCACAGTGACATTATACTCTACTTTAAATTTATGTTTGTAGCCAAAAAACTGGGCCTACAAATAACTTGTAATCTTACAGCACCTTTCAACAAAGTTCTGAGCAACCAGTGCAAAATCTTAGCAGAATAACTAATATTACAGGCTACAATGAAAAAATAAGGAAAATAATCTCATTTTGATTTTTCTTAGGGTTTTTGGTTCAAAAACACTAATTTTATAATTAAATCAGTCATCTGTATTAAATTATATCTTGTGGATTAAACAGACTATCACACATACTCCTTGACTTATGATGGGGTTAGGGCCTGATAAACCCATTATAAATTGAAAATATCATAAGTCAAAAATGCATTTCATATACATGACCTACCTCGTCTACCTTAAACATGCTCAGAATAGCCCACAATTGGGCAGAATCATCTAACACAATGACTACAATATAGAGTGTCTGTTGCATCTTCTGGTGTTAAGTCCTGGGGAAAGAAAAATACTAAAAACAGACAAGGCCAATACCCTCAAGAAACTTACCCCCTTTTGAAAAGAAAGGAGGCTCTTTTTCAATATACAAAAAAATCATAAAAAAACATTTCTTATATAGAGGTACACACTCTTTTGGTTTATAAGTAATAAAAATTCACTTCAAACTAGCTTAATCCATTTGAGGGCAGGCAACTTTGCTGGCAGCACCCATTTTCCTATATGTCAAATTCAGCAAACAGGTCCTTCTCCATGGCCTCAACTCAACTCCACTCCAACCCATACCTCAAGGACCTGGTTGGCAGACACACCACATGAAAGCAGGATCATAGCCCCTGCACTTGTCAGACATTCTAACTCAAGTATTCTCCCTCAAGGGTTGAGAAGGGAGGTATTTTCAGGATAGTCCCAGGAACACCAAGGGATCATTAAGGCCTTTATAAGTCAAGGGAACCAAGGACCAGAACACAACAATTCATGAGTGAGGAGTTCAGTACATCCGAGGCAGTATTGTCACCAAGGGAATAAAAATTGATTTTCGGAGAAGGAAAATAAAACATTATTTTTATATATGACATGAAGATATACATATACTACATAAGTAGATAAACAGTACATATGTGCTATTGAAATTTCATGGTGAGGGCAACAATTAGGAGAAAAAATGTCTAAAAAAGTTCCTTAGAGCCCCGGCTGGTGTGGCTCAGTGGTTAGAGTGTCAGCCTACACACTAAAGGGTGACAGGTTCTATTCCCGGTCAAGGGTATGTACCTTGGTTGCAGGTTAGATCCCTGGCCTCGGTTGAGGTGCATGTGGGAGGCAACCAATTGATGTGTCTCTCTCACATCAATGTTCCTGTCTCTCTCTCTCTCCCCATCCCCCCCCCCCTCTCCCCCCATCCCCCCCCCCCCCTACTGTCTCTAAAAAATCAAAGAAAAAAATATCCTCAGCTGAGGATTAACAACAACAACAAAATGTTCCTTAGAAAAAAAGGTTAAGAAACACTGGAGCCTGTAGTGGATGCTGTGGTGTTGCTTCCGGGCTCCCTCACCCCTGGTGGAACCACTCCCAGATGTATGCACACTGGCTACTGAGAACTCCCAGATGAATCCTCCCAGAATTTCCCTTTGCAGTAAAGGACCCACTTTTCCCAGGGAGGCTATGCTCCCACTTCTCCTTTTCTATTTCTTTCCTCCATGTTTATTCCATCTCTGTCAATGTCGAGCTAGTCCATGCACTTGTTCATTCTGCACAGTTCTCAGATCCTTTTTAGACCTTCCCCCAATCCACTGTTTGTTTTGCAAACTGAACTTTCCCTTTCCCTTCCCCTGACCCTTTTCCAAGCACCACTTCCATCTGAATACTCTTCATCAATGTTGATGCCTTTTCTCCTACTACTCTTGTAAGGACTCTGAGGGATAGAACATTGGCTCATTTTCTTTTCTACTCAGGACCTAGTACTGTTCATGGCAGGAACAGGTGTTCAATAGCTGTTAGGTGGATCAAACTAATTTATAGAACATCTTTGCAAGTTCTTTGGACAGGTTGCACCCTGTGAGAGCTGAGAAGGCCACAAAGCAACTTCTAACTATTTCAAAGTTGGTTTATCCACTGAAAAGAGCAAATTCTACTTATTTTCATACTCCCACAGGCACCAAAAGCAGGAAAACAAAAATACCTAAAACACCCTGTCCAAGCTATAATCCACTTGTCATAAGTAAGACATTTTAAAATAAGTCAAATATTATGAGAAAAAATATATCGGTACTGAAATACCTGTGGTTAAACTCAAGTGATAAACATAAATAAAATATAAACAATGCTGATGTCCTCTTTCAGAATATCTACAGTTTACAGAGTTGTTGTTGTTTTGTTTTGTTTTAAATATATCTTTATTGATTTCAGAGAGAGGAAGGGAGAGGGAGAGAGAGATAGAAACATCAAAGATGAGAGAGTCATTGATTGGCTGCCTCCTGCATGCCCCCGACTGGGGATCGAGCCCACAACCATATATAGAATTTAAAATTTTCCCTGACCAGGAATCGAACCATGATCTCCTGGATCATAGGTCAATGCTCAACTGCTGAGCCATGCCTGGCTGGGCCACAGTTGTTTTTATCTACTCTGACCCTTTTGAGGCTCAGGCAGCCTAAATAATATTTTACCCACCTTAAAAAAATTAAAGTATTTTAACAAGTTCAAGTGACTCCCTCAAGGTTGCAGAATAATGTATGGAGAGAATTGAAACCTAAGCATCTTATGCCTAGTCCAGTGGTTAATAATAAGGGATACATTTGCTGCCTAGATGACATTTGGCAATATCTGGAAACATTATTTGGTTGTCACAAGTGCAGGAAAGGTGCTACTGGCATCTACTGAGAGAGACCAGAAATGTTGCCTAGCATCCTGCTATGCAGAGGAAAGACCTCCAAACTAAGAATTACCTGACCCAAAATGTCAATAGTGCTGAGGCTAAGAAACCCTGATCCGGTCCAGTGTGTTAGCCATCATATCACATTCCTTTGAGTAGACAACCTGGCTCTTAAATAGGTAAAGAACTATAAAAACATTGGACACAAAACTGCTTTATAACACCAGAGCCATGAGCCACATGCAGGTACTGTGCATATAAAATATGCCTACTCCATACTGAGGTAAACTGTAAGAATAAATTGCACTCTGGGTTTTCAAGACAGTGTGAAATAAAGCACATAAATTCGTGCAACATTTTTATATTGATGTGTGTTGACATAATATTTTGGATCTACTGAATTGAATAAAATAATTTAAATTAATTTTACTTGTTTCTTTTTACATTTTTAATGTGGCTCTGGGAAAATTTTAAATTCTATATATGGTTGACGTTTGTGGCTTGCATTAAATTTCTTTGGATATTGGTGCTATAGAGATTACTGCTATAGAAAATATCTAGTTGAAACAGCATACATCATATCCATTACACAAAGTAGCATGAAATCAGACTATTTCAAAATAGCCAAAATAATGTCCCCACAACAGTGATGTCCACATCCTCATGCAAGAAACAATGAATGTGTTACTTTACATGACAAAAGGTACTTTGCAGATGTGATTGAGAATCCTAAGATGGGGAGATGATACTGATATCTGGATGGGTCTTCATAAGGGAAAGAGGGAGGCAAGAGAGTCAGTGAAGATGTGACAATAGAAGCAGTGTCTGAGAGAAACCAGAAATTATTGTGATGCTGGCTTTGAAAATGGAGAAAGGGGCCACAAGCCAAGGAATGCAGGCACTTTCTAGAAGCTGGAATAGGCAATTGAAAAAATTCTCCTCTAGAGCTTCAAGAAGGAATGTAGCACTGCCAACACCTTATTTTTAGCCCACTGATACTCACTTCAGACATCTGAACTCCAGAACTATAAGATAATAAATCTCTACTGTCTTAAGCCACTAAGTCTGTGGTAATTTGTTACAGCAGCCACATGAAACCAATACATTATACACACAGAGATAGATTACATTGCACATCAGCTTTTCTTCAAAATGGAAGGTTCTACCAAAATATATTACCCTATTTTAGTAAGTAGAAATCTATATGACTATGATTAAGCACACACACTGATACAGCTTATATATTCGGGGGGGGGGGGTATTCTATACCATCTCCACATTTATAACACAATGGATTCCCTAAAACTACTTTACCCGATGAATTATTGTACATTGTACTTGGCCCATACATGATTAACTGATTTTCACAACATACATGGGGCTACAAGTAGAAATCACTAAAGAGAAAAAAAAAAGATGAAGCTAAGATATAAAAAATTGATTGTCCTATATAACATACTTTCTTGAGAGCTTGCTTGGAGGTTCTAGCAGAGAGAAGCTACTCAAATACCCTTGACCAAAGAATGGCCCTCTCCTCTATTGGGGAAGGTCACCCAGGAAGGACACACATGGAGCAGTGAGGGAGGAAGGGGACACCTGCCTAGCCAGCCATATCAGCTGATCTGGTGATCAATTGTATGATAGATGTCACAGCCAGATCACTCTTACATCCTATAACATACTTTCTTCATACACAATACCATGTCCTGTGGATAAATGGATGGTCATTACCCAGCTGATGCTATGAGATTCTCACATGAAAGCAAATTGCTTTGAGTGAACAACAATTACATATACAAAGAAGAGGACATTTTATCTAAACACCTAAATAGAAGTACAAGCATAGTCACTGTAAATTCTACATTTGTATAATATTTAAGCTAATGTGATCACAGGCAAATAAAGATGTTTAAAATGCAGGTTAACCCAATTCACAATCCTCCACATTTGAGTGTATAGCAGGAGAGTTAATCCTTTGGATAATATCACTTTTCAAGGAAGGTGGGCTTTAGTAAAAAAAAAAAAATTAATAGGATAGATTAATAATACCCTAATCTCCTTAGTAACTGATGCTAATTTATGAGAACTATAAACTTTAATCTATTTCCAACTTTAAAAGCAGAGAATATAAGTCAACCAGAAAAGTATTTATGACTAGCTACCAAAATTAAAATTGATCCTCTTTTGGGCAGAAGCAGCAAGGGCTCTGGATTGGGAGGAAGATGTAAGACCTAGTCCCATTTTTGGAACCAAGATACTATGCAGCTGTAAGCAAGTCCTTTGGGCTCTTAAATCTTGATTTTCTCCTCTACAATGTTTAATTATTGGACCAGTTGGGTGTCTCTAAGCCTCTTTACAGCTCAAAAACAATTTATACTTAAACACTAATGCAGGTTTGTTGTGTTAATTTCATTTTGTTAACATATAAAAGAATAACTTATAAAGACATTTCAATCTTATGTTGTGTCCATGACAATGCCTGTCTGTTGACTCAATGAAAAGGGGCAGCATGATTTGACCTATAGTTTATTCAGTATTTAGGGATGTGATGTCTTCACTTGGCTTGTAGTGAAAATGTTGACATGGATTACTGCCCTCTAATAAAAATGATTTTCATTACGCTTGGCCAGAAATCTGTGTGCGATGAAGAGTAGGGTCCAGACAGCAAATCAGCATATCAGCTTTGGCAGCTTTGCCTTCTCCCTTCCTCCTAGCAATCCCCTCCCCCCTTCTATCCTTGCCCAACAACATTAATCAAAACCAAGGCTTAACTATAAATAGGTGCTGGAATTGACTTAACTAACTTTAACATGGAGGGAAAGGGCTGGGGTAGGTTCCAACTTGGCTACATTTCGCTTCATTCCTGAAGATTTTCCAGCAAGGTCTAAACCTCCTGCTGCCCTCTTCTCCTTCACAGTCTGCACTATCCTTCTACATTATAACTACAGACAGAACTTTACTTCTTACTTTATAGGATAATCTCATTGCCTTAATTTGCAACATGTCATGCCTGTGCTCTATCCCAAAGAGATAAATAGATAAAGTCATAGAGAGATGTCCATATAAGTCATTGAAAAATGTCTAAAGGTTTTAGTTAGTCTGATCAATACTTCAAATGTAGAATTTGGCTAAAATAAAGCAGGTCTGTGGCAGCTTTGGTTATAAATTTAAAAAGATGAAACAAAATCACAATCAAGTAAGGGCAGGAAGATAATAAGAAAGCATCTAAAGGAGTTGAACTATCAAGAAAAAAATTGAAACTCAATGAAAAAACTCATTTCTTTGCGTAAAATTTCTTCTATGATTTATGAGTAAGAAAGAATTTTTTAAGTTCATGCTGTATAGTGTCCTCTCTACTCCAAATATGTAGTTGTGATAAATTAAATATAAAAAGAGAACATGAAAATACAACAGCTAAATACAAACTAAGACATATACCCTCAAAAACCAATAGTGGTCAGTGTGACATCACAGCCTGCTGGGTGCTGGGACCTTAAACAGGCATTAGGAGGTGGAAATGTCTTTCCATTGGGGGATTAAAATTCCTCTACTTAATATGAAGAGCTGAACCCAGACTCTAGGCTTAAAGATGGACTGGATTTGGACCCCCCTGCTTGTTATAGGAAGTTAAAATCAACTATTGCCAATTAATTCCAGGATTTACCATTGGTTAGCAAGAGGGAGGATATGACTTTGTTCCATAAGGAACATTTGGCAATGTCTGGAGTCATTTTTGGTCATAAGTGAAGGGAAAGAAGTGCTACTAGTATCTAACAAGGAGAGGCCAAGACTGCTATTAAGTACCCTACAAAGCACAAAACAGTACCTCACAACAAAGCATCACCTGATCCAAAATGCCAGCAGTTTCCCTATTGAGAAATCCTGGGTTATATGAAGCTTTAGACCTACGGATGCAAGATCTGTCTAGACCAAGATTTGTATCAAGCAGCTACTTGCTTAGAATCTGCCTCTGCAATATTTCTAATATCACTATGGGACAGGAGCTCCAAACCATCATAAAAGATGCAGGCCTGCCCTGGGGGCCCAGGTGGAAGTCAACTGGAAAATTCCAGACACAAAGCAATGCCAATAAAAAAGAGAGGAAAGATAGCGAAAAAGGGAAATATGACCCAGGATCATAAGTAGTGAGTTACCTAATGGGTAAAGAGATGATGTCAGAAATTAACATTTTAATAAATGGATCAATACTCAGGTTTAAGGTTAATTATTCAATGTTACATACAAAATTGTACATTTGTTCAGTTTATATAGCTTTGAAATGTTAAGAGGAGTTTATTGGCGGTATATTGTTTACTGGAGCTAGTTGTGTTTCTTTGGTGTGTGTTTTTAATGGACATATTCATATAATGTAAAAATTTGAATTAATATGTAAAAATTTTTAAAAGAAATATTTTTATAAACAATAAATAAAACTGAAAACAAAAAAAATTCAGTTGACTCATAATCTAAAGGGCTACATGTTAAATCTCAAAATGCTGGCCGTCCAGAGCGAGAACAGACAACCTGATAGACTAGTGAAGGATTTTGTGAAAATTCATTTTAAGAAACCACTTCTAAAATAGATATATAAGGATTTTCATTGTTAGCCAGAGAAGTGCTTGACTTGTGGCAAATCTTCACATCCCTTCCAAAATGATGATATGATTATTTAGAAAGAAGAAATGTTCTTCTGATTCTAGTTTATGATAACTGAAGAGACGTCAGAGAATATTATGCATTGGCCATTTTGCTATGAAAAGTGAACTCAGAGAGGTAGCTTATATTTTACTCCCAACATTTGAATTTCAAAAAAATGTTCAATGTCTGTGGTTAGGAATTTGTTCTGCAGATGTATTAGTCATCTCCGCACTTTATTAGATGTGACAACCAAAATAGCTCTTGCTGTTGTAATCTCATAGTTCCCAGTACAGTAACATCTTGAAAGAAAAAAAGAGAAAGAGAATGAAAGTGCAAAAATAAGTGAGATCTAGAAAAACACAAACAAAAAAAGTTCACTCAAATTACAAAACATGTGAACCCAAATTACAAATAATATAACACAGAAAAACACAGTCAATCATTTTAATATTCAGAATATGAGTTCACTCTGATAAAATTAATTTTATAAAATACCTTGGCAAAATCTCTCTAAAAAGTATGTTTAAAATGTTCAGGAAAATAAAAGATAAAATCCCACCTACAAAAAGAGAAGAAATTATGACACAAAATAAGGCAAAAATAAGGAAAGAACAGGTGAGTATAACTTTCAACAATAAAGATAAATTTTTAAAAATAAATTAATTAAAATTTGAAAAATATATAGTTTTTAAAATTAAAAATTCAAAGAATGAGATAATCTTTAGACCTGAAATAGCTGAAAAATGAATTAGTAAACTAGATTTTGGTACAAAGAAATTTGCCCAGAAGTCCGCAGAAAGAAAAAATTAACAATTGTGAAAGAGCACTTAAAAATTAGGAAAGATTATTTAAGAACTCTAGCTTTAGAGGTTTATTAGAAATTTAGAGCCTCTTATTATAAATTCAAAAAAATGTCTGGAACAACTGATAAAAGGTATTTGAACACGAATATATAAGAGTTTTCCAGAATCAAAGAAAAATGAGAATCCTCAGTAGGAAGTGTTCTATTCAGCAGCACAAATACACATAAATCCCATACCTAGACATATTTTAGTAAAATTGAAAAATATCAATATTAAAAACCAGCAGAGATAAATGGTAGCTTAACCTAAAAAGAAGTGACTATAAGACAGAGTAAATTTCTAATCAGCAACAGAAGCTAATAGAAGAATCTAGAAAAATACCTTTAAAATGCTGAAAAGCAAGGACCTACAAACAAGACTACTCTACCCAGCAAAGCTGTCACTTAGAATTGAAGGAGAAATAAAGAGCTTCCTAGGCAAGAAAAAGTTAAAGAAGTTCATTACCCCTAAACCAGTGTTATAAGAAATGTTAAAGGGACTTCTTTAAGAAGAAAGAAAAAATAGAGGAACATAATTATAAAGAATAAAATGGCAATAAATACATACCTATCAATAATCACTTCAAAAGTAAATGGATTACATGCTCCAATCAAAAGACTTATGGTAGCTGAATGGCAAAAACACAAGACCCATATATATTCTGTCTACAAGAGACCCACCTCAGAACAAAAGATACACACAGACTAAAAGTAAAGGGATGGGAAAAGATATTTCATATAAATGGAAATGAATAAAAAAGGTGGTGTAGCAATACTTACATCAAACAAAATAGACTTTAAAACAAAGGCTCTAAAAGAGACAAACAAGATCAATCCAACAAGAGTATATAACCCTTGTAAACATTTAGGCACCCAACATGGGAGCATCTAAATATATTAAGTAAATCTTGATAGACATAAAGGGAGAAATTGACAGTAATACAGTCATAGTAGGGGGTTTTAACACCCCATTGACATCAATGGATAGATCTTCCAGACAGAAAGTAAAAAAGACAGCATAGGAAATATAGTTAATAATATTGTATTAACTATGTATGGTGCCAGATGCATACTTGAAATATCTAGGAGATCACTTTGCAAAGTATGGTTAGATATGATTATCTAACCACTGTGCTGTACACTTGAAACTAATACAGAATAATATTTAATGTAAATTGTAATCAAAAAATAAAATTTGAATAAAATGACAGTTAGGCCCAGATGGTTTCATAGCTTGTTCAAACTACTTCAAAAAATGGGGAAAATTACCCAATTTTATGAATGAAGCTAAAATTGTCTTTGTACCAATTTGATAAGGACTGTATGAAAAATTAAAATGGGAGAGCTACTTGACAGTGAAAATTGATGCCAAAATCTGAAAGAAAATATGGCAGAATTTTTTAAATCTATCATGATTCAAGGTTTTAAAAATCCAGAAGTGTAATATACCATAGTATATTAAAGGTGAAAAACCAAACCTGCATCCCACTGTATTCAGGGGGAAAAAAATTCATCACTCATTTGTTATTTTAAAAATTCTTAGGAAACAAGAATTAAAGAGACCACTCTCAATTTGATAATTATTTTTTTATACCTAGGACAAGCCCAGCTGAAGTGGTTCGGCTGGCTGAGTGTAGTCCATGAGTCAAAAGGTCACTTGTTCAATTCCTGGTCTAGGCACATGCTCGGGTTATGGGTTTGATCCCCAGTAGGGGGCATTCAGGAGGCAGCCATTTGATGTTTCTCACATCAATGTTTCTCTCCTTCCCTCTTCCTTCCTCTCTCTCTCTCTCTCAAATCATTAAAAACATATATTTTTTAAAAAACTAAGACAAAATGATAGATCGCTTTCCCTCAAACATTTTCTGAAGGCCATAACCACTATAAACAAAACAAAACAAAAATAATAGTTAAGAGGCATAAGAACTAGGAAGAAAGGGATAAAACAGCCCATATTGGTGAAGATATGATGATCTTCCACAGAAAATCTGAAGAACTTATAAACAATTAGGACAAATAAGAGAATTCAGCAAGGTTGCTTAATCAAGATCAATGCACAATAGTCAATGGCCTTACCATATACTAGTTATGAAGGAAATACATTATACAAAATATCAAGATAATTATAAGGTTCCTAGAAATATGTGTAATAAAATTAGTACAAGGCTTATTGAGAAAATTTTAAAATATTGCTAAGAATAGAAAACATTGCTTTAGTAAATGGTGAGGTATACTGTTTCATGATTGGAAGACTCAATATCATACATAGGTCAATTTTCCTAAATTAATATATAAATTCAAAGCAATTCCAAATAAAATTCCAACATGATTGCTCAGGTACTTAATAACCTTATCATAAAATTTATAGGAAAGAAGGGTCCAAGAATATAGAATAGAATATTATATAACAGTTAACATGAATAATTAGAACTGTGATGAGCAAAGAAAACACATTGCAGAATGTTACCTATAAATTAATACCACTTATAGAGATTTTTTAAAACTATGCAAATGCTTGGTTTAGTCATAAATTTATAAGTATACAGGTCACAATAAATTGTTTTTATTATCATGCTTCTTCCAGCTGTAATGAATAATAGTAACACAGTGGTATCAACAATGTAATTAAGCCAAAGTGATTAGGAACAAAAACCTGCCTCCAAGTGTTGGCTCTGCCCTTACTGGTTTTGTAACTTTGAGCATATTATGTAATCTCTGAGCCTCAGTTTCCTCATCTGTAAAGGGAAGATTAACAGAATTTACATAAGATTAATGGGGGAACAAAATGTAATTACTGATTTAACTCACTCAGTACCTGGTCTGGTAAGTAATAATCCCTCATTAAATGATGATTGTTATTGTTACTGTAGAAACCGTTTCCCCAGTGGAATTCAGGGACTGTGGTATTAGCAAGCTCCAAGCCTTTGGGTAGCATGCACCATTCAGAAGAAAGTTACTGCTTCCCCAAATTTCAAATGTTAAAGGTCACTTCTCCAATCAACTCACTGTCTTTTGTGTCTATTTTTACACCATAGGTAAACTTTCATTAACAATGTAGTATAAAAGTACACTGAACAACACTGTTAAATTTGAAAAGAAAAAAATTGAAGATGAGCCATTGTCTTTGCAAGAAATCACTTTGCTCTCCAATTGTTTATTAAGCCACAACTGTGAAAAGGACTGATGTGTGTAATATTTGAGATTGCAGAGGGAAAAAAAATGTACTAGGTGAATCCAACTGTCACCTAAAATGTTTGACATGGAGGAAAATATTTATGATTTTGCTGTCAAGGCAAAGTTTCTGAAATAATAATCCAAAGTGATTTCACAGACAATTATTTGAAAGTTACAGAAAAAATTATATTACTATAACATTGGAAAAGCAATTTTCCCCCAATATCATCTTCTGATTCAGGAGAGATATAAGTAAATCTATAAAAAGGGAATTGCATTATCTACTGTTGAAGATTTAAAGGATTTCTTAGTGAAAGCCTTTCTAGTCTTTTTATAAAAGCTTCCTTGTAAAATACTATGTTTTGGGTATATTTTGCATCTTTGCAAAAAGCAGCAAGACTATGTTCCTTTCTGTGGTACTCTACAGCAAGTTGATTATCAGAGCACAAAGAAATTCTAACCATACACAATTTTAGGTATCACTATGAACTGGAATAATGATAACAACTTCTTCCAGAACTCCCCTGAAAATGCCACCCAAAATCTGAGACATCAAAGCAAAACTAGAATTTTTTTCTTCCTGTTTAAATATTTCAGATGCCTGTAAATATTTCCTGTTTTACAATCAGCAGAAAATAATTATGTGTTCTAATCATTCCATAACTCTCAACCATGGTTAATTTTGGTCATTTGTCTACAATGAGTGTTTAATTATTTTTGTCATGTGATCATCTCATATACTTCAGATACTACAATAAGTTTGTGTGGAGGGGAGTATGTGGGAGGTGGGGGGGTGAGTGGCTGTGCACATATAAGTAGAAGAGTGTGTCTTGCAGGTCTTATATCTTTATTTATCTGTGCAAAATTACTTAATTTATCCTAAGAGAGAGCTAGGAAAGGAGAAGACTGGCCTACTTTCCTCCATCTCCACCTCCATCTTCTGCCATTACCTTTAGTGAATTCAGCATCAACACAGCCCATAACTTTATAGTTCCTTAATTTCCTCAGGTCCAGAAAACTCTGTATTTATTCCAGAGTTGCCATTCATAAGGGTGGTCACCTCATCTGTTCTCTGATTACAAACTTCTATCCTTCCACATAACACATGTCCTTAATCTTTCTAAACTTCCCCTTCATTGTCTTTTTTTTTTTTTTTTTTTTTGGAGAGAGAGAGAGGAAGGAAGAGGGAGAGAGAGAAACATCAATCAGCCGCCCTCCACATGCCCCCACTGGGAATTGAGTCTGCGACCCGGGCATGTGCCCTGACCAGGAATCGAACCAGTAACCCTTTGGTGCATGGGTCAATGCTCAAGCAACTGAGTCACACCAGCCAGGGCTATTGTCATTTTAACTCATTCATTCATTCATTCATTAATTCATTCATTCAACAAATACGTATTATTTATGCCAAGCACTCCACTTGGAGGTGGGGTACAATAATAAACAAGGTCAATATGGTCCCTGGCCTAATTAAGCAATTATGAATATGGAATATATATACATATATATATGTACACACATACACACACACACACACACACATACACATCCTCATTAGAACACTGAATTCTGAAAAAGAATTTTGCTACAAATCACTCCTAACTCCCTGAGGCAGCATTTCATTATTAAAGCACATACTCCCACAAATTGGAAGCCAGGAATAAGCTGATCCCCAAGGTACCAAGTGGCCACAGGATGGCTGGGCTGAGGTTCCCCTTCACACACCCTTAAGAGTTCCCTGCCAAATCTGACCTCATGTCTTAACCACAAACACACAGCTAATAATAGCTCTTAACTTACAAAATACAATTCTTAAAGGCAATTTTTGAGAAACAGCCAGACGTCTGAAAGGAAAATTTACAGAGCCTAACCAGTAACTACTACCAAAACAAAACTCCCAGGAGCCACACAGCACTTCCAATTTTTACCAGCAGAGTCCTTTGAAAAGAATCCAAGGCTCCCCCAACCAGTGTGTGTGTCTGTTCACCCTGGAGGTCAGCTCTATTAATTACCCCTGCCAGCTTCTGTTCTCTCAAAACAAGTAATAGATGGAAATCTTTTGGGATAGGATCAAGAAAAATGTGTAACCAAATATTTTCTATCTTTATGTATATTTATACATCATTGTTAGTAGAACTTGGCATGTGTTTAGTAGCTCTGTGGGAAATATTTATGTAAAGTGTTACATTTAGTTTTTAAAAAGGTGATGTCTCTTGTATTTTTCATCCTTCAATTCAAAAATCAAATTATAACATCTTCATTCCACTATTCAGACTATTTGTAAAAGCAAAACATCAATCCAAGAAGTCCAATTTAAGTGACTTACAAAAGGGCCAATTGTGAACTGTAAAGACGTTAAACTCCACATGTGATGGAGATGCCTGAGCCCTAGGGATCTGTAGGCAAATAAAATTCCTCTATGTGGCTCTGGCAGGTCAAAAAGGACTGTAACCTTTATGAGGGCAGGGACCATGTGTCTTCTGTTCACAATTGTATGCCTAATGCCTAGTGTAGTTAGCTGGCATGAACTAGGTGCTCAATAAACATGTGATGTTTGAATTAATGGTGAGTGGGAGAGAGAAAGGGGGATGGGTGGGTGGATGGATGGATGGATGGATGGATGGATGGATGGATGGATGGATGGATGGATGGATGGAAAGGTGATGAATGCATAGATATGGCTCTGTATTTATTTGAATTGGTAGAGGAAAAGTTAGGGATAGAAAATAATCAATGAGTTAGGGAAAGATTTCCGTCCCACATTAATGACACTATTCCTCTAACTGACAATAAGACAAAATACTCTGAGAAAAGCTTAAAATTTAGGTGAATTAAGGTGTAGATCCTGGAGTGACCTCTGATTAGCTATGCAATGTTAGGCAAATATCATCTTTCTGGGCCCATTTCCTCATCACTAAAGTTGAAAAGTAAATTTTACTTGGAGGTTTTATTGAGAGGATGAAGTTAAATAACAATGAAAGAACTCATTAGACTACCTGGCAGTGTTTTTAAAATGCTAGAAAGAGATAAAATAAAGAGAGCTGATTATCACCTCTGTGGTAAAGGACATGTTACTCACATACAGGGAACAGAGAAAGCTTCAGAAAATTTGGGCTCTAGGAAATCTGTGATCACTTCAACTATCCATAGATAAAAGATGCTCTGTGTCTGTGTTGAAGCATTATGTCTTTAAATAAAATGCTCCGTAAGATGAACTATGATCATCTTTACCCTAAAGAGGTAAAATGTAGTTTATTTTGACCATCTCATGATTCCACATGCTGTGCGTGTTTTTAAAAAGGTTACGTGGTGTATGATTCCATTTATATAACATTTTTGAAATGACATTTTAGAAATGCAAAGTAGATTAATGGTTTCAGGATTAAGGGAGGGGTGAGAGGTACAGAAGGAAGTGGGTGTGGTTTTGTAAGGACAAAAGAGGGGTTCTTCTGGTGATGGAAGTGTCTTAATGGAAGTATCTTGACACATTTATTATTTTTTTAAATCTTTTTAAAATCCTTTTTAAAAATTCCAAAACTTTTACCAGACAAAAAATTCACATCTTCCCCGCCAGAGACTTTTTTTTTTCTTCCTTTTTATAAAATAATCCAGTGTAGCAGCCGAGGCTGTTTCGGATTCGCAAATGGCCCTGCAGCAGCTGCAAGAAGGAACCAAGAGCGCGAGGCGTTCTGCGGGGGCCTTCGGGCAGACAGTACCGGACACCACTGCGCTCGCTCCCCAGCCGGAAGTCAGGACCAGGGGCTCTGTGACCTGAGACCGTTAGGAAGTTTTCGATTCTGGTACATTTTTGTCCCTCTGCGCTTGCCCCCGCCCCCGCCTCCTCCTCCTCCATCTCTGGCCTCAGCCCTAGCTCTCGCTCTGCTTTCCGTCTCTGACAGAAAGGTCGAGGCCTATGGCTACGTGGCAGCCTGACGAGATGAACCCCAGCACCCCCAGCTTCTCCACGGCTTCGTTGTATGTGGGGGACCTACACCCAGACGTGACCGAGGCGATGCTCTACGAGAAGTTCAGCTCAGCTGGACCCATCCTCTCCATCCGGGTCTGCAGGGACGCCATCAGCTCCCGCTCTTTGGGCTATGGGTATGTGAACTTCCACCGGCCAGCGGACGCGGGCCACGCTTTGAACACCATGAATTTTGATGTTATAAATGGCAAGCCAGTACGCATAATGTGGTCTCAACGTGATCCATCACTTCGCAAAAGTGGCGTGGGCAATATATTCATTAATCACTTAGACAAATCCATTGATAATAAAGCACTATATGATATGTTTTCTGCTTTTGGTAACATCCTTTCATGTAAGGTGGCTTGTGATGAGAATGGTTCTAAGGGTCATGGATTTGTACATTTTGAGACACGGGAAGCAGCTGAAAGAGCTATTGAAAACGTGAATGGCATGCTTGTAAATGATCGCAAACTATTTGTTGGGCAATTTAAGCCTCCTAACCAACGAGAAGAAGAGCGCAAAGCTAGGATAAAAGAGTTCACCAATGTTTACGTCAAGAATTTTGGGGAAGGTATGAATGATGAGTGCCTTTTGGATCTCTTTGGCAAGTTTGGACCTATCTCAAGTGTGAAAGTAATGACTGATGAAAGTGGAAAATCCAGAGGTTTTGGATTTGTAAGGTTTGAATGCCATGCAGATGCACAGAAAGCTGTAGATGAGATGGATGGAAAGGAGCTTGATGGGAAAAAAATTTATGTTTCTCGAGCTCAGAAAAAAAAGGAAAGGGAGACAGAACTTCAGCACAAATTACAAGAGATTAAGGAAAGTAGGGTCGCTAAATACCAGGGTGTTAACCTTTATGTGAAAAATCTTGCTGATGGTATTGATGATGAACGTCTCCGGAAAGAGTTCTCTCCATTTGGTACAATCACTAGTGCAAAGGTTATGATGGAGGGCACTCGCAAAAAGGGGTTTGGGTTTGTATGTTTCTCCTCCCCAGAAGAAGCCAGTAAAGCAGTAGCAGAAATGAATGGCAGAATCTTGGCCACCAAGCCATTGTATGTATCCTTCGCTCAGTACAAACAAGAGCGCCAGGTTCACCTCACTACCCACTATAAGCAGAAAACAGAAACTCCGACAGCTGTGCCCGACCCAGTAACCACCCCCTGCCAGCCAGCACCTCCAGATTACTTGATGGTAGCTAAGCCACCGACTCAGGACTATGCTGCATACAGTCCTCCTAGCCAAGTTGCTCAACCAACATCAAGTTCTTGCTGCATTGATGAGAGTGCCATACCTCATCCATTCCAAAAGATGCCCAGCGCTGTTGACCCAGCCACTCCTACAACCATGAAACCAGCTTCTTCACAGCTTCCACAACCAATCTCAACACAGCCACAGTGTGTTGCTAACACATCAACACCCACAGTGAGTCCACATCCTGCTGCTGCAGCTACTCCTGCTGTCCGCACCATTCTACAGTATAAATATAATGAAGGAGTTTGCAATCCTCAACAACTTAATGCACAGCCACGAGCTACCGTGAAGCAGCCTGCTGTTCGCGTACAAGGTGGGAAGTCTTTGATTGCTTCCAGGTTGGCATCTGCCTCCCCTGAAGAGCAAAAGAAAATGTTGGGTGAATGGCTATTTCCTCTAATTCAAGCCATACAGCCTACTCTTGCTAGTAAAATCACTGGCATGTTGTTGGAAATGGATAATTCAGAACTTCTTCTTATGCTTGAGTCTCCAGAGTCTCTCTGTTCTAAAGTTGATGAAGCTGTAGAGGTACTACAAGCCTGCCTGCCTCAACAACCTGAGAAAAAACCATTAACAGTGCCACCGGGGTTCCATCTTTAAAGTTGATCAGGGACCACAAGAAGAAACTCATGCTTCACCAAAGAAAAATATCTAAACATCGAAAAACGCAAATATTACAGAAAAAATTGCAAAATATAAATTTTAAAAAACACTTTGAACTTTATGTACTGAGAAAATGCCATGTCTAGCAAATGTAATGCTAGTCCTAGATTACTTATTGACTTTAAAACAACAAAAAACCCCACAAAAATAGTAAAATATAAAAATGAGTTGATGTTTTATGGACTCTGAGAAAAATAATTTTCAGCAAAGTACAAAAATTTAAAGCATTTCTTTCTTTAAGTTTGTAATTCTTTACTGTAGTTGTATTATGAAATTCTTGCTTTAGTAAAAATTCGTTAAATAGTGAAAAAAGTTTAATGTTTAATATTTTACCTAGAAGTGAAGCACTGTTATCAACTACTTTATTAGTTAAGTTTGGGAATACTTAAGACATGCAGATGTTTGCTACTGGAGACAGATTTGTAAACATCAGGTTAACAAATAAAAGTAAGATAAAACAATTTTCTTCTGGTTTCTGCTTAATTGTTGAAGTGTGTTTTAGAATGATGACTGTTGGAAAGGCATATTTCATTTCCTAATATAATAAATAATACATAAGGAAAACCTTTGGGATTACTATTTCAGTGACTTATTAAAACCTGCCTTTGATGGATGGACCTGGAGATTATTATGCTAAGTGAAATAAGCCAGTCAGGGAAAGACAAATGCCATATGACTTCACTTATATGTGGAATCTAATGAACAAAATAAACTAACAAACAAAACAGAAACAGACTCTTAGATGCATAGAACAGTCTGACAGCTGTCAGAGGGGAAGGGGTTTGGGGGACTGGGTGAAAAAGGTGAAAGGATTAAGGGAAAAACATATATGATCTCACTAATATGTGGAATCTAATGAACAAAATAAACTGACAAACAAAATGGAACTGGAAGCATGGATACATGAAACAGACTGGCCGGTGCCCAAAGTGAGGGGGGAGGGGGTGACTGGATAAAGAAGGTGAAGGGATTAGCTAAAGAACATATATGCATACCCCATAGACATGGACAATAGTTTGGTGAAGGCCAAGGGAGGCGGAGGTGGGGGTGGGGGTGGGTGGATGTGGGCAAAGGGGGGGGAGAGGGACACCTGAAATAACATCAACATTAAAAAATGTTAACTAAAAAAAACCTCATAGACACAGATAACAGTGTGGTGATTATCAGAGGGAAAGGAGTTGGGGAGGTAGAAGAGTGTAAAGGGGGGATAAATGGTGATGGAAGGAGACTTGACTTTGGGTGGTGAACACACAATACAGTATACAGATGATGTGTTATAGAATTGTACACCTAAAACCTATATAATTTTATTAACCAATGTCACCCCAATAAATTCAATAAAATTTAAAAAACAAAAACAAAAAACACCTGCCTTTGGAGGCAGAGAATTGAAATACCTCAACCATAGTTTAATTTAGAATTGGCAAAGCTCCTATTTGATTTGAAAATTTACCCTCTAAATTAGGGACTTGGAATTATTTGTCGTCTTTATTTTCCTTTATAAAATTGCATTTTTAATTGACCTAATTCTAACTCCCACAGATTCTGCACAAATGATCACAGTGTAAAGAATTTAAGTATAATTTCTACTTCTATTTGGAACATTAAAACTCAGCAGGAAGTTTGGAGCCCTAACCCCAATGTGATGGTATTTGGAGGTAGAGCCTTTGGGAAGTAATTAGGGTTAGATGAAGTCATGTAAATGGGACCTCCATAATGGGATTAGTGTCCTTATAAGAAAAGGAAAAGACCAGAGTGCTTTACCATGTGAAGACATAGCAAGGAAGCAGCCATCTGCAAGACACCCAGTCTATGGTATTGTGTTGTAACAACCCAAGCTAAGGAAACAGTATTGCTATATGTAGTTTAAAACATGCTTTCTCTATCTGTGCTGTCCTCAGCAACTTATTCTTAGCCTATTTTCAGTAAAATGAAGATTATAGTGGCAGCTGACTTGGTGTTGTCATGAGAATCAAAAAGTTAACATTTGTGAAGTATGTAAGGAGTAGTTGATAAATATTGACTTAAAAACATACATTTATATATTTACTTGTAGATCTAGTGGTTTAAGCTATATACTTGGCTAATTGTTTTTATTTAAATGTTCAGTAAGCTTTAACCAACTACCAGTCATGTGAAGATATGAGATAAGTAAAAATTAAAATAACAAAGTTGGCTAACTTTTTTCAACTATTCAGTGTTGGCAAGTAAAATGCTCAGAGGCATGTTAAATTTCCTAATTTTGGGGGAAAGTAATTTGGCAATATTCTTAAATCCTTAATATTATTCATAAACTTTGACTCATTGATTCCTTTTATGGGTCAGGAATCCAGGCAGAACTTAGCTGGGTCCTCTGCTCAGGGCCTCACAAGGCTGTGATCAAGGTGTCCACAGAGGCTGGAGCCTTATCTTGAGGCTCAACTGGGGAAGAATATGCTTCCAAACTCAATCCTGTGGCTGTTGGCAGGATTCAGTTCATTGAGGGCTCTTAGACTGAGGGCTTTATTTTCTTGCCAGCTGTTGGCTAGAGGCCGCCCTCAGTTCCTTGCCATGTAGGCCTCTCCAACATGCCAGCTTGCTTCAAGACAGAGTCTGCTAGCAAGTCAAAATATGCAACCTTTTGTGGCCTAATAATGGAAGTGATATACCTTCCAAGTTGCCGTATTCTGTTGATTATAAGCAAGTTACTCACAGGGAGGGAATTACATAAGGCTGTGGATTCCAGAGGCAGGAATAATGGGGTGGGCATTTTAGAGACTTCCTACCACATATATACACATTTATACATTAATATAGTATATAAATATATAGAAAAACTGCAAGGAAATATGCCAAAATATTCCAAGCAAGCATCTCTAAAATAAAGGATTATGAGTGATTTTCAGTTTTGCTTCACACTTTCTATATTCTATGAGGTTTATTTTTTATAATGAGCATATATTACTTTTATAACTAGAAAAATGTCTGTTTTATCTTTTTAATAAATACTTAGTGAAAATTAATTACAATTTTACTCAGAATGCTACAATTAAGTTATTCTCAAATGACCCTATGATAAAAATACTCCTTTAAAGGTCTGGCTGTAGTTAAAATGTCTAAATCTGGATGGACACTTTCAAACATCTGGTAACTAAATGGGTACTCAGGACATGATTAGCTGTATTTGGCTTAATTTTAACCCTTTCTACTGTATATGTTTACAAAAAAAAACAAAACAAAACAGGAAAAAGATCTTTAACCAGTTGTGTTGGGTTATTTTTAGCACCAGTACCCATACTTTTAGTCACAGTCATGGAGAAGAATGTTACTATGCTGGTAAGTCAATTATTCAAGAATTTTTTCTCTTTTCAATATGGACATTGCAATGTCCTCAGTGCTTCAGGGAAACACAGTCCCTGTGCTCAAGAAGGTTACTTTGTAGTTGGTAAGAGAGAACAAATATACATCAAATAACAGCACATAATTCTTTCTCTGAGGTACATAAAACATCCTCATTTCTGACATGCTTGCACCACAGCTGCCTTAATAATTTAGATGAAGGAAGGCTGAAGTACTCCAAAGATCCTTCTTGGAGGAGACGTGATCTAGGCCTTCCAAAGGAGGTAGCACTTGAACACTCATGGAAGGAAGAATAAGGCATTCCCAGTGACGTTTGACAAATACAATCTCAGGTTATGCTTGTTACTCTAATGTAATTAATAATAGCACCCCTTTTCACATTCCAAAGCATCTCTATTTTGACAATAAATTAAGTGAATATCCTAAGTAAAAGTAAAGGGCATTCATACTCACTAAATTGAATCAATCTGCTCAATAGATAATAATTCCTACCAGCATCAGCAAGAGAAGGTTTTGCTCATTTGGGTTCTCTGTTCATTTATTCAATGTAAATTTAACTTAAAAGAGTAATTTGTTTTACCTTTTTTTTTTTACTGTCACTGCGGAATAATAGCCAATTAGAGATATAGACTGAATGAGAGAGTATTTTTGCATAGCTTTTTTTTTTTTCTTTTTTCCTTCTGCACAGCAATCAAGATACTACAGCACATACCAGAAAGACTCCTAAAGCTTCATGGTAACAGACATATCTAGAGTCTGAAGAGTTTACAAAGGTCTCCAACGGCTTGGGGAAGATTATGTTGGTTTTCTAGGATTCTCCAGGACAGGGATTGAGATCAGGTTTCTTACCCAGCTTTGTTCTAAGAATTAGAGTTTAAAGCTCACAGAATTAAATGACCTGCTTGCCTGAAATCAATAAAGATCTTGGGGAGGGGCTGCCATCTCCATGGTCATCAGCTCACACTTAAGTATGGCACCATCATTTCTCAGCACAATGTGAAACTGGTAACCATGGAATATGAAATCCAAATTTTGGTCAGGTCAAATTTAACAATAACTTCACGCAACCAATACAGGGTGGAGTAAAAGTAGATTTACAGTTGTTCAATACAATAGCAAAAGAATACAATAACAAATAATACAAGAGCAAACTCTGTGTTTCACATACTCACAACTGAAACCTACTTTTGCCCCACTCTGTATGTTACATAAAATTTTAAGCCATGATCTATTTGATCTATGTGCATAATTTCACTTTGCAAAGTGAAATTAAAAGGCTCTATAATGTCTAATAAAAATGTTGCTTCAAGGTAATGCCTTATTTATAAATTTGTAAGTTTTATGTATTTTTTGTTTTTTAATCCTCACCTGAGGATATTTTTCCCATTGCTATTCAGAGAGAGAAGAAAGGAGGGAGGGAGGGAGGGAGGGAGGGAGGGAGGGAGGGAGGGAGGGAGGGAGGGAGGGAGGGAGGGAGGGAGGGAAATATTGATGTGAGAGAGACACATCATTTGGTTGCCTCCCGCACATGCCCAGATGGGGATTGAGCCTGCAACCAAGGTATGTGCCCTTGGCCAGAATCATACCTGAGACCCTTCAGTCTGGGGGCCTATGCTCTAACCACTGAGTAAAATCTACCAGGGCTAAATTTTTAAGTTTTAATTCAAGGAGAAAAGCTTGACCAAAAAGGGAAAAATGATCTGTTAACCAATATGCAATTAACAGTTACCAAGACAGAGAGTTTTTTGAAAAAGAGCTGTTTTTAAAAAACCTTGTTGCATAGCACTCATTACTCAGCACATCATTGTCTGGCTGTGCTGACAGCAGACCTCAAACATAGGAGTGAAAGTGGTCAATTGATGTTTAAGACAGGCAATTCCATTAAAATCTGGCAAAAGGCAATAGTGATAATATTTGACACAAAATCCTCCCATTGTCTAAGACTGCCAGAACCACATCAACTAAATGTAACAATTCCTAGATGATATAAAACATTTTCTTCTAAATTTTGCTTTCACTTTCATTCCATCTAAATCACTCCTCTAATAATGTATGGAAGCAAAAATCATTAGCCTAATTATTTGAACTCTTATTGGAGAGAAAAGCCCATTACACTAATAGAAGACAAAGACAAAACTAACTTTTGATAGCAAGTAGAGTTTTAACTCAAGTTGTCTGTGTGAAAACCTAAAAAAGTCACTTCATTGAGCTTAAATAAGTTTCTGTTGGCCAAGTTCTTCCTAAATCTAATTAACTTTTTTTTCTGCAACTGCTTTTACCCTTTCCTCTGAAGTGTTAGCTGCAATAAATGTAAATTTTGATGTTTTTATTGGCATTTTAAAATCTTAAGCTTGGTGGCTTAAATTACAATGATTCTTTTGGGACTCTCTGAAATTAGTTTTGAATAGTTTCATCAATGTTTAGGTAATAAGTAGTAACAAATTTATCCTTATAGAGAAAGGAAAATAGGAAAGAAAGTTCAATAACACAAATAGGTTGTTTTCCTGTCAAAACAATATGGCCAGACTGACAATTTTCAATGAAATCAGGAAAAATCCTATATTTACATCCCACAAGGAAGCAAACCTGAGGATTTGGCAGAGAGAGACAGATAATAGAACAAGTTGGCCATACAGTGGTGGGACACCCTTTGAAAGCAAAATACAAACTAGCATCACCAGAAGAAACAAAAGTGGGAAGAAAAGGCTGTTCTTAGGCATTTGATATCCAGTATTATGTACTCTAATGCAAAATAAATACTGAATAATGTTTACAGTTGGACTAAGGGAAATGGTAAAGTCAAAAAAGAGCAAGTGTAACAGTGAAAAATGTAGAAAGCAGCAATGCAGCCTGGCTGGGCATGGCTCAGCGGTTGAGCGTCGACCTAGGATCCAGGCAATTGGGGTTCAATTTTTGGTCAGGGCACATGCCCGGATTGCGGGCTCCATCCCCAGTCAGGGGGCATGCAGGAGGCAGCCGATCAATGACTCTCTCATCATTGATAATTCTATCTCTCTCTCCTTCTCCCTTCCTCTCTCTTAAATCAATAAAGATATATTTTTAAAAAAGCAATGCAAATTCAGTGGTCAGAGGTAATCTGCCAGAACTAAATCTTTAAAAGTTGTTTGCAAATTGGCATACATCAAAACCTGGAGCTTGAAAAAAATGTTCAGGCTCTGTGTGCAAATAACCAAATTTCAGGCATTTAGATGAGTTGGCTACATGACCAAACAACTAATTTGACTGAACTGTTTAGATAGTGTAGTCAGTATTGTCATCTAAAATTCATTCTATACCTTCCATTAAAGTCTCCACTTGTTTTCAGTTGCAACAGTAATTCTTCCTGGCATCTGTCTAGAGAACAAGGGGTCAGCTGGCTAGACAGCTCTGCTCTGCTCTCAGACTAAACAGGGCCAAATTACTACTCCCTCCATATTAAATTCAAGTTTTAATTCCCTACAACAAAGAAAAAAATTAATTTCCAGCACATGAAAAAAATCATATGTAGCCCCAGACTAACTAGTAATACAAAGACTTAAATTTTTAATTTTACAAATTTATTAGCTAGTAAGAAAGAGAGGTTAAAGTACTAATTTTGTATACTGGAATGAATAAGCTCCAATGGATAATGAAAACTATCTTTAGAGAAATGTTAGGTTGCAGAAGAATGACACATTTGTAAATGGGAAAGTTTATAATTTAGGTAATCTGTACACTAGAGGTTTCAGGAAGCATGAATTGACGGTCTCATCTGAAAGGATTTCTAAATGCCAAAATTTGGGAACAGTAACCCAGAGTCTAAGAAATGTCAAAGGATAAAAGAATGACAAGGCAATAGGAGGAGAAGGAAGCAGAAGCATAGGCTAAAACAAAAAAAAAGGGACATTGGGGCAGATTATGAGAAGAGTATAAATTATGTTTTTAAGTATTCCTTCTGGATTAGACAACTGTATGATGCTGTGGTGTGCATGTGTGTGTGTGTGCATGCGTGCATGAGAGAGAATATGAGAGAGAGGAGGAGAGATATTGACAGAGATTATTACCAACCTGCTTCACCACCAACTCCCAACCCCTATGCCCATGGCCTTAACCACTGAGTTTTAAAAGTAGATGAGAATCATACTTAACATCTCAAAGCCTCCTTTTTAGTCTTAGCCAATTTTTATTAACATTCTAAGTGATTTTCAGTAAGAAAGTCATCCTAAAGCTATGATTTTTATGCTAGAAAAAATTACGTTTGGATGACTACTGATGTCACCAGAAGAATGAATCCTATCTCCATTATCTTATCAATGCATTCTTTTACAGTAATATTTTTTACAAGCTTCTGATTCCAGAGTTTTAAAATCTAATAAAATGTAAAGGAGATATAAGAGCAATGCCCTGGGGAAGCAAACATGAATATTCCTCTCTTTAATCCACGTTCCCTCATCAGGCTAAAGTTGCTGATGCCACATCCATTATTCAAGAAACATAAACTTGGCAATTTGCACTATCTTCTAGGCTTGTGTCTGTGTTTGGCTTTCCATCTGAACATAACAAAAATCTTCAAATACTAATATTTTCATTGAATTAAAGAAGGAAAATTCTCCTACACTGGAAGTGGGTGTTCATCCTAACTGTTTTTGTTTGCTTCTGAAAGTCATGGTGTTCTTAAACTTGAATACATAAATGCAAATCTAGTGAGAAACAGTGCTGCCCTTGCCTTAAATGACCTTCTATTGTAAAGTATGCAATGAGGGAAGACAAGGATATATCAAGAAAATAAGAGGTTCACTCAAGTGCTTAAAAAGTGCTTCCTGGTTTTGATGCTTTCCCCCATTACTGGTACTCCAGTTGTAATCTCATGTGTACAGTGATTGCTTCTTCCTTGGAACTGTTGTTTAGGCTGCTTCTTTCTCAGGACTACTGTTCATATTTCTTCCCAAACCTCAAATGCTTAGAGAGTCTCCTCTTCATACTTCATATATTGACAGTTTTTCCACCTCCAGAGGCAGCTCAAGGTCCCCCTTATATGATCATTCCCAAGCATCCCAAATTCTTCCTTCTCTTAATTTAGATGGAATTATTAGGCACCCCAATATAGCTTTATCCCAATTTAATACTTCTATGTTATTCTCTATTTTTTCCTGTGCACTATCCAACCAGAATAGTAATCAATGAAAGTTGGGAATTTTTACATCACAAGATTTTGGACCGTGACAGGGGCATTGATGTTTGACAAATACTTGCTGTTAGATTGACTGATGGATCAATTCTTTTCCTAGCTGGTAAGTGTGAGAAAGTATAGGGAGAAGACTTGTCCTTGGGACAAGCAGTCACCTAATTATCTGATTTCACAAAGGATCACAGCATAAGAATCACATTCTGCCTCTCTTTGACATTTACCACATCTTTCAAATTGGCAGCCCCCCTGAATTAACAGTGACAGGAACTTGCCAAAACTATACACAAATGGAGGGGGGAGAGTAAAATCTATTTCCTCAGATGGAAGAAGAGGGCATTTGTGGTTCCAAGAAGAATGCCCTGATGGGAGAAAACTTCCAGTTTGTTTTGTTCTTCAGCAACAGCAACACATAGCCTGGGACTTGGCACACTGACCAGTATGACAAGTAGCTCAAAGGAGGAGAAACTTTTAGTTGTGAACTGCTGAATAGTCACTTTCTGCCTTAAGAAGGTCATGCCACATGTGATGCCTTGATAAAGTAACAGACGATGCAATAAATTCGGTCATCACAATCAGTTCACAATACCTCAAGATGCCATTAAAAAACTTCAGAGAAAAATACAAATGTAAGAAGCATGCATTTAAATTATGTTACTAAACTGATATGTACATTATAAATATTTCCACAACCTGTCTTTAGAGCATTTCAGCAAAACAAAACATACATTCCGCATGCCTGAATAGACTTCACAGTTTTCAAAAGGCAATATTCTCCTGTTCAAGTGCTCTTAGGCTCAAGAATTTTAACAGCCTGCAGGGAGGAAAGCCTAGAAACTGCTTAAGCAAATTCTAAGCATGCCCATGTGGTTTCTGCTCAGCTGCAGGTAATTATCAATCATATCATTCTGGCAAAAGCTTGACAACATCACTTGCTTTCTCATCTTTTTTTCTCATTATGCTTTTCTCCCTATAGAAAAATACCATTTAAAAAAATAACAAACATCCAGGCTTTTTCTATGTTGCTTGACAGACCAATGAATCATTTATGATTTTACCCTTTCTGTTACTCCTTTTCAGTCCACAGGCACAGAACCATTTCATCTTTTCCAATTCACCATGTATGCACAGTGATACCAAGCAATATACCATATATTCAACACTAAATATACTATTTCATTTTTTCTATGCAGTACATTTTGGAAAGAAGCACCAGAATTTGCACAATCAGTTCACAATACCTCAAGATGCCAAGCACCTATGCCAACTTTGGTGTTGTCATTTAAAAGCATCTGTAGAGCTACTTTTTGGAAACTCTTCTGAGATGTTTACTCATAACATGCCTTATAGTCACACCTTGGTTAGGCCAAAGAATAATATTCCCAGTAAAATCAACTATGACATTTGCCAAAGGAGCCTAAGCCATGAATCTGTTTAAACTTCAGGGTATCCAGAAATCCCACCTCTAGGTATATACCTAAGAGAATTGAAAACATATGCCCACACCAAGACTTGTACAAGAGTGTTCATAGGAGTATTATTCACAATAGCCAAAAAATGGAAACAGTTCAAATGTCTATCAACTGATGACTGGATAAACAAGATATGGTCCATCCATACAATGGAACATTATTCAGCAACAAAAAGAAATGCAGTACTGATACATGCTACAACATGGATGAACCTTGAAAAAGTTATTCTAAGTGAAAGAAGCCAGAGACAAAATACTACATATTGCATAATTGCCTTTATATGAAATGTCCAAAATAGTCAAATCCAAGCAGACAGAAAGAGAGGGAAGATTACTAGTTGCCAGGGTGTGGGGTCAAGGAGGAATGGAAAGTGACTGCTTAATGGGTAACAGGATTTCTTGGGGTGATTAAAATGTTCTAAAATTGATAGTTGTACAACTCTGTCACTATACTAAAAAAAATATTGAATTCTACACTTTAAATGGGTAAATTTGCATGATGTGTGACACAAATCTCAAAGCTTTTTTAAAAATTAAAGGCAATAATGTCTATAATTGAAACCTAATTAATAAATGGGTTCTTCTGTGACACTTCCCTATTTTTATTTTTGTGAAGAGCACATTTGAGATTTTCCAGAAAGTACTGGGGAAGAAAAGAGGTTTTCTTAGTCATTGTCCCATCCACGGATCCACCATCTAACTGTCCACCCTACAACAGTCAAACAGAACAGTCCACAATACAGAGTTCCTTCTGCATGATTCCAATCTCCCAAATTGAGGAGCTAACACTAGAATGTCTCCTCTTCATTCCTTTTTCTTGGCAGGCAGCTATTGTGAAAAGTAAGTATAAAAACTGTGAAAGTTTGATTAAAAAGCAAAAGTTCCAATCCAAAAATAATGTATTTAGCATTTTACACACTAAAAATCTACACAAGTTCACTCCCCCTCCCAGGAGGCTACAATTTACACCTCTTGATATTTGGAAAGAAATGTTAGCACCTTTGTCGCAGACAGAATTAACCACTTCCTCTTCTATGCTCCCAATGCACTTTGTTAATTTTTTACTATTGTTTAACTTACACAGTAATACCTGTTTATTTCAGAAGAACTGAAAATACAAAAATGCAAAAAGGGAATTTAAATTCATCCAGAGATATTATAACAACATTTTTATGTATTTCATTCTATTTTATATCACTTCAAAATTCCAATTCATACACACACACACACACACACACACACACACACACACACACACCCATATACCTGTAGATTGATTGGAATTCGCTCCTTGCTGTGTAACAGAAATTTCCATTAATAGGCAGAGTCTATTCCCCCATCCTTTGAATCTGCACTGGCCTGTAACTTGACTGATAGAAGAAAGCAAAAAATTATTGTGAGCCGTTTTCAGGTTACACTTTAAGAGGCTTTGGAGCATCTTCTCTTACAACTCTGCATCCACCATGAGTACAAGCCTGAAGTGTAGTTGAAACTAAGACGCGATATTAGCCAAGTGAATGAAATTGTTGAGAAAACCCATTGCTTCAATTTGACTAAAATTACTTTTGACAAACATGAATATCCGAATATACAATTTAATCTACAAATTTCCACCATGAAAGCACATTACAAACATCTGTTTTAGTACCATTCAGTTTTAAAAGAAACCTTATGTTAGACTTACCTTTTAAAAGATATTTTTTAGTGTTAATTTTTTTTTCCTTTTATTGAATTTATTGTGGTGACACTTGTTAACAAAATTATACAGGTTTCAGGTACACAATCCAGGTGCACAAAAATAGAAGATATTTAATGAGTGAATGTCATAGAAAATAATGACATCATTTTTTGTCAACCAAGAGAAATATTTTAAGTAAAAATCAAATTCAAAGGTAACAAAATCAGTTATTCAAAGAATGCAGTACAGACCAGGCATATTTAACTTCTCTTTTCAAAGCACCTCCCAAATCCATACTTTGTTCTCTAAAGATATTAACACAACTGCTGAGGATGCTAGCCAGTGGTATTTTTCCAGTGGTATTTATTATAAAACAATCTTGGCAAGTGAAAGAAAACAGCACACACTGCTAATATTTTGGTAGAATTATGTGTTTATTCTAGCGCTGTTAACAAGAGAGAAGTAAGCATCGAATGAGCGCAGAGGAATGCTGCTGATGTAAATGAATATTTACTCAAAGCCCAGCTCTTCTTCCCCTCTCTGATAGGGGAATGAAATCTTTGTCATTTTGATCTTGGAGTTCTCCCAGCCTCACACACCAACAAATGAAGCACCCAAAAAAAAAGCTTGTTGATGGCTGAGGGTGGCAATAAGGGCAGACAAGGAAGTACCTTATGAGAGGACTTTTCATGTGAAGGAGAAGAAGGGTGGCCAAATCCAAATTACAGAATTAATATGGCTGAAGGGCCAATCAAGTCAATTGGTTGCTAGTTGAGGTCACTGTTTTAGTACCTGTTATGTGGAGGCTTTAGTCACTGTTATGTGGAGGCTTTCTTCACTCTCTTAGCCACAGTTTATACCCTCAATATTGCATCTGCCCAACAAGCATATAACCATGCTACCATACAGACAGGACAGGGGAATGCGGGTGATTGTAAGAAAAGTGTCACCATTAATGGACATAGTATATTTTACTGATGTAGAAAGTGACACTTTACATTCAAATGGTATGGCATGTATTCTTCCCATTACCCCATTCTACTCAGGAGAAAACATGAGACAAACCCAATGAAGTAACTGAAATTCATACCTCTTAAGTAGTGTTCCTGGGATTTGACCCCAGGCTTACACATCTCCAAAGTCTATGGTTGTATTGTCTTTCAGTTATGTTTCCATTAGCTAAGCTTGTGGGTTACTGGTTCTAAATGCTCCTGCCCATGAGCCTGTGCTAAAAATTTTGAGTTCAGCTGAAACTGTTCTGGGAAGTTCTGTGCAAGCTCGCACTCACCTTGTGCTGCTAGTGATCCATCTCTAGTGAACACTCAGTCATGTGCAAGAAGTTACAGCGTAGTTAAAAACCCTGGAAGGGATCTCAACCAATGGAGGATGAAAACCAAGGGAGACATTTTCCAGATCCCCTTCTTTTTGAAAAAAATCAAAGGCCACAGATTTTTTGTTGCTTCTCCCATCAAGAAATGGAATCTATTTTCCTTGCCCTTGAATCTAGATTGACCCTGTGACTCACTTTGACCAAATACCATGAGATCACCATGCAGTGAGGAAGCCCAAACTAGCCATTTAGAGAAAGTGGCAACTTGAAGGACCACCGAGGCACCAGGCATGTAAGTGAAGACATCTTGAACTTACCAGGCATCCCAGACATCCCCTGAAAGCAGCCAAGTAAATGAGCCCAGCTGAGGCCACGTGGAGCAGAACTTCCTAGCTGAGCCCTGATCTAATTCCTGAAACACAGAATCATGCCACTAAGCTTGCATGGCACTGATGGGGGTGGGAGTGTTATGCGGTAACAGATAACTAAAACAGAGGTGGATCATCCTGAGAGGCATTCTATATGTTTTCCAGTGGTCCTTGTGGAACCTTGGTCATCCCTTTGTCCACAGCTGTGACACAACCTTACAATGGCATTTCATTTTCTCTTCACTCCTGCTTCCTTGGGTCACCTCCAAAAGAAACTGTACTCATCCGAGTCAGTCTTTAGAGGAACTCAAACTAAGACACAGAGTTTTTATTTCTCCTACATTTTTTCCTGGAGTTTTAAAAACTTATATTTTCATAAAAGCAATTGATCTATATTGCTCCAATTATATATGGTACTAACCAACCATTCATTTTTATTTCTAAAGCAAAATACTATGAACTTAAAAGTTCTGTGTATAAATATATATACGGAGAAAATTACACTAATAGATTGTGATCTAAAACTCTGCAAGAAATCTTTCCAAATAAAAAAGTTAACCTTTCTGCATTGCAAAAATATTACACAGAAACATTTAATTAATGACTTAGAGGGAATTTCTGTAGGTATACCAAGGTAATTTTCTTCTTGACCACTGAACTTTCTTATCCAATGAACTTAAAAAATAGCTTTACTTTTCAAGAACAGATTTAGATTTGAATGAATCTTTACATAAGCTACATCTACCATATCTTTATATAAATTATAAATGATACCTTATGAGGAGGCTAAAACACATAATGGGATTTTAAGCATTTCCTATAAAAGGGATAGTTCTAGATGAAGAAAGGCAAACTAGACAATCATGACCCATTGACTCTTCTACATCTAACTCCCCTCAGGGAGAACCAAAACTCAGAATAATATTGCAAAGAGAAATAAACTATTTCGCTTTTCTAAAACTTGTAACTCTGAATAACCTATTTCATCTAAAAAAAAACAAAAAACAAAAAACCCTGAACAAGAGCATAAATATTTTATCATTTTCATAACACTTTACTGGTCTTAAACATTGTGTTCTCAGTTATATGAGAAAAGGTAATATATTTCCAATTTAATCATAAATTAAAAGATTAAAATATTGCCATTGCAGCAGAATGACAATATATTTGCTGAGTTCATGACTCTGAGCTTCTGAAGTTAGTCTGGGACTCATACCACACTTCTTGACTTTCAATTCTGCTTACCATCTCCATATCGCCTTTCACGTTTATTTTCTTGGCATTTTGACAAACACCTTCTAACAACACCACTTATTTACAATATATTAACATGAGAATCTAGATTCAATATGCCTCTTTGGGGGTTTGCTGGAAAATCCAGAGCAATACTCTATGATGTAATATGAAAACTGCACCTGTCTTTGAGCTCCCATATGAATCATGAAAGGAAGAAACCTGACGCATTAGATTGGCAGTGAGAACTCGGAGACAGTGAGTTCTAATCCTCAATTTCTATAAGTAGTTTACAAGATATCTTCAGGTCAGTAGTCTAACTTTAAACTCTTCCTCAATTCTAGTTTGATATATTCACAATGCTTATCTGCCAAGGAGAAAATATGACCAATCTTTGTGTTGACGCTCAGGAAGAAAGCTAAGTCAACCCGCACTTATTCACCAACAATGTTGACACAATATTGGTAACTATCTGTATGACCAGAGTGGCAAAATTCGTTGTAGCATGATAAAAGTACCAGGGAGGCTGGTTTTTGACACATTTCCAGGAAAAATTCCACGCCTATTATAAATCTAAAGGCAGAACTGCGAAGGTCTCCATTTGTGGGGGCTGAGCATAGACCAGGGATGTTGTAGATAGGATTTAAGTATGGCATGTAGTCCAGACTAGATAGAAGACTTTTAAGAACTTTTCCCTCCTAATGTTCTATTTTGTTCATAGAATGCTGAAGTCAGTCTAGAAATGTTCATGGGAGTTGGAGTTAGATTTTGAGCAAAAAAGCATCTGAGTGTAGATAGTATTGTTCAATTTAGTGATGTTACCTGTTACCTTGGAAAGATGTTAATAAGATGAACCATGAAAAACAGTCAGCTTGATCTGACATGATAGTAGGAAGTGAGAAGAACGCCAGGCTTGAAGTGGGAAATCACACTGCCATTTATCTAGAGAATCAGGGCTAGACTGGGAGCTATCCACTTTCTAACATTCTAAGTACCCTACAAACAAAAAGTGTCTGCTGCAATGAAGTTACTGTGATTAGTGTGTGGAAATAAAGGCTACCTCTTGGCCTGCTGGCAGGTCTTTGGTTACACCAAATCCACAGTGCAAGTCTTGCAGATTCCTGTGTTCCAAGTTACTAGGCCAAAATGCCTGGGGTGACAGCCTGATGTTTCAATGCCTATCATGAAAAGTATGCCTTACTTAACAGCTTGCAAAATAGATTTCCAATTGCCTTCTGCTGTTGTTCAACTCAGCTGGTCTACTCATTCACTTGGTTATCACCTAAGCCCTCTTCAACTGCCATGGTGGAAAGACCAAGGTTCCTGTCACACACCATAGGTGCAGAATAAACATTTTTAACTAAAGTAATACTTTAATCCCAGTCCTACCTTTGTTGCCTCCTAGCTATGTGATCTGGGCAAGTCTACTTCATTTAACCTTGCTTCTCTCCTTAGCATATGTTAATACTTCCTAAGTGCTGGGCACTTTCCAAGTTCAGTCATGCACTGCTTAACAATAAGGATACATTCTGAGAAATGTGTTGTTAGGTGATAACATCACAGAGTGCACTTATACAAACCTAGATGGTATAGCCTACTAGACCCCTAGGATTTTTGGTATAGCCTATTGCTCCTAGGCTACAAACCTGAACTGAATACTGTAGGCAACTGTAACACAATGCTAAGTATCTGTTTATCTAAACATATCTAAATACTAAGACATTAAGATGGCCACAATGTCACTAGGTGATAAATTTTTTCAGCTCATTATAATCTTATGGGATCACCAATGTATATGCAGTCAATTGTTGACTGAAATACTACTATGTGGCACATGACTGTAATTAAGTCATGAAATACAAAAACTCTTTCAGGTAGGCACTTTAATTATCCCTATTTGACAGATGAGGAAACTGAAGCATAAATATGCTTTGTAACTTCTTCAAGGTTGTAGGGCAGAGCTGGGATTTGAACCCAGGCAGTCTGGATCAGAGTCCAGCTCTAACCGATTCACTTCAGTTCCTCTCCAACTAAACCTGGCTACCTCTTAATCAGAGTCTCAGTATCCTCATCTACAAAATGAAGGTTGATACTATCACCCCGAATGATTGTTGTAATAACATTCTCACCAGCCGGGCATGTGAGTTTCACTTTCTCTACATCATTGCCAACACCTGTTATCTTTTTTATCATAGCCATCCTAGTGGGTATGAAGTGGTATCTCATTGTGGTTTTGATTTGCATTTCCCTAATAAGTAATGAAAATATTATTCTTTACCAGCTAACAAAATAACTAATTTCATTTTCTCACTCATTACATTCTACTTTTTTTACCCTATTGAAACATATAGTTGCAGTAATAGTCTTGCTCCCTTTATTATAAGCAATGGCTCAGAGAGGATGTAGTAAACCGTAGAATAAGATGTCACACCCCAAAGATGTGTCTCTGACACTTGGAGAATCATTGTCAGAACACAGATTCCCTCAGTCATTGACTGGATTCTGATATGAAACACACTTTCCCTTATGAAGCCACCAGATTGGAAGAATAGCAATTCTATTATGGAAAAATGAGCTCACATTTCTGTAAATCCTGAATGTGTCATGAAATATACCATAATCAAAGTTTATTTATTTGAAGGTGGCATCTGGTTGAGCCATAAAGTAGAAATGAAGCTTTCTCACATATATGTGGGACCAGGTGATCAAAAGCCGAGTGAGAAGGAGAGAGAAAAATATCTGCAGGGAACCTTTACATCAAATCATAAAACCCATATCATGACACTCAAGGCCCAGACAGACATTGTTGGCCATCTTTCCACTCCCATTCTCTGTTCCAGGTGGATTTCTCTAAATCCTATGGGGATACATTCCAAGACCTCTAGTAGATGCCTAAAATCACATATAGTACTGAGCCCTATATATACTATGTTTTTTCATATATATATATATATATATACACATATATATATATGTATATATATATATATATATACACCTATGATAAAGTTTAATTTCTAAATTAGGCACAGTGAGAGATTAATAGCAATAACTAAGATAAAATGGAACAATTATAACAACATACTGTAATAAAAGTTATGTGAATCTTGTCTCTCAGCAAACTAGAATGAATTTCTTTTTTCTTCTTCACAATTTCACAGACAGAAGATTCATTCTCACCATAAATCTCAGCAATCACAGCATATGATTTTTTTCCCTTTCCTAATTAAGCCAAGAACTTTCACCTTTTCACTTAGAGGAAGCACTTTCTGGCTTCTCTTTGGCATGTCCAAATTTCCAGCATCACTACCCTTATGTTTTGGGGCCATTATTAAGTAAAATACTGGTGACTTGAACACAACAAGCACTGTGATACCAAGACAGTGGATCTGATAACCAAGATAGCTACTAAGTGACTAGGGGGCAGGGAGCGTCTACAGCGTGGATGCGCTGGGCAAAGGGATAAGTCACATCCCAAGCAGGATGGAGCAGAATTTCATCACACTACTCAGAATGGCATGCAATTCAAAATTAATGAATTTCATATTTCTGGAAATTTGCATTTAATATTTTCGAACTGTGGTAGACTGCAGATAAGTGAAACCATGGAAAGTGAAACCACAGATGAGGGAGGACTACTGTACTGTGTTGCCTCTTAACAACAGGCTGCTTCTTCTGGCTGGAGTGCTACATCCCGTCTTTTTGTTTGACCAAATCCTTCTCATCCACTGGTTTCAGCTGAGACATCCTAGGCCTCCTTAGTCCTTATATCAGTTTCCTATGGCTGCTGTAACAAACCACCACAATGTTGCGGCTTAAGACAACACATGTACTCATTTCTAGCTTAGGAGGTTAGAAGTCTCACTGGGCTAGGACCAAGATGTCAGCTTCATAACTGTATTCCTTCTGCAAGTTCTAGGGGAGAATCCACTTCCTTGCGTTTTCCAGCTTCCAGAGGCTGCCCCATTCCTTGGCCAATGACTCCTCCCATTTTCAAAGCCAGCAGTGTAGCATTTTCAAAATTTCTCTCTCTCTCTCTCTCTCTCTCTCTCTCCTCCCCCCCTCTCATTCTATCCTCATATCTCCTCTAACTCTGACCCTCTTGTCCCCCTCTTATAAGGACCCTTGTGATTACATTGGCTCATCCAGATATTCCATGATAATCTCTTCATTTCAAGATCCTTAATTTAATCACATCTGCAAAGTCCCTGTTGCAAGTAAGCTAGCATATCTATGGTTCTGGGGATTAGGACATGGACACCTTTTGGAGGCCATTATTCAGTCTACCAGAGTCTTCTTTTCATATTGCCACAGCATTCTGAACAAGTCCAAGGATTTATTTATTTATTTGAAAATACTGCTTTCATAAAAGGGTAAGCACCTTGTGGGGCCCTGTGTGATTGTTCCACATACATCCCCAGTGTCAAGGGCATGGCTGGCACTCAACAAATATTTCATGACTGCCCAGCTGAGTGGCCAGTTTGGCTTCACTGGATCAGAGTTCCTGGGGGAAGGGGAGGAGGTAGACTAAGATTATATTGTAAAGGGCTTTGAAATAATGGGCTAAGCAGTTTGTATTTCATTCTGTACACCCTGAGCACCAGCAGAGGTTTTGGCTCATGGAGTTAACATGATTACAATTATGTGTTTGGAGTAAAAGGTCAATAAGCCAGATGGAGAGGGAGAAACTAAAGGCAGGGTGACCAAGCAGGAGGCCATAGCAATTGAGAACCCAAACTAGGCAGTGGCAATAAGAAGGAACAGCTGGAGAGAGATGGAAGAACTGGGACACACTCCACTTCAAATCCTTTCTAGAACAGAGCAAATGAGAAGTAAGCACAAGAGGATTTGCTAATTTATTCGAGAAGACCAGAAGAAAAAAAATGGGGAAACTGGAGACATCTCCAGCCATCTCTCATAAAACTAAGCAGGCGGGAAGATGGTGACACCAACCACAATAAGAAGTATAGAAAATGAAATGTGCTCAGAGGAAGGGGGTGCTGATCTATTCTGCTTCAAACATGTAGGATATGAGGAGTCCAGCAGGCATTGTGAGCAGATGTCTTGCAGAAAATCAGAAATAAATATCAAGAGCTCATGTGCAAACCCTGGCCAGTGTGGCTCAGTTGGATGGAACAACGTCCTGTGTGCTGAAAGGTCACAGGTTAGATTCCTGGTCAGGGCACATACCCAGGTTGTGGGTTCAATCCCCAGTCAAGGTGCCTACAGGAGGCAACTGGAGGCAACCAATCTATGTTTCTCTCTCACATTGAAGTTTCTCTCTTTCTCTCTCTCTCTCTCTCTCTCTCTCTCTCTCTCCCCCTCTCCCTTCTCTCTCTAAAAAAAAAAAAAAAAAAAAATTAAAAAAAGAGTTCATGTACAAGATCACAGCTAGACACAGAGTTAGGAGTGTCCCTGAGAGGGGTAATGGCTGAAGTCAGAAAAGTGAATGAGATCACCAAGGAAGAATGATTTAAAGGAAAAAAATGTAGAACCATGGGGATGGGTGGAAAAAGACAAGCACAGAGACAGAAGAGCATGAAGGAGATGATAGGTATGGAAAAGCAAGTAGTAAGGAAGGAACTGAGGCTTCTCTGTGTGTAGTGGGGAAAGGAGGCCAGAGGGGGAGGGGGTAACAGTGCCAGCAGTTCTGCCCAGATGTCCACCAAAGGAGGTCTATGAAAAGTCTTGGAATTTGGGTACCTTCAAGAGAATTATTTCATTAAGTAATAGGAATAGAGAAGAGAATGCCAAGGTTTAAGGTGCAACTGGTCGCTTACTTTTTTTTCCAGAAGTTTGGCAGTTTATATTGAGAGTCAAGAAAGATTTCAGGGTGGTTCTGCCCTCAGCATGTTGTCTGAGTTTGAGTTTGAGTTTGACCTTTTTAGTCCCTCTCTTTAACTATAAAATAAGGAGGCTGCAGCTAGATGATACCCAAGGTCCTTTCTGAGTCTAAAATTGGCTCTTTCTAGCCCTTGAATGCCAAAATTCCGGTGAAAGCTCAATTCCAAAGCATCTGAGAAGTTGTCTTCACATTATTCTCTATTTAAGTTAAAATTTTCCTTAGAAACAAATTCTAGCAGAGATATTCCAAAAGAGAGCAAATGAAAGTTAAATAACTATTTTCCTAATTTATAATTCTTATGGTATTATGCTGATTTCAGACATAATTCCCAATAAAATGCCCTTTGTCAATTTCCACTATAAAGCTGTGTTATTCTAATTACTTCCTCTTTGGTGACATGGGCAAGCCTCTCTTTTTAATCACAATATTCCTCTCTGCTTATTTTTTAAATTTTAATTCCAGTTTCCATCATTATATATATTTGCCATTCAATTCTTCCCTATACATATATTTAGACACCCATATTGTTTCCTATCTTCAATACCTTTTGATAAGGCTTTTTTTTTTTCCAGATTCAGAGCCTTGGTTGATATATACAAAAAAAGAAGAACAAAATGACAAAGAGTAAAGACAGAAGTGTGAGAGAAAATGACTGGGAAGCAAAACCTAGAATTAAGTTTATTATATAAAGTAACATATTATTCATGTTTTCTCAACCTTGGCACTATTGAAATTTTGAGCAGGATAATTATTTGTTGTGAGGACTGTCCTGTGCACTGTAGGATAATTAGCAGCATGCCTGGCCTCTACACACCAGATGTCAGTAGCACCCCCCTATCCCAGCTCTGGCAATAAAAAATGGCACCAGGTATTGCCAAATGTGCCCAGGATGCCAACTTGCCCCCAGTTGAGAACACCTGGTCTATAGAGACCAACCTATTAGAAGTAGTTCAACAGTACAAGAAAACAATTTGCTAAAATGGAAAGATAAGAAATACAGAAGTATTATGTTTATATGCTAACTCCCATTTGTTTATAGGATCTTTGGCATGGTATCCCCATGCTCACTTCATTTGAGTATCTACCCTCCCCCTCGTTTCACTCTATTAATACATGCTCCCCACCCCCAGACACCAGAGTGATGTCTCTAAAACCATATCGGATCATGTTACACCCTTGTGCTTAAAAAATCAATTTCCCCCATTCTCTACCACAGGGTTTCTCAGCCTGCGCACTCTTGACATTGAGGGCCAGGTGACTCTGTTGCGGGGCTGTCCTATCCATTGTAGAGTGCTTAGCAGCATCACTGGTCTCTAGCCACTATATGCCAATAGAACCTCTCCTGTAGTAGGTGAAATAATGTTCCACCAAAGATATCCACACCCTAATCACTGGAACCTGTGAATATGTTAAATTACATGACAAAGGAAAATTAAAGTTGTAGATGGAATTGAAGGTAGCTAATCAGCTGATCTTAAAATAATGAGATTATCTTGGCTTATTCAGGTGAGCCCAATGTTATCACAAGAGTCCTTAAGAGAACCTGAGGGAGAAATGACTGAAAGAAAGTCAAAGAGATGCAACATGGCTGACTTTAAAGATGAAGAAAGTGGGGGACTGGAAAAGCAAAAGATACAGATCCTAGAGCCTTCAGAAGGAACACAGCCCCACCAACACCTTGACTTCAGCCCAGAGAACCATTTTGGGCTTCTGTCCCCAGAAACATAAGATAATAAATTTGTGTTGCTCTAAGCCACTACATTTGGGGTAATTTGCTACAGCAGCAATAGAAAACCAATACATCACCATCCCTACCTGTGACAACCAAAACTGTCTTTAGTCATTTCTAAATGTGCCCCGGGGACAAACTTGCTTCTAGTTTGAGAACCACTGCTCTGCAAAATGTACAGTCCAAATTCCTGAGATGTGCAGAGTGGGTTCTTCATAATTAATGCTACCCAACCTGTTGTACTAGTATCTAACACAGAGAAAGATACAGCCTATGCTCCAGGCACACCAACTAACTTCAAAAACACTCTACATGTTTCACCTCTCTGCAGATTTGATGCCAAGAGGTGCCTTGAAGGATAGGCAATGTACTTTGGCCCTCCTGACATTTTTATCCATGCCCATAGTTATTATCTTCTGAATACATGTTCAATTTCTGGTTTTATTAGCTAATTACATAAAAATCCACGTGGTTGCTATATATATTAAACTGCAGGTGCCCTAACCTCCTCCTCCAAACAAATCATTGCTCCTAAGCCCCTCTAAATCCTCTCCTTGGAAACTCTGGCATCACTAACACCTCTGTGCCTTTATACATCTACTGTTTTCTCCTTCATCAAGGAATCACTTCCCTTCTTATAAATGGCAGTCATCCTTAAAATCAAGTTCAAGTGTTCTCTATGCAGTAAAGGTTTCCAAAGACTCCACAAAGCGTGGTGAACCATCACACCACCATCCCCCACCCCTGTCCCTCATTATGTTGTGTTGTGATCCTTCTGCACTGTACTTATTGGTTGATTCATCCATCCTTTTCAGTAGACTCTAAGAGCTGACACCATATTTCAGCCTCTCTGCACTCCTGGTAGCTAGAGAAATGCTTGTGCTCAAGAAGTGCTTGTGGCATGAATGAAGAAGTCATGGATAGAGAAAAATCAAATTAATTATGGGTTAGCAAAGCTGGAAAGCTGCAGATCAGCTATGAGCATAATCCCAGCTCTGATCCACGAGAATCAGAAGAACCCGAGTTGGAATGAGGCCTTGTCCTTGATCAGAATCAAGGACAAAGCTTGGCTGCTAAGAACACAAGTTGAGAAGCATGTGCCAATTATATCACCATGCACCATTTATCCTTTTGTCTTCTCCCTTTTTCTACTCAATAGATATTGTACCCAGCATGTCCATGAATCAGATTTTGTTAAAGCAATCCTGAAATACATAGTGAGGAAATATTAACAGTCACAGATGACTTTGACTAACACCTCCGAGTTTATGGCCATAATATGGTCATTTGTGAGCTTTGAGTGAGCACAAGTCAGAGAGCTGCAGGCATTTATGAGAGTCTTGGGAGCAGTAGCCACTGTAAGAACATTAAGTTTAAAACCAGAGGATCTGCTGAAAGAACTAAATAGAAATGGATGTGATCCATCTCTGGCTAAACTGAATAAAGGTAAAGTCTCAAGTTTTCCTATGAATTCAATGGAAGAGAAACATAAAAGTGAAACAAATGCTAAGAGGTCCACCAAGAGAGACCCACATAGTTTTAGAACTGGATGAAGGCCCCAGGGAAGCTTTATGCCAACTGAAAGCACTTCTGTAGGCACTCCCTAGATGGCCAGAATGGGGTGCTTCATTCAACTCACTGGTGCAGTGATTCTCAATTGGGACAATTTTGACACCTAGGTTAAGGTCTCTGGACATTTTTCATTGTCACACCGGTGGGGATGGGTGCTAGTGGGTAGAGGCCCAGGAGATGCTGCTAAACATCCTACAATGCACAGGACAGCCCCAGCACAAAGAATCATTTGGCCACAAGTGTCAAAGGGGCAGAGGCTGAGAAACCTTGAGCCAGAGCAACCAGGAAAAGCACAAGAATCAAATCTGTATGAACAAAATTTTCCCACCAAAGGCCATAAGTAACCCTGCAAGGTGCTCATTTGCTGGACTTTTAACATCATTAGTAAAGATTCTCTTTTAGGACGAAGGACACAGCTTGCTTGCACATGAGAAGGACAAGCAGTGCTCAATAAGATGAATTTCCTTCGTTTTTGAGAGGGTTCCAGGGCGTTAAACCTTTGAAAGGTAATCCAGGCCATTAAATTCCAGACCCAGGGGTTACGTTAGGATATCTGGGCCTCTACTAAACAAAACCAGCCTTGGATCTTCATGCCAGGATTCTATCCAATCACTCCATGTCTGCCTCAAGAATAAAGGGATTTTACTTACACACACTTGCGCACACACACACACGAACATTCTATGAGAAAATTTTGTTCTTTTGCTAGATGGCTTTGTATTTAGTTATTTTTCATTTTTAAACTTTGCTTTTTATATGTTATATTTTATAATGAAATTTGAAAATACAAGTTATCTAAGCTTAATATATTTTATTCTTTTATTCTTTATTTTTATTGCTGACACTATTACAGATGCCCCCATTTACTACGTACTTAGTTTTAACCATTGCAAAGAGGTGAAAATCATAATAGATGAGTTTGCAGACTGCCCAAATGCTGCACAGAGCAGTTAGAAGCCACCAGTATTGCTGGAGTTCAGATATTGTCCACTGATTATGAGATTTAATAACCAAGAAGATAATTTTTAACTAGTCGTAACCATCTACAATAGAATGCCTTTTAGTCATAACAGTTACAAACAGCTTCTATATATTTATATTATATTATATTATATTATATTATATTATATTATATTATATTATATTATATTATATTATATTATATTATATTATATTATAATTATATTATATTATATTATATGTATGGTTGCTAAGAAAAACTGGGACATTCTTAATGATGCAATTAAGTTTAAACATGAATGTCAGTGGCTATCTAATCCAAGAATTTGGCTTGATTTTGCATTTCTCTCAACTCCAACAGATTAATCTGATAATGTGTGCTTCTAATATAGAGTGGGAATCCAGCCCCTTCTAGAGACCAAGAGAAATTCAAAATTTAGATTTTTGACAGATCTTTCTAATGCTGAGTTCTCTGGTTTGGAGAAAATTTCTTGCTGTTTGACTTGACTTTTCTTTCTACTGCCTGTCTTCCTCAAGAAAATGGGCAGAACAATCAACAATGTTTGTTAGTTTCTGAATCCATACTCCACACCCAATAGCAGCAATTACTTTGACACAGTAACTAATATTTTACTAGTATGTGATGCTAATATCTCTGATAAACACTGCTGATTTTTCTAAGGTGATCTAGTAAAAGCCAAAATCTCATAGTTACGTTAACAGAACAAGGTATGATCTTGGATGTTATTTTCAAACTGTTTTTCTTGGTTCTGTTTCCTTTATTTATTCTAAATCTCCAGCAATTACATGGTATTGCATTTCATTTCTGTAATTCTAACTGTACCTTAAAATGTTTAATTACAACTGATGGAATCTCCCCTCCTTTATGGAAACAGATCTAAGGCAAATCTATAGAGTTTGTGGACTGAGGTAGGAATTGCTCATTTTAAAAACAACTATTATTTATCTAGTAAAAAACATGCTGCTTTCGAAGTACTCATCAACCACAGTTTCCCAACAGCTGTGTTTTCTATCCTTCCTAACCAGAGTACACATTTTAAAAGTACCAAATAGCTCCCTCTGAGTTCCTTATTTATTAATGATTCCTGATTCACATATATTTCACTAATGAAATAAGTGAAATAAGGACAACTGTTCATTGTCCTTAAGTAGAATTTGGGCACGTTTCCATGATTTTTCTCAGCCTTTACCAGAGATTTTTCCCCATAAACTAACATTCCATACCATTTCCTAAACTAGTACTCCACACCATAGAGTTCTGAAATTAGACCTTTAGGGAGAAGAAAATATTGAAACTAGAAAATTCTAGTAGTTTCTCCCCCCTGCCAGCCAAACACACAGAACTATATACATATACTATCAACACCACCCTCCAGAACAATGTTCCTGAGTTCTTTGTAGAACAACCAGGTGTTAGGCATATTTCATCTAACCCTTACAAACCGCTTAAAACTAGATCATCTGAGTTCCTAAAAATATCAATTTATGGTAAAGGGATAAGACAACCCTTTGAAATGGCCTGCAGCGCAAACAGGACAGCAAAACACCATGTCTTCCTCCAGCTCCCACCACTGCTCCAAGTGGAGCCAAGAAGCCCTAACAAGACACACACGTGTGGCCCCTAGGGACGGCCCGTTTCCAGGAACCATTCGCCAGCCGAAGAGGAACAGCCACACCATGGAAAACCCTCGATGGGTCCCTGGCTCTGAAAATGTGACGAAATTAAAGAAATGCCCAGGTGTCAGTCCTTGGGCCACGAGGGCCCTCGGCACCAGACCCTACCTCGGACTTCCACACGACGTACGGGTGCCCGTGGCTGTTGGGTGGGGACTGGAACTTTCTCTGCTGGAGCCACCTCCTGGGAGAAGCGAAGATGCTGTTGGAGCCTCCCCCGGAGGAGCAGAGGATGGCGCTGCGGCCACTGCCCGGCCCAGCCAGGGCTGAAGGCAGGTCCCAGACCATGCTCTTCTTGAGGCCGGTGCGACTCAAGGGAACCTCATAGTCAAAGTGGAAGCTGCCCGAGGGCGACTTCTCCTGTGGGGTGCTTGGGGTGGAGAAGGATGCGCAGAGGGGTCTAGGAGGTGGGAGTCGGTTGGCCCGGGGGTGTGGGCCGCGGGGAGAGGACGCCGAGCGGTGTCCGGGGCCCTCGACCGGGGGCAGTGGGGAGCAGAGGCGGCCTCCGGTGGCCCCTGGCGAGCAGCCCTCCGCGCCTGCCTCGCCCCCGCAGCGTCCGATCAGGGCCGGGTCTAGGCTGCGGGTCTGGCGCAGCTTCCTCTTGGAGAAGCCCTGGGCTGAGGCGGAGCCGCCGGACGCCGGCGAGGAGCAGGAGAAGACACTGTGGAGCAGACTTTGCGCAGACATCTCGGCAGGACTGTGCCGGAGGGCCACCCTCTTCCCGCTCTCGGAATGCTGGCGATTTGGGGCGCGGAAAGGAAGGGGGCTCAGGCGACGCTGCCAGGCTCGGAGGGTGCTGGAGGGCAGTGCCAGGCTCACGTGCCACCAGCGCACTACAAGTGCTCCGGTGGGGGCAGAAGCAGATCCATCACCAGCCTTCTAGGAAAAGGGTCGGGGGGCCTACTGCGGCGGCTAGAACCTTCCCCTGGAGCCGAAGTTGCCAAAGGGGTATGGAAGGGGAAGAGGAAGGTCAGGCGCTCGCTGGGTTCCCGGTTCCAGCCCGCCAGCGCCACTCTCCTTCCCCGCAGAGGAAGGAGACTCCGGGCTCCTGCTCCCTGGCTCTGGGCAGCCTCGAAGTCTCCAGCAAGCTCCTCCTCGCACCCTGAGCACTGTAGCGAGAAACTGGGGAGAAGGCCTCCTGGGCGTGCGCCCAGGGCGCGTCGATGCTCCCAGGACAGCGAGAGGGACTTCAGCGATGGAGCTGGGTGCCCGGGCTCCACCGCCGGGACACAGCAGCCGTCTCCGGGGGCCCCTGAAGCTGCGTGTCTAGCCTCCACTTGGCTGCTGCGCCCACTCCTCCAACTTGTTAGGCGCAAGGAATTCTCCAAGCTCCAGGTTCAGCAGGGTGCCAGTCTTGCCACAAAGTGGGGACGAGCCCGCTTCGCCCAGGGCCTTCCAAGGACTGAGTGGCTACGATGGGAGAGAATTCCTGGCAGTGCGCAGGGAGCTAAGGAGAGAATCCCAGGGGCGGGTACCCATGCTCCGCTCGGCGGGACTCTTGATATTAGCAGCCCAGCCTTGGGCTCAGGGCAGGCGCGGAGATGTCCCCGCACACACGCTCAGGATAGAGACAGCGGGAAGGGGCAGCCAGGACCGTAGCGCGGGAGGGAAGCCAGGTCTGGAGCTGAGGCGGAGTCAGGAGCGGAGAAAGCAAAACCTGGAGTTTTCCAGGCACCCAACCTGGGAGCCGCCCCTGATACCTGGTCTCCTGGGGAGAAGGCCGTGGGGACGGAAGTGCGGACCTTCTCCCTCGTCTCCCCTCCCCCAGATGGAGGGGGCGCCAGCTCCACTCACGTTTCTGGAAAGGAAAGGAAGTGTCAGATTGCACCCCACCCACTGGTGTCAGATGCGCAGCCCAGGACGGTTGCTCCGAAGTTGAAGTTAAATGTCCTGCCTTCCTCACCCCCCATCCCTGCTTGTTTTTGTTTTTTAAGACAGAAAGGATAGAGATTCCGTTCAAATTGGGCTGGAGATGGGACCTACTACGTGCTGGGGGGCGGGATCCCCGCTGGGAAAATGTGCTCCAGGAGGAGGGGTAAGTGAGGCCGGGCGGGGTCCGGCGCCTACAGGCGCGGGGCAGGCGCTGGGCGCAGCGTCAGCCCATAGGCTATGGAGACCGGCGCTCTCAAAGCGATGGGTCTCTTGTTCGGCTCTGGGGCGCCTCTGGGCGCTGCACGCCACGGCCACATTCCTAGGAGGCTGGAAACTGCTGGCGATGTCAGCATGAAAATGTTCCCTGCTTGGAAACCAGACTGGGAGCAGCTTCTCCCGCTGCTGTCCCTCCCCTGGAATCTGTAAAGCACAAAGCCTCGCCTGCCTCTCAACGGGCTTTTTGACGTTTTGCAACGCATCTTACAGCCATCTCATTAGGGGGGAGCAGAGGTAATGCTGGAAATGCCAGCGTACTTTACATAACTGTCTTCGTGTGTCCCTTTACCACTTCAGGGTGAAGAGAATTTTACACAAATGTAAAGGCGACTTTCCTTTACCATTTCTTTTATTAAAGAAAAGATTACAGTGAACTTATAGATACAGGTATTTGACACAACATTTGCTCTGTTGTGTATATATCAGAATTGCCTAAATTTGATTTTGAAAGACTTCTTTTATTCCCTACAATATTTTCTCCGGGGGGGGGGGGGGAGGATCTCTGATGTACTTTTTTATTTTTATTTTTTGTAAATGCTGCGGGACAGGCTGCACCCAGGGGGTTCCTTCCAGTAACTTTATGAACTATCTGCTGCCTGAAGACTGAATGAGATACACATTTTCCATTACACCACTATCCATCTCATCTCACCCTGAAACTTCAGTATTTTCAGTGGCTGACGATTAGGTGTGCTATGGAGAGGCACGGCATTTAAAATCTCTTACTTCCTTGCCTGACTACACACACTAAGTTACATTTGGGGAATTACTGTTTGCTTTCTTCTCTCCTCAAACAGGTCATGTTAGAACTAAAAGAGGGCGGGGCTTGCCTGCCCTTCTCTTAGTTAACAATATCTTGTAACTTGTCACTAGTAATGAAAGCACTTAATGTCTCTACCATTTGGATACCATTGCATGGAATTGGTTATGCCTCATTGGATTTTGGCATTTAGGGTAGATGGTTAATGAAGTCACACTTCATAGAATCACTTATAACTCAAGGTGGTTGAGCAATGTAACTTAGGGTTCATATACATTCTGTTTCTCTAAGCCCATATGATGACCAAGAGGTTGAAAATGCAACCCTGCCATAACTATGTGGGGCTAATAAGAATGCCCTCTAGGCATGAATTCACACATTCTTGGTCATGGATGTTGGAGAGCCAATGAGCAAAGGGACAGTTCTGTTGGCACTTGGTGGATGGAGCAGACACATCCAGTTCATTCATCATCTTGTTTCCAAGGGGTCCTGACCCTCCATCAGCCTGGGGCTTGCCTCACAGTTGGAAACAATGAATAAATTGTTTTAAATATTCATAAAATTAAGCTCAGGCTCCTTTTTAAAAACCCAGTGCTTTTAAAACACAGGGGGAAAATGTAATGGTCCTTCTGGAAAGGATTTTATAAGAAAATAATTTGGATTTTTAAATGACATTTTAAAAACTATTTTGATTTCCAACCAGATTGCTACTAGGTTTATTTTGCAGTCATAGTGGTTTATGGTATATTCATTCATTCTTAGTTAGGGCATCCTATTTTCCTCTTGTTTGTTATATAATCCCTTTGCTTGTATAGACCTACTAGCATTGGCCTTTCTGATTAACTGTCATTTTATGGCAAACTTGATTAAGGAAGATCTGGGTTTCATTTACCAATTTCAAAAATGGCTAGTGCTGTTCCACTGATCCCCAAAATCTTTCTTATACTTCATCAGCCTGCTTAAGAATCAATGTAATTGGTAGTATAGAAATACCAAATGATTTGGAATATATATACGTAAAAATCAGGTCTCTGCCTGGCCGGGTGTAGCTCAGTGGTTGAGCGTCGACCTGGGATCCAGGCAATCGGGGTTCGATTCCTGCTTGGGGCACATGCCCAGGTTGCAGGCTTGATCCCCAGTAGGGCGCGTGCAGGAGGCGGCCGATCAATGACTTTCTCATCATTGATGTTTCTCTCCTTTCCTCTCTCTGAAATCAATAAAGATATATATTTTTTTAAAAATCAGGTCTCTAGGACTTTGCTCTTTGTTAGGGCATTAGCTATTGAAAACTAGTGTCCATATTTGTTTATTTTTTTTCTCAGAGCTGAAGTTAATCTAAGTGTTAGAATACATTTTTTTAAAGGACAGAATAATCTGTTTACTATTCATTCCCCATTATAATTATCCTAGAAATTCATGATAAAAAATATTTGCTCCATCTGGTCATGACACAAGAATATTCTAATGTAAGTTCTAGAGTCCTTGGTCTTATATCAAGTTACCCTCTTATCAAGGATCCTAGAAATGCATCAGTTTTATTTCTATTACCTTGAGACACTATTCTACAAACACATACATCTTACTACCAAAGGATATAGTCTGCTAAACCTAACTTTTCCTTTTCTTAACTTTACCCCTTGAAATTTTTCTTATCGCCTGCCAAAATTCCTCTTTCCCCTTGGTGTTAAGACCCCTGAGCTATTTGTAGATTTTTATCATGCCACTTGGGTCTGACTTTGTGGTTTGGCTACACTATAAAGTTCATATTTTGCTTTAAAACCATCATTGTAGATGATCTCCTCTGGATTCCCTCCAGTTGCTTATTTCTTTTCAGTCCTGAGGTCCAATATTTCAGGTTAGGGCATCCTATTTTGCCCTTGTTTGTTACATAATCCCAATGCTCATATAGTTCCAAATCACACTGAACTTCCTGATTGACTGCCATATAATATTTCAGACTTCTATCTGATTGGCTCCCAACTCTTAGTCAGCATCACTGATTTTTGTTTCACCCTGCCTGTGTCTCTCAAACTGATTCTGATCCCTCTGATATAATTTCTACATTCTTAGTGGTATGTGGGGTAAACAGTTCATAGCATCTCATTCTCCCATAGAAGAAATCAAGGGTTCTGCCTCCAAGTTCCTGAAACATGGAAAGAGGAACATGATTTTAATCTGCGTTAGGTGGAATACATGAGAAATGTGTGGAAAAGTTTTACAGGGCTTAAGAATCCTAATTACATTAAATGGCCAGATTTCCCCATGCCTAAACTACTTCCTGATTGTAAACAAGGAATGTTTTGCAGCTGAAGTAAGAATGATTCTTTAGATGCCTATTCTAGGACCTCCCTGAATGAATGTAATCAACAATTGATAGATGTTAGGAAGGTAAATCTACAGTTGCAGGATAATTCCATATGGGTAAGATTAGTAAAACTCACTTTCTTAAACACCAATCCAGCATTTAGGAACAGTGATCATTTTCAAAGGATGGAAGTTTTGTCATAGTGCTTCTCCAGAGGGTGAATATAATGATTTGCAAGGCACAAGGGTATTTGAGAGCTTGAGTCCTAAGTGGTGCTATGATGTGAGAAGATGAAAGTTTCACTTTCCACCTTAGAGAACAATTTAATATTATAATACCAAAAGAGACATACAGGAAAAAAACTTCATGCCAACACTAAAGGGGAAAGGCACTGAACATGTCTATACTGTTTGCTAAACTGAATTCAGTGTTGTACTCAAGACATCTGTTCAGACAGCTTGGTCCTGACCCTTTAATCATAACAATATAAAAACTACTAACACTTGTTGGAACTTACTGTATAGCAGGCACTAGGCTGGAATCATAGATGCACTAGCCAAATCAATAGTCACACATGCACAAAAGTATAATAGTTAACCCCCAGTTTTACAGACGAAGAAAATCAGACCTAAACCAGTCCCACAGGTTGCCCCCTGGTTAAGTGGAAGAAATAGTATTCAGATCTATGTGATCTAACCTTGACTTCTCACTCTTGCAGGACTAGAATTGCAGATTAAGAAACTGTTCCAGCCTGGCCGGTGTGGTTCAGTGATTCAGCATCGACCTATAATCCAGGAGATTGCAGTTAGCTTCCCAGTTCAGGGCACCTGCCCAGGTTTCAGGCTCAGTCCCCAGCAGGGGGCCTGCAGGAGGCAGACTATCAGTGACTCTCTCTCATCACTGATGTTTCTCTCTCTCTCCCTTTCCCTTCCTCTCTCTCTAAAAATCAATTTTAAATTTTTTTTAAAAAAGAAGCTGATTTGGAAGTGCTTTGGGGCCTTTTCTGAATGGATTTCAATTTGTTAATTTCTTATCTAGCTATGTGACCTTGGGCACATCACAACTCTCATTCTCACTTTCCATCTGCAAAATCATGTTCACTTCAGAAGACAATGAGATGAGTAATGGACCTAATGTATGCAGCATGCTTAGCACAGAACATTCTGGAGGGAATGAGCATAATGATGGGAGTTATTACTATAATCTATACAAAACCTATAATTTTAAAATTACTTTATGAATCCAGATATACTGACTGACCACCACTAATGCGAGTTCACCAGCTCTCACACCCACTCAAACCTTTCTACTTTGTTAATTCTTTGCTTAAAATTATTTGAAAAAGACCCATGGTCAACCTGGTAAATAGTCATAGCTAGGATTTTCACCACTCTCCCCAAGTTTTAGTGAGGTGTTGTCAGTACCAACTAAATAAGAGCAACATGGGCTTTCAAAGAAGGGCATGCATGTTCTTGAGTTAAATGAAAGACAATTTGGGGGTTTCTATATTCAGAAATGGCTGGTACGTTAGCTCAATATTTTAGATCAATTTCACATTGCCAAAAATTAGAACCATGAACCTCTCTTTAAAACAGGCACCCAGTTGAGGTTTTCATATCCATTGAGTTAAGATCAAGATCTGCAACAGAGAGGAAACAAGATGGCAGCACTGGTCACAGCTGCACCCGCAGCCTCCCGCAACCACATCAGAATCACAACTAAAATACAGAACCACCATCACCCAGAGCCTCCTGAGATCCAGCTGAACAGAAGCCCCGCAACCAGGGAGCTGAAGGAGCATTGAGACTGGTAGGAGGGGCGGAGACGCGGGTGGGGCAGGGCGGGGCTGAATCCCCCAGATGCGGCAGGGGGGCCCCCATCTGGTGCCCCGGGTAAACCCGGGAGGGAATCTCAGCGGTGGGGGTTTCCCGGAGGAGGGAAGGCTCCCAGCCACACAGCAGGCCCCCAGCCCAGGGCTCCAGGGCCGGGAAGAAAAGTTCTCACAACTCGGGGCTGTGAAACCAGCTGGGATTGTCCCTGAGGGTCTCGAATGCTGTGGGAGCCCCAGGGTTTCCTCTTAAAGGGCCCGCGCACGGACTCACTCGGACCCACTCCCTCTGAGCCCAGCACCGGGCAGCAGCCTGAAAGGACCTGGGAAACTTGGGGAGAAACTAACTTGCGAGAAATTGGGCGAGAAGTGGAGGGGCAGCTTTCTCCCAGGCAGAAGAGCTGGCAGAGGCCATTGCTCCTTTGGTGGGTCCTCCCCACACACAGCAAACAGTGAGGTGCCATATCTGAATTGCCAGCACCTGACTCACACCTTTGGCCCCTCCCCATGATTCCCGGAGGCCCTGCCCCTCCCCACCTGCAAGCTCATCCAAGCCATTTCCAGGGGCTTTTCTATGCAAGTGGCCTCTCAAGAATCATGCTTAGAACTTTCCTAAAATCTCAGACATGCAACAGCATGCCCCATACATCTTGAGAAGTGGCCCCAGGCCTGGCACTAGCAGCAGCTTCATTGGCTCATAGCTTGGCCTCTCTTGGACAACGCCAAGCCCAGCACAAGGAGCAGCCAACTATGGATTGCTGAGTAGCTCATGCTGGGTGGCCCTGGACAAGGCACTGGCAGAGGCTGACTCTGCACCTCCTGGGAGGATAGTGCACCTGGTGGTCAGACTCGACCATGCTGCATTACAACCCTACCACATCCACGAGTGACACACTCAAGGGGCGCACTTGGTGAAGACCAAAGCTCCACTGAAGTAAATCCTGCTCCATAGGGGTGTCTCCAGCACAGAAGCTCTTTGGCTGTAGCTGCAGCTGGTCCTCAGAGCCAATTGGCCTGGGGGTCATTTCCTCCCAGTGATGCCAACAGCAACCAAAGCTGAACTACAACAGGTCATAGCACACAGCCCACACAGGGGAGCACCTAGAAGGCCCAGCTCAGGTGACTTGGGAGGCTGAGCCACTGGACCCTCCAGGACACCTACTACACAAAGCCACTCTACAAATTCCAGGAGACATAGCAGCTCTACCTAATACATAGAAACAAACACCAGAAAGCAGCCAAAATGCGGAGGCAAAGAAACATGTCAGAAAGGAAAGAACAGAAGAAATCTCTAGAAGAGAAACTAAATGAAATAGAACAAAGCAAGCTAACAGATACAGAGTTCAGAATTTTGGTTATAAGGATGCTCAGCCATATTAGTAAGAGTTTTACGAAAACAACTGAGAAAATCGATGATGTAATAAAGGACCAATTTGAAATGAAGGCTACATGAACTGAAATAAAGAATAATTTACAGGGAATCAACAGTAGAATAGAGGACACAGAATCAAATCAGCAATTTGGAACATGAAGAAACAAAAAACACCCAACCAGAAGAGCAAAAAGAAAAAAGAATCCAGAAATATGAAGATAGCATAAGGAACCTCTGGGACAATTTCAAGCAGCCCAACATTTGTATTATTGGGATGCCAGAAGGAGAAGAAAGAGACCAAGAAATTGAAAACCTATTTGAAAAAATAATGACAGAAAACTTCCCCTACCTGGGGAAAGAAATAGACTTACACGTCCAGGAAGCACAGAGGGTCCCAAACAAGAGGAACCCAAAGAGGCCCACAGCAAGACACATCATCATTAAAATGCCAAAGGTTAAAGACAAAGAGAGAATCTTAAAAGCAGCAGGAGAAAAGCAGTTAGTTACCTACAAGGGAGCCCCCATACGACTGTCAGCTGATTTCTCAACAGAAACTTTGCAGCCCAGAAGGGAGTGGCGAGAAATATTCAAAGTGATGAAAAACATGGAACTACAACCAAGATTACTCTACCCAACAAAGCTATCATTTAGAACTGAAGGTCAGGTAAAGAGCTTCACAGACAAGAAAAAGCTAAAGGAGTTCATCACCAAACCAGCACTACAGGAAATGTTGAAGGGTCTTCTTTAAGAAGAAGCTAATGAACAAAACAATCTGACGAATAGATCTGGAGACATTGATGCAGGCAACAGACGATCATATTTCAGAGGAAAGAGGGAAAGGGGGTGGAGGGTGGGAAGAGATTAACCAAAGAAGTTATAGGCGTATATACATAACCCAGGGACACAGTCAATAATGGGGTGAAGGTCTGGGGAAGGGTTGGGAGCAAGGTGGAGGGCATCAATTGGGGGGGGGGGGGGAAGGGGACACCTGTAATACTTCTAACAATAAAGATAAATTTAAAAAAATAATAATATAAAATAAATTTTAAAATTAAAATAAAAACCTATTTACATGTAAAAATATTAAATAAAATTTGTATACTTTTCTCAAAACAAAGATCTGTAACAATTTTTTATGACATTATATTCAGAAACCTAAATGACTATTTTTATTCATCTTTCCACTTTTTCCCCACTCTGTGTGTCTAATTTCGCTGTCCCTAACTAATCATGATCTTTAGAAAAATAAAAATCAATGCAGAGAAAAAAATTCCTGTTTCTGTGTCAGCATCTGCACTGAATACAAAAAAGCCACTTGCAACACTGTCTATTCTCTCATTTTCTGTGGGAATATTAGCAATATACTCTCTTTTCTAGTGTTTCATTCTTATCTTCTAAAAGTTTGCATAGGCATATTGTTCTACCCTTTCACTTACATGTTTTTTTCTCAAGCTGGTGTGAGTACAGTATTTCTAAATATCAACCCTTGTTTTTAGGGTACCCATTAGTGAGGCATCTGAAAAGCAAGGTTGAATAAAAATCTAAGCCAAGCTGCAGTATGGATGTGCTTAGCACAGTCCCAGGGGCCACTCATGAAACAAACAATTGTTGTTTACCTGCAGCCAGCATTTGAAAGAATATTCCAACATTAAATCCTAAATGCATGACTATCATCACTTTTGTTTCTGGCTTTGAAATTCAAGAGGCTTTTAATAATAATACAAGTTGTCTAACAACCAAATTTAATTTCAGTTTATCAACATTTTTGAATATGCACTTTGTGTTAATGGCATTCCTTCTTTGTTCGTTTCATTTTCTTTGTGGGTGAAGGTGTACTTGGATTCCCAAAGTAAATTCATTTTACCTGAACCTGGTATATGGTTCAGCTGTACTTAGTTACTTAAAGTAGTTTTTAACATCTTCCCATTAGCATATGTTTTAGAACTACTTTTGAGGATGAAGAATTATGAAATAATGTAAACAATTTTTAATATCTTGTTAATTACTCTAAAATTTTCATAATATACATGTTTTTTCAATATTTCTATTTTTTCAAAATAACTAAATAATGTGGATTTTTTTTTCCTCTAAAATTTTCATTTTCCCCCCAGAATCTTCACTCCTCTATATTGAATAGAAACAGGAGGACCTATTTGTCCAACATGTGCTTCTAGTGCCAAGATAGGGCGGGGTATGAAAAGGAAAGGGGAAAAGAAAAACTGGTGCTGTGCCTTGGGGTCTATATTTTTTCTCATCTACTTTATTGAGAAATAATCTCCATGCAATAAACTGTACCAATGAGTTTTGACAGCTATATGTATATATGAAACCACCAGCAGAATTAAGATTCAGGGCACTCCCATCACCTCCTGGAGATGCTTTTATTAATGGTGCATGAACACTGACAACTAGATTTTGCACCATGTGATGGTTGAATTGTGCCTTCAGTCAATATGGAAAGAGAGGGAGAACTAAATAGAGAGCAAAACTTTTTCTTTCTTGGGATGTGTTCATCTGTGTCCCCCCAAAAGATATGTCCAAATCCTAATCCGTGGTACCGGTCAATGTGACCTTATTAGAAAATAGAGTCCTTGCAGATGGAATTAAGTTAATATTAGGTCAGACTGCATTAGTGGATTAGGGTGGTCCTAAATTCAAGTACTGGTGTCTTTAGAAGAGATAGAATGAAATTTGGATAGACACACATACACACATAGATAGGGGGAAAGGCCGTGTGAAAATTGAGGCAGAGAGAAATTGGAGTGATATGTTTACAAACCAAAGAATAGCAAAGATTGCAGGCAACCCCCAGAAGCTAGAAGAGAAGCATGAAATGGATACTCCCTTAGACCCTCCAAAGGGAACCAATCTTCCTGACACCTTGATTTTGGACATCTGGCCTCCTTAATTGTGAGAGAATAAACTTCTATTGTTTTATACTACCCAGTTTGTAGTAATTTGTTACACTTCTTAAGCATAGGATGCCACAGCTTGGCTCTCATCCTTACTAACAATTAAAAAAAAATTTTTTTTTATTGATTTTAGAGAGAAACAGGAAGAAGGAGAGAGAAACATTGATCAGCTGCCTCCTGTATGCCCCCCACTGGGGTTCGAGCTCACAACCTGGGCATGTACCCTGATGGGGAATTGAACCAGCAACCTATTGGTGCATGGGATGACTCTCAACCAACTGAGCTACACCAGCTAGGGCTCTTTTTAACAATTTAATAAAACCAAGAAATTTATCAAAAATCAATCTCACATAATTTAAAAATAAGGAAGGAGAATGGCAAATTAATGCTTGTCAATGTTTCATTTTTAAAAAAAAAGGAGAAGAAAGATCAATTGATTGGACATCTTGTCTAGATACTAAGCACGTTAACATCATTGTCATAGCAGCAGCTTAACTGCAGCTGGGTCCCACACCTGGTTCTAGCTCTCCTTCAGGATGGAGTTCGCTTTTCACCTTGGGAAACTTCTGCCCTTTTGTGCATTTATTTACAGAAAAGTGTTTGGGGCTTGGTTTTGTAATTGATCAATGGCACACAGAAGTGTATCACTGACTCAAGCCAGAAAGAGAAACTCAAATCTGAAGAGCTGTGATACTTTAGTTTACCTATTTTGGTGTTTAATTCATTCTGCATTAAAGGGGCTGAGCACGCAGTGAGATGCAAATAAGTTCAAATGCCAAAACAGGCTCAAGAGAAATGCTTTTGAAAGGACAAATGGGAACTAATCAAACTCCTGAGCAGACTTGGAAAACCAAAGCCCAGTAAGGTTTTCTCTAGATAGAACCTCCAGAGATCCAGTTGAAAAAGCAGAGCTGCTCAAGTTCATAGCTGCATGCCCTTCATTTGTCTCCTGTGCGATTTATTGGGAATTCCTTGGGTATTTTTCACAGTTCACTGCTTTGTGGCATGACACAGATTAGAGACATACCAAAGAACTCCCACCCCCACCCCTTTTAAAGACATACCAATGAAAATAAGGCACTCACGGCTTGTAATAGCAGGTTGTAGAACAGGGAGCTAAACTTAAGAGCTCCCCCCTCAGCCCCATTTTAAACGGAAATGGCTTCATAAAGCAGTGTCATGGAGTTGGCAAATGAAAACTGTCAAAGTTGTTGAAGGTTTAGGAGCAGTGGGGAAAACCCAGGAATAAGAATTGTAGATCTAATTGTTAGTACAGGCTCGGCTACTAACTAGCCCAGTCAACTCACCTTGTGGAAAATAAATCCCTACTCACCTTCCAGGTCTTGGCTTAAATATCACTCTTTTGAGAAGCTCTCATAGACTTCTCCTCCTGCAGCTAAATTGGGTATATGCTATATACTCTCTTACTCTCAGACTTTTCCTTCATGACAGCACTTACCAAAATGATAACTTTATGGCATTCATTAATGCAGTTACATATGTTCAAGTTCTAACATCCCCAAGACTTTATGCTTCATGAAGCAAGTGACATCACTGATTGGTTTCCCCATGCATTCCCAGTGCTGGAACAGCTCATATCACATAAGAATAAGAGCTCAGTCAATAGTCATAAACTAATCTCTCAGCCCCAGTATGCTCAGCTGAATTTTGGCTCTTCAGATCCCTGATGGTTCTCTCCTTCTGTGTCTCAGAGAACTTGGAATTATCCTCAGGCATCAGTGGGAGGCATCTTTATTGATTTGACTTATTGTGGAAGGACTGAAATAAGCAATAATAATATAGATATCTTCTTATCAAAACTACTGATATTTCATTAAATGCATGGCCTTTGAGTTGGATATCCACAAGTTTGAATCCTAGGGGTGTGTGTGTGTGTGTGTGTGTGTGTGTGTGTGTGTGTGTGTGAAAGAGAGAGAGAGAGGAAGGAAGGAAGGAAGGAAGGAAGGAAGGAAGGAAGGAAGGAAGGAAGGAAGGAAGGAAGGAAGGAAGAAAGAAAGAAAGAAAGAAAGAAAGAAAGAAAGAAAGAAAGAAAGAAAGAAAGAAAGAAAGAAAGAAAGAAAGAAAGAAAGAAAGAAAGAAAGACCAACCAACCCTGGATAGAGTTATCTAATTCTTCAGAGACTTAGTTCTTCCTTTGATACATGGAATTAACAGCTATAAGATGCAAAGCATTTAGTACACTTCCTGACATAGAACAAACATAATATCTGTTACCTATTATTTATTATCATGAACTATAGAAATAAGGCACATGGTATGGCTTGTCTAGACTTGTCTATCTGTACGTACTATCATAAAATCAAATACCTAATAATGATAATAGTAGTAATAGTCAACCCTTAATATGCATCAAGTACATTGCCAAGTGCTTTACATAGGTTACATCTCACTTAATCCTCACAATTTGATGAGGTAGTTATTATCTTCATTTTCCAAAGGAGGAAACTGAGTCACTAAAAGGTTAAAAACTTGCCTAAGTGAGCTAGTAAATGGTAGAGCCATGATTTTCCCAAATTAGCTGGTCAATGTTGGAGTCAATAAACTAATCCTAACATACAATACTAACTGGGTTTTTTAAATATATTTTCTATGGGAGATGTGTGACAAATAGAAAAGTCATGCTAATCTTTTCGTTCACCCAATGTGGACCATGTAGCCAGGACTGGGTGTGTCTGGGTGTGGGGGTCAGGTGTAGAGAAAGGAGGAAGAAGGGCTTCACAGTTCCTTAGAACCTATTCTTTTCCAAAAACTTTACATAGATTATTTCTATACAATATTACTGTGATATAAATATTCTAATTACCATTTTATAAATCAGTGAATCATACCCACATCTGTCCAATGTCAAAATCCATCTAATTCCCACTATATTTCATGAATGTTGAATCTGGCCAAAAAAGTAAAAAGCTTGCAGTCATCATAAAACATGAATAGGAATATCATACCCCTAACTTGAACTTGCCCTTCATACTTTCTGAATGTAGATAAAAATTAGACAGCTGTAGCTCTGTTTCTTGTGCATATTTTCAGTTATTAAGAGTTCTGGTTTTCTTTCCTCAGGGTAAATCTTTAATGTTTTTTTCTGGTATCACTATCTAGTTCTTTAAATGTCTTCTTTTGGGCATTTTTCATGTACTGCATATTCCTCTTAAGTAGTGAAGCCCCAAACTGGGCACAGTGCTCTTATAAGGAATATATTCAAGCTGTGTTTAGTCTGATTCGTGTGAGCTGAATAAGAAGTTCAGTAGAAGGCTTTTATTTACCTTTTATGATTTGCCTGATGTCCTTTGGGTAGTGGTAAGTACATCAAATTCTTGTTATCTATAAAGTGAAGGGAGACCAATCCTGACAAATTGGGTTCTAAGGGAATGAGAAGTTACTATTACTAAATTCCCTTCTATTGTTCAGAACATCTCCTTTTGTCCAAATGAGTTGTCATCAATGGAAAGTCAGTATTCTTGAACCAGATGATCCTTGGGGCATTTCCAAATTGAACGCTGGAGCAAAGTGCCTTCCTAAATGGAGACTGATTTGATAAAGCAGAGGGCCAAGAAACGATCTATTTGTCCCAAGTTTGTGATGCAAGGTGGACTGTTAAGATAATGGAAAAAATATGTTTAAACTACTTAAGAGTCTGATTTGAGGAAATAATCAACTTTGACTTGATTGCATAAATCTTTTATTCAAAAGTCCTGAGTTCTAAAAACACACACAAAAAGACCCCACAATATCCTTTTTTTTTTTTTTTTAAGTAAAGAGTACCCTTTATTTATTTATTTTTAAATCCTCACCCAAAGATATTTTTTTCATTGCTTTTCAAAGAGAGTGGAAGGGAGAGAGAGAGAAACATCAAAACATCAATGTGCTATGAGAGAGACACATCGATTGGTTGCCTCCTTCCCGCATTCACCTTGACCGAGACCAGGGGTCGAGCCTGCAACCAAGGTACATGCCCTTGGCCAGAATCGAACCAGGGACCCTTCAGTCCACAGGCCGAAGCTCTAACCACTGAGCAAAACTGGCTAGGGCCACAGTATCCTTTATTGACAGTAACACTAACATCTCAGTAGCTGCCTAGGCAATTTTTTGTGCATTCAGTATTTCCTTGAGTCTACATCTCTCTTTTGACCTAGTTGTTAGTACCTCCACAAGCAATGACTCATACAAGTAAGAGAAGCACAACATCTAGTTCATTTACTTAAGAAATGGAAAAAGCTATCTATGGCACAGAAATGGTAAGTGACATGTCCATGGTATAAGAGACTATGTTCTATTTTTTTTTACCCCCAGAATATCCCACAATGCCTGATATGAGATAAGCACGCATTAAAATGAAGGAAAAAAGAATGAGTGAATGAATGAGAGATTAATGGAGCTAGAATTCTTGCCACCTGATGCACTGAGGTCACCCTCCATAGTGTTATTCTGAATTGCATATGTGACATTAATTCATTCAGCTTATTTCACTTTTTTAAACATCTTTATTGAGATGTAAGTCACATACCATAAAATTTACCAATGTTCAGCTTAGTTCATTTTAACTCAATTTAGGCAAATAGAGCTTAGTTACATATATTTATTTAAAGTCTGCTTAAAGATTTGTTGGGAAACAAGGTGAATTTGCACAGTTAAAACTAGTTTTGGAATCCATCTCTTGATTTATCTGTGAATGCATCACTTGAGACCAGTTGAGAAATGAGTATATTTTCCAAAATATATATTGGCTATAACTAAAAGAGATTCTTTGATATATTTTTAACTTAGTGGAGAAATAGTCACAGTGATGATGAGATTGCTCTCTTGAGTCAGAATCTTGCTAGAAAAAACAGCTCCAGAAGAGTCATGGGATTTTCCAATGATTGACCAGATCCAGAGACTAAGACTTCTAAAAAGAAGCCAGATGGATTTATTATTACTGATTTCCAGCAAGATAAAGTATTTGTTTTCACAAATTTGCTTTAGTGTCCTGGTTTCACATTTACTGTTGTTTTTAAAGGCAAATTAAAAACACTGGAAATGAGAGGGCCAGATAAAACATAATCCCAAACTGCCCTGGAGGAACAGAGTAATTGATAAAGGGGTCTTGATCCCCCTTCTGTAGTCCTGGACAGCCCAGAGCTCCAAGGACTGTTTGGTCAGTGGCTCTCTTTATTTGAAAAAATTTAATCCATGGTCAACCAGCTGCTTTCTCTTCTATGAGCTCAAATCATTAGTCTAATGCAGAATATCATCAACTTTAAAAAAAAAAAAATCTTTTCTAACTACAGTTTACATTTAATATTATTCTGTTTTAGTTTCAGATATACAGCATAGTGGTTAGACAATCATATCGTTTTCAGTACCCATCTGGCACCATACACAGTAATTACAATATCATTTACTATATTCCCTATGTTGTACTTTACATTCCTGTGACTATTTTATAGCTACCAATTTGTACTTCTTAATACCTTTATCTTTTTCACCCAGCCCCCTAACCCCCCTACCCTCTGTCAACCATCAATCTGTTCTCTGTATATGAGCCTGTTTCAATTTTGTTTGTTATTTAATTTTGTTCTTTAGATTCTACATATAAATTAAATCATATGGTATTTTTCTTTCTCTGACTGACTTCTTTCATTTATCATAATGCCCTCTAAGTCCATCCATACTGTCACAAAAGGTAAGATTTAATTCTTTTTTATGACCAAGTAATATCCCATTGTATATATGTACCACTATTTTTTTTTTAATATATCTTTATTGATTCAGAGAGAGAAAGGGAGAGGGAGAGAGAAATAGAAACATCAATGATGAGAGAGTTGTGATTAATCGGCTGCCTCCTGCACACCCTGACTGGGGATTGAGCCCTCAACCCGGACATGTGTCCTGACCAGGAACCAAACCGTGATCTCCTGGATCCTAGGTCAATGCTCAACCTCTGAGCCACGCCCAGCCAGGCACCACTACTTTTTTTATCTACTTGTCTACTGATGGGCACTTGTGTTGCTTCCATATCTTGGCTATTGTAAACAACAATGCAATAAACATTGAGGTGTATATATTCTTTTGGATTAGTGTTTTGGGTTTCTTTGGATATATACCAAGAGTGGAATTGCTGGGTCATAAGGCAGTTCCATTTTTAGTTTTTTGGGGGACCCTCCATACTGTTTTTCATAGTGACTGCACCAATCTGCATTCCCACCAACAGTGCAAGAGGATCTCGTTTCTTTACATCCTTGCCAGCACTTGTTTGATCAACTTTTTAAAGGAAGGCATGGAACTCAGTGAGACCTTCATCTGATAAAATTGAAATCCCAATGAAAGTAACCTGCTGGTGAGAAAGACCTTTCCTGTGTTTGGTGGTTTTTTTCTTTTGTTTTTTGGGAGGGGGTCAGGGATTTTATATATATATTTTATTGATTTCAGAGAGAGGAAGAGAGAGGGAGAGAGAAACATCAGTGATCAGAGAGTCATTGATCGGCTGTTTCCTGCACGCCCCACAATGGGGACTGAGCCTGCAACCCAGGCATGTGCCCTGACTGGGAATTGAACCACAATCTCCTGAGTCCTAGGTCGATGCTCAACCGCTGAGCCACGCCCTGCCGGGCGATGGTCAGCTTTTATGTTCTACTGCTAAAGTACTAAAAGAAATGAAACTTCTCCCAGTATATAGCCCCTTCTGTGTGACAACCACAGTACAACTTGTAAATACTGATTTTCTCACATGATCTTTATAGAGAAAGAGAAGCTTTGGCAAAGAACTCCTGGCTAATCTGACCCAAATCAGATATAGATTTCATTAGGTGGGTTGAAGCCTCCAAATTCTTGTCAAGGTATCTCTTGAGCTATTTCATCCCAAAACGGGTGAGCCTGTCTTTATATCCCTAGTCAGACAGTCAACAAATATCAAGCAACCATTTACGTACTAGCAATTCTCCTATATGCTGGAATATAGCAGCAGACAGAAAGAAAGTGTCCCTACCTTTAAAAAATTTATCAATTTGTTAAGAGAGACACATAACAAATACATAAGTTAATATATAATTTCAAGAACTAAGATATACTAGAAAGAGTAGAAAACAGAGGGACTGGTGGGCTGCTTTAGCTAGTGATGAAAAAAGACCTTTCTGAGAATGTGGTAGCTAGTTTGATTTCTATTTGCCTGAAGGGAACTCAAACTAAGACAGTAACCCAAGGCAAATGGTGGTGACCCTACATACCAGCAGTAACCAAGGCCAAGTAAAGGGTGAACCTTAATAACCCTGACACTTTCCCAAAGGCAAGCTTCACTGTCCTTATGAGAAAAGCAAAGTCCAGCTTCTCTTAAGATACCTGTTAAAAGCTTTAATCACTTGCCTTGGGGTAAATGCAATGGCTGTTACCTTTAGAAGGCTAGATATCCCAATTCAACGCACAGATCTACAATCTCTCTGAAAAGACAGTACTTCTGTGATTTAAAAAATTCTTTGTACAAGTACTTCACTTACTCTCAAAATATAGTTTCCAGAACTAAATATAGTTTTGGCATGTGTGCCATTGGCTGACATCCTGCATTACATTTGCCTTTAAGGGCATGTTCGCTTTCTAATTCTCATGCTTTCAGAAACTGCTGGCAGTTGGGTTCACAGCCCTGCAGGGGCAGAGTTTCAGTGTTTCAGTGACCTCCCATGTTTTCATTAATTCTTAAAAAACCTTACACAAACATTGTTGTTCATATTAGGTTTTGCAAACCTTTGCCCTTGTGCTTTTTTTTTCATTTGCAAAATCCTAAATTTGGTGCTTAGACTAATTTGACCTCAAAATATATCATCTTTTAAATAAATACAAGACTTGACAAGGTCCAGAAACTGGTGCTGAAATGGAAGTCAGGATCCTCTCCAGTTTTCTGAGGCCAGGTCAACAGAGCTACAATTATCCCAATCACTCAAGGGGGGAATAAAACACTCTATTTTGGGGAAGGAAAATAAACATTCAAGTGGACTATCTGTTGAGGGGTGGGGGAAAGACCCACAAGATCTCAATAAGTGTTACCTGAATTCTTTATATGCCCAAATCTTTTGAGGTATTTTCTGGAGTCTATTTCATCTTGGGCTATAAAGATCAGCCCTCATGTCATGATTTCTTGGTCATAAACATCCAAGAAAATGCCAATGATTAGCAGTAAATGGACTAATTAAACATGATTCCAAAATTCAAGAAACTTCTCCTGACTCCAAATAACCATGTTACTTTGATCAAATCTCTGAATAACCTCAGCCCCTTTCCCTTGCTAATCCAATGGTGAGGACAATGATAAAATTCCACTAACATGCCAGCCATCTTTGTTCACTCACTCATCCACAATGAGTGAGAACTATGTAAATATCAAATGCCATTGCTGTAATAGTAGAATCAGTCTTTAAAAGAAAATAAACATGTGTCTTACAAAGCAAAGCTCCAACATATAACTTTTATTACTTGTTAGGCTTTGAAGGAAAATTTGTAGAACACAATTTCTAAGCCATTTACCTCATTATTTCCACAGAAACCACAAGGGGAATTAAATAGGAGTGCTGAGCAGTTATTTGAATAACTCATATGGAAAAATAGCAGCTTTGTAACGAATTTTCTGAGTATTGCAGCTCTGTAGAGATGAGAATAATGCTTTTTAAAAGTGGGGCTGAACCAAGCAAGATTAATGAAGATACTGACTCTTGGAACACATAAAGTTTATGCATATCAGTAGAGGCAATAGACTAAAGGACATTGATCCTTACCAGCTCTGTGCCTCCATTTCCTCTGCTAAAAATTGGAACAAAAGCCATCTTTGCTCCTGACACATGCTGAACACTCAATGAGCATTTAAATTAATAAGTACAATTACTCCTATTACTCTTTTTTCTGTGTTTTGGTAGATTTATCAGCTGATAAAAAACAGAAACTATTTTTGATTGCTCGTAATTCATACTTCAATTTCTTTCTTTCCAAATGTTTCTGTTTATAAAGAGTAACTCATTATAATATTTCCATTTATTTTTACAATTCTGGGAAAATTCTCTAATAAAAATTTCCACCAAGAATTTTTTTTTCTGAAATGAAACTGGTCTTCAGAAAGTTGATTAATTCTATGATGGCCACCCAATATTTTTTTTCCTGCATAACATGTACACACAATACATGATAGGTACTGAGGACTTTTTTTTCTCTATGAACTGCCTTGACTTTCTTTCACACTGGGGCTTTCAAAGAGTCCATTTGTGATTTTATGGAAACATTTCTAATGAATGGTGCTGCTTTTGAAGTTCAACACACTTATTCTGTGGAAAATGTCAGTAACACTTGGCATAGAGAAGAGCAGGACAATCCTGAAGAATAAACGAAAATATTTATATATTTTCCCACAAAAGACGTGCATCTTGGGATATATAGGAAAATGCGCTTTGCCCTCGATGCTAAGACATATTCATTTGCAACAACAACATAAAAGATGCCATAAGCTTTCCCTTTGTTACTGACTCACCACAAAAATGTGAATTGAGGGAACTAAGTGTGTTCTTAGCACTATCTTTAGCTGCTAGTCTGGTGGTCCTTGTTGGAGCCAGGCTTCTCTTGTTAACTCAAATTTTTTTTGGCAAAATGTAAAATAGCTGTTTTATTATTCTTCATATTTTGGCAAAGATAGTTTCATGTTACTACTACTCTTTGAATTTATTGTTTCTTATACTACTTTGCTTTTATCTAGTTGCCTGGTATTGCTGCATCTTCAATTTGAATATTATGTAGATGATTTACATTTAATGAATTTTATTTCCTCAAACACATCTTGATGCCAATTTTTACCCCCAAAGAAAGTGCTTACAATGGGATTGTACTAAATTTCAGCAAAGGAACTAAAAAAAAATTGTTTCACTACATAATTGCTTACAGATTTTATTTTAGGCTACTAGGTAATTTAAAGGAAAAAAGAATAGATTTATCTTCTAAATAATAATCTATAGTCTCCCAATCATTTTTCTGAGCATCTTTATATACATATAGACACAAACATGTATATATATATAGACATACATATATATGCACATGTATATACATAAATGTTATAAACATGTTTACCTAGCTTTCTTCCATATATAATGTTTTCATAATCATTTGTAAGGTGAAGTAACTTCTCTTCAGTTAATGATTTCAGGTGACTTGAATACAGATACTTTAAAAGCTCACCCTCAACTCTCAACAAAAAAGATAAATACTGGATGATCACTTCCAAAGGCCGTAAGATACTGAAGCGGGTTTCAAATAAAATTACTCATTTAACTACCATTTCTCCATTAAGCAGGTCATGCTTTAGCATATTATGCTATAGAAAATATAAATTCTACTCAGAAAGCTGGAATAAACAGTTCTGAAGAAAGCAATCTAAGGCCTGTCTGCTAGCGAAGCACCCTTCCTCCTAAGGTATGCTTTCGTACTGGTAGTTAGCATACACTCCCAGTTAAAGGCACACTTTTCTCCAGGCAATTATATTTCTATCTCATGCCTGTGGCCAAGAATCTGGTGCATGCAACCTAAGAAGCAAGTGACACAGGCCCTTGACACCAAGCTCCCTGGTAATGATCTCCCAAGGACACAACGAGCAGCCTTCCTTGGCTCAAGGAAGCTCACACTCGTGCAGATCAACAGTAACCTGCTCCCTACGAGCTGGCCATTCTCCTTAACTTTTTCTTTGTAGAATTAATTCCAATAGTTCTGTCTTAGTCACTTTGGGCTGCCATAATAAAGTGCCATAGACTGATGGCTTACAAACAACAGAAATTAATTTCTCACAGTTCTAGAGGCTAAAAGTCCAAGATCATGGTGCCAACACAGTCATTTTCTAGTGAAGGCCCTTTTCCAAATTGGAGATGGCTGTCTTCTTGTTGTGTCTTCCCATGGTAGGAGGAGGACAAGGGAGCATCTGGGGTCTTTTTAATAAGGGTATTAATCCCATTCATGAAGGTCCTCCTAATACCATCACATTGTGGGGTAGGATTTCAACATATGAATTTGGGAGAAACACAAAAATTCAGTCCATTGCAATTTCAAACTGCATGTTCAGGGTGCAAGAGAATTGATTTGGACCTTGAGTTTGACTATTTTCAGGGGATCCTTTGAATACCCATCAGTGCATATAACAACTGCATTCTAGAGAATATAACTACTAATTGGAATTACAGAAGTTAAATAAAACTATATTTTACTTAGAAAAGGCTAGAAAAGGACAAACAAATACTTTTCCTCTACAAAAATTTTTTTTATTTTAGAAAACAAAAATAGTATATATTTTGCCCATCTCACTTCTGACACAATGAGAAAAGACATAAGCTTCATAATAAAAGTTATTTTGAAAGCAATCTTAAGTCCTCAACTGGGAAAAATGAAGTAGCCCCAAAGGACTAGAGGTGAAGTAAAGGGTCAGCTTAGAGAAGGTGCTTATGAATTCCAGAATTGTCATAGAGGAGTGCAAGTCACATAAAATGGAAGTGAGGGAAGAGATATGTTCTTTAGTCCAGAAATTACAAGGCCCTGGTCAGAGCAGGGAGACATGCCTCCCCAGCTATGAAGCAAATAATTTAAGTAATTTTGTTCTTTAAAAAATGCAGTATTTCCTTTTTGTAGTTACACACAAAAAAATTTGAACTAATTGAAGATTTGTAGTATTAGGCACATTCCCCATTTAAGTGAAATAAAAGCATCAAAGAGGGAATGAAAAGGAAAATACCAGGAGAACACATTTGACCCTACTGTACCATATGGTGGAGCAAACAAAACTCTAAAAACCATTTGCAAGATTTACCATGTTAGCAATTAAAGCAGCCAAACAACCAGGTTACTTTAGAATAACAGAATCTTAGAACCAGAAGTTATTTTGGCACCAGTATAACCCGTCTTCCTTCAGTCACTGAGGAAACTGGGGCCACACAAAGTCACCCCAAGCTGAGTTTAGAGTCTTTGTATATAGGGTTCTTGTACCCAAGTCTTCTGACCTGCTGGCTTACCTTCCCTTGATTATCCAAATAAAGTAGCTTGAGTTTAAGGTCTCTTTCAGTTCACCACCCCCAGCGCTGCTCCAGTATTTTTAAGGATTTCTGGTTGTCTACATTGTAATAAACACCTCACCTGGACTCCTTATTCCCACATCTTCAGTTACCTGTCTAGGTTTCTTGCTACCTTTGTGTTCAAACTACTTTGCCCCAGGATTGAGGCAGAGAGCCTCTTCATCTTTATTGCTAAGGTACAACTCAAAGAAGTGCTGTGTTGTGTAGCAAAGTCTACCAAACATTGAAAAAAAAGTAAAGAGGAATTGCCACATAGTCCCAGAAATCACTTAAAATTGGGCATCAACACTCTCCTGGGTTTCCTCAGCTAGAGCTGTTATAGAGAAATATCTTATTGACTCTTTCCATAAGCCTCGGTGTCTCTCTCCTTTCCCCACTTTTCATACTTTAAATCTACTTCTCCCAGAGCACAAAATGGGTATCTCTGCCTTCCTCAAACTCCTGATATGTGACTAGATCCAGAGATAGACCTTTGTAGAGCCCAAAGTCCCATTAACTATTTTCCTAAACCAAAGAGAAGTTATTTTCTCAAATTCCATCTCCATAACTGCAATTTTCAAACATAGCACCAGTTTTCTTAGGTCATGGATATATTAAACAAAATAACAATCAGACACATCAAAATCATCAATCCAGAAGCCCCCTGCTCAAAGTTCAGAGACAAATTCATTTTGTTCCCAGGATATCTCTCCCACCCATCCCCTCCTCCACATCATCGCTACCATTGCTATGGACCAGGCCCTCACCATCTCACCCCTGACTCTGACCATTGCTTTCTACACCAGCCTCTTCCTCTCCCAATTGCATTCACCTGGCCACCAAAGTTTTGTTTCAAAATTTCATACTTTATCAGGATGCTCTCCCAATTAATCACCATAATGACTACCACCAGCTGTCAAAAGCATGTGTGGTCTTAACCAGCCACAATCTAGCCCTTACTTAGCATTCCATCCTCACACCCTTCCATTCTTCTAATGACATGCCTGGCTGCTATTAAAACACACCTTCTCTTTTCACACCTCAGTATCTTAAAGAAGCCTTTTCCTCTTTTTGGAATGTGACCTGTGACCTCCTTAAAAATGTCTAACACACCTGCTTCAAGAATCAAGGCTCAGTTTGAACATCACCTCTATAAATTCTCTCTCTTGGTTCTCATAAGCTTCAGTACATGCCTTCATCATTGCATTCTCCACATTATGTTGTTAGTGTGGAAGTGTCTCCTCCACTAGACTGTAAAGTAAAAAGGAACACCGGCCTTAACTCATCTTCATTTCCTAGTTTTCAGCACAATGCTTAGCTCTGAGTAGGTGCTCAAGAAATATTCATTTAATTTAATTGAATAGACCCAGTTTTGTTGAGCCATGTCAAAAAAATAAAACAAGATATTTAAGGTGCTATGTTAAGCATTTTAAATTAACTTCAACTTATTTTTTTTAATAAGGGAAGAAAGGGGACCCTGACTTATTTCATTCAAAACCAAGGACAATAATGTTTCCTGGATAATGTTAGGAAAATTAGCTCTATGAAGAAAAATAATTTGAATTGCTACCTCAAACCACTGTGCAAAAGTGACCTCAAAATTACTAAAAAATCCAAAAATGAAAGTCACCCATGGAAAAGCAGTCATCAGAACTAAAAGTTATAAAAATGGATAGCTCTTAAAAACAGAGGGTTAAGTTAAATCATAAGAAACAAAATGAAATCTAGAATACAGCAGCATTTATATAAATTGAAATCATAAATATAAAAATACAAAACAAAAATGAAAACTTTTCCAGGATACGTTCAAAGACATATATTAACCACACTTACATGTATGCCTAAGGTAGGATACAGAATGAAGAAGAAAATTAACAGAATAAAAGAGGAATGAGACATTGACTGGACTGATGATAATAGTAGATTATGAAAGAGGATTTTTCAAGAGTATGCTCATATGTAAAGACATATATTGAACCTGTTAGGGTGATGTAGTTTGAGAGGAAAATACAGGGGGAAAATACAATTTTTTAAATGGGTACTGTAGGAGATAGTATATTATGCACTGAGGAATATAAGCAACTCAATTGTGGATCTAAGGACTATACAACAAAATCAAAAGCTAAACAAATGCAAGAGATTATTCCAATTTGGTTTCATAAAACAATGAGTGTGTAGGACAGCAGAGCATCTTCATGGTGTGATGTCATGTTCTGGCAGCTGCAAATCAGCTTGAGGCTCCTTTCTGAAGGCAATGATATAGAACAGGCCACTGGGCAGACAGAAGACTCTAGTTCCTACTCTGTCTGGGACTTGCTGGGTGATCCCAACAGGCCAATCCATTCCCCTGGGCCTGCCTCCTTATCAGAATGTCACAGATAACGGTATTGATGCCTCACCATAGAGGGCTGTGAGAGAGCAAGCAGAAGGGCCTGGACCTTACAAATGACTTGTTTCCCTCCAGATATTAAATGTATTAAACAAACAGAGGGAACTCCAGCTCCCAGGCAGACGGTAGTGCCTGTCACCCATTGTCAGCATGTTGCAGCCACTGTATTGGCATTAGGGAGGGAGGAAGAGTACAAAGGAAGAGAAATGGCCCACCCATTGAACCCATCTGTCATCTGGTAGCTTTTGTCTTTGAAACTGTTAAAGCTCACTCAGCCATCTGTGTGACTTTGGGGGAGATCATCCAGATCCTGGGGATCTATGGTCAATGTAACCAGACCTTCTCAATTGCTGGACATGCTTAGCCCCCACTTCATCTCTGGAGAATGGGGTCAGATGGAGGTCATGTGATAACAGACTGAGAACTGCATTTCAAGGGCTTGAGGACTAGATGGTTCCCATGCAGGAAGGCTGCCCCAGAAATTTCCTTCCTGTTTTGATTGAAGAGAAATTGTTAACTGCTTTTGTGAGACCAAATGGAAGGTTCACCTGTTTTGTTCATCTGCCAAGATAAACAGGGAAAATCCTCATTCTTTTACATAAAACAGAGCATCTGGATTTATTAAATATTATTGCTATTTTGACACAATTTATACTTAGTATGCCCTACAATTAGACTGAAGGCAAATATTTATAAAATGTGGGACATTAATTTTTAAAAGAACTCCAAAATTACTTGCATTCAGGCAAAGAGAACAATAATTTTTAACCATTAACACTTTGACCTGCTGTGTTAAAAAAATGAACTCTTCCACTCTAGCTGGTGTTGCTCAGTGGTTAGAGCATCGGCATGTGGACTGAAGGGTCTAGGGTTCGATTCTGGCCAAGGGCGCATACCTGGGTTGTAGATTAGATACCTGGCCCCAGTCAGGGCAAATTCAGGAGGCAATCAATTGATGACTCTCTCTCTCTCTCTCTCTCTCTCTCTCTCTCTCTCTCCCTCTCTCTCTCTCCCACTCTCTCTGAAAAGCAATGGAAAAAATATCCTCTGGTGAGGATTTAAAAAAAACATGAACTCTTCCAGGAATACACAGAAGAAGATTAACACTGAAATCTTTTCATGAGCAATTACTGATAATGTCTTTTTCATTAGCTTTCTTCCTGGGAACTTGGCACTCTGTTTACACCATGTCTTACACAGCTCTATAACATGCTGTGGGGGCAGGTGAATGACCACTGGAACAAGTCTTGAAGGAAAGAGAACATCGACTGTTGAAATTACAAGCCATATTCTAGAGTTGTTCCCAGAACTTAAGCCTCTGACTCAATCTTAAAAACCTGGCTTGATCTTGCTGCTTTATGGTACTAATTATTCTGTCTATGCAGGAACAAAGAAAAGATTTATTTATTGATGCAAAAATTTCTGACTTTGGACTAAAAATTTACTCTCTGGTTTGGCAGATGGAGCGACAAGTTGCAAAGGGCTCGTTCATATTTTGAGTACGTGTGTGCTGTAATGCAGTTCAACATTGTTCACACAAAGATAAAGCATGCAAGGAGGAAGGGGCTAGCAAAAGAAGAGAAGTGACTTTATCTTTGACCTATTGAGTGGTTTTTTAAAACCTAAGTCGTCAGTGTAGGGTTGTCCCATGGGAAAGGGCCAGGAAGTGATAAACAAAATAGATGACGGAATCCTAATGGAAAAGCACTGCTCTGTGAACTACTGGCAGCAAAGAGAGTAAGATTGGATACAAATGTTTATCCTGTCAACATGTACAGTACTTGGACAAATCAGTTTTGAGACTGAATGTACAGCTACGTGATGTTTATGATGCCATAAACTTCAAGTGATTCATAAACCTGCTACTGAATTACACTATTCCACTCAATTTACACAGTCATGTACTGACAAGCAGAAAACATTTTAGTACTGTAAAGCATCAAGAAAGGAACAGTGGTGACATAAACAGAACTAAAAAAATCTCATGGCTCTGGTGCCACTGATGTTATTCCTTGCTTACCGTCAGTATGAGGAAAATGAAACCCCCAGTTCCAACTTACTCAGTTCAGTTCATTGGCAAGATGATACCCTATCTGGAAACACAAGCACAGAGAAAAGCTCATAATAAAGAATAGAGGGATTAATCATCTTATTGGACATGGAGAATCTTTATGATTATTACAAGTGTGTGCAATTTCTTTAAATATCCCTCAACTACTAAGTCTTAAATAACAAAGTAAAGATAATAGTGTACATCGCAGTCTATTGCTATCTTTGCTTAATGGATCATTGAGAAGTACTCTTCAGAGTAAGAAGTATATGTTTCTTTAATATATATAAGATGTATTAACTATATTAGACATTGATAAAATAGCTGTCATTTATTTAGCACCTACAAAGTATTAAGTGGGTTTATTAATGTTTCCTTAATCCAACAAATATTAAATGTGTAATTGTCATGAGTAAGGTAATTTGATTTTCTTTTTAAAAACCTGCCAACATAACTACCTATGAAAGTGGTATGTATTATGGTATTGCTTAAAATATGTGAAAATCCTGTGTACACAGGGCCTCCAATGTCAGTTTAGAATCAAATCGCATTTAAAAAAATTTTTAATTTATATATTATTTTGGTTCAAAATATATGTTTTTCACCTTGACTCATCTTTCTTATCAGGGTTGATTCAAGTGGATATTATCTGAGTCACAAATTAAATACATTCTCAAAGCAGTCGCAACCATTGTGCCAGGCATGATTTCGGAAGAGGCGTTGCCCAAATGGTCTGAGCAAAGACATCATCTCTGCTCAATTTAACGCCTCTGAAGTCTTTGTCAAAGTGTGCTCTTTTACAGGAGTGAAATGCATTCAAAAGATCAGTCACGGTGATTTTCAAGATAATTAAGGACAGTTAAGTAATCCCTCTGCCCTCATTCTCATCTGAGGCCCTTGTTCCCTATTTCGCTGAGAAAATGAGACTTCTTCCTTTTTGTCTCAGCACTAATCTTTGCCATTTACTCTTCCTTCCAACCTCTCTAGCAGAAGAGCTGTCCATGCTCTAATCCAGTGGTTCTCGTAAGCTTTTAAATCTCTGTGGCAACTGTAGTTAGCACTGTCTATATTCTTAATAGTGTGTATGGGGTGAGGAGGGAGCTTCTCTACTTTATGAGTTTTGCCAGTTGCTTGTCTCTACTGTGAGTCTTTTAAAATAAATAAATTGGCCTTTATTTTAATCTATTCTATATTTCTTTTTATTTTTGTTGCCTTTACTAATCTTATCCTTCTACATTCTTTGAGCTTATTCTGTTTCTCTTATAACTTCTTACTGTAGAGGCTTCATTTATTTTTAGTCTTCTTTTCTCGTATAAGCATCTGAGTTTATAAACTTCCCATTAAATGCCACTTCAGCTGCATCCCCCAAATTTTATGTGTAGTACTTCTAATATTTTTAAATTATAAGTATTTTCAAATGTCCACTATTATTTCTCCCTTGAGTTATATATATTTTTATTTTTCTTAATTTCCAAAAGTGTAGGTTATGTTCTTATTTTTTATTGTTTTGTTTGTTCTTCAATTCTAATGTAGCTGTGATTTAAAAAAAAATATGAGATGTACAATAATGATTTTTTTACATTTGTTGAAATTGTTTTATGTTCCAGTATGTAGTCAGGTTTTGTCAAGTTTCACAAATGCTTGAAAAGAATATGCATTGTACAGTTGTTTTGTTTTATATTGTATTCACTCTCTCCCTCCCTCTCTTTCACCCCCATCTCTCTCCCCTCCTCTCTCTCCACATATATATGACCATGTTTTTTATGATATATTCCATATCATTATTGTTTTCTTCATCTATGAATTATTGATAAGGAAAAGTAAGAGTTATCCATATGATTGTAAGTTTGCTATTTCTCCTTATAATTCCATCAATATCTGTTTTACAGATTTTGAAGTTACGCTATTAGACAATATATAAGTTTTAAATTGTCAAAATTTCTGATGTATTAAACCTTCTATTAATATTTAATGGCTCTCTTAGTAATATATTTTGCCACAAAGTTTATATTGTCTGATACTACCATGGATATACCAACTTACTTTTGATTAATATTTGTTTGATATAACCTTTCCAATCATCGTATTTTCAATATTTCTGTGCTTTTTTGTTTTAGATATGTTTTTTCTTATAAACAACATAATTTAGAAGAAGTTTTCTTTAAAATCCAGGCTGCTGATCATTGCTTTTTAACTAGAGAGTGAGTTATAATTAAATTGTTGTGATTACAAACTATTTGGATTCATTTTTCATCTTATTTTATGCTTTTCCTTTGTTCCAATTTTTCTTTTGTTTTCTCCTTTCACCTTTTTTTAAATTTCTTCTGTCCTTTGAATGAATATTCCTCTCTATTTTGTTTTTCCCCTCTCCTATGGTCTGTCTGGTCTTGCCAGATTGCTGTGCACTGCCCTAGAGACCTGCCCACTGACCACTGCTTCTGTTCCCTTGAGCCCTCCACTTCCCCATTAAACAGCACTCCAACAGGCCTGGGGTATGTCTGCTTGGACAGTTGTCATGTTTGCATAACAGCAATTCTAGGTAGTTGGAGAAATATCTGACTTCATTTTCATTTAGACGGATAAATAGGCCCAATCTAATCTCCCTTTGAGGGTACTTCAACTGCCATGAATGTTATCAGCTGGTATATTCTCTCAGCTACTTTATCTTAGTAGTTTACTAAACTGATGAAGCAAAGGGAATGGCTAATCATAAAGCTCAGCAAATATTCGTTGCTTTCGTGGGATACAGGAGTGTAAGTCCCTAGCCCTGCTCTTGGCAAATGGAAACTCCATTTGGGAAGAAGAATGATGTTGATGCTGAGAAGACATAGTGTTAGTTTGACAAGTCTAGAGAACTTGGGCCAGTTAGGAGTAAATTATGACACTCCATGAAAACCAAGCCTAGAATTTTATATTTGAAAAGTCTTAAACTGTGGAATTGCAAGAACTTTGGACAGAGGACAGGGTAATGAGAGATAATTTTAAAGATGAATTTTTTATTAAAGCATAAAACATAGAGATCTCTTCTGTCAATAACTGCCAAAATCAAACATCAAATACTAATCATATAACTCAGTTACAGGATTTCATAAGATAGGTGCTCACCAACTCATACTTTGTTATATACAACCAAGTCTTTACCACCAGGGCTGGTCCAAACATGCTCTTACTTTTGGAGTCTCCATTCTACAATATATAAAAAATATTAAAACAAACCCACATCCCAAAGGAAGCATAATTCATTGCTGTAAAAAAAAAGTTAAGGATTTTATAACTGTGTTTTATGATATTTGGCCACAAGTAACTTTTGATTTATGAATTGGTTATAATTTCTCAGCAGTCATAACTTACAGATGGTTTTCAAATGTAATGAAATGTTTCTGGATACTAAATTCATTAATTATTAAAGTTGACATAATTTAGGCTTTGTGGACATTTAATTAAACATTTATTCATTTCTATTTTACAGTTCTCGCTTTGTATTTTTGATCCTACAAATTTAATTTCAATTCTTAAATATTTTTTAAATCCCTGAAGAGCCCCAAAGCCTTAATCATATGCTCATAGGATATAATTAATAAATTAGCCCTACCTCTATCCCATACCTACCTTAATCCTGCATCAAGAATATGATCAATCATTTTTATAACCATAGAAACAATTGGCAATGACAATCACTGTAACACAGAAGAAAACAGCCTATCTAATATTGCTGTAATAGGGAATGCATCAGTTTTGTTCCAAAACATCAAGTAGGAAGTTACTTCTCCTTTCTGCAGTATTGGCACACACACTTTCTCTGGAAATCATCTTTGCTACCAGAGTTCTCTTTGCTGTAAGACTTCTCAAGTTCAGACACTGATTGATATGATTTTTTAAAAAGTTGTTACTTAAAATATGAAGCAAAACCATCTATCCTTGAGCCTAATCTAATTTATGGAATTCATCATCTCTCAGTTATCTGCACTATCACAAAGTTTACTAAAGACTGAGACTTCCAAATGATGAAAGAGTAGAGAATTGTGAAACATTTACATTTCCTTTTACATGTTATTTTAGTCTTTATCTCAGATAGCCTGGGGGCTTACAATACTTTAAAATAATGGAACCACCCTGTTAGGATCTCATGGTCTTCCCTACTATGATTTCCCTCAAATCACCCTTCTGAGATTCTAATATTAGAAAACCAAGCAATAGCAAAACTGAGAGTGGGTGTTCTCTGAAAGGTACAAAGACGGAAAGAAGAATATTTTTGAGAACTTACTGCATACTTGACAGCTTACCTACAGCCTCTCATTTGACCCTCAAAACAATCCTACGTGGTCAAAATTGGCAATAGGGTATGGAAAGCATCTGGGGTCAGACAGTTGAAGAAGGTGGCTGATGTAGGTTTTAAACCCAAAGCTGTATCTAAAGCCAAAGACATGTCTGTACACATCATCTCCAGAAATGAATTTTTTCTTTGGTTCACACCATCCTAGGACAAAGAGGTAATTATGTTGACTTAAAATTTAAGTTTGCAGCCTCTAGTAGACTATTTAAAGATTTTATGTATATTGACTGACTGATTCGTTAAGTTTGTGAAAATGTCATTATAGTCTTGAATAACTGAAATCTGATTTTATTATTGATACTTAATACTAATTAAATTTAATTTAATAGTGATATAAATTTTGTTTCTCCTATTTCCAAAGAGTTTGTTCAACTTTCTGTAAATCTGCTTGTCTTTTTTGTGTGATTTTATTGACATCTACTAATTTATTTGTCATTAGTTAAACATATTACTGTAACACACATGATTTCTTAAAATAGGAGCTAGAGTTATTTTTACTAAAATAATTCCTCCTTAGAAGCCCCACTTGCAAAAGTCTATTTCAGGCATGCCTTTTGAACTTAATTTTGATCTGTGTTTACTGTGTATCACTAGTCTTCTATTTATAGCCAGAGGATTAACATTCCCATGTTCCCTTTGACCTATTATTCCCAACATCTAATTCTTCACTGAGACCTAATTAAATGTAAATTAAAGTATTTAAGAGTCCAAATTATTTCAGTGAAGTAATGTGGTCTGTGCTCAGTAAGAATTTAAATATTTTCTTAAAGAACTGAAATCTGAGTTTATTTACCCACAATTATAGTTTGTGTAATATTGAAGATCATATTAGTCTTGTGTGATATACGAGCTGTAAAAAACAATTGACCCATTGGAGTAGCTAAGGAGATCTTCAAAGGGTAACTGCTTTCGTGCTTTGGGGCTAATATAACCGTATACCATAGACAAGGTGGCTTGCAAATAACACAAATGTTTTTTTCACAGTTGTAGAGGCTGGAAGTCGAAGATCAAGGTGCCAGTAGATTCTGTGTCTGGTGAGGGCTGGCTTCCTGGTTCATAAATGCCCATCTTCTTGTTGGGTCCTCACATGGTAGAAGGGGCCAGGGAGTGCTCTGGGGTCTCTTTTATAGGAGCACAAATCCCATTCATAAAGTCTCTGCCCTCATGATTTAAGACCTCACCTCCCAAAGGCCCCACCTCCAAATACCATCACATTGGGGATTAGGTTTCAACTTATAAGTTTTGGGGGGGGCATAAACATTGTCTATAGTAATTATTAAGCATCTTCCAAGTATATATTAAGAGGTTTGGTATCAGGGGAAAGCTATATAGAACTGTTTTAACAAAGAAAGAACCCAGATACACAGATTCTGCTCAATACCCACTCTCTTCTTCTTCCCAGAAGACTCATTTCCCCAGTCTGACTTGGAGTGAGGATTGGCCATGTGACACTAAGATGATATGTGTAACATAAGCCAAAGCTTTCAGAGGGTTCTGAAAAAGCTTCTGCTCTCATGATGAAAGAAAACAGCTGGCATGGGCCTTTCCCATTCTTACTGCCTTGGATGCAAGTATGAAATGTTCAACTACAGCATCATTTTGGATCCATTTACCAACAAGCATAAGGGGGAAAGGCAAGTGAATCACAGCTATGTTGGGCTTGATATCATGGAGTCACCAAACCAATGCTAGCAGAAATCTGTCACCTCTAGATTTCTTGGTGTGTGAGAATAAATCCTGATAAGACACTCTTAGCTGTTGTGTTATATGCAGCTGACTGTATTCCTAACAGTACACTTGTGAACTTTCCTTCTAAGACTTTGCCACTCAAAGTGTGGTCCATGAACCAGCAGCCTCAGCGTTACCTGGGAGCATGTTAGAAATGGAATCTCAGGCCCACCTCAGACTCTCTGAACCAAAATCTGCACTTTAACAAGATCCTTACGTGATTTGTATGCACATTACAGTTTGAAAATCAGAGTTCTAAGACTTATGGAAACAGAGAAAAATATATTTTGTGAAGAATATAGAATAACAGTAATTTTTCCAAACAAAGAATCATAGGGGAAAAAGGGGGAGCAGGGGGCTTAGTTTCAAACATTTTGCTGTATATCACCTTCTATGTGCCAGGCATTTTATATATATGTTAACTGCAGTTGATATTCATTATACTATTTAAATCTCAGATATGGTAAGCATTTATTCATTGATCCACATGATGAGGAAATGAGGCTTTAAAAATTGAAATAAGCTCCAGAGCCATCGAGACAGAGCTGTTTATTAAACCTAGGTCGTCTTGACTTCATAGCCCATCTTTTTCTGCTCTACTACACTGACTTTCTGTCTACAGATTGAAAGGAGGTAGAAAATGAATAAAATTTTTGAAGGAAGAAAAGATGTGCTTTAATAGGGAGGGACCAATAGAATGAACTCCTAGGGTCTGCATCTCTGGGCAGAATTTAGGTTACGGAGATCAAAGGCTCCTAGATGAAAAGAGAGCAAGATGTGGAAATATGGTAGAGAAGGGAGTTTACATTGTCAATGGCAAATTACAGGCACACACTTAATTCTGAAAAAAACTAAAGCTGTTAAGGACAAAGAAGAAACATGTTATAAAATTGACTTGCTTTAGAAATCCTCAGCCAGGATTTTAAACTCCAGCATTTGTTTTCTGGCATGATGTCCAGGAGATCATTTCTTATCTGAAACACTCATTTTTGTTCATATTCATAGCCAGTTCTGCTGACTATGCTGTTGGCTTAGCATTGCACATCTGGTTGGGGGGCCTCATTTGGGCAACTCTGAACTGTCTAAAGTGGTGTTGATTCACATAACCTGTGAAAACACAGATTGAAATCAACGAGCACTAGGACATACTTATTTTTCCTCAGGAATGACAATGTCCAGTGGAAATGATCTTGAGGGAACGTGGACAGACACTGACACTGTATATGGATCAAGGGGAGGCTGTTTTTCCAAAAAGCCTTGGCTCCTCCAGCAACATCATCATTATCAAAAAACAAAGAAGAAACTTCCTGCTAACCTACACTGGGAAAGTGGTAAGGTGCCTTGAACATCTCGCTTTACTACTTGGATCAAAATCTCGATCATTAGAGATCCTCTTAATTAACTTAGAAAACAAAGTTGAAGAATTGTCCTCAGAAAAGCTCCACTCAGTAAATGTTTTATAAAACTCAGAGTACAAAAGGAGGCCAAGAGATTCCTCTTTTCCATTGGCATCTGATTATTTATTAAACCAAGATAAATGGAACTTCCTAACACATTGTTTTGATAGTGATATTTCTTTGCTTTAAAATATATATATATGATCTAAATGTGCCCCCAGCCCTATGTCATCATCTTTCTCATCATCCTGCTAATTAATTTTCACCATGATTGCCATTATCTAAAATGGTCGTGTTTATTTCTTTTCTGGTTTATCTTCTATCTTCCCCGTCCTGTAACAAAGGCTCCAGGGCAGCAGAGACTCTGAGCATCTTAGTCATCACTGCATGACCAGCTCCTGGGACTGCGCCCAACACTCTATAAATACTTGGTAAATGAATGAGTCGTGTCCAGTATAGACAAAATAAACTCCAAACTCATTCCTATTTTCACATTTGAGGCCTTTCATGGGCTGACTCCAACCTCAGTTTCCCAGGCTTACGATTTCCCTTCTTTCAAGTTTGACTGCAGCCACACTTGCTTTGTCATTGGTCCCCAAATAGGAGGACTTTCTCTCCATCAAGGTTTCTTACTGAGTACCCCCTTCCTGCAGACCTTCCTTATCCTCTGCCCACCCCAATTCTGTCCATGACCTGTTGATGTTTTTCCTTCTCTGTGAAGCCACCGGAAGTACTCCCACACACATCTTCCTCTTTTCTGTATCCACATAGTATCTGTACATTCCGTGTGCTGGGCAATCACGTATGTTCTACCTGCATTCTTCTTCTCCTCTCATATTGGTCTAGTTCCTATTATCAATTTAATATGTTATTTTTAAATTTTCATGTGTATCTATTTTTTTACACTACATGTATAATAAGCAACTATATTTTTTCACTTTGCTTCTCAAATAGCAAGTTGAACAGGGCTTTTGACATAACAGACTTTTTTAAAAGCTATATATTGAATAATAGATTAAATTAGCTAATTGACACTTAGAAGTTACAGTTATAACGGCCTGAGGAAAAAGTTCCTTGTGATGTGGGAATATTAAGAGAATAATAAAAGAGGAATTGTCTTGCAACTGGTATTAACCTATAGACCAGGGAGAAAAAAATAAATTTCCTTTCAAAGGCCACATTAAGAAACAAACAATTCTCAAAAAACAACTTCCCATGCCATTTTGCTGAAAGTAGCAAAATCAGTTACACTTATGGGGGGGGGGGGGGAGGCAGGGTTGAGGTGGAAGAGGGCATAGAAGGGATAAATGGTGATGGAAAAAATTAAATTAAAATTTAAAAAATAAAAATAAATAAGTAAAAGTCATGCTTGATTTTAAATGGGACTATTTTGGTGACTATCAGATTTCTAAAGTTATGCTTGCCATGTGTGGCCCTCAAGACTTCCCAATGGATAACACATGAAAAACAACAAGTAATCAACAGAATTGTGAAAGATTCACTTAGGATAATCTCACCCACTACTAGCTCATTTGGAAATGTATTTTATTACAGATAATAGTTCTCAAAACCCAGTGTTAGCTTGGTCATATCATTAATATGTATCTGAACCAATTGGTCTTTCTGATATATCATCTAATGCAATGGCTGCGCCCCACATTTCATTATTTCCCCCACAGCAGGATATAATTTCTAACTGTGTGAGTGATACAAAGTCAGTGCTTTTTATCAAGATGAATAGGAAAAGAATCGTATGTGTTGACTTATCACCTCTTGGTTCATTTTCAAAGATTGACGTTTATATCTCAGCTTCACCAAAACATGAATGCATGTAAAACTATTCACCTTGTTTTAAAAATCATGGATTTTGCCCGGCAGGGCATGGCTCAGCAGTTGAGCATCGACCTAGGATCCAGGCGATCGGGGTTCGATTCCCGGTCAGGGCACATGCCTGGGTTGCAGGCTCGATCAATGACTCTCTCATCATTGATGTTTATATCTCTCTCTCCTTTCCTCTCTCTGAAATCAATAAAGATATATTTTTTAAAAATCAAAAAAAAAAAATCATGGATTTTTTAATTTAAGATTAATCTAGGATTCTTGTGAATAAGACTTCAAAATTAAATTTACTATCAGGAAAGGCTTTTGATTGTTTTCCCTATTGATTGTGAAAGTAAAAACAACTTCTTTTGCATGATTTGAACTTTAATCTGATGTTGAAGATTTCTACTTTGATGCAATCTATGAAAGCATGTTGCCTACATTTTCAAAATTTTGACATAAATGGGGGATAACTCTGAATAAAACTTCAAATAGTAAGTTTTCTATCATAAAACATTTAGTTGCTTTAGTATCAAATGAAAAATTACAGAATTAGCCCCATTATATTATTTGAATTTTTCATAAACTTTAAAAAGGACAATATCCTCATTTAAAATATTGAAAAATATTTCTTTAAAATTGACATTGGGAATTTGATGGTAATTGCATTAAATGTGTATATTGCTTTGGGTGATATGGACATTCTAACTATGTTGATTCCTCCAATCTATGAACATGAAATATCTTTCCATTTCATTGTGTCTTTTTCAATCTTTTTGAATTATTATTTGTAGTTTTTAGTACATAGGTCCTTCACATCCTCTGCTAAGATTATTCCTAGGTATTTTATTCTTTTTGTTGCAATTTCAAAAGGAATTGTTTTTTAAAATTTCTTTTTATGAAATTTCATTCTTAGTATATGAATGCAGTGGATTTTTGTACATTGATTTTGTATCCTGTAACTTTATTGTATTTGTTTATTGTTTCTAATAGTTTTTTGGTAGAGTCTTTAGGGTTTTCTATATAAAGAATCATGTCATGTAAAAAAGTGCCACTTTTATTTCACTCTCAATTTTGATGCCTTTTATATCTTTCTCTTGCCTGATTGCTCTGGCTAGGACTTCCAGTACTATGTTGAATAAGAGTGGTGAGGATGGACATCCTTGTCTTGTTCCTCCTGATCTTAGAGGAAAAGCTTTCAGTTTTTCACCATTGAGAATATTAGCTGAAAGTAAAGAAAGCCTCTTCAATAAATGGTGCTGAGAAAATTGGAAAAATAATTGCTCTCTGTAACTGATAATGTTTTTATTCCAAAGCAGTTTTCTACAGTACTCTTTCTATAAATGATTACCTTGGAACCTGTAAACAAGAAATTTCTTTTCTCTTTTCATTCTGTAGGGCAAAATATTTGAAGCCATATGTCTGTGTGAGCTGTGTATGTGTTCTTTATCAACTGTCATTTTGAAATTCTATTTAACTGTGTCTTCATATTTTAAAAATCAGATGAAGCAGGGGATGGATTAGATAAATCCTCTTGCTTCCACTAATGGAATACTATGTAACTGTAGTCCAAGGGTCAGGATGTTCTCTGTGTTCCAGTGTGGGAGGATGTTCAGGTCACATTGTTGAGTGAAAAATACAAGGCATATAACACTCTCTACAAAACAATACCTTTTGTGAAGGACAGCTAGGAAATAAGAACAAATATTCATAGGAGTAAAACTCCTCAAGGAATAGCATTTCCTGTGTTTTGCCTTTTAAACCAAGTAAATCTATGAGCTGTTCAAACATAAAAATAAAATGTAATAAAATAAAATCTATTAAAAATCAAGTGAAACAGGTTTCTAATTTGGTTAACAGAAAGTAAGATGACAATTAAAACATGAATTGAAACTAGTATTCCAAATTCACTGCTCTTGAGCTCAGTATCTACTTCTACTTCCACACTTCAATAAGTGTACAAGTCATTGGTTTTTAGTATATTCACAAATTGAGTGAACACCATGCTAATTCCAGAACTTTTTTATCACCACAAAAAGAAACCCTGTACATTAGCAGTCACTCTCCATTACCCATCTCCTGGTCCACTATTCTGTTTTGTTTTTTTTAATTACAAAACATTCAAGCACAAAACGAATTCCAAGCAAAATTCAAAGTGGGTTTTTAAGAGCAACTGTTATTGTAGCACTCTGACCAATATTCACACTATGATTTCTAGCAGGATTAAGTCTGCTCTTGAGCTCAGTATCTACTTCTACTTCCACACTTCAATATTTTCTTCTTTCTTCTTTCTCCTCTTCCTCCTCCTCCTCATTATTATTATTATTAATTATTATTACTTTGAGGCCAATTGTGGGCCCTGCAGAAGTACAATGCTCACATTCACAGTGTTGCCATACCAATTAAGTCTTCACCACTAAGTTCTTCTCATCTTGTCTTCTGCTAATGTCAATCTTGGGAACTTATACATTTATTATAATAAACACTGGCATCTATTCATGTTTGGTTTCTACATTTGGGCTAGAATGTCAAAATAAATTTCCAAAAAAGGAAAGAAGAGGAAAAGAAAAAGAATGCCTTCTATTCCTGAGATGTCATTATTTTTATTTCTGTCACAAATTACTTGAATCTACTATGAAAATTCAAATGTTATCAATAAGACCAAAATTAAATTTTTCCTCTCTAAAATAGAGGTGTGAAAACGGCAATTGAAGGAGGTTAGGCTAATAAGGGAAATCTTGCAACAGATATTTATTGAGTGCCTAAGATGTGCAAGGCATGGTAAGAAAGTAATGGGAAGAGCACTACTGGGGGACAAGAGAGAAGGTGAAATTGCTCCCACCCAGTATTTCTATATTTCTCATTTTGTGAAGGATCTTTCACTCACTTGTCACTTCCCACTTCTCCCAGCTTCTGGGTGCTCACTAAGCTTTTATTATTACAATGGTGGACCACTTGGCAACTCCTTTTCTCTACCTCCACAGCCATCGCCTTGGTCCATGGTCTTACTTTCTCCCACCTGGATAAAGGGATCACTCCTCACCTGGGTCTCACACAGCCTCACATGCCCTTCTCCTCCAGTCTACCCTCTTCATGACTACCTGAAGCATTTTCCTAAAACACGGACCTATCTATTCATGTCAGTTTCCTGATTTAACTCATCCCAAGGCTTCACCTTGGCTGCAGGATAAATTCTATTCTTTAGCATGGCATATAAGGCCTTCAAACCTAGCCATAGCCCATTTTCCAGCAGGAACAATCACATATACTCTGCCGTACCCTATGCCATTCTGGGGCTGCCTACATAACTAATTACCCACAGAGCACTCCCCCAGGCAGGTCATACATTTCCCCACATTCAACCATCCAGCCTCTTCTTCATGCTGTTTCCTCCGCACCCAGTCTACCTAGAACACTTCCTCTTGTCCCCTAAGATCCAACTCAAATTATACCTTAACTCTCACACCTTTTTTGGTGGAAATGCATCACCATCACATAGGTAACCCTCTTAGGATTCAAGACTCTCACAGGATTTATTAAGCACCTCCTTCCAAAGTCCTGATCCTTAGGAGCAGAGCTGACTGATGTCCTGAGGATAACAAGTTCTTATTTTGTGTCTGGTTGTGTTAGATGATAGGAATGAGTGGTGGGGCACCCAGTAATGCAGGCTAAAATAATTATGGCTGCCTATCCTTTATGAATCTGATGGAGTGTTAGGTAAGACTGAAAGGGAACTGAAGAAGGTCACCAAAAACTGGCTTAGACAGTCCAAAGGAAGACTGTCCAGAGGTTTTTCAATGCTGAAAAAGAATGTCATTCCATATATGTGCCATTACTTCAAGTCAGCCTAAAGAAACTAAATACAAAAGAGCTGACTATAAATAACAATACCTATAGCTTCATCTGTTTCTGGTTAATTTCCTGGTAGTATTGTTTTTTTAAATAAAGTTCAAGGAGGGTTGAAAGTTATTTTTCCTACTTTTTCATATTTCAGAGGAGGATAAACAACTGCACTGTGGTAATCTTTTGTAAAAGGTTTAACTTTTCAATCAGGGTCCGGTCAGGGAAAGGAAAATCATACCAGGTATTTCAACAGAAAGAATTTGAAATGAGGAATTGGTTGAACAGGTGTGAGAATACTGAAAGGACATGAAGGGCCCACTAAGGTAAGACAAACATAGTAAATGCAAGACCTAGGTACCATCCGAGGGTTGAGGGAATAAAAAAAAGAAAGAGCTTGGGGTTATCAGAACCTAGGAGAGCAGAGGAGGAGCTGCATGGAACTGGGACATGGCCTCTGAAGAGGGGTACTGGTTGGCTGGTGCTAGTATCTCTGAGGTACTGCAGTAAGGCTGATTCTGGGATTATGAAAAAAGCAAACAAACCTGGAAACTTGAAACAACTGCCACTGCCAGGTGAAGGGCCACTGCAGCAGTGACACTGACAGGAACAAGAAGCAAACAGTAAAGAGCAAGCCCCTTCTGCCTCCTTCAGCCTTGTAAGTCTTCCTTCTGCCACACCTCCCTCCGTTTTTTCCAACCATAACAGGGAGCCGACTGGCAGAAAAGAAATGAAGTTTGCAGACTCTCAGCCCCAACATCTGAGAGAAGAG